>NC_140593.1:449202735-449802735 GCF_964204655.1 Triturus cristatus | reverse complement strand
AGCAGCAAGAGAATGGAATGCCCTCCCGGGTTATTTGAGGCAGGAACAGATCTTCCTTCAGTTTAGGAAGAAACTTAAAACCTTTTTATTCTCTAGAAATTAGTGTGTAATAAGAATGTAGATCGGACTAGCCCAGGGTCACTTTTTGCCAAAAAGCGCTGGGATGCCTACGGGTAGCCATGCGCTATATAAGTGATTTTTACAATTACAATTACAATATGATATGGAAAAATTAAGATTTTTTCTGATGTTTCAGGTTCAAAAGGCTTCGGCATATTTTGGGATGGCAGCGAGTGGTGGGCATGCGCCAGGCAATGAAGTCCAAGATATCGGTATAATGTTTAGAAATCGATTTATTCACACGATAAGAGATCATTAAACTCAGCCAACGTGTTTCGTTCTCACATGAAGAACTTCATCAGGGCTTAATTAAGGCGAGTTTCCTAATGGTAATGAAGAGATTTTACACATGGGGCGCTCCAGATAAATGCGCTGGGAGCAGAGCAGGAAATTCACTGGGCCAGGTCCGGTCTATGAGCAAAGATCTTGGATAAAGCGAGGTAAGTGAAGATAATAAAGAGAATGTCCAAGTTGGTGCTTCAGGAAATTGCACTGGACGCAAAAATGGAATTCCCAGTGCTTCGCATTTAGGCCGGATTTGGCCCTGGTAATCCCCGTTTTGCGTCCAGTGCAATTTCCTGGAGCACCAACTATTGAAATTCTCTTTATTATGTTCAGGCCAAACAGGTAAACTGCATCAAGTAATCAAGGTGTTTATTTGAGTCAAGGACAGTTAAGAGAAGTCCCATTAAACAATAATGTCAAGAGCGTAAAGACTATAAATCATTGACAGAAATAATGATGCAGCTATTTCTACGTTGCAATTCCAAATATTTTCCTTTCTTTACAGGTATGCAGGTCTCATGTATATCTCGGCATATGTATATATATATATATATATATATATATATATATTCACTGAAAAAACCATAGGTTTCACACACGTTATAGTTAGGAATTAGCATTTAAAAAACCTTGCAAATTCACTGAAAAAACCATAGGTTTCACACATGTTATAGTTAGCTGGACATTTCACTCGTAAAAAACCAATGAAATTCCCCCGTTATAGTTAGTGCAGGCAACTATAACTCACGCGACCGCAATCCTCTGCTGATGACGTCAGATATTACATCACTGTATTTAGACACCTATTTACCCATGTCTTCTTCCATTAATCTTTAGCTATACATATATTACAAATATTTATTTTTCATAAAGACACATATGTCATCCGAGATGTAATATCTGACATCATCAGCAGAGGATTGCGGTCGCATGAGTTATAGTTGCCTGCACTAACTATAACGGGGGAATTTCATTGTTTTTTTACGAGTGAAATGTCCAGCTAACTATAACATGTGTGAAACCTATGGTTTTTTCAGTGAATTTGCAAGGTTTTTTAAATGCTAATTCCTAACTATAACGTGTGTGAAACCTATGGTTTTTTCAGTGAATTTGTACGGTTTTTTAAATGCAAATTTTTTTTTGAGATTTTTGGTAAACCTATGTATAAAATAATATATGTACTATATCCTGCATTATGGAATGGTTAATTTTTTTTTTTATGCATTTTTTTCCGTGCGCGTACGGTAAGCTGACGCTACGCGCTCCGTACATCATAAGTACGGTGCGCTTACGTGATAGGGTGCGCGGACGGTAAGCTGACGCTACGCGCTCCGTACGTCATAAGTACAGCGCGCTTACGTGATACGTACGTGACGTACGCGTACACGCGGAAGCAACGTCGCGGTTACGCAGGGGCGTGTAATGCGCATGCGCGAGTGCGTCTTACATACGCGCTCCGTAAGCGCTCCGTAAGCGTCACGTTCGCGCATGCGTACTTGTTTCCGAGCGCGTACCGTAAGCTTACGGAGCGCGCACGGTAGGTCATGTGATCCACAAAGAACACTTTTCATTGGTTGAAACTACTTTCAGTTCCAGAAACTTCCCACACCACACCCATTCCCCTCATTACTGCTTGAGATCCCCTAGGAGAAGGAGCTGAATTGACATTGAGATACAATGGCAGAACAGCAGACCTCTTCTGAGAGTGAGGCTAGCAGCACCACCATCATCCAGAGAAGGAGGAAACAAAATAATTCTTTTGTATGGGAGTATTTTACTTTTCCAGAGGGGGAGAAAAAGGTCAATGCTCCATTGGTCACTTGCACACTTTGTGACCGTGTTTTATCTAGAGGAAATCCAAGGAAGAAGTATTCCTTTGGAAATCACTCTATGATGAGACACCTTAGGGATAGACATCCCAGGACCTTTGCTCGACATACTGGAGAAAACTCTTCAGTAAGTCACCAGAGCCCAACCTCAGAAGCTCAGCCGAGTACATCATCGGCAGCTCAGCTGAGCCCTTCCTCTGAGGTGGGAGCATCACCTTCTTCTGCTCCTCTGGACGTTAACCCTCGATTTGGGAGGGTTGCAATGAGGTGTACAACGTGTTGTGGTCTTATTGTTTTTGGGGAGACCAGTGTTTCCCTTATTAACAATAAGATAGACCAGCACGTTTGTAGACGCTCATATTATTCCCATTCTTTCTTTCCTCCATCACTGTATGAACCCAACGGCTCTTTTAAGAGCCAACCTTACCTCACAATTTTTTTTATTTTTTTTTAAGCTTTCCTTTTTGAAAAATTGTTTTTGCCGTGCGCGCACGGCACGCATAATTACGCGAAGTTCGCGGAATTTCTCCGTTTACGCCGTGCGCGTACGCTACGCGCATTCGGCGATTTTTCGAAAAAAAATTACAATACATTTTTGCCCTTGGGGGTCCTTCTGGGACCCCCTGACAAAGGCTAGGGGGTCAGGAACTGTCCAGCCTGCCCCCTTTTCACGTTATCCACCTTTGTTTTTCACCCCCTCAGACTGCGAAAGACAAAATGGCGGCCGACACTTCCTGGTTTCGACCGATTCGAATGTTTACTGAGATCTAACAACCAATCAGAATCGCGCTCGCGCACGGCAGCGTGCGCGTACGGTAAGCTTACGGTACGCGCTCGGAGCGCGCCTATAGATATATATATTGATTTAAATGCTATTTTCTCAGGAAATACTGAACAGATTTACACAAGACCTTCAAAAGGCACATCCCTGACCTGAGGGCTACCTCTCTGCCAAATTTCAACTAATTCTGTTCAGCCGTTCGGGCTGTAGCTCGGACTAAAGGTCCTATGGAAAAATGCATGGGGAAAACGCGTTTTGGGACTCCCCCTTTTTCTCAGACCCCGCTTGACGAATCCTCCCGAGACTTTCAGGGTAGGAGCGGAGCAGAGCGCCCCACCTATTTTGAGAATTTTGCGAGGATTCGTCAATCGGCGCCAAAGTTATTCCAAATAGAATGTTGCGGATTTCCTATGGAAACACGGTCCTAACTATAACTATCTACTGGCGACCGCCAGTAGATAATATATATATATATATATATATTCACAGAAAAAACCATAGGTTTCAGGCACGTTATAGTTAGGAATTAGCATTTAAAAAAACCTCAGAAATTCACTGAAAAAAACATAGGTTTCAGGGGTGTTATAGTTAGCTGGACTTTTCACTTGTACAAAACCATTGAAATTCCCCCGTTATAGTTAGTTCAGCTAGCTATAACTCGCGCGCCCGTAATGCACTGCTGATGACGTCACATATTACATCACTCATGACATGGTCAGTGACATCACTCATGACATCACTGATGACATCTCAAATGACATCACTGATGACATCACTGATGACATCATCCAGTGAATGTGTGTGTTTTTCTGAAAATTAAATATGTTTTATATATGTATATCTAAAGGTCGATGGAAGAATAAATGGGTATATAAGTGTCTAAATGGAAGATTTGTTTTTGAAAAATTGATTGTGTAACTGACTGATTAAGTGTATCATAGTGAATACATGGCTTAGTGAGTAATGTTTAAATATGTAAATATCTGTATCAGTCTCTCACTTTGTGTATAAGTGGCTGCATGGGTTGGTGAGTAGCTACATGGGTGTCTATATAGGTTATTAGTTGGTTTTTTGAGTATCAGTCTGAGTGTCTGCATGGTTCGGTGGGGGGTATTACGTAGTGCATCGGTGCATGAATGAGTGACACACTGTTTGTATGTGTTGAAGACAGCATGTGTGCAGGACTGTATGGGTGGATGAGTGTGTATGGGTGTGTTAGTGAATGAATGACTGTCTCAATAGTGTCTTTATGAGTAACTACATATGTTTTAAACTATTATATGTGACTATTGGTGTATATAAGTGAGTATTTGTGAGAGTGAGAGATTGAAAGAGTTCCTGTATGAATAAGTATGTGTTTCTATAAGTGATTGTTTAAAAGACTAAGTATGTGTAAGTTTCCATAGCAGTAAGTGTGGTGGTGTGTGTATAACTGTATATACAAGTAAATGTATGTTTGATTCTTTATTAGCATGAGTGACTATGTGTGTGAGTAACTCTATGGATGAGTGGCATTGTGTAACAGGATGTATAGGTGTATGAGTACATATGATGAGTGAGTACATGAATGAGTGACTGTATAGGACTGTTGGTGAATGAGTGGATGTGTATGTGGATCTTAGAATTACTAAAGAGGTTGTTGTAACTGGTATTGGTATGTCCATTGTTTTGAAAATTTTAGTCTCTATTTTTGAATGTGTGTATCAAAGGTTATATTAGGGTGAGAGGAGGTCTGCCACTCTATCACAAGGATGATGTCATCAGTGATGTCATTTGAGATGCCATCAGTGATGTCATGAGTGATGTCACTGACCATGTCATGAGTGATGTAATATGTGACGTCATCAGCAGTGCATTACGGGCGCGCGAGTTATAGTTAGCTGAACTAACTATAACGGGGGAATTTCAATGGTTTTGTACAAGTGAAAAGTCCAGCTAACTATAACACCCCTGAAACCTATGTTTTTTTCAGTGAATTTCTGAGGTTTTTTAAATGCTAATTCCTAACTATAACGTGCCTGAAACCTATGGTTTTTTCTGTGAATTTCAAAGGTTTTTTAAATGCTAATTTCTAACTATGCCTACAGAGATAGGACATGTGAAGAAAGAAGAAGAAATGCACAGAAAGAAAAAAAAAAGAAGTGCAGAAAGAAGCAACAGAAGTCCTCAAAGACGAAGAAAAGTGCAGGAAGAAGGATAACGTGCAGAAAGAACAAAAAGAAGAGCAGAAAGAAGCCTTGTTGCAAAATCATCCTGTACCCTCAACTTTTTCAGACGGATACTGGTGATAACTGAGTCTGACTAACCAGTCCTAGAGCCAGTGCTATGTTAAAAGACACTTAGAATACAGTGAAAACACCTACATACACTAGGGAACATTATGCGTTGGGGTCCCCCTGTTATTAGCATGACCTCCTCTGTAAGCCCCTAGTATATAATAGGGCAGGGGGATTAAAACTACCTCTTAAAACAGGCCACAGGGTGTTTTTGCACACGTTAACTCAGGCCCCGTCCCCTCCCTTCACCACTGTGTAAACACGCCCTGTGTCCGTTTTTAGTTGGGAGATTAAGTTCATTTGAATCCTGAGGGTCCTAGGGTCCAACTAGCCCACTAGGTACCTCCAGTAAGTGCCACAGAGCTGCGTTGCAGAGAGGTGTAAAAAGTGGCACGGCCTGGACCACCTCTCTGCAATGCAGCTCAGTGGCGCTTACTGGAAGCCCTTGGTGGGCTAGTTAGCCCCCAGGGGCCCTCAGTATTGAAGGGAAATTATATCCCCAATTTAAAACGTGCCATAGTGCGTGTTTGCACACGTCACCTCAGGCCCCGTCCCCTCCCTCCACCACTGTGTAAACGCGCCCTGTGGCTGTTCTAAGTTGAGAGATTAAGTCCCCTTGAATCCTAAGGGTCCCTAGGGTCAAACTAGACCACTGGGTACCTCCAGTAAGCGCCACAGAGCTGCGTTGCAGAGAGGTGTAAAAAGGGGCTTGGCCTCAGAACACCTGTCTGCAGCGCAGCTCCCTGGCGCATACTGGAGATGCCTGTTGGGCTAGTTGGCCCTCAGGGACCCTCAGTATTGAAGAGGAATTAATTCCCCAACTTACAACTCGCCAGGGGGCGCGTTTGCAGAGTGCTGCAAGGAGGGGGCGTGGCCTCCGGCACGATGCCAGTCTTTTATTTATTTTAATTTTTTAAGAAGGGGGGCTGTGTGGTTCCCCTTCTTATTCTAATTTATTGGCCCCGATGACCCCATCCCCCAGGGCCTGTCTCCTAATTATATTTTTTTGACCCCATTCCCCAGGGCCGGCCACTGTTTTTTATTATTTTTAAAAAATATATTATTTATAGACACACCTAGAACATGCTGGACAAACCGTACGTACCTATCACCATGACGATTTGCGTGATATTCATTAAAAGGCGACTATGCATAAAATGAATCCACGTGGAATGTATTTACACCACTAGTGAAGCTCTGACATGTCTGATGCCCTACCGTGCCTAATCCCGGTAGACACCATTGTCGTTTATTCATACAAACATGGGTAGCTATTGATGAGCACATTTAATACACATGCACACCAAGCCATTCAAAGGGGATTCGACAAAAATTCTACCAAAACTATGCAAGAAAACCCCCCTCATGGTTAATAAAACACACATCCACTGCCGGATGTGTAATACTTTTTATTTTACTCTGGAAAGGGGACGAACATCACTTGAGAGTCACAGCGCGCTCCTGGCAGAGCCCAATGCTGTGTTACACCCACCATTGCCTGCTGAGTGCCACACACCTCTGTGTTGTATTCCACTAGCTAGTGCATATGCTATGACACTCTCTAGCCCATGTGTACTGTAACACCACCCCGTGAATATGTCATGCCCCACTTGTCTTCGCACGGGTTATATTGCCCCATCTAACGTGCCTTCCTCGATGCCTATGTTATAACGCACAGTGCTATGCCATACATATTACAATCTGGGATCCATATCTTTGTCACAGTGCATATGCAACGTTACACTCCCCAGCACATATTTTATATTACAACTTTAGAGACTAGTTAGGTTACACAACACTCCCCTGTGCATATTACACTCCAAGGCGCATATCGCATAGCACGCGCTAGTGCCTGGGCTATCTCGCGCTCTCCAATGAATCTGTCATTGCGCACAATGTATTGCATATTATATTTCACGCCCGGTTCATCTTATATCACACTTTTTGGTGCATAGTTTATACCATACACTATATCTAGTTTTCATTTTCAATCGTGCTCTCAGGACTATGTTCTATATAACACTGTGTTCACCTACCCTTTTCACGGGCATTACATTTTGCGATAGGGGGTGGAGGGTCAGGGGGTGTTTCTGCCAAGTGAGCCCGGAGTCACAGTCACAAACGTCCTCTTCTTCCTGAATAAAAGTGAGATTATGCTGCATACTTGTTCATATTTTAAGTAGTTCGCACAGACACACGTTTTAAAAACAATAAAGTTCCTAATACCCACCTTCTCTGAACAGTTAGCTTGCTGCCCCATCCCCCTCCTCCCTATCCTCTGTTGTGTGAATCCATGGACTAGCCTCCTCCCTCCTGCCATGCATGGTCTGATGTGCTGCCACTGCCCTCAATTTAGTATGATGTACCAGTCCACTCCTCCTGCCCTCCATTGCCCAATTCTATGCCCCATCATTGACCTCCTGCTTAGCCTCTGTGCTTAGCTTGCTGCCCCTATTCTCCTTCCCCCTGCCTTCCGATGTCTTTGTGCATGCCCCTGCTCCATCCTTTTTGCCCACCATGTTCAATGGACATGCCACTCCTATCTACTCTGAGTGTTCTGTTGAGCTGCCACTCCCCTCCCACCTGCCTAGCATTGTCAGATGACTGTAACCTGTCCCTGCCACCTCCACCCTGCCTGTCCACATGCCATGCCCCTATCCTCTTCCTCCTGTACTACATGGTCCATTGTACTGCCAAACCCTTCTGCCCTCCCTGGTCTGTTGTGCTGCAACTGCTCCTCCTGCCTGCCCCGTGCGGTCTGTTGTGAGGCCCCTTCCCCTGAACTTTCTTGTCTGTGCACAGGTCCTGACCCTCCCTTCTATCCTCCATCGTCCTTTGTGCATGCCCCTGTACCCTCCTTCTTGCCCATCATAGCCATTGTGCTGCCACTAACCCTCCCACTTGCCATGCATGGTCTTCTGTGCTGCCATGGCCCCTCCCACCTTCCCTGTGTGGTCAGTTAGCTGCCCCTGACCCCCTCCCACCTTCCCTCCATGGTCTGTGTGTATGCCATCACAGTCTCACTGTTGCTCTTCATGGTGTGTCTTGCTTCTAGTGCCCATCCTGCCTGACCTCCATGGCTATCTTGCTGCTCCTGCCCTGCCCCCTTGCCCCCAGCCCTCTGTTTACATGTGCAGACCCCTACTCCCTCCTCCTGGCTTGTCTGTTCCATTGTAATGCCCCTGATCCGTCCCTCCTGCCCTTTATGGTCTGTTATGCTGCAGCTTTCTCTCCTGTCTGTCCATTATGGTCAGCTAGCTACCATTGCCTCTTGCCCCTCTGTTCTCTGTTGTCCATATGCATGGTCCTGTCCCCTCCCTCTTGCTTTCTATGGATTGTTGTGCTGCACTCCCATCCTGCATGCCCTGTGTGGTGTATTGTGCTGCTGCAAACCCTGATGCCTGCCCTGCAGGGTCAGTTTGGTGCATCTCTCCATGTCCCTCCTGTCCTCTGTTATCCAAGTCCATTTCCCTACCCCATTTCCTTCCATGATCCAATGTACCATACTTGCGAACATTTTGAACTTGGTAAGAGGGAGATTTTGAAAAAAAACTGGGGTATTGATTTTCCCCTTTGAGTTACATTGAAAAAGAGGAGATTGTAGACAGGAGACAGATCAAATGAAGCCCATTTGAGCTTAAAAACATTGGACGTTTCCTGGCTGAATCGGGTCTGTTGGCATGTATGGTTGTACTACCATTGCCTCTTCCTTCTGCCCACAATGGTCTATTACATTGCCACAGCCTCTCTTGCAAGTCCTATATTGTTGGTTTGTTGCTCCTGCCCCCCTTTCCACTGCCCTCCATAGTCTGTTGTGCTGCCACGGCCCTTCCTGCCTGCTCAGTGTGGTTAAATTGTTGCCTTTGCACCCTCCTACCTGCCTTCAATTTTCAGAGTCTGTGCCCCTGGCCTCTGCCTCTCAACAGTATCCTAATGAACAACTAGATTGCTAACATTCTATATTTATTACAAAAGTGTGGAACGCCTGATGTCATCTTGATGTAATCAAAACTGTAATACCTAGAGCATTTCCTTTAGAAATTACATATATGAGAGGGTCTTATTGGCATCAAAATTATGGTTAGTGCTCTAAAAGACTAAAATAAGGACATATTTTCTGAGTTTTCAAATAGCGACAAAGCACTTTTAAATTATTTGTTATCTTTATGTTTTTTATCCAGTTGACCACTTGATTAAATGTTGCACTTAGGGGAGAGGTTGTGGTGTTACTTCCAGAACTGCAGACTTTGCAACTGGGGAACCAGGTTGGAGTTTCTGCTTCAGCTCGACATTCTGTGATTCTGGTCAAATCACTTAGTCTCCCCATGTCTACAACCAAAATGAATTTGTTCTTGTGCGATGTAACCAATGCTCATGTAAAGCACTCCAATACCAGACAAGTCTGCACTATATAACACTGCAAAAACACAAAATAATAAGTGTTTTGCACACTTCTGTCATTGGGCTATATTTGGGCTACATCTGGGTGATTTTGGGCTACATTTGGGCTCTTTTGTCTCTGGTGGCCATCGGTCATGGCCCAGCAGAGGGGGCGCCGTAGAGTAGGTACGGAATGAAACGGTCTGATAGAAGGGGCTATCAAACTACACTAACCAAGATGCAGTGGGGAAGAACGGCGTTCCTATATAAGCCCCGCCCCCACGTAAATCAGGTGCTTGTCACTCAAGTTTCCAGAGATCTTCGAGGAGTTACATCGTCTGTTACACAGAGGCGAAGCACCGAAGATTTACTCTCAGAAGGAGCGCACCTTCATACCCACAGCGCCGAAGTACCGCACAAACCTGCATCGTTCCAAAGCCGGTACGGGCTTTACTCGGAGAAGACGAAATCCGCGCTCGCCCGCCTCAAGGCAAACCAGCGAGACGCCCGTCACAACGCCAGCCAGCGAGATGCCCACCACCACGCGAATCAGCGCGATGCTCGCATTTCCTACCAAGACCCGCGCAGGCTCTTCCAGAAGAGGGAGAGCGCTGCGCTTCTCACCTGCTCTACCATTTCTCTGTGGCAGTACCTTTTTACCCCAGTTTTCTTGCAAACCTCATAGCGACGACACCCAGCAGCAGTGATTGAACACTTCCCTGTCACGCTTCCCTGGGTCCCCGTTCGCCTTTCCACTTGACCGAGTGACGTCACCTTGGTCCTCAAGTGGAAGGCAGATTACATCGCGCGCTTATGATAGCGCCGGATTTCAGCAAGAAAAGGAACCGAGTTGGTGCATGAACTGTCAGGCACGCAACCGACACAACGGATGGATAAGTAACCATTTAAACTTTCTTTGCAAGACTGTATATATATAACATACACCATATTTGTTTGGAGGACTCGCCTGTATCTTGCCTTCTCCCTGCTATTACACGTGTAAGTGTTATCCTAGAGATTGTAGGAGGGAGAGGGGGTTAGGACGTGCATGATATCAAACTGGCTGAATGTATGTTGTATTCTCGTTGCAGAGCATAGGGATAGGAGCCGAAGAGAGGTCTCACCTTCCTTGCCACGTGGTCCGAAGTGCAGGCGACAACTCTGTTTTTGTTTCCTTTGTCCCTTTTTTCCCTTCCCCGGTGGGGGTGTCAATTGTGTCGTACAGATAAACTGCGCACAGGTGCCACCTCTTAGGGGAGGAGATTAACTAGCATCGTTCCTGCTGTACCCGGCTTTCAGGTTAGTGTGGCTCATGTTATATTACCAGACCACGACACCATCTTGGGAGATTTATTTGTTATGAAGTTTCCTAATTTCCTCATGTACTGCAGTCTCCTCAGTAGGAAATGCTTTCAGTTTTTTACTTTGATTCCATCATGAAGGTATTCAGATATGTCACACATTTGCCATAAATTCTGAATGTTAGCACTCTAGTTGCTCATTAGATCACTGTAGTAAAGCTACTGCTCACCAGGGAAAACTGCTGCTGGTATTGAAAGTGCATGTTTCAGTCTGCATGTCAGAATTTTTTAATAAAATAGAAGAGGATTTGAGAAGTCACTCAAAATGTGCCCTAATTTTTCTTTCTGCAGCACTAATCATACTTTTTATGGAAAAATGAACCCCCTCATTTTGTTCCTTTTTAAATTAAATGTTTTAAGAGTTACCACTTTAATCCAAGCAAGATGGCTTCAAGTGTGCCATAAGTTTATCATAAGTAGGACTGTTAGCGCTCTAGTTGTTCTTTGGAACACTCTGGGAAGCTGCAGTAGAACACAAAGGAATCAACTGACAGTCTCCGCCCTTGTTGGATGTACATGTTTTACTGAGAATGTCAGATTTCATTCTCACATGACTGAGAAAGATAATGTGAATTTACAGAAAATAAGCTCTCAGTTTAGCTTATAGATCACCTTCCAAACCTCTGTGGGAAAAGCATGAGAAAATATTTTTCTCTCAATCATGATATCCCAGTAGAAGGCTTTTTCACATGGTGAAATCACCTTAGAACATACCACAATTCCTAAAATGAGTATGGTACCATCAACAAATGATTTATAATGTAACTAAGTCTTAAAACCTTCTATTAACTGCAATGCTTTTTAATGAGGTGCTATCATGTATATTGGTCCCAAGATGGCTGCCAACAATTCTTGGATGAAGTGCTGACAGCCAATCAGATCTCAGGATGAGATGTGTGGTTAGGCTCCGCCCACATATATATATGATTTTACTTTTGATTTTCTCAGGAACTACTGAACAGATTGACACCAGACCTGCAAAAGGCACTTCCCTGACCTGAGGACTACCTCTGTACCTTGGACTAAAGGTCCCTAAGGAAAATTGCATGGGGAAAACGCGTTTTGGGACCCCCCTTTTTTCTCAGCCCCCGCTTGACGAATCCCCCCGAGACTTTCAGGGTGGAAGCGGAGCGCCCCACCTATTTTGAAAATTTCACAAGGATTCGTCAACCGGCGCCAAAGTTATTCCAAATAGAATGTTGCGGATTTCCTATGGAAACACGGTCCTAACTATAACTATCTACTGGCGACCGCCAGTAGATAATATATATATATATATATATATATATTACCTACTGGCGGTCGCCAGTAGGTAGTTATAGTTAGGACCACGTTTCCATAGGAAAACCTCAACATTCTATTTTGAATAACTTTGGCGCCGGTCGACGAATCCTCGCGAATTTCTCAAAATAGGTGGGGCGCTACGCTCCGCTCCTACCCTGAAAGTCTCGGGGGGATTCGTAAAGCGGGGGCTGAGATAAAAGGGGGGTCCCAAAACGCGTTTTTCCCATGCATTTTTCCATAGGACCTTTAGAACGAGCTACAGCCCGAACGGCTGAACAGAATTACTAGAAATTTGGCAGAGAGGTAGTCCCTAGGTCAAGGAAGTGCCTTTTGTAGGTTTGGTGTAAATCTGTTCAGTAGATTCTGAGAAAATAGCCTTTAAATCAATATATATATCTGAGCCCGCTTACGGTACGCTTACCGTACGCTTACCGTACGCTTACCGTAAGCTTACGGTGGCGTGCGCGAGCGCGATTCTGATTGGCTCTTAGATCTTAGTAAACATTCGAATCGGCCGAAACCAGGAAGCGGCGTCCGCCATTTTGTCTCTCGCACTGAGTGTTGTTTATCAAACATGATGGCCAAAAACATGTTACGGGGCTGTTTTGACAACTCCCTCCCACATAGTCATGTTGAGGGAGTCCCCAAACATCCCCCAAGAGCAAAAACGGTTTTATTTTTCTTTCGGCAATTTCGCGGGGTACGCTTACCGTACGCTTACCGTACGCTTACCGTACGCTTACGGTAAAAAAATAAAAATAAAAAAAACACTATCCACACTTACCCCACCCCCTGTGCTTTTGGTGGCCGCAGGCCACCAAATGTGCAGGGCTTATTAATAGAGAAAAAAAACGTAATTTTGGCAACATGAAATTATAAAATCGAAATAAAAAAAACACTATCCACATTGACCTCACCCCCTGTGCTTTTGGTGGCCGAAGGCCACCAAATGTACAGGGCTTATTAAAGTTGATAAAAACCGTGCACGGAACGAACTGCGTTAAGTGGGCGCGCACGCCACAAATGGCGTAAAGTAACTTAGCATTTAAAAAACCGTACAAATTCACTGAAAAAACCATAGGTTTCACACACGTTATAGTTAGGAAATAGCATTTAAAAAACCTTGCTAATTCACTGAAAAAACCATAGGTTTCACACATGTTATAGTTAGCTGGACATTTTACTGATAAAAAACCAATGAAATTCCCCCGTTATAGTTACTGTAGGCAACTATAACTCACGCGACCGTAATCCTCTGCTGATGACATATGTGTCTTTATGAAAAAAAAATATTTGTAATATATGTATAGCTAAAATTTAATGGAAGAAGATATGGGCAAATAAGTGTCTAAATACAGTATTAGCATCAGCAGAGGATTGCGGTCGCGTGAGTTATAGTTGCCTACAGTAACTATAACGGGGGAATTTCATTGGTTTTTTATCAGTAAAATGTCCAGCTAACTATAACATGTGTGAAACCTATGGTTTTTTCAGTGAATATATATATATATATATATATATATATATATATATATATATATATATATATATATTTATATATATTATTTCACACATTATGTGTCGGCCGACACAAACAGGAGCACACACGCAAAAATCCGTGAAAATGTGTATTTATTTCATTAAGGATCCAGAAAGTACATCTGATGCATCCGAAAAAAGAAAGGGAGCTTGAGACAACAACCATAACATCTACGGATATTCTTACTGGCAATGACTTAGAATCATTGATGGTACTCCAGAACCTAGAGACATCTAAACACAAGGATGATCCTTATGATACAGGAGGAATAGAATGAGATTTACCTTATGCTGGAGTGAAACAGGTAAGCGGAAATAGTGGACTCAAAAGGAAATCGAAAAATTGTCCACAGAAGCCATTCGACGCCATTGATGTCTTCAATGACACGCTAATACAGGACTTAAAAAAGCTTGAACAGGAAACCAACAAGGTCAAGCGTTTTAACATCCCTGCGAAACAATGGCAGGCTATACAAAGTCTAAAACAGGATGATTCCATAGTAATAAAACCATCCGATAAAGGGGGCAACATTGTGGTCTTTCCAAAAGAACAGTACGTCAGGGAAGCTTTGAACCAATTGGAAGATCGTGAATGCTACTTACTAATAACAAGAAAAGAATATTCGAGCTGCAGTGAAATCTTCCATCAGAATTTACGAGAGTGGAGAGATGATGGAATGTTGGACATTAATGAGTTTAACTTTTTAATGTGTGAATATCCTACTTTACCGACATTCTATCACATACCGAAGGTTCATAAAGACCTACAATGGCCCCCTGGAAGGTCCATAGTTGCATCTATCAATAGTCTTCTTGAAAACTGTTCAATTTATTTGGATTCTTTTCTTGCACTGTGGATAAAGAACCTTAGTTCCTACATCGGAGATAGCCAAGACTTCTTAAGACTAATTGAGGGTGTTAAATGGGAATCTAATATGTTGCTTATTACACTTGGCATTACCAGCTTATACACTTGCATTAATCATAATCAGGGTATTTCATCTGTTAAGTGGTTTCTAGACAAACGTCCGTTAAAGTTCCAAAGACATAATGAAATGCTTTTGAAAATGTCGAATTTTTGTTTAGAAAACAACATATCTTTGCTGGCCAGCTATACAAGCAACAACGCGGTACAGCGGTGGGCACGTGCTTCGCCCCCAGCTATGCGAATCTTTTCGTTGGCTGGTGGGAGGAGCACGTGGCCTGGAGGGAAGTACCGGAGAGGTGGATGGATCATGTGGCATTCTGAACCCGTTACATAGATGATCTTTTCATCATATGGAAGGGTTCACGCTCCCCGGCTGAGGAGTTCATAACTTTCTTGAATTCCAATGACCTCTATCTGGTATTTAGCGGCCACATCAGTAACACCCAAGTCTTCTACTTGGATCCAGAAGTCTATATTAACAATCTGGAGATCCATACACGACTGTATAGGAAACCAACCGCTGGTAACGCTTTGCTTCATGCCAATAGCTTCCATCCAAAAAGTATGATCCATAATATTCCTTATGGGGTGCTTTTGCGCATGAAGAGAAACTGTTCCACCGATGAGGACTATGCCATAGCACGAAATGAAGCATGTAGACATTTTAAAGCAAGGGGTTATTTAGATGGTTCCTTAAACACAGCTATTAAAAAAGTAGAAAAAATTACTAGGAGAGAACTTCTAGCAACTAAATCTGCTACAAAAACTAATATTAGTCAACCATCTGAACCTACCCGTATGATCACTCGCTTTAATACACAGTCTGCCAAAATTGTACAGATGTTCCGCAAGAACTGGCATATTCTGAAAACTAATAACATCTTAAAAAATCAAATTTCGAGACAGCCTGTCATAACATACAGAAGATCAAAATCCATTAAAGATCTATTGGTTTCTAGTCACTAAAATGAGATCCAAAGAATCAGTAAATGGTTTCTATCCCTGCATGAAATGCAAGGCATGCAAATATAGCTGCAAAAAGACGACTTATGAGTTACCAGGGAAGGGTATAAAGATCTCTAGAACCATCAATAAGCTATTGAATTGCAATTCGGAATTCATAATATACTGTTTGGAATGTCCCTGCAAGAAAAAATATATTGGTAGCACCATAAATGCAGCTAAAAAACGCGTGCTAGAGCACATGCGGGCGATAGCTAAAAAAGACAGTAACTATCCGGTGGCTCGCCACTTTGAGGACTGTCATATGAGCAATCGAGACCTTTTAGCTTTTTACTGTTTAGATCAAATACCCAAAAAACAAAGAGGGGGATACAGGATTAAAAATCTACGTGCCTTAGAATCTAGATATATCATTGAACTAGGCACAAAGGCCCCTCAGGGTCTCAACAATGATGAAGAGCTTTGGGCTCATTTAGAATAAGATTCTGGTACTGATTAGTATAATCATGTAATCATTTACATTTTTAATTCTGTTCTGTTTTGAATCAAGTTTCCCACCATATTACGAACATAATACATGATGTAAATATCAGGGTGGGATTAATTGAAAGATGGGCCATTCTGTCTAATGTCCCCCTTCAGTCTGTTTTTTATACAACTTCTACTTTCAGACTATCACTTGATTTCGGACATGCTCTTTTCATCTGCGAATTGTAAATTATAGACATTTGTCTGGATAAGAAAAGCAACAACACAAAAAAACGTGTATTTCTTTTCCTCTCACTTTTTTACGTTTTTAGCACTAAGAGATATAAGCACTCAAATTGATTTAGCTTTCTCTCTGTAACCTTATTATATCAAACATTTTTTGAATACTTAGAGTACATGAGTAACCCTCTGATTGTGGATTGTGAACGCCCATTCAGGGCATGATGGTTTGACAGAGTATCCCCGCTTTTCACAAAACTGTGTAAAATTTATAACAACGTTAATTCCAAAAGAAAAAAACTGTTTGGATAGACATATAAAAAAGAAATAAAAGTCATTCATAAAACCTAAATGAATAATTTTTAAGTGAGGATGCCAATTGTCCTATTCAATGCACACGGAGACAGAGAAAAAACAATACTCATGTATTTTCTGTTGATGCTGCACTACATGTTAAGATGGCAGACATGAAGACATTGTATTTAACATATATTGTGCCGTCTTTTGTGTTTACTATTTTTCACTTGCAATTGCACTTTTTTTACTTTAAAATGGTGGTACTTTCTGCAACTAACTGACATTGACAAAGCCAGAGCGGCGAAACGCGTCTGTCAGCGCTGAGGGGGAGATCCTTAATTAAATAAATACACATTTTCACGGATTTTGGCGTGTGTGCTCCTGCTTGTGTCGGCCGACACATAATGTGGCTCTGACGGTGAAATACTGTGTAACGGCGTTCACCACCGCGTACAGAAGGCACCCAGGACATGTGGCTTCAACGACAACGGTGAAAACTTTGTGTCTGCATATATATATATATATATCTATCTCCAGCGGACGGAAGTTAAGAAGAATTACCAGTGATATCATTTTGTTCCAGATCTCCCTCCCTAATTTCCTTCCCCCCGTCTAGCCACTTTGATCCTCTGTGCAACTAAGCCTGAGTCAAAGCACCTGGAAGGTGGACTTCTTGGGGGTACTGCTCCTGAGGAACACATAGGCCGTGACATTGGCGCTGCAACTGAGGCCGCAAGACTGGGCTGGTCATGGTCAGAAATGCAAAGAATAGGTAGATGGCACTATATTGTTACTAACACAGAAAGAGGGGCCACAAAATGATCGGGTAAATGGAATGGACAGGTCTATGGACAACTGGGGATGGTTGCCAGGAGCATTAACTTCGAAAACAAGTCTCTGACCAACGGAAAAAATTCATCTACTCAAGACGCAAGTAACATACAGGTGCTCTCGTGGAACATCGCGGGGGCAAAAAAATGGTTGGAGAACGGAGAACTCCCAAAAAAATGGGAAAATTACGACATAATAGCCTTACAGGAAACTTGGGCTCTAGAAGCTCTCCCTTTAGCAAACTATGTTCACTACACAGTTCCAGCAACCAAAACCAAAACCTTTGGTCGCCCAAAAGGGGGCTTGGCAGTCTATATCTCCTCGGTGCTAAAAATGGAAAGTGAACAAATGGATTCAGAAGGACCAAATATTCAATTGATTAAATTGACATTAGGGCCTGCTAACAGATTAAAAATCGTCCTCTTGATAAATACATACACACATCCCTTGGCCAGGAAAAAACTGGTCCACAATAAACAACTAATCGGAATCATTACCAACATCCGGAGCACCTTTCCCTCGTGGGACTTGATACTCACAGGGGACTTTAATTCAAACCTGATTTATACTCCGGATGAGGACGATTCTACATCAGCAGATAACATATATTCGTCCGTTCCACATCAATTTCAGCCAATGAGGCCAAAAGTGGACCGCATAGGACAAGAGTTGGTAAATGCCTTAGAGTTTCTTGGGCTAAGAGTATTGAATGGTAGAACTCCAGATGACTTCCCCCCTAAGTTTACATTCCATGGGGGGAGGATAAGGTCAAGACTGGATTACACAGCCATCTCAGTATCGTTGATTCCATCCCTATCGCATTTTTCGATAGAGTTTACAACCAGGAGTGACCATTCATATCAGCTGATACATTTTAGGTCAAAAATTACCAAACATCAGGTAAATACAACCATAGATGGTAACATACATACAGTGGACCTAAAACGTTTAAAATGGTCATATGATACATTTGAAACATTGCAGTTAAAAATAAAAAACTTGTTAATTACTAGCAAAATTGGTGCCGAGGACAAAATACAAGCATGGGAAAACTTCACAGCTGAGCTAAAAACACTAATGCCGTCAGGACAAAAGCAGCCCCACGTCCGGGAAAAAACATCAACGTTAGGTTTGCGAATCCTGAAACGTAAACTTAAAAAATGCATAAGGATGCTAAAAAGAACAACTCCTGACACAGCAGCATGGGACAGTGTAAGACAGCTCAGGAAATGTTATATAAAAGACCTCTGGAAAGAAAAAAGAAAGAGCAACTACAAATTCTGGGCCGAACTCCTCTGTAGTTCATAGAAATCCAACTCAAAACAGTTCTGGACCATTATAAATAACCTGAATCGACCGGTTACAGTGTTATCCTCTAACATACAAGAATTGGAGTGGGTTGAATTTCTATCTAGGAGGTTTTGGGAAGCTCCCTTGACAGAACTAATCGTGGGAAACACCTTTGATCAAGGGGCGGTTCATGTAAAGCCCACTGGGTTATTGAAAAGCACCAGCCCAGTAGATGTCACCACTTCAAAGCAGAAGGAGCAATTGAATGTGGTCATAAATCCAATGGAGGAAAATGTCCCCTTGTCAGAACCAATCGTGGGAAACACCTATGGTCAAGGGGCAGTTCACGTAAAACTCACTGGGTTATTGGAAAGCACCCGCCCAGAAGATGCCGCCACTTTAAAACAGAAGGAGCAATTGAACGTGGTCATAAATCCAATGGAGGAAAATGTCTCCTCGAGCTCAGCCACAAGTTACTCGTCCTCTTTGATTGAAGGAGTCAGACGTATAATTAAGAAAGGCAGAAATGATGGCGCACCAGGCCCCAACGGAATTCCTTAAGCAATTTTTAAATATGATATTCCATTTTGGGGCAATCACCTTACCAAAATATATCAAGAAATAGAGAAACTAAACATCATACCAGTAAACTGGCAAGGTTCGATTTTGACACCTCTATTTAAAGGAGGAGACAGAGCAAATCCGGCGCACTACAGATTGATAGCATTGCTTGACGTAGAGGCCAAATATTATGCCTCTCTGGTACTAGAAGAGCTTAAGGCATGGTCTGACGACCTTAACCTAATTCCGGAAGGCAGACGGGCTTCAGACAAGGCCTTGGCACGACGACAAATAGTTTAGGTCTCTCGCTAATTACAAACAAGTGTAAGCAGAGGAAATTGCAACTTTACCTCTGCTTTATAGACCTAAAAGCCGCCTTTGACAACGTTGACCGCCATCTCCTGTGTAAAGAGCTGCAAGCCTGGGGTATCCCTGAAAGGGTTTTAAAAGGCATCCTGTTATTCTACTCTAACACCTGGCTAAGGATTAAGATAGGTGACGGGTCCAGACTTTCAAGGAAGCTGACAACCACCAGAGGCTTGAAACAAGGGTGTGTTTTGGCCCCTCATCTTTTTAATTTGTTTTTATCTGACCTCTCTCCAAGGCTGGACTGCACCAATTCCCATCCACCAAAGCTTGGCGAACTGAGACTTTCGCATCTCTCATACGCGGATGATGTAGTATTATTGAGCCAAACAAAGAACGGCCTGCAAAGATGCCTGAATGAAATGTCCGTTTACATTTCAGAAAACAAACTTGAAATAAATACATCCAAAACAAAAACTATGGTGATTGGAAAAAAACAGTTAAGAAAACAGACAATCTGGCTTAATGGAATTCAACTCGAGGAGGTAAAGAAATACAAATATTTAGGCCTCTATATCGACAACTCAAGAGATCTTACGGAACACAAAAAATACATGTCCCAGAGATCAAGTGCACTAACATTTGCTCTTAGCCTATTAGCTAAAAAGCTGAAGGGCCCCTCTTATAAACCTTTGCTCGCCGTAATGAAGGCAAAAATCCTGCCAACTCTAACATATGCCAGTGCGGCCTTCCACGGCGAGGATGGAGAGCTCCTAAACCAACTAATAGCTTCCATATATAAAAAAGTATTCCAGATTCCAAGGTCAGCTTCCCCAGCCCAGGTTCGGCTGGAATTTGGCCTTACAAATGAAGAAGTTGGCAGAATGTATGCGACGGTGAAAAACTGGTACCGCTTTAAGCTAAATGCTGCCACCTCAAAAATGAACGAGGCCATCTGGACTGAACTAAATCAAGATAAATCCTCTCCGTTTAATCAATACCTTTGTAAATCCCTTTCGGCTACATGTACAACGGAAATATGAAATAAAAACTTGCTGTACCAAACGTTTAAACAAGTTGTAAATAAAGCGTCAAAAACTCACTCTCTGCTACTGGACAAAAATATTCTAAGATCAAGGTCGCACGCCTGGATGGTGATAAACCACTATAAGTCCCTCGTACCGGCGGCTTATCTAAGTGAAACTTACTCGATTAACATTAAAAAACAACTTATGAAACTGCGTTTTGGATCATTACCATCCCTGGTTGAGCAGCCGGCTTGGCAGCATTCAGGCCCTAAAACGTGCCGGCTGTGCAACCATCATAAAGAAGACTTTATTCATATAATTTGCACATGTAAAAAACTGCAGATCTAACGAGTAATCTTTCTAAAGACAAGTTTCAACGAAAGAGGTATTAGATCCTGCAGAGCCGCAATAATGGCGTGCCCATGCCCCTCAGACCCTTCACTGCATAGCAGACTGATCAAATTTCTTAAAGCCTTTAAAAAGCATTGCTAAAAGGGTCTGAAGCTGGGCAAATGAGGTTTAATTTTCTGCATTGAACTTTTAAGAAACAAAATGATTTTATACTTAAATTTCTGTTTTTAACTGCTTGCTGTAATGTTGTGCTTTTGCTACTTGTTTTAAATTGTTATGGTTTTAATTAACTAACAATAAACATTACTTACTTACTGTTGCTAACCACTGTTTCTTTTAATCTGAGGTTGCGTTCATGGTCCGTTATCTTTAAAAATGATTACCTGGATAGTGAGACATTCCTTCATAAAGTGGGCGGCATTATGCACTGAACCACAAATTTATGGCCGTTCTCCTGGACTTATAAGTACCAGACACGAAGTAGTATGGAGGGGTAAAAGCAGTATGCGATGGGGGACATTTGTTACCCATTTTAATCGAACTGTGCTCATCGAGAGGATGCCCTGATATGTTATTAATTCATTTTTCTTTGTGAAACTGTAGAATTGACTACGGTGACTTCTTTTACTTATCTGGGAGTACTTATTGATGAGAAGAGTTCCTGGGTACCTCAACAGAAAGTTAAAGCAAATGCGATGGCTAGGTCAGCGGCCGCTGTGAATGGTTTTGCGCAGCGACTGGGGGTTAAACCGATGGATGCAATGCTTAATATCTATAAATCTAAGTATATAGCGATTACATTGTATGGCTCGGCAATATGGGGATATAATCTGATGGAGGAGATACAAACAGCTGAAAATAAATTCCTATGCTCCCTCCTGTCTGTACCCCAATCCACTCCTACCTTTTCAATTCACCAGGAACTAGGGGTTGGCTATGTGACAGACAGGTTGAGGCAGGCTCGGGTGCTCTGTTGGCTTAAAACCTGGCTTAACCCCCAATTAACGCTGAACTATAAGATAATCAGGGATTGTGTCACCCTGGACCAAGCCAATAAAATTCCATGGCTGAATTATGTCAAGAATATTTTAACCAAGCTTGGTCGTCCAGACTTATTTAATTCTCCGGATAAAGTAACTAAAGATGATTTGGCATGGGTAAAAATACACTTATTGGAAACCCACGGTTAAAATTAATTTCCTGTTAAAAACTATCCCTGAGATGGAACCTTATCTGAGGATTGTTACTAAACCATTTCACTGCCTGCTTCTAACGAGATTCCGTTTTAACTTAATAAATTTTTATCTGGGAAATTCACAAGGCCGGAGCAGGTTGTGTGATTCAGGTCCCTGTACCTGTGATAATTTCTCAACACTGGACACAATGCACTTTATTATGTTTTGTGATCATTATTGCGCTATCCGCAGGAGGTTTTTAGTCCCAATCTTAAAAGGGAAAGACTTTATTCAGGTTAAACCCGCTCTATTGTACTGCAAAAGCTTAATGATCCATGGGAGATTTTTAATATTGCAAGCTTTCTTGTCGCAGTAGTGAGATTTAGAAAAAGACCATGTTACTACTTTTTAATACTTGCATTTTTATCACTAAATTATTTTTATTGTAATGGTGTATTGCCCTTATTGTTTTAACCATACCGAAGGTTTTATGAAATTCATGAATTTTGTCTTATTCCCTCCCTAATTTTCTTAAATCGCCCTATTATTGAAGAAACGGTTATGAAATTTTATTGTGTAATCTATGTGTTTTTACTGTGTACCGTGTGTGTTTTATGTAATGTATTGTGAGCTGATGTATGGTACTTTTATGGTTTTCAGTAACCAAATAAATTGGTTTGAACAGAACAATTAATTTAGTTGAAAATGACCTAGTCATTCTATCTGGTTTAACATTAATAAAATAAATTAGGTTGG
Organism: Triturus cristatus; assembly: GCF_964204655.1. NCBI lineage: Eukaryota > Metazoa > Chordata > Amphibia > Caudata > Salamandridae > Triturus > Triturus cristatus. Next base: position 449,779,686 of record NC_140593.1, on the reverse strand, counting down.
ATTTATCAGTTATAAAATATAATTGGGGAGGCACTTGTTTAATCTGGACTGATTTTTTACCCAGAAAACTTTGGAGAGGTCTAAAAAGTCATGCAGCAATTGATAAAGCACGAAGAAAGTTAAATAGGGCAATGAAAGTTTTTTGTGAAAATATAGGTATTCAAGTCTTATCTCATGGGCATTTAATGAAAAGTGATGCATCAAATTTTCACTCTGACGGGGTACACTTAGCTCAGATAGGGCAAGCCTATTATTTTTGGAAAAAAGGCAATTGCTTTCCAAATTGTGGAACGAAACACTTTGGTGTTCTACTAAAACTTTTTGAGATTCTTTCAGTTTCAGCAGTACAAGGGTGGGGCAGGAAAACTCTTCGGTTTTCCTGGGTGGCGATTTTTGGGGGATCGACTGTCTGGAGCGGGCTTATCCATCCCTCTGGGGGAGGACAGAACACAGGTGAGCTGAAGAGGAGGCGATGGGGTTTTGAACAACACTAGAGCATATCGCTTGGGAATGCTTGATGGGGGAGATTGTGAGATTGGGGTAAGCAAGGTGGTGCTTATTGGGGAGTTGAAGGGCAGGGGAACATTTAGACTTTTATGAATTAATAAATTTGAATTCAATTGTAATGTTTGGTATTCTTTAGTTTTATGCTACATAGCTGTCTTAATAAAGTGGCCTTTTTTGCTAAATAAAGTAATAGTGGTATGTGAATTTTTGTGCGATGCGGGACCCAGGGGGAGCATGAGTTTAGCCGGTCTCCCCCTGGGTAACTTTGTGCAATTGGAACAGGCCACGGGCGGGAGAGGTAGGTTAGTCCTTAGGGGCAGGGACTTAGTGGTAGGTGATAAAAGCGGGCTCTTTGGGCGGGAAAAAAACTTGTGAGGCAGTGCCAAGGGCAGTTAGATGGGAGGGTAAATGTTTATTGTCCACCCTCCCAACTAATTTTTATATTTTGCTTTTTCTGTTTTGAGATTTTCATTGTCATTAGGTTTATTTCAATTTTTTAGGTAGAAAAGTTTTTTACCCTTGTTTAGACAAATGTTTTTATTGCCCCGATAAGGCAGGTTGTGGCGTTTTTGTTTTAGTCAGGCGGTTTCTTGGAGGATGGACAGTCTGGAGCGGGCTTAACCATCCTTGGGGGGGGGGAGGAAGAAGACACAACACTGGAGCTGAAGAGGAAGCTATGGGGTTTTGAACAACACTAGAGCAGATCACTTGGGCATGCTTGCTGGGGGGAGATTGTGAGATTGGGGTATACAAGGCAAGGTGGTGCATATTGGGGAGTTGAAGGGCAGGGGAACATTTAGACTTTTATGTATTAATAAATGTCAATTTAATTGTAATGTTTAGTATTCTTTAGTTTTATGCTACATACCTGTCTTAATAAAGTGGCCTTTTTTGCTAAATAAAGAAATAGTGGTATGTGAATTTTTGTGGGATGGGTGATGCAGGCTGCCGAGGCCTCCCTAAAGAGCCCCTGCCACTAAACGTTTTCAGAAATTAAGCACTGCGGCCTATTTCCAAACGTATATCATCCTCTAAAGGAGTGTTCAGACATTACCCATTGACCTTAATGTTGTCACCGTCTTAAAATCCTGACGTCACCCGAATTTTAAAGCATAAGTACGCTCATGCTCCACATCAAAACGCCTCCCACGTGGAGAACATTCTTCCGACGAAGCACTCCTTCCCGGTGAAGCCTCGATATAGCGCTTCGGCGCCCCTTCACTGCCCGGCTGTAAAGCGATATACAAATGCTTTGGCGATCGAATGACCTCGCCCTTGAGTGATTTCGAGACTTTCTAGCTTCTTCGAGGATGACGTGCTCCTTGTCTCGTGGAACACAATAAATGTGTTATTCCGTCTGAGGCCACGCGTCGGCAGCATACATTAATAAATGCACTCCTGGTAAAAAAAACAGTTTAGTTTAAAACATTTCTGAATTATGTTTAGACTTCAATAACTGAAATGTGTTCTACAGTTTCAGAAAAGCATACATTTCCGAATCCGTGAAGAATTCTCACCTCTTTAACATGACTGGAAGCTTAAAGGAGTAAGAATTTGAAAAACGCCGCCTTACCCCCATGGTAGTTCCTGCCGAAAAGTGATTTAAAAATAAAAAATGTTAATGATTTGCACAGTTGACTAAACTGCAAGGGGAGAGGGGTAAACTGGGGGTTAGGCAGGCGTTTCTCTGTTTAATCCCTGGAGTACCTTTCAGTATTTAGTATCAGCCAGAGAGGTCTGGCGTCTACTCTCAAATCCCAGACCATCTGCAGTAGTTTGAGTTAACCGGTCTAGCTGAAAGTCCAACAGTTTGGGGCATCGCATGCGCCCCAGCCCACTTAATTGGAAAGCCAGCCAGGAGTGGTGAAAGTCTCCATACATATGTAAAGCAGTCCATTCAATTTGCGCAGCTTTGCAAATCACCAGTTCCCACTAGGGCCATTTCTGCACGTTGATAGCAATTTAAACAATTGTTATCACATTTGAGGGGCTGTATGCTTTACTCCCCCTTGAATGCTCATTTTACTTATGCTTTCTAGATTCTTGGGGAAAGTGGGAAGGGAGCGTAAGGTGTTCTACAAAAACACCCTCCGTGTTCCAGCCATTTTGTTTAGAGGCCAGTGTGGTTGAATCAGGTCTGTAAACGTTGGTGGGTGGGGGGCTATTAAACAGTGAATTTTAGGGGGAAACTGTTCAAGGCGCTTTCCTCGTACCCATTGAAAGTAAAGTATTTTTGCTCTAGTGTCAGGTTACAGACTTTATCCATACCGTTTAAAATGTAAATAGAAAAAACATCGACCCTTTTAAAAGTCATACATTTTATATTTGGCATGGCTATGGTATAGTTATTTTTTAATCGGCAGCCCAATTTCCACCATAAAATAAGTCACCTTTTGCTTGATACTATCGCGTCGATTTCAAACTTAAATTTGAAGTTAGTCGGTGAAAATGCCTTGTTGATAATGCTGCAACGCGTGAACACTAAACGATACGAGCGAGGCTCTTCACAGGGCTCAAACAAACTCAGACCTTTGCACTGTTAGTGTGTGCATTGTCAGTGTTAACAAGTATAAAACGGCACACGGCACTTTCGCAGGCTGCAGAAAGGGGGCGAGAAGGGAGATAGATAGTGCAGACAGTAAAGACGCTGTCCGTCTATCCAATCAGAAGACGCGTGTTTGCCATTGCAAAGTTGCTAACCCCAGGAGTCGTGTGGCTGGCTGCCTCTGCTTTTAATCTTTGGATATTTCGACGTTTTTCTTCTTCTTTTTTTCTTCAAAGGTTGGCGGATCTTAAACCCCGTTTTCTCCGACCACAACAATTGGGGAAAGTATGTTTTTTTATTTCCCAGATGGTATTTTTAAGACGTGCGAAACCCCTGCTTCTGCCCAAGTATATAGCAGATTTTCTCGGTATTTTGCCAGTTGCAGATCTCGTTCAAGCCTACTTGAAAGGTAAGTTTGTATTATACAATGCATTACGTTATTGTGTTATAGCCGAAAAATAAGCCCTCGAAAGCGGACTGGATATTATTCCTCCAGGTCTTTTTTTCTCACTGGCTGTCCGTTCTTTAACAACGCATGTTGTAGATTTTCTTACCGTCTGTATTTTATAGGGTGCTAAGAAAGATTATCTAAAAAAATATTAACGCTCGTCCTTGAAATACTGTTATGTAGGATTGCTTTTTTGTAAAAAAATAAATAAATAGACTGGAATCATAAAAACGATTGATTCACCAATGCCCTCCAGTTTTTCCATAAATGTTAATGTTGTTTGTAAAGAAAAAAACGTTATAGATCCGTTTCTGCTGGTGGCAGAGTTTTCTGACGATTTCTGGTAGATTACGGTGTTTGTAACTGTGAAGAACTGCCCTTGGAACAATGAAGGCGTGGATTGACATAACATGGCTTTTATTAAGTTATGGCTGGTACTAAATGGTGGTTTTTTTCTGGATCAGTGCGCGTTAAGGCATTGCACACCCGTGTTGTAGTAATCCGTGTGCATTTAGCCACAGTGGCTTCCTTGCTCTACTGCAGAACTCTGAAAATAGAAAAATAACGAGGCATCTTGTGGTATTTAACAATTGTCTTTTTCGGGGTTTTTTTCTTTGCACACGGTGGGATTTTTTTTTTTTGCATTGATCTACGTTGGTGGCGCTGTGGTGCTCCCAAACAATTTAATGTGTCAGTTTCACTAAGATAAAGGGAGGAAAAGAGGTGAGGCTTGATTTGATCTGTTATCCATTTCGTGGTTTTCTCTTTAAGTTGAAGAATAATTTTCGCTGTATTACGCTTTTCTTAGGAGACATTTGCAACAGTCCAGGTTTGTTCAATACAGCAGATTGATCAGAGGTGTGGTTCCATCTCTTCTAAATGACCCATTGTGACAGAGCTGCAGCTTTGCAGTCGCACATTAGCACATAGATTGCCCCCCTTTTCATTGTTAAAGGGTCACTATCTAAGATAAAATGATACATACATCTTCATATAATGTCCTAAAACAAGCATTGAGGTTAGGGGGTTCTTTTTGTGATACCCCGTGTTAAATATTTTGATTTGGACATGTTATACTGAGCACATCATACATCATGGTGGGGGTCAAATAAGCAGTGTTGATGTCTGGGAACCCTAATTGTTGGCAAAAATGCATTTAAAATTGTAAGCTTATTGTTGATAATGTCCAAATCCATTGTTGTACTCTTTCGGTATGAAAAGTGTGAATTTATGATACCTGACACCCACTCATTTTTGTGGCATTCCAACCTGTTGATATTGTAAAATATTTTCTCTAGATCCTAGGGAGAGCTATTTACAATTGTGAGGTATGTACAAGCTTGCCTTTATTGGAATTACCTGGGCAGCCCTAGGTTATGAGTTTATTGATAAAAGCAATTTATTCCAAAAATAAGGGAATCCCTTTTTAGTGTGCCTGACTGCGTCTCGCAAGTAACCCTGAACCCTCTTTGCTTTGCTTGTCACACAAAGTCACTAGATGATATGCTAACCTATTGCTAGCATTACCTGATGTACCTGGATCCTGAAGAAGATAGTAGTAACTCAGAACTATTCTTTCTAAGAAATCTACTTGCCCTCAAGTGATGCTGGTCAGGCTTCCACCTATGATATGGTATCAAGACATTTTGTATTATTGCCTAGATAGCCCTAACACTGCCTTGTCGACCCTAGTGATCTTTCTACAACCCTTTCTGAGCCCCAAGACCAACACCCACCACACCCTCAGCAAAAGGATTTAAGATGCATACAGCATTTCAACACCCACAACGTACGACCTGCTGTCACTTTCACATTTTCAAGGCATTCACGTGAAGTAGTTAACACTTCAGTATGTCTTAGGATCCACATCTCTCAAAAGGCATTCTCCCACACTTTCAGATCCTATGACATCTAGGAATGTATGTATTGAAGCAAACTGAAGATCTACAATTTTAATACTAAAGTCATCCTGGTACACAGCTAACGGTTTGAAGTAATACAAATGTGTGAATTGAAAATGTACATGCAAGCTACAATCACCCGTATTTAATCACAGTAGTGGACTCAAACGTCCACCATTTTATAGTGCATTATGACCTACCTGAAATTTGCTGCAATTTTTTTTTAAAATGAGCAACAATGCAGAGGTGGGAGGTCTAAAACAGTTAATTAGGGCGGTGATGTGGCTGTGGAGATATTTCTGCAGCATAGATGTGCCAAAGAAAGTGAGATGAAGCATATCATACCTTAATACAGGCGCTTTCTAGAATCAGTCATGTGTTTGAAGCGGTTTGGTAGTATAACAAGGAGGTGCAGGAGTAAGGTTATGAGAATGAAAACAGGTGACCGTCACAATTAAGCTACATATAAGCTACATATAAGCTACATTTCAATGGTTGCAGTATTGTTTGAAAAATCACGTCTTAGGGTCAATGGGGTGTCCACATCGTTGATTGGAGACGAGGACCTCTGGTTGACAAGTGTTAAGCATTTTCAAAAAAACATGGCTGGTGTGGGTTACAGCAAACCAGTATTGTACAAGGCAGTTTGCATATAATGCACAATACCCAGAACCAGCAAAGATGGTAGGACAAATGAAGTTGGCACTTCCATAAGGCACAAATTAAATACTTGCGACAGGTTAATCCAAGCTGAAGGTTGACGGAAAGAAAAGCTTAGCAAATAGGTTGGAGCTGCTGCATAGTGGCAATGATGGGAAACTGAGGCAGAAGAGGTATCGTAAAGAAGATGTTATAGGGATGGTGGGGTTCTCTTGTGTTAAAAACCATTGTTGAATTTTTTTTAAAATTCAGTTTAATGATCCAAACAAATTACTTTTTTTCCCCTATAAAACATAGCTGATGAAAATGCTTTGAAGAGCTGTACTCCCCAACCGTATGTCTATTTTTCTGTTGACTATTCTTTTCCCTTGGTAAACTTGACAATCGTGCAAGCCTGAAGCGTATTCTCAAGTTTTACTGACCTGAGACCCCAGAGCTGTACATGGACTTAAGGAAGCACCCAAAGTTTATCTTTGAGAGAGTGGCGTCTGTCCTCTCCAGCCTGTCTGTGAGAGGAGCTCACAGTGGTAGTACCATAATTATAAAAGCAGGGACAGGCTATGTTAACTTTATCTTGTTGGAGGAGATGGTTACTGGCCTCTGCTGTGTAAAAGGTTCTAGTCCATCTTCCTTCACCAGTATTTTAACTCTATCATTTGTGGGACGTACAAGAAGAGTGATTGTGGTGTGGGCATACTGTGGTGGTTGAGCATAAGGCTTTTCGGTCTGCCCGGTCCAGTAGAAGGTGGAGTCCATTGGACTCCAGGTGCGGTTATCAAAATGGTGGCTGGCTTTGTGCCAGGCTGGACCTGAGGCTTTGCACACATTAATTCCTCAGTCCCCTTGCTGAGCCAGGGAGTCTCTATGGGTGTATATATCCCTAGTGGTCCAGCTCTTAGTGGTCCAAACGAGAGGACCAAGGGTTTTGTCCCCTGCATGCACTGATCATACCGTACCCATGCTCTGTCCGGATTGAATGACTCCTCCCCAAACTTGAAAGATGAAATAGAGTTTAAACTTCGGTATTTTCTGATGTTCAAGGTGGAGCTGCACCGAAGTGCACTTGAGAATATCGAGCTTCAGAGATGGCACTTTGCTAGTTGTAGCTTGCCTGGGTCCAGCACTCAAAAGAAAACACTTTGTTGGTAGTTCTGTGTGAGGAAATACTGTTGCCTGTGGAGAAGAGAGTGGACTGAACCTTTCCAGGTAGAGTGCCCACTTGCCAATGAGGTCCAGAGACCATCTGCTTGAAAATAAAATATAGGATCTGTTGTGGAGCCACACCAGCTCTGGGGATGAAGGTCTCTCACCCTGCCAGTTGCTTTAGTTGTTGTCAACACCATAAACTGCATTTCCTGGGGTTCAGTGGAAACACTGTCAACTTCTTTTATGGAAAATCGTGAGTCTCCGTCATCACTGATCCTTTCTGTGCTGCAGTGAAGTCTGTGCGCACCTCTTAGCTGCTTCCAAATCACCTGAGAAATACCTCAAATTCATCCCTTGGCATGGAAATTCATAGAGGTCACTGAATGAGGTCTCTCTTAGTCTTGAACTGTGGGTATCATCTTTCTATCTCAAGTGGCTCCAGCGTTATATGCGTCAGAACCACCAGTCCCGACCCCAGGAAGGAATCTGTCTCAAGCTTGGTCTTTGCTGTTTGTGGTGGCCATAGTCAGTGACCAGGATCTGTGGGCACCCATGACACCGGAATTTGTAGACAGAGGCTGAGGTTCCTAAGCTATAAATTGCTTTGACCACCTAGTGCCCTAACATCGATATTCTGGTTTACAGATACCTGACCCAGCAGTTAGCACTAACGACTAGCCGGCAGGTTCAGTAGGGCTCCAGTTAAAAGTGCCTAGTCACTGGGTCCTGGATATCGCCCCTGCAACTGTGAATGTTACCGTTTGGGATGACTAAGCCTGGGTAGGTACTTCATTTATTTGGGATGGGGTGGTCAATCAGCAGTTCTTTCGTCAGGAGGGTTTTATGGTAGATGCTGAAAACAGAATCAAAGCAGAGCAGAGCAAATAAATAAACGTTTCCCCTTTAAACAGTAACATGAGAAACCTTGCCTCCGTAGAAGACGTGTTTCAAGACTGACGTTTGAGATACTATTTGTGATTTTTGTGGAAGGAATGATGTAGACACTGAAGTTCTTACATTATGAGTGCCCTTGTAAATTCATCGCCGTCGAAAAATAGAGTATTTTTATTTTGGAAAGTAAAGTTTTTGATGCAGAATCAGTTATCAGTTGGTATCAAAGTTGTGATTAATTTGTTTTGAATTAATGTTTAAACTATGTATTTGAATTGTAACATAGATTCGTCATCCTGCTGATCCTCAGATATATAATCACTATTCTTCCACCATGCCCATTTTCGTCAGCCACACAACAGCATTTACCCCTCTGTCTATAACAAGCGTCCACCTCAGCAGTGACTGAAGTATTTTGAGAAAAATGTTTGCAGTACTTTGAGGTGTCTTAGGCCACCAAAGATAAATCCAACACAAATAAGGACTCATCCGTACTCAAAGCAGACAGTACTCTGCACCATGATTAATGCCAAATACCATCTGAATGACCTTGGGTTACACTCTGAAAAAATCTGAATGCCACTGCCAGGCAGGCAACCTGCCTGAAAAAGAGAGCACATGTGCCTTGCTATTCAGTCAACAGTTACCATCGAGGTTAAAATTGGATTAACTGCTGGGCCATCATACACTTAGTCAATACAGATTTGTCCTCCCCTTTCAACAAGACAACCTGCTATACCCCCAAAATACCTCTCTCCTCAGTTAAAGCACTAGCTCCAAGTGCAAATACAGAGTTGAAAAACTCTTGCTATTCAAGACAGACCCTGTAAAATTCACCCTGCATTAGATGATTTCATAGTCTTATCAACTTAAAAAAAGACTTGAATGTTCCCTATGCAGCAGTGCAGAAATTCTCATCCTGCTGGATCCAGTTCAGAGAGCTTAAACTCTATGTATAGCTCAGACTGCCCCTGATCACAGACTCTTGATGTGTTCTTACACAGCAATACCTTTAACTGTACAACAGTTAACCTGTCTCCAGGCAGAGTGAATTGACACTTGTTCTCTAACTTCCACCCTGATGCGTCCTCTATCATTAATGAGCTGAGTTCCCTTTCCTGTGTTCTTTCCTGGCAGACACCCCAGCCCCCCTGTTGACAAGTTCATAGTATGAATATAAATCAGTCTTTAACCAGTGAATATGTAAGGGAAACTAGAATGATAATGGCAAGCTATGTGGCTCGTGATGGTGGTTGCAGATGACACTTCTCTGCTGCTGATCTCTTCAGAGGAAGAGTTCAGCTGCCCCTACCTTCCCCTTATCAGCCTGCACAAGTTTGCTCCATAATCACTAAGCCCTGATATATTTGTTTAGATTCTTCTTCTTGATATAGCCTCAGGTCAAGATGCTAGAGATAGGGTGGCTGAGTGTTTTATAGAGACAATACATAGAATAACAGTGATGCAAGCAAAGAACATGCCAGAAAGAAGGAAATCTCAGTCCTCATAAATATGGTGTTTTAGTGCAGGATTTTAGAAGACCACCTTGAGTAGATGATATAGATTATAAAAGCTGTTTTAAGACTTGCTGCTTAAGGTCCCTTTTAAAATTGGAAATTGATGTGTCCTGGTTTATGTGTATTGATATAGCATTAAAGACCATTGAAGCATTTCTAGAGTATTAGTTTTCCGTGCCGGATGACGTTTTGAATTTGGGGTGTGTGGACATTAAGCACAACTTGGCTGCTTAAAAACATCAGCTCTCTGGTAGAAACAAAACTTGGAGATAAGTATTCAGACTTAATCAAATGAATTGCCTTCTATGTGATGCATGCTGTTCGTCTTCTATCCTAACTTAGTGATACTATGGACATGCACTTGATTATTCTTGCTCCGCCTCACCTGTCAGCCCCACAGACAGTTGCTACAGTAAGTAAAGGCTAAGAGACACAGAATCACACTTAATGTGGCATATCCCAACCTGCCATTCGCATTCTCCAGCTTTGAATATTTTGCCTTTATGCATGCCTGAAGCCTCAAAGCCCACAACATTATATTATGTGAAAATCAAATGAAGGCTTTATTAGTACTAATAAAAAGATCAATGAACATTAAAATGTATTTTTTACATGAATGATTTCATGATTGTAGGCAGGGCCTTTGGAGTCAGGGATAACAATATGATTACATTTCAAATTGTTTTGTTGTTCAGGTTATGTTCAAGTTTAGTGTTAGGGTTGAGGTATGGGCTGTAGTTAGATTTAGAGGTGATATACAGATTAGGATAAGAGGTCAAAGTAAAGTTTAGTGCCCTAGCTTGTGATTGTCAATGCCTTGAATCCTCGGAGTCGTACGAAGCTCAATGGGGTCCACCTCCTGATAGCCCGAGGTCTGAGTAATACCAGACTCAATGGGGTGATCAGATGAGGGAAGGGAAGGATGGCGTCAGCTGAGAGGGAGATCTGTAACGAGAGCAAACAACTATGAGGTCATAGCACATACACCATGAAGCACAAGAATAACCCTTCACCACATATTGTCTCTGGCACTAATACCTGTAAAGGAAAATAACTGTTCGGATTCTTAGTAATCTATGGATAGAACAATAGAATCATTATCAATTCTCAGTAATGCCCCTCAGTTACAGTGGGATAAGAAATAAGTGCAACAATACCCATGGTATCACAAGTGGCGTTTTAACAGGGGGTACGGAGCTGCCTTCTGGATGTGCTCAACAAGCCCCTGGTGTGGGATATATAACAAACGAGCCAAGACAAAGTAGGGTTAGTGATAGCGCCTGGGGTTAGGCTAACCCTTGAAAATGCATACACATGAAATGCTTGTAAAGATTCCAATCCTTCTTGGAACCTCTTCGTGAAACAAACAATTCCCCATGTGCACACTGTCATGTAGAAATAGGACCAAAAACTGAATGCCTCTTGGAAGAACAAAGTAACGTTTAGGCTTTTAGCCTGCAGGTTAGTAATCCTGTTTCCAGCTCTTGAATGCCAAGTGTACCACCTCGGCCACTGCTGAGAATCCAATACTCTATTACAAAAGAAAAAAACACAAGGTTTTACTGCCTGGTACAGTGTAGGCAACCGAGTACCAACACGTGTTGCCAGAGTTCACAGTCAAAAGAATGCGGTGTTCAGTAGACAGAGTACAGTATAACGAAGTTCCAGCCCTCTTCTGGGGGCTAACAGAAAGTTACTCAATCAGCCCCGCAAGAACCACTACTCGGCTCGTCCAGCGGGGCTAACCAGCAACCGGTTCGGCTTACGCATGTTAGAATAATGGCAGAGCCAACAGAAGGAACAGATTGAAGAAGGTATAAGGAGAAAGTGGTGCTGATTTCACCTCTACCGGTCCTCTTCACGTCCTTCTTCAGCTCTTCAGGAATCAGCGGCACCCAACCGGTGTCCCGGAAGCCTCCAAATTCCCAGCTTTTTGAATGTGGTGACGTCACATGCGTCACTTCTCCAAGGCCTCATGGGACTTGTGGTTCCTTCAGCTACGCCCGGCAGAGGCAGTGCCGGTTTGTCTCTGCAGTGTCCCACGGAGGCCACCGCGATGCGGGGCGACAGTACATCCCTCTCCCGAAGAACACTGACAGAGACAAGGTTTCCTTGGGAAGCGTTTATGAAAGAGGGCCGTGTAACGAGGGGCATGAACCCCTGTGGCGGGCTCCCAGGCGTTTTCCTCGTTCCCATAGCTCTTCCAGGCTACCAGATACCACAGCCTAGTGCGGTAGATCTTAGAGTCTACGATGCCCCTTACCTCATGTTCCATCTCATTGTTCACTAGAAGTGGCATCGGGGCGCTTCTTACCCCTGTACGGGATGGTTTGATAAGGGACACATGGAAAGCAGGGTGTATCCTTAAAGTGGAGGGCAAGACTAGTTTCACCACTATAGGATTGATGAGCTTGGTAACTTTATAGGAGCCTATGTACTTGGGATTGAACACGCTGTATCTTTTAAACCTGATGTGTTTGGTAGATAACCACACATAATCTCCTCTTTTATACACCAGCCCTGTGCGTCTGTGTTTGTCAGCGTAGGCTTTGTACTGAATCTTAGCCGCTCTCAGGCTTTTCTGTGCTTCCCTCAGGACGTTCTGTATATGTGTTATTCTCTCATGTACCTCGGGCACCTGTGTAGAATGCAAGGTGCACAAAGGAGGTGAAACTAAGGTGAAAACCATAAGTACAGTAAAAGGGTGCGAGCTTCGTTGAACTGTGGGTAGCGCTGTTATATGCTACTTCGGCTAACCATAACCTGTCAATCCAGGCCTCAGTAGAGACATCCACGTAGCACCTAAGGTACTGTTTTAGGGTTTGGTTTGCCCTTTCAGTCTGGCCGTCAGTTTGAGGGTGAAAGCTGGTGGATATGTTGGAAGCTATGCCTAACGCTGAACACCACACCCTCCAGAAGTTAGCCGTAAACTGTGTGCTGCGGTCCAAAACTATGATTCTGGGTAACCCGTGTAACCGAACTATGTGCGTCAACAACAAATGGGCTAATGTACTCGCTGTGGGAATCCGTCTGCAGGCAACGGAATGTGCCATCTGTGTTATATATAAAATGACCTTGTGCCCTTTGTCAGCTGGCATCCCTACCACGAAGCCCACAGAAATGTTTTCCCAGGGTTGTTCTGGAGTAGAAAGCAGTTGCAGGGGACCCGACCGGTGCCCCAGAAGCTTCCTTATTCCCGGCTTCCTCGAATGTGGTGACGTCACATGCGTCACTTCCTCAAGGCCTCATGGGACTTGTGGTTCCTTCAGCTACGCCCGACAGAGGCAGTCCCGGTTTGTCTCTGCAGTGTTCCACGGAGGCCACCGCGATGCGCCGCGACAGTGATAGGCATATAGCTCTCTTTTTTGTTAGAGTTCACTTATTGGCAGAGTTGGGGATTTATTACCTCTGTTATTTTTCCTAATGGTTCCTTCATGGCTGCGATTTGAATTTCGTTTTGCATCATAAAGGGATCTTTAAACTCTCTTTTTTTTAAATAAATTGTTTATATCACATTAATATCCATGCAGTTTTCTTAGCTGGCCTCTGCAATGGAATGGATCACAATAGCGGAATTGAAGAGGCAAAGAATCATCTATAAATGCAAAGTACTTCCAAACGAAACAGAAGTTTGCATTATCTACTGCCTCCTCTCTGAAGATCATCGGCACACACGATTTCCAATTCTTCTACTTCCATATTGCTGAGACATTTGAGTATGTTTCACTTACCAAAAAAAGCTTTACCAGTCACTAGAATTCAGTCTACCCGATTCCAATTAATGGATTGTATGGAGCTTCCTGAAATCTAAAAGAAGCTAAACAGAACTGCTGTTCCTCAATGGCAAACACACCACTGTCCACCCATCCATTCAAAACACCTCTCAGGATTAGTTATTCATTCCCCATCTGTGAAAAAAACCTGGGCATATTCCTTGATGTTAAATAACGCTTGACTTTAAACTGGTGTTCTGTAATCTCCTCATCTCACCAACACTTTGTGTCTACTGTGAAGTATGTTTCACCCAAACAGGTGGCTTCCCTCTAGTAGTAAGAACAGACTGCTAACTCCGTTTTGACCGAACCGATTCACTCTATCTTGACATGAGAAAACATCAAACCTTCCTTCTTTAGTTAATCCAGAAACTGGCAGAAATATACCTTGTAAGGCACGTCCCAACCCTGAGGCTACTACACCTTCTAACTTAAATGCCCAGGTCACTTGTAAGACCTTCTGCCACACACACAAATTCATTTACAAAAAAACTAGTGATATGTCAGTGGTGAAAAAAAGCACTAATGCTATGCATACTAGTCTACCCGAAACCTGATTCAGGTCTCCCCAACATGCTGCATTTCGACAGAAACCAGGCAGGTGCTTAAAAATCGAAGGAACTTGGCTATGGATTGCTCTCCCTCTGTCCATCTACACAGACACAAACCAACATTGCCTGGTGCGATTCTAGTAATATACTTAAGTTTTGGGGTGAGTGAAACTGGGCGGTTGTATTTACTGACATGGTACAATGGTGTTACACATTCAAAAGCACATGAAACATATGACAGTTTGGGGCATTTTGTGATTTACAACAGTGTGGTTTAGTTTATGACATTTCGGGCAATTCATAACATATAGGGCATTTCTTGGTGTTTATGGGATATGATACATGCTGCTTTAGTATTATTTATGTGGCTGATAATACAAGTCAGATGGCAAGAACAAACTAAAGCCGGGAAGCTCTCAAGTTTCATGGGCGGCATTTTATGCTATTATGGGAGTGTGAAATAATTTCAAAATATGTTATAGCTTTGCTTTCTTCTAACGTATTAAGTCATGGGGTCCACAAGTGTAGTATGTTTTAGGTCTCGGCCTAGGCAGCGCATGCGCTGTCTCTATGAGACATATTGTATTCACTCTGTGGGCTTACAGCCTTCCCATCGCTTTTGATTGTTAGTTATACTGTTGTTCGCAAAGGCTTGCTTCCAGGTGGCTAATCTTTGTTATATATCGCTCCTGCTCGTGTCTTGCGCCTTCCCATGGACCATTGGCCTTTTACTTGTATCATTTCACTTTAGTGTATTTAGGTTTGTGTATGCACACTATTTGTGTAATTGCAGAGTGCCCATGTTTTAGTAAGGTTCTTTTTTCTTATGTTGTGTTGTTGCTAAAGCTTGTGGGAGATGCATTCTAATAGGTTTTTTGTTTTAAGTGTGCTTCATTTGTTTAGAAAGGCTTTCCTTTGTTGAAAGTGTTTTTGTAATCTATGTGCTTTTTTTTGCTATTTTACATAGCACAAACTCCACCCGAAGGTATTGGAGCGCTTTACATGAGCACCAGTTGCATTATTTACAGTGACACATTCACAAGCATGGAGAATTAAGAGGCACAGAGAGATTAAGTGATTTACCCAGAAACACAGGATATTGAGCCTCCCGCTGAGACTCAAACCGCTCTAGCCCCAGCGGCAAGATAAGCCGCCTTAGGCCTTGTGCCATATCCTCTCCCCTCGAGATCATCATATAAAATGGCTAGCATTCCTTTGGAACACACAATTATAATGCATTCCCATTCTGTGTTCCAAAGCAGCTCCGGCCATCTTGTTTTCTACTGATGCGGCCAAGTTCAAGAGTGTGTGTGTGTTCTGGGCAGAAACCTGGCACTCTAAAGGGGGGGAACAGCTGGCAATGGGATAGGTAAAGAAAAGAAACTGTAACCATGGCAATAATGTTTTCGTTCTGATTTCTAGATGAGACAAGTCATGCATCCCACTAGCTCCACACCCTAGGGATGATTCGTCAATTGCAATCGTAACTAAGCAATGGTCTTTATAGACCAGAGATTACTGGGAGAACGGTAGATCTTTCCACATTACAAGCTTTTTAAAGCTATGCACGTAGATAAATGTGTCTAGTTATGGGCTAACTTTCAACCAGAGCCTAGAACCGGAGACTGCCTGTGCCACAAACTGCACTGTAACCTAAAGACACCTGCGCCCTGACTGTTGCACTAGTCTCTCACGTATCCTGATTCTGTGCACGCTGCCGTAACCATAGCAACTAGTAAAAGTTTGAAAACAACACTTTTCGACTGAAATGGATCTCCTGTCATTTACTTGTTTCGTTGTATCCACTCCCATCACCCTGTTAATTGGACAGCGATGGACGCTTTCTTAAATAGTGCTGTAGAGTGTTTTCTTTAGCTAACACCTCTGTGCATGTTTTTTTTCTTCCACAGGCAGAAACATTCCATGCATTTTTTGTTCTCACTCAACACCTCTTGAAAACACTCAGTTTTTTCAATGGGGCCACAGCAATCTGCCATTGTTTTGACCGCTCTTGCAATCCGTGTGCTATCTCAGATGACCTTTATTAATTGACCATGTGCTGGTCACACAAATCTCTTAAATGACTACGTTTGTAAACTGAATGAAAACTTAAGAGGAAGTTGAGGCAGAACTGCTTTAAAATGTTTTAACCAGTTTCATCTGTAGTGGTACAACAGACAGCCCATTTTCCAGTTTTCTGTATACAATTCTAAAAATAAGTCAATATAGAAATAAAGAAGACAGTCAAAGGCTAGTGGGAATATGAGTGTATACTTTGAAATGTGTTTGTGAGATTGTTTGAATATTATTCAGGAATGCGTATAGCAGTGGATCGCAGAAATCCTTTCTGAGTTCTACAAATATCTTGAATTTGGAGATGATAAATGAAAAGTATATTTTAGGCTCTATGATGCATGTTTGGCATTCAGCAAATGCTGACGAAACAGATATTGCAAATGTGCTTGCCATGTACAAAGTATTTGTGAGGAATACATTCCTGTTTCAGCATCTTTGGCCCCACAGTGACAGCCCAACTTCTTATGTTTGTCAAAACGTGAAAGAAAAACAAAGTAAAGGCATTTAGACTCAGAAGTCAATGAAAAAGAAAGAGGACAAGGAAGGAACATGCAAGGGACACAAGAAAAAGACTTTTAACGCATGCATGTGTTTTTAAAAAACCAGACCTTGGAACTTGGGAGGAGTGTACCAGACAAATCATGGGATGAGGGCATACGACTCGCTTGTTTACAAGAGGAGATGATGGAAGACTCCAAGGAGGAGACGATGGCAGTCGCCAAGGAGGATGGGGAGTTGTGCTGCAGCGAAACTGCCGTCCTGAGCCAAGATATGGACCCACCCTCACCGTACAATCAAGATGAGGAGGCTGGGTAGGGGGACCCAACCCTTGAGTCTGAGACCCATTGCAGCCCACAAGAGGGTCATGGTTTCCTAGTGTCCAATGTGAGTGGTCTTCTGGCACCAGCCTTCCATAACCTGAAAAAGGATTAGAGGAAATTGCATAGACTTGGGGATTCAAGAAAACGGAGATCCAACTGAAGCTGAAGGAAAACCTAAAATGAACTCATTGAATCTTTTCTTTTACAAGCTGGCTGTAAGACTTACCTGTAAAAAACAGTCTCTCGACACCCTCTAATCTCAGTCTAGCTTTTATTCCTCACTTCACAGGATTTGATTTGTAATCCGTGCAAGGCTGAATTAACCACAAGCAAGTACGGATCAGTTGTAATTTCCATGTGATCCATCCATGAGGAAAAGTCCAGAGAAAAAATCAAAATAATATTTTGGAATTCTCTGAAACTGCTTCCAAAAGCTGTGTATTAAAAGCAGTGAATTAATACTTAGAAGTTATTCAGGTCTCCCTCCGCAACACCTCCCAATCAAGACCTATTTTGATATGCTATATCATACACCAGTACACAGCCCACGTGTTATGCAGTCCATGGATTTGATCTCAGAAAGCTTAATTTATTTTATTTTATTTTATTTAAATGTTTTATAGAGCGCGAACTTGACCCGTTAGGGTATCAGAGCGCTTTACAGGAGAGCAAAGTAATATACAGACAGATTTAGAATCGACTAGTTACAGCTCGAGTAGCAGCATGGTGCAGGAATATATAGGGTAAAGCGGAGCATGTATTTACTGTTTACGTAACCAATTACACAGAGCGAGATACCATATTTACAGAGTACGTTTTCAATAATTCTGACCAGGTCCCAAGTTTCTGATGTTTCGGGAGACCCGGTAGTCAGAAGGGAGGTAGTGGGCCGCCATAGGTCGTGCCATAGAAGTAGTTGAGGCAATGTTAGACAAGAAATTTGCCCATAAGGAAGGTTTTGGCATCCTTTTTGAAGAGAGTCAGTGAGGGGATTCTTCTCATGTCGGGTGGGAGAGAGTTCCATATTCTTGGAGCAGCCCCTGAGAAGGCCCGATTGTAAGTTTCTTGTTCCTCCGGAGATCACGAGTTTCTGTGTCAGATATGCAGGGGTGTTAGAGTGTAAAGCTTTGTGCGTGATGCATGCTAGTTTGAGTTGTATTCTTGCCTCCAGGGGAAGCCAGTTGAGAGCTTTCAGGTGTGGGAAAATATGATCCTATTTCCTTGTGCCGGTGAGTAGTCTGGCGGCCACGTTGAGGCAGGCTTTAAGAGGTGTCAGAGAGATCTTGGGTAAGCCCGAGAGGGTTGAGCAGCCGTATTCCAGTCTAGAGATGACGAGTGCTTGGACTGCCATTTTTAGGTTGGGAGCATCAAGGAAGTGTTTCAATTTCCTAAGGTAGCTCAGATGGAATCTGGCTGTTTTAGCCATAGAGTTTATGTGGTCACGCATGTTAAAGTTGGTGTCAAGGGTAATTTGGATTTAGCCGAATTCACAATGGTCGGTGGGCAATTTAAGGCTGTAATAGTCTTAATCCATGATTGAATCTCTAAGTTGGCATTGGGAGGGGAGATCAGGAGAAATTCTGTTTTCTTTGCATTGAGTTTGAGTTGATTGGATGCAAGCTATTGGGCGGGGAGTTTCAGGGCTTCGTTCAGGGAGAGAATCTCTTCGAGAGAAGAGGTTTTGATGTAGATCTGGGTGTCATCAGCGTACATATGATAGGAGATATTAGCTGCGCGCAATACTTCGGTAAGTGGTTCTAGGTAGAGGTTGAAAAGGGTGGGGGACAGGGTTGATCCTTGAGGGACTCCAACTGTGACCGGGGATGGTGATGAATGGTTGCCATTGATCAGGAATCTCTGTGACCGGTTATGGAGGAAGGACCTAAACCAATCTAGAACAGTGCCATCTAATCCCATTCTGAGTTTGAGGCGTTCAAGTAATTTTTCATGGTTGACTGTGTCGAAGGCCGAGGATAGGTCCAGGAGGATTAGGAGACAAGTTTAGCCTTGGTCGAGGGCTTGGAGGGCATCATCCACGATGTGGAGCATGGTGGTTTCGGTGCTGTGCCCTGGTCTAAATCCGGATTGAAAGTCATCGAGGAGGTGGAAGTTGTTGATGTGGTGACTTAGCTGCTGTTGCACACATTTCTCCAGCACTTTGGCTAAGAGGGGGATGTTGGAGATGGGTCTGAAGTTGTCAGGGGAGGCTGGATCCAGCAAAGGCTTTTTCAGGATGGGGAGGACTTGGCTGGCTTTTAGAGATTCTGGCATTGTTCCCTGCTGGAGGGAGGCGTTGATTGTTGTAGTCCAGCTGGGAATAATGGATTGGGCGACGACAGCAAGGCAGTTGGCAGGGAGCGGGTCATTGAAATGGTTGTTTGGTTTTAAGGTAGGAAGGATTTTAGAGATGGAGTCTTCATCATAGTCTTTGAAGACAGACCAGTGAGCGTGATTTTTGGGAGGAACCTGTGGGTGCGTCGTTGTGGGAGGAGGCGGGTCAGGAGGGGGTTGAGGGTGTGTGATGGCGCTGAGTTCGGTTCAAAGGGCCAAGATTTTGTCTGTGAAGAAAGAGGAGAATTCTTCAGCGGATATAAGAGATCTGGGGGTTTCTTTTGAAGATTTGGCCAGTTTATTAGATTGGTGTTTGACCAATTCGAAGAGCTTGTGGGGTCTGTTCTTGGCTTTCTCAAGTTCTGTTCTGAAGAAGTCTTTTTTTGAGTTGAGAATGTTCCTGTTGTAGGTATTTCTGGCCTGGCGGAGGAGTTTTAGAGGGGTGCTGCCTCCAGGATCTTTCAGCTTGCCGGAGGGCTCTCCTCTCGTTGTTAAGGGATCCCGTGAACCAGGGGTTTCTGTCTTTGATTTGGGTTCTTTTCAGTTTTAGTGGGGCTAGATCATCCAGGATGTTTGAGATGGTCGCAGAGTAGTGATCATTAAGGTCACTGACTGTTGTGAAATGCGAAGGTGGGGGGAGGTTGGATTTACATCGGGCCACAAGTTCACTTCGGTCCAAGTTCTTGGTGTCTCTGATCCAGCATTTAGGCGTTGGTTGCGGTGCTTTTGTCTTGTGGGTGCCAGGTAGGTGGAAGGTGATGGCGTGATGATCAGACCAATCGCATGGGTCAATAGAGATAAGCTTGACAGTTGATTCTTTGGAGATGACAGTTGGTAGTGAGCATGCTTGGGTCAAGGCTTGATATGCCAGGAGGTCTTTGATGGCGTTGACATGTGGATCCTTGGGTTCGTTCCAGTGTGAGTTAAAACCGCCTAAGAAAATATCTTTGGAGTTGGTGGGAATCTTAGCTGTGATGATTTCTATGAGGTGGTCGGTGAAAGAGTCATTCCTGCCTGCGGGGTGGTAAAAGATGTGAAGGTTGCATAGTAGGGTGGAGCTGCTGCAAATAGCGAGAGCGAGGTATTCGCAGGATTCGGTGGAGTCCGCCAGAAGTTCGGTGACGAGGAGGTTAGAGCGGTAGATGCAGGTGATGCCTCCTCCTTTCTTGTTAGATTGTCTGTCCAGCCTTGCGATGTTGTAGTTAGGGGGGACTAGGAGGTCCAGGTATGGGGATGAGGATTCATTGAGCCATGATTCTGTTAGGATTGCTAAGTAGAAGTTTTTGCACAGGATGAGATCAGCAATATCTGCGGCATGCTTAGCTGCCGATCGGCAGTTGATTAAAAGACCCGACACGGAGGATTTGGGTGGAATTTCGGGAGTCTGGGTAGACTGGTGGACAGGTGCTAGATTGCTCATGACCACAGCTCTGATATGGAGAGTGGCTGGACTGTTGGGGTTGATAGTGACCGAGCAGATGGGATGTTCAGAATTCCCGTCAAAGGGAAGAGGGGTTGCTGTAGTGGGGTTGTAATCTCGGAGGATGGCCATGATTTCAATTTCAGTGGGGTCTAGTGGACTTAGAGTTGGTGAAGCGGTGTAGGAGAGGGCCAGAGTGAGGCTTTCTTCCTCTGAGAGGTGGCATGGTTGTTTACGGGGATGAAGCTGTCTCAAGACTAGAGGAAGAGGCTGTTTCGGGTGCTCAGTTAAGTGCGGGGGCGTGCAAATAGGCAGGGATGTGAGGTTAGCGAGAGCGAGTTCGGCGAGGTGGAGGAGGTTCGTTAATTCCAAGATAGAGATGTGAATGCTCTGGGTAAGTTTGGTAGCTCTGGAGAACAGAGAGGCCATGCTCCTATCCGGTGGCGGTGATAGAGGGCGGAGGGGCAGTGGTTCAGGAGCCGTTCTGTCTGCATGTATAGGAGATACGGGAGTTTCCCTGATTCTTTTCTACTTCATTACATACAGCAACTGTGCACAGTCTTGTCCAGTGCCTCCACACATACTTGAGGAAGCATGTTTACCTACCTATTTAAACTGTTTCTCTGTTGAACATTGGTGGTCCAATTTGTTTGCACTGGTTGGATCATTTTTAGGTCTCGCCTGACCCAGCGCATGCGCTGGTCTGAGGAGACTTATTGAGAGGGCTCCAAAAAGTGCTACCAGGCCAGCCTAGTGCTACAGTGCATGTGCGCGGGCGCGCGTGACGCTTTTACCGCGATTACTTTCACTTTTGCGGCTTGGCATAGCCAATAGGTCTCGCTTTTGGGACCTTATACGTATTTAGTTATGCAACTGTTGCATGGCTAAACACTTATAAGGTCCCAAAGGCGAGACCTATTGCCTATGCCAATGCTTGTTTAACCCTGTTTTCAGTGACCTATAAGCAAGTATTGACACTAAACCATGAAAAATAAGAGAAAGCGTTACTGAAATTGCTTGCTCATGACCTGCTCACAGCTCACATTCGTGTGGCTGTAAACAGTATACCAATAAGTGATAACGTTAATAGTGAACTCTTGCAGTATATTGAAATTATGCGATCCGTGGTGAACAGTTTGCTTAACAATTGAAAGGAAGCGAGTAAAATGCAGTAACTTCTAGGTAATCGAAACGTGTAATGACCTGAAAACTGTTTGTTATACCAGATGAAACAAACCCACCTGAATTACAAATTACCCAAACTGTAAAGTTGAATACTTTAATTTGTAAACATTAATGTAAACATTTTATGGTGGTAACACATTTTTTAAACGAAAATTGGCAAACTTTAAAATAAAAGCTGCCATATGGCTTAGGTTCATGGCTTAGAGTCCTGCAAAGGGTGAGGGATACAGTTAAGCAGCATTTTGAGTGGGCCATGGCCTGCCAAGGCTGAGCCCTGGCCAACCTAGAAAACAGCACTACACACAGGGGGAGACAGAGTGATTGTGTATATCAGGGAGGATGTGCTTTGGTTAAATCAACACAACACATGCCTAGGTTTCATAAGCAGAGGTGCTACCTATTGGTACCTATTTTCACCAAACTGATATAAAAAATATTTAGAGAAATCACCTCACCCACTGTAAGTCGTGGCATGCTTCATCATTGGGGAAATTTCCCCATCAGGGTAGGTAGATCACACCCTGATAAACTCAACCAATTGTTGAAGTTCTTGATTAATGTTAACTGGATATGAGCAGGAATCCAAATGTTTTTAAAGACTAAAAATATCTTGAGGTAAATCCAAAGGAAGTTGGTACACCGGATATGATTAAAAAAAATCAACTAAGTTGATGTTACTTCAATTACAAATCATTCAAACATCCTTATTATTCTGCCAACATATTTCGATCTTTTCCAGTGCCCCTCAAATGTCAAAGACCTTCATCAGGGCTCCTAGGATTCCCTGCAAAGTACACACTCATGAGGCATACAGCTCTCATACCCAATCTTTAATTTGTTGACCTGCAGAGAAATCTCATTCCAAGATAAATACAAATAACAGACTTTAGTTTTCTTGCACTTTGCTTGATGTGAAACTCAATAACACACCAACACATTATGGACCCTGCAATTCACTTTAAGGTTGTGTTCCCTTTGGAAAGTGGACTATGTTTCACTGCAACACAGCAAACATGGGCATGCAAGTGTAAAACCCTCTTGATTCTTCTCCAACTTACTGTTACATTAAGGGTAAGTGAGCATCTGGTAATGACAAAGGGGCGCTTCCCTGTAGTTGCACACTTAAGAAAGCAAAGTAATAATAAAGTTATTCCTAGATTTCAGGCTGCTGGAAAATATTTGGACGAGACACAACTACGCAAATATAGCGGCATGCACCATGGTTTTCAACACATAGTAGTGACAAACATTACCAACATGTGGCTTCCCGATATCAAAACCAGTTTATGAAATGCGGAACAATAACCTTCAGGTTGGTGGATGCCTGCCATTATGTGCTTTCGAAAGCATGTAGAAATGGGGCACTCTTGTTTTTTTAGGTCTCGCCTAGCGACGCAGCGAAGCTGCTCGCTAGCGAGATCTATTGTTGCCGACTTGAGTTTGGAAGGGGGACAGGAGATGTGCACTTTCTCAGACCGGCGATGTGCACGCTCACGGCGTGTGGATCAGCTTGCTCCACGACAGCACATGGGCACGCGCACGGCGTGCCTTTCAGCTTGCGTCTGGAGCCTGCCCCTGGACAGCAGATGAGCATGCGCAGGCGTCTCTAAACTTTCAGGCGCTCCCACCCACCGCGCGCTCGACTTGACAGCCCCCTCGGCCTGAGTTAGATGCGCACAGCGTCTCTTAACTTTCGAGCGCTCCCACCGCGCGCTCGGCTGGACAGCCCCATCGGCCTGAGTTGGCGGCGGGTCGGCGCTTTGTGCACGGCTGAGGAGAAGCGCTGTTTCTCACTCAGGAGGGACTCCGCTCGTGTCCTGTCCCTGCCAGCATCCTCCCAATGCGCTTGAGGCTGAAGGCGGGAGGCTTCTGCGGCTGCAGTCCCCGTGTACTTACGAGGCGAAGGAACAAGGTGGACAAAAAGAGGTAGGGTTTGTTTCAAATAAAGCATAATTATAACTTCACTGTAAACGATTGGGCCGATGATGACAGCGCAGGAAATCGAATAAGTGCTGTTGCTCATTAGTTCACTCGATTCCAAACGTGTACGGCGTCTCTTTTACTGAGGAGATGTGCATGCGTACAGACACGCGATGTGCACATCTCCTGTCCCCCTTCCATCGTCGCAAGCCTCACGCAGTTTCACTTTGGTAATGTGCACGCGCTCTCAGTTCGGGATGTCCTCAAGCCCCGGTGAGCGACGCGCTTTTGCTTGTTTGTCTTGCATCAGCGAATCTGGTGTGAGATGGCTTGTAAAGCAACACCTATGTTTTAGTGTATTCCAATACCCCAAGGGAGCCCACAGTAACTGGCACTACTCCAGCCCTAAACTGGCCTATCCACATTGCAAAGGACCGGGCTGGCCTGACTAATACTGCCCTGACTAATACTGCCACGTTTCTTTACCCACTTTTCAGAGGGAGTGGCTTCACATGCGATTAACCAGCCTCCAGTTCGTTCCACCTATCCGAGGCATCATATTTCACTGACCTTGGCCCAGCCCTACCCCCTTTTTAAGTGAGATAAAAAACGGGAGTCTCTCATAGGGGCGTGACCGCTGTAATAACGGGCGTGGCTTAATACACAAGCAAAAAATGTGTGCTTAGCATAGTGTGCCGCCCGACTGGTATTTTGCTGCTTCTATCCATTCATCCAGATATATTACACAATAAATAACATTACACCTACAACAAGCCCGGACTATTGGCTTAACGTTGCTTTCCACCCGTTGCTTTTCTGTCCGTCACTTTCCCCCTGTTGCTGCTTCACGTTTTTTTTTATTATTCCATTACAAGCGCACAGCTTTTTTTTTTTATTAATGTTGCTTTCCACCCGTTTTTAGGTCTCGCCTGACCCAGTGCACGCGCTGGTCTGGCGAGACTTATTGAGAGGGCTCCAAAAAGTGCTACCAGGCCAGCCTAGAGCTACAGTGCATGTGCGCAGGCGCGCGCCCCGCGCTTTACCGCGATTACTTTCACTATTGCGGCCGCACGGCCACTTTGATGTTTGATCGCGATCACTTTCACTTTCGCGGCCGCACGGCCGCTTGGCACAGCCAATAGGTCTCGCTTTTGGGACCTTTATAAGTATTTAGTTATGCCACTGTTGCATGGCTAAACACTTATAAGGTCCCAAAGGCGAGACCTTTTGGCTATGCCAATGCTTGTTTAAAATTACTTTACGAGCGCTGCTTATGTCATGCCGCCTTCCTGAACAGCAGTGGTAAACTCCCTTGTTTTCAAAACGGCCACCTGCAGACACACTCTTCATGCACAACAGGATTCGTGGGGTTATTTTGTTTTATGGCTGGAAAAGGTCGCGTTTAGTTTTTGTTTTTTTAAAGTGGTGTTTAAATAATTATTTGCTTGGAAAACGGATTTAGACTTCATTGTCATTGCAATTTTTGACATGCCTCAAAAAGCATTCGTATGCTCCGATTGAGTGTGTACTCAGAAGTACCCCATGGCACAATTAGGCACTGACTTGAGTGATTCCCGATCA
The DNA here is from genome assembly GCF_964204655.1 of Triturus cristatus. Taxonomy (NCBI): domain Eukaryota; kingdom Metazoa; phylum Chordata; class Amphibia; order Caudata; family Salamandridae; genus Triturus; species Triturus cristatus. Next base: position 449,754,413 of record NC_140593.1, on the reverse strand, counting down.
TCGTGCACTAAGTAGTCCCCCCCCCCACCCCCCCACCCCAAGCCAAAGCAGGCGCCTACTTCTGTGCTTAGAGTGAAGGTATGGCTGGCGGACAGCTCTCAAAAAACACGTGAACAGGGGTGACGGAAAATTTACGTTTTATCTTACCAGGTTAATCATGCAAAATATAATTTTTTACAAACAGTCTCTCCCTTCCATCTCGCACTTGCTCGCAAACACACTCTACACACAGGCGAGCGCTTCCTCCTCCTGCCACATACCCTCCTGCGTATCTCACCAGGTCGCTCCTCTCCAATCCCCAGCTGTCCCTGCATCCCCTCCAGTGTCATCCAGCCCTGCGCCCCACCATATTCTTCCAGGACTTTGTTTCCTACCCCCGCCAGGACGAAGGCATCATGGCAGAACCTTTCAGCCCCTGACGCCCCCTCCATACAGCTACTCCCTCCCCGCATTCCTTACCGTTACGCCATACATCGTGCGATGCCTTGCAGCGTGTCCCCAGAGCTCACGGGGTGCTCGGTGTACCTCTGCCCAGGCGGCCACTCAAGGACACTTCGGCCTCGGATTCAGACTCGATCCTCAGCGCGGATAGACGGCGTGTCTTCTCTGGCGATCCTCAGCTTGCGCCGGGACAGCCGATGTGCACGCTCACGGCGTCTCGTGCGCTCCCACCGCGCTTTCAGTTTCGTTCCTGCCCTCCAGCAACTTCCAGATATCAATTAAAATGTCAAGAGAAGCCCCGTCATTAATCAGCTTCCTAGAAACAGGCCAGAGGTTTCTGCAGTGGAAAGTTTGACTCATCCTAAGGCAGCACAGAGGGTTAAACTGCCTGCTGCTAAGAAAGTGTCCCACTAGTTTTTCTTTCCTTTGGCGTGCAGTTTACCTATTTTGTTTAAAAATGTTTCCCCACATTTGCGAAGGGTAGTCTTATGGGTAAGCTCCTTTTCTCACAGAAAATCAGAGAGTCCAGGGCGCATTGGACACACAAGAGCACTGGAAAAAACAAGGACGTTACACATGATACCGTTGACTCTTCTCACTTTCAAAGAACCAAATACATCTCATATTTATTTATTCCCACTGAGCCAGCATAAAGCAGTTCTTTATTGCACACCTTCACCTCTGGTGGGTGAGCTGTGATTTTAGGAGTCAGCAAGGCTTCTGAAGGTCGTGAAGCATTGGTGCAAGAAAAAATAAAAGTAGTTCAGGCAATATGAAAGATTTGTTGATGTAATACAGAGTAAAACGGCATTGTTCTAGGGCTGAAAGGAACGGACTTTGTCCGTCTTCAAGTGCCACCGTCACTGCTTTGTCATTAGCTAACCAAGTCTGCCAAGGGAAACCTAGATGTCTGCCTTGCGATTGTTTACAGCATACCAAGTGAGTTTCCATATTGACTACAGCCCCAACCCCTGTCTTGCCTTACACTATAAACACAGAGGATGCAAGCATCAAGGACTGCCAAAAGTGCACCTGACACATTTTTACATGCAGGGTAAATTGCAGGTCAACCTGTGGAATCCCAACTAACAAGCATTTGCAATGCAATAGGTCACGCATTTGTGAGAGTTTGAGCTATTGGCATTGTAAATGACAACGCCTTTTATTTATGTGTTTTGAAAACTTGCAAACGGTGTATAAATACACACTTTGTACTTATAGAAGCAAGGCTGGCAGTAAAAGAGGCGCAGTTACTGCCAGCCTTGCTTCTCGTAAGCAAGGACTATAAGCACCGCTTGCACGTTTTCAAAACACAATTAAAAGCATTGTCATTTACAATGCCAATAGCTCAAACTCTCGCAAATGCGAGACCTATTGCATTGCAAATGCTTGTTTTTCTCATAGGAAGTCGTCCTCCTGTCTGGTTACCCAGTAATTTTCTTCAGCTGTTCTTACCTTGCTTGAATGTCTTCCATGATGTCCCTTGTTGGAACTCTTTCCAGCATCTTTCAGTTCCGGGTATCTTTGAGTAGTTACAGGCATTCCTCTTGATACATTTTCTTTGGCATAACCACAATTGTCTGTGCCACAAGTACATATGCTAGTGAAACCTAGGCACTTGTGTTGCTTGAAACCCCAAAACACAGATGTTAAACTAGGGCTCTATGGGGGGGGCCTCTATTTTTGTCTTTCGTTCTAATTGAGTAACCAAGTTACAGCTGCTTACTTTTAAATGTACCCTTTGAAGTATTTTATTGATCATGACCAAGGATAATTGTTCTCTATAAAATGCTAGACAAATATGTTACCTACTTATTTTGGCTTTTCTTTGTCCACTAAGAAAAATACATTTATGATTTTGTCTAGCAGATGATTCTATTTTGCATTCATTGGACATCACGCTCAGTTAAATAGGCCACAGTTAGTTATTGTGGAGGTTTCTTAGCGTTTATTGACCACTCACCTTTTAGAGCACCCCACCTTTTTCATCAGTCTTAAAGCGCTGCTTTAAGAATTAGTATTAGCCTGGAGGTCACACCTAAGTTCAGGCACAGGGTTAGTGGTAGACTTAGGCTTTGAGCCAGGGCTATGTTTAAGGTTGGTTTAGACTTTGTACATGTGAGGGGTAAGTGTTAGTCTTAAGGTTAGCATTGGTTCATTGCATTTATTGTCTTTCAATTTTAACTAAGATCAAGATAACATTTTTAGTTTCATGTTGATGTTGTTGTTTTCGCTGTAATTGGTTTTCGGCATTACCATTTAAGTATCATGTAATAGAACACTTATATATATATATATATATAATATCTCTCAGGAAACTGAATAAAGATGCAATAATTCAACTGTCAATTTGTCATCCAAATGGTCTACAAAAAACATTAAGACTAGTGTCATCCGGTTGGTTATATTAATACGTATTTGTGATCTTTGAGCTGCAAGGCTTCATAATCCTCGGAAGCAACTCTTGTTTTGAAGGTCCTGTGCTCTTTTTGTTTGCCTAGAGAGGTGCATCTGTTGAAGTGACCATGCATATTGTTCGGTTAGCTTTTCAATATAAGGTGACCCTCTTTACATCTGTGCTAGGCCATGAGCTATGAAGCATTACTAAGGAGGAAAACATTGCATGCATACATGAGTTAAACAAAGATGTTTTACCTCATCACAGTTCAGGGTTCCTTCTTTAGACCAAGATCTTATATCTTCACAATTGAATAAATTCAGTTCGTTTTAGCATAAATATACTGCTTCGCGTTCCTCTTCCCAAAACTCTCTGAATTAATTCAGTATTTAAACAAATGGCATCCAGATAATAAAGACTCCTATTCCCTCTTTGGCAGTTAATATGGCTGTGCTGCTGTTTGATGCAGAACAATTCACAAAAGGCGATTTCCATTTTTCCTTACCTTTAAAATATAGAAATCGTCTTGAATCAAAGTAAATCCAGTAATCATCTACAATAATTATTTTGTGGGAAAACATCAGCTACATTTACACCAAGGAAGTGACAACAATATACTTCAAGCTGGCTTTTAGAATCCCTTGCTAAACTAACATATTTCCTTACCACCTAAATTTCAAAGACTAGCATGTCTATGATAACGGGGTGGACTCTGATAAAAATAGTAGAAAGACAAATTGCAGGGGGTGTATACATTGGAGTGCTGCAACATCAGATCTACTCGTCCTTAGTCTTACAACTACTTAAAATCTTTTTATACTCATCAAAGGGTCTGTTCAGTAATGCTAGATTCAATAGATCCTAGATCCAAATATCTCTCCGAAGACTAGATCATTTATTCCAGAATTATATTTGCAGTCACTAGTCCCAAGTGTGACCCATCCTCCCATCATATTTATCTAGCCCAGGCCAACTTGGAAGATCGTTGAATAAAATAGATAGCTAATTCAGCTTTCATCCGACTGATTTCTTTCATCAGTCTCTTCCTACATATTCATAATGTTGTATTAGAACATTGGAATGTTGAGCGCTCCATTGAAAACAGTTGAGTGCTCCGGGCTTCTAATGGCCTGTAGAAGCCTGGAGCATCAAAATTCCAATGTTTAACAAAGGCCTCACATAGCCTCGGGCTCCGTGAGGCCTTTTTTTTTTTTTTACAAATAGAACATTCTGCCCTGTAGGGGCAGAATGTTCTAATAGCCTAAGAGCCCTCCGTAGCGGGCTCAACCGGCCATTAAAGGCCTGCTCCTTTGTTAAAAGCACTCTCCTTAGGCTCGGGCCTTTAACGCTGGAACTGGCCTTTAATGGCCGGTAGGGCTCCAAGGCTGTAATAGTTCACAAACATAGGAACACCAACCATTGGCAATCTGTTTAGTATTACAAAGTCAAGGATTTAAACCAGAACAGGCTTACTAGTTTATGCTCCCCATGGCTATCAATTAACAGTACATCAATGGACAAAATAGTTTTCTAAGACTAGTCAAAATAGGCCTTGTCTGCCAGCTATGAGCTGAAGGATGTAGAAACATGCTTGACGACCTGGGGTAAAGCCTTCCTCAAGTCTGCAGCTATTTAGCTCATGTGATCTATTTAGAAACGTAATCTCACTGTTGTCCAGTTTTCAGATTGGACTATAGCGTGGGTATCAGAACCTGCTTAGTACTGAACGTCATGCTCTAGATGCAGGAAGGAGGATGGAGGATGTGATTCTGCTTATAGGAGTATTTGATATAATCAACTGTGGCATTCTCAATGGCAGCTTGAGAACCCTCCTAGACAAGCCCAGCACAGCTCCAGATGTGTTTACCTCATTTCTGGACCAAGAGTATCAGCTGGTGTGAATGGCAACGACCTTCAGAGGACCTTGGGGAACAGTCTGAATCTATACTTAGCAGTTGACACTCAAATTTAGCTAAGAATCTCATCAAATAATGTAACTGACTGACACTTCAAAATGTGAAATTTGTGGGAGTGTTTGTTACAGATTTGATTGAATTGCATGCCATTTTTTTTAAACCTTTAAATATAATGGGGTTGCCTTGTGTCCCTCAGAACCTGGGTATACAGTTACAAACTGCAAAGAGTTCCGTCAGGTGACACAAGCCTTAACTAAGAATTGAGAACAATGTTGACCATTAAACATTGATAGTGAAGGTTCATTATAAGTTTTCATTGTCTCAAGTTTTGTGTGTTAACACTGGGAGTATTTCATTATTTACCATGTATATATTTGTGTGATTTATTGTATGTATTCTGTGTGTTGTAGGCAGCTGATAATTTACAAAAAAGTGAAGAATTTTTTTAAGATATATGATAATGAATATATTGAATTAGAAACAGCTTTTTGTGCCATGATTGTGGTTTCTCTGTCTCCTTTTTTTGAAAGTTTGATTTATTTCTCAAAGAGGTTTGATATTCTTTTTTCGTCTCTTGACCTTTCGCTATCAATGTTTAATGGTCAAAATTGTTCACAATTCTTGGTGAAGTATTGTGTCCCCCAACAGAACTCTTTGTAGTTTGTAAAAAAAAAAAAGAATGAGAAACCGTCATCAAAAGGCCATTCCCCATTACATTTATCAAAAAGCTATTGGTGGCTTATACATACCCAGTCTGGCCATGCATGGATCACACAATGCCTCTACCTATCCTAAATCTTTTGGCTTTTTACTGGTCTAATGATTGTTCGGTCTTGCCTATCAAACAAAATCACAGAACCACCAAGTTTCAGTTACATCTGCTGCACAGAATAAAATCCATCAACAAGAAATTAATCAAAGTAGTGATTCAGACATGAGTCCTTTTTGGATTGACACACCTTTCTCATTCTTGGCAAGGCCTCTTCTTACCAAGTTTAAACATATCCAGGTGAGGAAGAATTTCCTTTGACTTATTTTGTAGGCAAGAATAATACTTCCGGGGGCGTGGCTTGCTGCCGTGCAAAATGGCCGCAGCCTAGAGGAGCTTCGGGACCATCGAGAGGTTCCCCCGACCATCCGCACAATAATCTGCATGAAAACTAACCCCAACACGCTTCAACGGTGATCGGAAGGTGTTCGGCCCCTGGTGTGCGAAATTCCCGGGACAATCATGGCGCAGTGCGGCACCGGTGACCAAGAACCATCTGAGGCCTGTGCGCGCCTCCACAGCAGCGGCCTCGAGTGAGGGACAAGCCCGGAGAAGTGACAGCTGAACTGCGGCGGCGGTGCCCTGTGCGGTGAGCCCCCCGCATCAAACTCAAAGCGGACGATGTCGGGCTCCGGGTACGGCTGCAGTCACCAAAAGAAGACGGAACTTCCTGGAGGTGAAAAAGGAACTACGACGCAGAGAAATCACCTACTCTATGTTGTTTCCAGCGAGATTAAGGGTTGTGGCAGATGGCAAAACCTGGTTCTTTGAGGCGCCAGAGGAAGCTTATAACTGGCTGGAGGGATGGCGACAAGTGGGACGTACAGATAGACCAGCGAGTCAACATCAACGGCGTTCACCGCGGGAGCGCTCATCAAGCGAGAAGAATGGCAGAGAAACCCTAAACGCCACACAGGGGAGGCTGGAAGGTGAGGTCAAGGATCCCACAGATCAAAATGATTACGTAACAACTGAAGGACAAGCTGGAAGATAACGGCTGGCTTTGAAGCACTGAGAGATGGACCGGCACGGCTGGGCCGGCAGGCGCTGGACTAAATAGAGACTCTGCAGGGGTCGACACTGACACTGATACTTACAATACCATGATCTGCTAAGTTGGGGACAATGGGGAGCTCCAAGGGACATCTCGGACTCCATCTCCCGCACGCAAGTACTGATTAAGGGGTTGAAGCACCCTGCAATGTTGGGGAGGCAGGTAGTTGGGAATCCGTCTGGCAGGGGAGCAGGGAGGGGAGAGGAAGGACGGGTGTTGTTTAAAATTTTGTTTATTATTCCAAAGGTAGTTTCAAAAGAATATTCACAGCCGAAACACTTTGCCACTGGAAAGGGGTCTCATGAATCCAGAAAGAAACAAATGTTCCTATGTCGATTGACCGCTCACAGACTCTAGGATCCGGAATACACAGTCCCTCCCAGTCACAGCCCCAAGACCCGCACACACTGGGGGCCCCCCTAACGGTTATATCCTGGAATGTGAATGGCCTGGGTAACAAAATAAAGAGGGGATTAGTGCTACAATATCTTAAAAGGCATGCCCCATCATTAGTCCTAATACTGGAATCACATCTGGTCGGTACGGCGACCAAGGCGTTGGACAGATGGGGATTTCGTATGGAGGTCCATGCTGAGTTCACATCGGGCTCAAGAGGAGGTGGGATCCTCTTGAAGAAAAGCTGCCCCCTAATAGTAACTAGGACTTGGACGAACGATCAAGGGCGTTTTGCTGCACTATCCTGTCAGTGAGAAGGGCGACTGTACAACCTAGCGACAGTTTACAATCCCCCGGCACTTCATGGCCTCGCCTTCCCTGCCCTAGGTAAATTTCTGTTGACACCCCCCCCCCCCGGGGAATTAATTATGGGAGGCGACTTTAATGCCACCGTGGACGCTGCTATTGACAGATACCCACACAGGGATCAGGGGGCTTCTTCTTCTCCCCTCCGGGAATTCTTAGATGCAATTGGGCTGGTGGATGTGTGGCGCACAAGACACCCTGAAACACTACAATACACCTTCCACTCAGGGGTACACAACAGCCTATCACGTATTGATTATATATTTACTTCCCCGGCCAGCGTGGAAGGAATAGGTGAAATTGAACACCTTCCAAGGGGTATCTTAGATTACGGACCCATACGTATGACATATATGTCTCACCTTCTGGGAAGAAGACGCACATACCCACTACACCTGGGATACCTCAAAGATCCCAAAATTTGGAAAAACCTCCATAAGACCTCTAAACACTATTTCCAAGACAACATACACTCGGTGGCCTCACCTGTCATCCTATGGGAAGCTTATAAAACAGTCCTCCGCGGGCAAGCCATCTCAGTGATTACTGCCCACAAACGGGAACAAAATCACCAGATTGGGGAGTTGGAGCGGGCGGTTAGCCCAGCTGAAAGCATACATGCGGCAGACCCCACCGACCATACGACCCACTCACTTTGACTCGCCCAACAAGCATACGGTGAACACACACGGGAACGCGCCAAGGGGAAGATCACAAAAACACAACATACCATCTACGAAGTGGGGACAAAGCGGGTAGGCTGCTGGCCTGGTTGGAAAAAAAAGAACGGGCCAGTCGCTGTGTAGCACAGATTCGTCTTCCCTCGGGAGAATTGCTGAGGGACCCTAATGACATAGTCACCGCATTCGCACAACACTTTGAAGCAGTATACTCCCCCATAACAACGACCTCAGAAGAGGAAAGCCTAGCATACATCAAAGACATATCTATGCCAAAACTGGCACCGCACGATACCCAGGCGTTGGAAGTAGGCCTCACGTTGGAGGAAATCACTGCTGCCATTAAAGGGCTGCAGTCCGGGAAAGCCCTGGGTCCCAACGGAATCCCAATAGAACTCTATAAGAAAGAGTCCGACATGCTGGCGCCTCACTTATTATACATGTTCAAGACTAGCCTAGAGGAAGGGATACTCCCTAGGGACCAACGGTTGGCAACTCTTATTGCAATTTCGAAACAAGGCAAACCTCCACAGGACTGTTCCTCTTACCGCCCAATCTCACTCCTCAACGCAGAGGCGAAAATACTTGCTAAAGTATTAGCCACTAGGCTACAACCTCATCTCGCGACCTTAATACTCCCCGACCAATCAGGCTTCATGCCAGGCAGAAACACAGCAATGAATCTGCGAAGACTCCATGGGGTGCTGGCTAGATTACCTACCATACATGAGGAGGCGGTCATCCTTTCTTTGGATGCAAGTATGGCCTTCGACCGGGTCGAATGGCCCTTTCTTTTCGCAGTTCTGCAACACCTCGGCTTTGGGCCCAATTTTTGTGCCTGGACCCGGTTGCTATACACGAAGCCATTGGCACAGATGGTGGTCACCGGGCGACTGTCGGAGGAGTTCCCCTTGGGGCGTGGCACCAGACAGGGGTGCCCCCTGTCCCCGTTGTTGTTCGCTCTGGTACTGAAGCCTCTGGTGGCATGGATCAGGTGGGACCCGGCAATATGGGGACTGCGCTGGACGGAGGGATGGGAAGTTAGAATATCCCTCTACGCAGACGACATCCTGCTCTACATGGCGAACCCCCGAAAGTCCATTATCTGCCTGCTGGCCATCTGCGAATCATACGGCAGAGTTTCCGGCTACACGATTAACTGGGCAAAGTCGGTATTGTACATACTCAAAGGGTCTCCCCCCGGGCGTAGAAATATCTCTGACAACGGAGGGATTTAGATATCTCGGTGTATATACATTACACCACACCCCACACAGTTCTACGATCATAATCTCTTGCCCCCACTGAAGAGACTCCGCAGTGATGTGAGATGGTGGCACTCCCTCCCCTTGACACTACTTGGGAGAGCAGCCCTGTTCAAGATGATGGCCCTGCCCAGATTCTTACACGCGCTACAGAACACCCCATCGCCTGTTCCAGACTCCTACTTCAAATCGATTGAAGCGGAAGTGGGATACCTCCTATGGGAGGGAAGGCCCCCACGGATAGCGCAGCGTAAACTAATTTGGAGTTGGTATGACAGGGGTATAGCCCTCCCTAACATCAAGTTCTACTACTGGGCCTCCCAACTCATCGTGATTAATCAATGGCTCCATGCCCCACAAGACGAACCCACACTACGTATGGACAGGCACACTCTCGGTACAGATGGGATTATGGGAGCCCTATATGACAAAAAACGGAAGCAGGGAATGATGGGTCCTATAGCACACACTATACATGTCTGGTCAGTGGCACAGCGGGACTAGGTTGGGAGGAAGTGATGACAAAACATACACCGCTCTGGGACGCCCCCAGGTTGGGTACACTACGCACCAGTAAAGGATTTTCCCGGTGGGACCAAATGGTCGGGGACCTGTGGAAAAAAGGGGAAGTGGTGACGTTTGCCCAGTTACAAGCAACATATCAAATGTCCGGGACTGAGTACTTCAGATATATACAAATAAAGCATGCACTCACAAAAGCTGTACCCCCGGGAACTGACCCCCCCGACGCCTCGCCACTAGAGGACCGACTATTGACAGACCACCTCACCAAATAAGCATTGAAAATGCAATAGGCCTCGCCTTTTATTAAGGTAAAGCCATTTGCTTTGCTAATGGTATTATATAGCAAAGCAAATGGCTTTAACTTAATAAAAGGCGAGGCCTATTGCATTTTCAATGCTTGTTTTTAAACTCCTATACAATTATCAGGTGGATAAAATTGCATCAGCCCCTGCAGCGCAGGGGGGTCGACCGTTCAGGGGCCCCGTTTGCCTTGTGGTGAGGCATTCTGCCGAAGTGCCCATGAATATCTTTGAGATATGGGAGACTCACGGGGCCCTCTTCACATTTTGCAGAGGGGTCCAATTATTTTTGTTTACGATTCTTGGTGTAAAACAATTGGGGGGGGGGGAGAGCAAGCAAACCGATTAGACAACTGAAGAGCACGTCAAAGTATCACTTTGTAGCTAGACATGTTAACCTTGACCTCACTATAGCTTAACAACTGAGCTCCCAGAACCAGCAACTGGCACACGGCTTATGTCATCGGAGTCGGAATGAAAATTTCAGCTTCCTTGTCCCAGTCTCCTTTGTTCCCCATTTTGCTCTCCCCCCTTCATTTGCTCCTACTATCTCACTGTCTCCTGGTTTTCAGATATTTCTAAAGTGGCGGAAAGCCACAAACTAGTGCTATATGAAACACCACAAAATATAGACACCTCCTTACTACACATCATTCATTGTTGCAGGTACATACAACCTTGATATTTACTCAGACTGTGCTAGCACTCGAGGAATCATATATTATCGTATCTGCATTTATTAAGGTCCCATAGGACTGCAGAGATGCGACCCTTTCATTTAAATTGTTCCGCGGTATTTAAAGTCAGCTGGACCCAAGGTTTAGCTCTTTCGGGAATCTTTACTGAGAGCGAAAAGTCAGGTCAGAGATTACCTCCGTCACAACTGAACTCCTTGACCTTTTAAAAGACAGGAGATAATTTTACTGCAAACTAATCATAAGCACGGACACTTGCAGGTGTTATGTGCTTGCTCTGTCTGAGTGCTACCACAATCTAAATGTAACTGAATATCCGTTGTACTACAGATCTGTAAATACACAAAAAGATGTACTTTATATTTATTTTAAAAATCATCGCACCCTCTCCGCTGTTATTAATACAAGTTGGTTAAGGCTTAATTTTATAAAGTGTTTCCAGTCCATATTTCATTCAACAGAAAACCATGTCTACAGACTTTAATTTGTTTTCGTTTAACAACCAGTACTCGGTGGCTGCAGCATGCCAAGACTTCTATTTACTGTGGCTCGACATTTTATCTAATGAAACAATGCCCTTTTGAAGGGAAGTATCTGAATTATTTTAGGTAACACTTACAACATCTGAAACATTTCCTTCCAGCGCGTACAAAATGTGTTCAAGTGTAGTGCAGTCCAAAACTGAGCTGTTCCAACCCCCTTTCGAAAGCAAGCAATATGCCCAAAACAGAATTGCTTAGAAACACAAAGAGTGAGGTATCCACGTTGCTCGCAGCAGTAAGCCTCCCGCTTCCCATACATGGAGCCGCTCGCTCGGTGAGACAGACCGGGAGTGTAACACCCCCTCGTCACGAGACAACATCCGTAGATAGTGTTTCCAGTCCATATTTCATTTAACAGAAAACCATGTCTACAGACTTTAATTTGTTTTCATTTAACAACCAGTACTCGGTGGCTGCAGCATGCCAAGACTTCTATTTACTGTGGCTCGACATTTTATCTAATGAAACGATGCCCTTTTGAAGGGAAGTATCTGAATTATTTTAGGTAACACTTACAACATCTGAAACATTTCCTTCCAGCGCGTACAAAATGTGTTCAAGTGTAGTGCAGAACTGAGCTGTTCCAACCCCCTTTCGAAAGCAAGCAATATGCCCAAAACAGAAGTGCTTAGAAACACAAAGAGTGAGGTATCCACGTTGCTCGCAGCTTTAAGCCTCCCGCTTCCCATACATGGAGCCGCTCGCTCGGTGAGACAGCCAGGGAGTGTAACACCCTCTCCCCCCTCGTCACGAGGCAACATCCGAAGATACTCGGACAAAGTCCAGAGGAAGAGGCCCCATTCCTCACTCTTCAGTGGGGTGCCCACCCTGATTTTGAAAACCCTCTCACTGCAAAATGCCAAGGAGGTGCCTCATGGCTGGTGCTGGGATGCATCGGGGGCCGGTTGACGAGGCCCGGCATAAATTTCGATCTCGGCGTGTGATCCTGGGCGCATTGTTGAGCACCCGCAGTATCGAGGGAGAGGAATTCAGCCGGGAGTGATGCAGCGGAGGGGGAGGGGGGGCATGGGGGTGCTGCAAGTTCTGAGGCAAAGGAGCGCCGAGGTGCGCTGGGGGGAGGCGTAAGGATGGGTAGCAAAAGGTCGGGTTACGGGGTAAGGCGGGGAAGCAGGCCTCGCAGGGGGAGGGTTGTTGGCAGCGACAGACCACGCATGAAAGCTTTTCTTGTCTTTATGGGGCCGTGTGTTTGAAACACATGGCCCCATAAAGATAAGAAAACCTTTTACCACAGACGTAAAGGAACCGAGCCAGTCCAACTGGGACGGCTCTAAAAGAGAAAAGTGTACGACACTAGATGCTCTTTTCCAATGGCTGGCCGCCGTTTAGCATAAATCTCCTCAAATCATTAAATCTCGCCAGCGAGACTGCGCATGTCTGCGCAGTCTTACGCCAGGCGAGACCTAAAAAGCGTCCTCCCTAACATATCGTAAATTGATTAATAACCAAACAGACACTACCCAGACTCTCAGGGAGAAATAGCAAGCTGAGATAGGCGAAATGGACGAACAAGAATGGCAGGAAGCCCTCGCTTCCCCGCGAGAGGTAGCAATCCCATCAAGGCTAATACTAGTGCAACTTAAAATATTGCACAGAACATACTATACTAGGACCACACTTTATAAGATAGGAAGGGTGGAGTCTCCGCTTTGCCTTAGAGGCTGTAGGGCCGAAGGTACCTTTTACCACACGCTATGGGACTGTCCCCGCATTGCTACTTATTGGAGGGCGATAATTGACACACTTACTAGGGTTGGTGGACATGAGATCTCCCTCGAGGCGAGGAAATGCCTACTCAATGTGTGGGAACAAACAGACCTGAACCACGCAGAGCAAAACTGGGCGAAACGAAACATTGCTCGGCAGTGGGGAGCTCAGGCGGCCCTCTCTCACAAACAATGGTGCGGTGATCTAGACGGCGCCATGGTGGCAGAAAAAGCAGTCTTTGTTAATAGAGGCTGTCCTCAAAAGTGGAAGAGGGTGTGGGGCAGATGGAACGAATTTCGTGGGAATATATGTGCTCCTCCACCAGAGGACTCAGATCCGGCCCTGAGCGACTAAAAGGCGTTGGAGGAGCATTGGGGGACAACCCACTACATCTTTACTGTTTAAGGGGCTGAGACAAATGGCAAAATTATTTGTATATGTGTAGCGCTCTCCGTGGCAAGGAAACTGAAAACAATTGTACTTTCTGATACCATGACCTAATTAATTGTATATAGCTGTGAACCACTGTCAACCTTAATAAAAAATGTTTACAAAAAAAAAAGAATAATATTTCCTTTTTTATTTTTGCCTGCAGTATTCCTCGAAGATGAACTGACCATGCCTGGTAAAGGCCTAATAGCTAGCTAGGGTGTGTCTTTTTAGCAAGTATTTTACATCTTAGGGTGTAGCCTGATGTCAATGTTAAGTAGATGTGTAAAGGACATACTGGTGCTGGATATTCTGGATCTGGGAAATGGAGAAAACTGAGAGTCACCTCAGTATAACTTCTTTGTTTGCCTAGCAGTGGCAGAGCAAATAGATCCAGCCTTTGAGACTTATTGCCTTTGCCATTGCTTTTAACAATGCTCTACTGCGTCTGACTTTTCCCCGTAACATCAAAAAGAGAATAGTATAAAGAAGTTCAATTACGTGACTGCTGCCACAGTATTCTATCCAACCTACTAATGTTTCAGACTTGATTGCTGAAAATTTTAATTTGTTTAGGAGTAATATGTTAGAGACTGTGTACTTTTCTTGCCCCTTTACATTCTAGGCTGGGCTTAATCAAAGAGCTCCTAAAGGATTTTAAGAGAAAAAGTAAGACTTCTCCCTCTATTAATCTGACCGTGCGACAGCAAGGGGTGGGGCTAACTATACAGTGCCTACCATCTCCCCCTGACACTGGCCTGCAGCCTTCAGGGTTGCACAGTTCATGTAACCCTCAGCTAGTGAGGACCAATGAGTATAGCTGGCAACCAAGTTTGCAGCACACTAAGTCTAATACAGCTTACCATATTCACATAAGGGACCCCCTGAGGGAGGGACAGAGGGAAGGTTCACCCATGAAGGGTCACAAGACACTGTCACACGTTCTGGTTACAGGCCATCTACACAACACATTTCAATGCCTCCAACTCAGACAAGCAGAGGGACAGGCCCTCTCAAGTATCAGCAGCCAAGGGGATTCCTGCACAGACCATAGATGCTCGGGGTTAAAAATCAGAGGCGCTGGTCATCCCAGGACAGATAGGATCGATCTCCTAGCAGCATGCTGCCCTTACGTAGTTGTTATGGCAAACACACCGCCACTCCCAGAGGTTGCAGTCGAATCACCCATCCAACCAAGGAATAAAGTTTTGCGCTGGCCTCAGTCCAGATCGTTATTCGCTACATCAGCTGCAGACCAAATATTGATGACACAGAGGGTGGAATGGATAGATAGTACCTTAAACAAATCATATGGGGGTGATTGTGTAATTATACATTTCAGGAACCCAAGGTGTGCAGGGAAACCTATACATGGTACCTCCTTCTTACCAATGACAGAGGGTAATATAACTATTCTTCCCCCCTTGGCTACTTTTACAGACATCTGTCCCAACCCTGATTAGGTTCTGCCTTTCGACCCTTACTGATCTTGAGCACCCATCCTTACCCATCACCTTCTAATAGGTATGAGCCCTTGAGGGATCTGCAGGGCCTAGACTGACTCATTGAGCGCCCAGCATCCACTGTGGCCTCCCCTGTGCTCACTCAGGTCCTATGCAGTAGCAGTGCCCTCTCTAAGCTCCCAGTAGCAGTCGTTTATCACCGCACGCTCGTTAACTCTCCAGGCAGTAGCATTGACCCAACAGTCTCTGAGATCTAGTCGTCTAACCAACTCCATGACCCATATAGGCTTTAGCTGGTTGTGCGCTTTTGTATCCTGGAACATAGCTGGGTTGAAGAATAAGCCAACTGACCCTGAGTGTCCTAATATTACCAGTACTTCACCTATACTCTTACTCTGCATTCAGAAAACATGTCAGATGTCCCCCCTTCACATTGAAGGTGTTATATGGGCCTTAGGGACATTGTTGACATTGCTAAGTTGGCATGGGCTTTGCGCACGTTACTACATGACTTTGTTTTTGAAAGACTCTGTTTGTGGCTTTCACATCAGAACGGACTTTTCGCGTTCTGTGCTGTTCCTAGAGTTTAGTCTGAACACGATGTGCAAGGTCGATAAACAATGCCCCTTGTTGTTCTGTTCTGGTCAGTCCCTAGCACCTAGGCATAATATGCTAAACACAGCTGCGATGCTGGAGACTCGTACTTTGATATTATCGGGTTGCATGTTGTTTTAACACACTTGGAGAAAGCCTTTCCATGGAGAAGAGCTACGCTGTTCCTATGATGTAAACTTACATCTAGGCTTTAAGGTATGGGGTTTGCTGTCAAAGCCCAGAGATGTTACTCATATAAATAAACTTCTTCCAGTCAAGGGGAGGGTGGTTAGGCCTTATAGTCCTTTTCCACTTTCTTTATATAATGACTTCCCCCTTTGTACTCTATGGATTTGTAACAATGCTAATTGTTTTGAGTTTATGCATTTTGCTGCTGGTAGTGACTCGTATACTGTTTTGTAGAGCACGATAGTTAAAATAAACATTTTAAGCTATTATAGTGACTCTGCCAATTCTTATTGAGGACAAGTACGAGTGAGTGAGCGGAAGAGTATGTCTTGCTACTGCGATTCCTGAGAGAGTAGGGAGTGTCTTGTGCTCTGGGTTGTCTAATCATTTGTAGCTTTGTGATTTTTGGAGGAGAACGAATGAGACACTATAGCTAGTCGGTTTGGGGATTTTGGGTACTAAGGTGATAGGTTGGTACACTCCTATACACTGAGGTCCTGTTTTCCTGCACATCGTTCTGTGTATGTGCAGAATCCCTGCAACATGGCGCCGCCAAAGTTTGGTCTGGTTCTTATCTGCGAGATGCTTGAGTAGTGCTTGTGCTTATCAACAAAACCCTCGCTTCTGTTTCCGGAGACAGCTGTGACGGTGTAACCTCCTATATTGATGTTTTATAGGTTCTTTCAAGCTTGAAGTGATAAAAGGTTCTTTCTCTTTGTGACCCGTTAATGCACTGCCGCGCTTTAGGGTTTTGTTCTCTCTTTTTCATTATGGCGGTAGATATTGCGCCTCATAGCCGCGCGCTGCTCAGGGCATATTTGACTCAATATGGAGTACCTGATGCGGGTGTCTTGCTTATTTTTGTTGTAGAAGCGGATGCAGCATGTCGCTTCCAGGTGTTTTATTCTTGGGTCACCTTTCTGGCGGTGGAAGGAACAGATCATTTGTTTCATGAATACACTGCCACGGCCCTTCCTTCGCTAACGACCGTATAGTACTCTTGAGGTTCTGCTCACGTCTTGGCAACACCAAATTTGGTTTAATGGTGTCCTTCCTCACCCAATAAAGCTGGTCCGTTTAGGTCCTTTATCGATAGATGGGGCCACGTGGCCCGTTTTGGCTGGATATACCCCTCACCCGCGTCATCTGACAACAGCGACGCTAGCAGAAATCTGCGTGTTACATATGTCTCTAATACGCGTGCATAGGGCTGTTATACATTTCATGTTGCACGACTTCCAGGTGGGACCACCTGGTGTTGCTGCGCAACATTCTGGACCTGGTGGCGTGACCATCAGTCCCCTTATGGTTAATTCTGTGATGGGCAAGCATCCACAGAATAAGGATGAGTTCCCTTATTGGCTTGCTGAGAAGTTTGGTCAGCTAGAGGCTGTTTTTCCAAATACCAGTCCTGTGGAGAAGCACAGGATCTTAACTATAAGTTTGCCTAAAGACTTACTTCCCGAGTTAGCTGATTATAACACCTGGGGCAAGGTGTTTGCGGCGGTATATTCGAAGTGTTTCGGTACTCCCTCAATGATCGTACTCCCCTCTGTGATTAAGCGTGTTCAAGATGAACACGGAGCCGAGGCGGCCGTAGAGCTGGGCATGAGACTGGTGGGGGTGTTCGACATGGTTGCTGACATGATCCTTGCTAATATCAAGGGTGATGCTGTGAGCTTTCAAGTGGCAAACCGCTTGGAGGCTGTCCTAGATGCAGACAAGTCACGCAAATTACCAGTGATTATTGCTAAGGCTTACAAGACCATAAGCCGCAATAGTCTGGAAGTTAAGCTTTTACTCAAACACAAACTCCGACTCAACAAAAGGCCCAGTCTGATAAAGACGGGTGTCCGTTCTTTCCTAAAAAGAACTGGATGAACAAAAAACAGGGGCAGCAACAGCAGAAGCAAGGTTTGCGTGCTGGTTCTCCGACACCTGAATCCCCTGAGCGTACTTATGATTTGCGCGACCGTGCGAAAATTAAGACTCCTGATAGATTTTAGGTCCCTGATCAGCACTCTCCTCGTTCTTTACAGGACCGATCAGGTTCTCAAGTCGGTGGAGGAGAACGCCAGGATCATGGCAAAAGTCAACCTGCAACACAGGGACGAGATCTACTTCAACAGTTTGACGTTAAAGCCAAACAAGAAGACCTGCCTCATTTTCGACCCCCATTTCAGAAGAAAAAAGTTGCAGCTTTAACAGCAAGGTAAGCCTCAGACGGTGAGAATGCAACTTCTGGAATGGACATGGGCAGCGACTCCTTTCGACAGTGCAGCGGAGGTTACCATAGTGCGGGAGGCTCTGCGTCCCTGTCTGGAGGCGATAGCAACAGACACATTCATTAAAGTAGAGAGAGCAGCTACCCGGGTTGACCCCCTGGATAGGCTCTATGAGATTATTTTCCAAATTGAAGGTGATATACCTCGTCCAATCAAGGCTGTTTTGTGGGAGAATCTAACCTCCTGGTATGACATTTTGTTAGCGGAGGCAGATTGGCCTCCACCCTTTGTGTTAGCCGCTTCAAGAGGGTAGGACGTGATACTTCCGAATTTTTCTCGTTACGTCCCTGAGGAGCATGCAAAGGCTTTTGCAGCCGAGTGGGCTTTGGCCCTTACCCGGGCGGTGTACCGTAATCAGGTGGGCTGGGTTGTTGATTCACTGGCTCATGAAATACCTTTACGATCTATGCCACGGCCACAACCGCAATATCCAATCAGACCGTGAAGCAAAGGCTCAACGTTTGTGACATTCTAAAACAGTTAGAGTATCAAGGAGTGATT
This sequence comes from Triturus cristatus, assembly GCF_964204655.1. Classification (NCBI taxonomy): domain Eukaryota; kingdom Metazoa; phylum Chordata; class Amphibia; order Caudata; family Salamandridae; genus Triturus; species Triturus cristatus. Next base: position 449,735,881 of record NC_140593.1, on the reverse strand, counting down.
GAATGCAAATGCAGATAATACCTGGGCCGATCATACAAAACGAGGTTCAAGATGAAAACAGTATGCGAGGGAGTGTTCAGATTTTCTAGTAATCTTGGAAGCCGTCCCATTAAAGAGATGGTTACCATCTATAAGGCTAAAGTCCTATCGGTGGCAGCGTATGGTGGAGGTGTGTAGCGTTATGCGCCAAGCTACCCCTTGCAGGTTGAGGTAAACAACTTCTGAAGGCGCTTGCTCTGCACCCCCCTCTGGCTAAGGATGAATCACCAAGACAATATTTTGCTAATAAAACCTATCTCCTTGCGGCACTCTATATGGACTAATCCTGAAACAGAACTCACAAGGTCTTATTCAGGACTGCCTGATTCTGGCTCACGCCTTTAAAGTTCCTTGGCTGTCTTGTATTAACCGCTCCCTCAGAATGACATTTGGCTTCTCCAGAAGATCCGACCAAGATATTAATGATTGAGTGTTCGGCAATGAAAGCTGCATTATTAGATGCAAGGGCAAAAAACAGAGCTGTTGCTGATAGGGGGAAGCACACAGTTGGTGCAGATATGGGAAAACACACAGTTTCAAAATATATGGCTTATACCTTCCCGATATCATGGGTGACAAGTCATCAAAATCGCTATGCCCTGACCAGATGATGACTAAGTATGGTACACCCCTTTGTTTCCTTGCCCAAAATAAACCAATGGGATTTAACAGCTACCCCGTGTGATGGTAAATCCAAACAATGCACTTTAAATTTTATGCTTTTCTGGCTGTTTTATGTTGATTTAAGAAAGATATTTTTTTTTAAACAATTTTTTTGTACATATTAGAGACTACAAAGCTGCTATGCGCTTTTTGTATGCATTGGGATCCCCAGTCATTTGTTTTAGTGTCACCCCATTTATCTGTAAACCAATTCATATCAGGAAGAGGCTGTGCTAGACTGGCCGATCTTACATGGAAATAATGTTTTGACGGCATCAATGTTTTAAAAGGGTATTTGCTGTTTTTAATTGTATGATATTTATCTGTTTTATGTACTTTTATGGCCTATACTAATAGTGCCGAAATAAAGTTTATTGGACTTGAACGGCTGCTAATGATCATGTTATTCCATTGGCAAAGGCATGGATGAAGAAAAGCACGTGCCTGTGGAATAATATGGGTGTCATTTGCTGTAATTTTATATTTACTGATCCAACGTGGCAGACACCAGTTGGATCTGCAAATAAAAAATTAAGATGGGGAGAAGCACACAAGGGGCGAAAGCAACTTGGAGAGTGAGGGGGGGCCATGTAGAAGTACAGAAGAGAGAAAAATGGTGCATGTGCGGTGGGTATTTGGGGGAGCACACAGGTGAGAGAAGAAGCACTGGAAACATGGAAACACATGCACTCTCATGTAGTGCTCAGTCAAAAAGAAAAAGAAAATTCTCTAAGAGTGAGCAGTGAAAGAAAAGAAGCCAGCCAGTCTGAGAGATGGTAAATAGGCTATGCTCCACGGGAGGGGTAGATAACCATGGACAAGGACAACTATTGAAAAAGAAGCAATCAAATAACAGAGACAATAATGTCAACCAATGGTAATCAATGGGCAAACTGGAAGCCCCTCTGAGTTCATGGTAAATCTTTTGCAACCATACAGTTTGCACTGTCTAGTAGTCTTGACCTAAAACGTGTAGATTTGAGTGATTTGCTAAATTGGTCATGATTCTCAAATATTTTAAGAGAAAGAGGAAGCAAGTTCCAGTGTTTTGTGGTGAGAGTATGCAAAGGTCTACCCTATACATCACATTTTCTTGAAGGTTGGAAGGATCATGTCAACTATTAATGCAGAGTACAGAAACCAAGTCGGCCAGTATCATTGGCAGTTTTCTTGCTCATAAAGAGACCAGAGCTAGTACTTTCACAGCAAGCAAGACCTAAAGATTTGAGTAAAATTCAGTGGTGACGGTGGGAGACAGTGAAGTTACTGTTTGTAAGGAGTAATATGTGCAGTGTAGCAAGTTTGAAAATCAAGAAAGCACTGTGTTTTAACTTAATTGCAAACTGGACACACGTTTTTGCATGTACAAGTAAAGGTTATTGCACTAGACTAGCCCGAGAATTAATCAAAGCATGAAATGCGAATTTTCTAAATGGAAAAGAAAGAAAAGGTGTGATCTTCTTCAGCATTTTTATCGCATAAAGCAAATCACAGCTGTCTTACTGTTAGAGTGAGGCCTTCATCTAGACCAAAGCCAAGATTCTTTACCAATCTTTTTGAGACTGGTGGTGTCACCATATAGGAGCTAGAGTGTCTTAGAATCATCACCTCTGTCTCATCAGTGTTTTGTTATGGCATTTCCATTGATAGAGTTGGTCGCTGCTGATACATTTCTGAAGATAATTTAATTAATATAGTATAAAAATGTTTGATTTGAAATCTTTGGAGCAGAAGGAGTGAATAATTGGAGGGAACTGGCCCTTAATCACAGCCTGGCCTTCCCCAGTGTTGGCCTGAACAAGTCTATTAAGACCAAGACCTTTAAAGGTATTTTCCATATCAAGCATCACAGTTCCAGCCTGAACAATGACCTGTCAAGGGAAAAGAAATGAAGGAGCCTTTTAATCTACTGGATCAGATAAGGAAGCTTTGCATCTATTGTTACTTCTTAAAACATCAAATAGCTGAGGATTTTTTGTCCAGCTGCATCTCAACAGAATGCAGCTTCTAGTCACACAAGTGAAATGTGTTACCTTAAACAACCATCATAGGCTCAATATGATATTCCTTCATTGTGTGTGGCTTCCTTTCGAAGCCATTAGTGTGAATAACATGTTCTTAATTCTGGTCAGTCACTACTTTGATGTAACAATAGTTGCTTCTGTCTCTCCTGGATCTGTGAAGATGCAAGAGTGGTAGTGTAATAGTGGTTGCTGGTCTTGCCCCATTTCTTTTGTCTCGTACCTGTTTTCATATATACAATAGAAGTAGGAGAATGTGAGTGCTGCTGTACCTTTTTCAACAACCACATTCCTCTGTCAGCACACTCCTCTGTAGACCTGCGCTGGCCAAGGATGGCAGGTAAGGAGCGTGAGGGAATGCATAGAGGGTGGTGAAGCAAGGTATTCTTTTTATGCGTGGGAGGGACCGGTTAAATGTAGATGGTGGTAGGTGGCAGAAGGCACTTTTTTTATATTTGGGAGGTGGAGGGTTCAAATGTAGAGGGTGGTGAGGGTAGGTGGCAGGAGGCCAGATATTTCTTTTGTATTTGGGTGGGGATAGTGTAAAAATTGTGGGTAGCAGGAGACTCAGTAATTTTTTTCTTCTCTTTATAAGGGGAGTCCATGTTCTGTGTCTCCCCATGACTCCTCGCTCCTTCCTAGCTTTTTAAAGCAGGGGCAGAAGACTTTTGCAATGAGAACATACACACCATAATATAGATGAGTAAGAAGTGAATAACTGGGATGTTTTTCACACCTTGGTTCTCAATGACCTCAAACAACTCAAGCTTCACTCTTGTCTCTGGTTGTCCCCCAGATCGCGTAGGTGAAAAACACCTGCTTTACTCACTGTTCTCCATCTATAATTCGAGGTATCTCCTTCACCCAAGATCATCCTTCATCAAACAAGACTCAACATACACATTAAAGAGACTTGGTGGTAGAGGCAGGTTTTATGCCCCCCAAAGCGCACAGGTCGATGTTTGGAACAACTTTACAATTAAACTCACATTACGTGATATACATTTTCAGTTTTTTGTTAGGTCTTGCCTTCAGGCAGCCTTTACTGTTTGTTTTCAAAGACGAGTTGAACAAATATATCAGAACCGTTCTTCCCACATCTGAAGAGTGTAGGTCAGGATTATCCATAGTAGCTCCATCATTCCCCGAAATAAGGGCAAACAATATTCTGGGTTAAGTGAAACTCAGTCTGCAACTTGGGAAAGAAAGGGCAGAAATGGTATGAATACCAAACCCTGAGGCAAACTCTTAAAAAGGGATCCTTACCAAGAAAGACTACACAACTCTTGCGGTCAATAGGTTGATGTAACCACAGCCAATACAAGAGGAGCTGGAGAGTGGAAATATCTGTTAGAGAGAACAGGATACCATCTGGAGGAAACCATAATCTGTGTTGTTCATTCCTTCCTGATCTTGTGGTTCCCTCTTTCGATCAGGAGAAAAGGGCGGAAAGACAAACAATCCAGCTGTTTGGTAACAGAATTGACGTGGTTCAATCCCAATGTCCCCTCTTAATTTAACAATATGCTCCCAGCAGCACATTGATCTTTTATGTAGAAATATCCATCGCAGGACACCAGATTGTGTGCAGGTGTGGGAGAGACGCTTTTATCCTTGAGAAAAGCGAAGGCGGGGTGATAGAAACAATGTGCTCAAGGTATGTGATAAATATTTTTACCCTTGAGATTACGCTTGTCTTGTGTATTGGTGTACCTCTGTCCGGAGCTACAACTTCCAATCAATACCCACAAAAGCTCTATACTATGTATTGCCAGTCCACCGTTCCCAGGAGGTCTGTTTTAGGTTGCCATCTGGTGGTTTGTGTTTATTAGCACTGGTGCTCCTTCAAATGAGGAGGCAAATACTCTTCTAGCACTGTTGACCCTTCAGTCCAGGCGGCAAATTCCATCCCAGAATTCAAAATGTTTTCTCCAATTTTGGTATCTTCTAGTAGTTTCTTCTGATTACTATTGTCCCTCTACACGTGAGCAATTATCAATCCCTTTTAGTCACTGAAAGTCCTTAGTCAATGACTGCACAGTGTAAGCTGCATACATCTAAAAATGGAAATTGAAGGGTGCCTCAGAATGGGCTATATAATAAATGTTTATTCTTTTACCAATGCTGACTGTGGGAGTTGAGTTGTTTGAAGCTGTGTAAGGCTTTCCTATATACTGCTGAGAGAGAAATCAACGGTTAGTATTTCTGGAAACACAGATTCTGATCACTGAATCAAATAGTTTGTGTCAAATGTTGGTAGCATCACATTGTAGGGTTCTTAACCCTTCTTCAAAATGGTCATTCTAAGTCTGGTAAGGAGTTTAAGGTTAGAAGAAGCAGATGGTTTTAATCAGATAAATGTGTCCTTTACCGTGTTGTTAGAATCCATAGAAGTAAAGGGAACTACCAACTACAAGCAGTGGCTTCCTCCAACACCTCATGTCTAAGGGACTGTACAGTAGCGTCCAGCCCGACGTCTGTAACTTGAGTGTCACTAGTGACATCCTAATCCTGCTTCTCAGCCCAGGGAGATAGACCTTTTTGGAACAGGTTCCCCTCTGAAGCGTCTGTCTCGAACAGCATTTACAGTTATCTATGTTAATTGACTCATTTAATATGCCATCATAGAAAACATTGGTACAGGAGTAGATGCATCCACATGAGGCTCAGCAAGCAGCGTGTTGGCCATTGGAACTGAGCACTTAGACAAGGCATCACCAAGGGGGTGTTTATTAGCTGACTCTGCGCAATCCCTTCAGTATAGGGCATCTTTTTCTTTGTACGGGGTGACTCTTGCACGATATTGTCTTAAGAATCTGTAATCTTGGCTAGCAAAAGTGCACCTTGTCTACTCTTGCTGCTTTTGGCTTTCCATAATGAACACCTTGAAATACTGGATGTAAGTGGCATTTCAGCAACAATCAGTGACTGAACACTCTCCTGGCTTCAAAATACTCAGCTGGTGCTGAAAACTCCCACCCTTCCCAGTTGTTCAAGTGCCACAACTTGAGCCCTCTGTCCTCCTGAAATAGTAGATACTAGTTCTCTCCTTCCAAAAGAGCCCAGAGCACTTTTTGGCAGCCTGCAAAATTGGCAAAAGTCCAGGACAGACATGTTGGTTAAGGGCCACATCTAGCAAGAAACATGTGAGCTGCTAATCGATTGAGCTGTGTCTGCTTCTACTGGATGGTAGATGGGGTGCTAGATATGAAGGTATGTTGGAGAAGGACGGGTGAAGGATAATCATTATTGTTATTGTAGGAACGTATATGCCTTCCTCCAGAATATTTGTATTATCTTGCAACACAGCACCTTGTGGAAGATGTCCGCTCTTGGTTTGTGATATTTCTGCTTTCACCTTTTGTGGCATCTTGTATAATATTTTTGGAATTTTGTATGTTCTATGTAAGAGCTTAAATTTAAGACCCATAAACCTCAAATTCTTGGCCGCTATCTTCATGAATTTGTGTGTCTTCCTCCCCAAATCCTCTATTGACTCTATTATCATGTCCATTACCATGTGTCTTTGATCTTGGATACAACAGTCAATACTTTTTGTAATGCTTAGAGATTTATATGGAATGTAGACTATTCACCCTCCTTGTCCAAATCCACAATTGCAGCACTCCTGTGACCTCTGTGCAAACTGGTTTTAACTCCTTGATTTTCTGAACTGTTGTGCAACATTTTATGGATTGGCCTTCTTTGTCCCTGAGATCCTTTTTGATATCCACAAATGTCTTAAGTATGTCTCGCTGAATTTGTGATTTTCGTTCTTACTGCATTTTGTCATTCATATTGCCTTCTTTTTTTCATTCTTATTTACTAGTAATCAAAATAAATATAAATATAATTTTGCAATTTTAAGTTTTAATAGTTTTCATTGATTTTAGTCGCAATAAACCCTTTTTTTTTTGTACATTCTTTTTATTGAACAGCTTGCACGTTATGACAATAGCTTTACATCTTTGCATTATACGAACTGCATTGTTACATCATCTATGTTGGCATGCCCATCGTTCACGTCTTCCCCTCCTAAGAAAACCTTTTTTATAAACCATTTTATTGGCATTTTAGAATGTACTATAAACTAAAGTAGTATTTATTGTTCAACAACATGCAGTCTATACTGTGTCACAGTGACATGGACAATATATGAATACAGGATATTTAGTAAAAATAAGTCATTGCTACCTAATGAACGAAGCATCTATCCCAGGAATGGAACCGTTGACCTAGCATCTCTCAAAGTATCCCCAGAAAGTTAATCCACAGTATCCATAGTTTTGTTGTTCCCTAGCATTATATATCAGAGCCTTTGTATTCTACATAGTTCTTACCCAGTCTACCACATATTCAGTTTTGGGTTCTCGACAGCCCTCCAGTTATGTCTGGCATCTGTTAGCAAGCGCAAAGCCAAAAAAACATGACTGCTCACTCTTATCTATTAAGGGAGTGCTCCTCAGTATTCAGCAGTGCTGCTTAAAGGATTAAGGGGATGAGGGCAATCTGCCTGACTGTACCTCTGACAGTGTCATGGCTAATTCGGACCAGAATACCAGTATATCCATATATCCTCAGACCATATATGTAAGGTCACTCTCAGCCACCCAGCCGCTCAAACAAAATGGGGAAGTGTTCTGCCCCTTAGTAAGGCCCCCCTACGTGGATGGAAATGAATTCTTGCTAAATAACTTCAGAGAAAAGTTAAGTTCTTATCATGTGTTCTTCCTCCACCCCATTCCATGCTTCCACCTACCTTTTGGTTTCCCTGACTAGTGGCCATTCAAGTCAGCCCCATCCAGTCCAATTTGGCAGAAAACCTAGGGTTCATTCTCTTTCTCTTTCCAAATCACTTGCACTACAGTCATCTGCTTCTTTTACCTCTGAATGCTTTGTAAGTTTATCCCCATTCTGCCTGTGGAGCCCTGAATACTGTGTTCTCTGCCATCAATATTTGGTAGTTGTGTTGTGGAAGTCTGTCTCTTTGTCTCCCCAAGTATCTCCTCTCCAAACTCCAAATCACCCAAAACAAAACACAGCTGCTTGTAATATCCTGGATGTTTCTCTTTGCTCCTCAATCACTGGCCATCAGCAGTGACGGCGCCCGCCTGACTAACGCTGGCCCGGTGTACTCCAGGACCCCTCGTACTGCGATTCATTCCTGCTCTGCTAATCACTACCCTTTAACTGGGTTCCAGAGCCCCGCCTGCTTGCACACTGCATTTAATTCTATGTAACCAGTCCTGATGATGGCCTAGACTTCCACAGGCTGAAACGCCGTCGACTTCAACAGCGTAATTTTTGGCGCCCTCATGCTACGGACATCCTATTTACTGTCTTTTGGAATTTGTTTATCATTGACTGCTGGGATGTCCTAAATACATGATATTTGTCTTACCAATTTGTTCCTCGTTGCGCCCTGCACCACCGCTGTACTTACCACTTCGCGTGTCACTTGCGGTGTCACTACTTTCACGAGCACTTGTGCACAGTATCCCTCCGGTTACATTTCCATTATTGTAACGCAGTGCTTTCTATTCATGTGATTGTACATATGCAGTTCAATATGTCTAACATGTTTTAAGTGATTTCAAATACAAAAAAATCCTACATGTATTTGTCTCCCTGTGTTTCCCCCTATACTGATCTGATCCTCAGCAACTCAATTTTGCTTACTATATTTGTTCCCTAGAATGAAACCCACATTGAGACATTGTTGTCTGATATAATGTACCGCCCCAGTCTCACTGTGGTTTACGGGCTACCTCCTGTGGTTCTGATATTGTTGGCTCCTCAGCTAAGGCGGAGGAGCATCGCCTCACGACATTTTTTTGCAGTGGAAAAAGGAATTTTTTTAAATAATAAAACAACGTTATTATCATTTTATTTTCCCTTTGTCAAACAGTTTTGCATGCTGGCTCGGGCTTGGCTGTCTTCACAACCAGCATGAGGAGGAATGGTGAGCACTTAAGTGAACATGATGGTTTGGCCGGCCCAACCATCCTGCGCACTTTGCATGTTCCCCACCAGGCTGCATTACGCAGCCTAGTGAGGAACATGCACAGGCTCCCTGTCCCAGTCTGAGCGCCAATCCACGGTGCTCAGACCAATCACAACGCTGCATTACAGCATTGTGATTGGCTCTGGGGAGGCTGTGTGCCAAAGTGTTTCCTACATCAGAGGGCGAGGCGGCGGTCTGGCAAGTTAATTTATTTTTCATTCCTGCCTCCGCCTCACCCATGCTACTAGGTGGCAGCCGCCTCTGGCCATCTGGCCACACTTAATTCACTCCCTGTTTTGCATGAGGTACTTTTTAAGTCCCTTTGCTCAGTATATTGGGCTTGTCTTCAATCTTGTCCTTTTTAGCTGAAGTTCTTTTTCAACCATTATACGGCCACCTGCACTGCTAATCTCAAAATTCTGTCTTTTAGTAGATTCTGTCCGGCCTGCCGTGCCTTTGCTTATCCGGAGTCAAAGCACTAGATTAGTAGATATCTTGCTTCTTCAGTCTAATCAACCTTTTAAAACGCACCCATTTCCTTAGAACGTTTGACTTCCTGCAGTGCCTCACAACATTTTTCAAGCATTTTCCTCTCATACAATAGCACCAGGCCACGCACTTGGTAGCAATGTGCTTTAGAACTAGCATTTAATCCATTCATTCATACTGCGCTCTCCCACATGGGGCTGTCTGCAGTGAAAAAAAAGTTCTCCTTCTGCTTCTTGTTTGCCATATTGCTACAAAGATGGTGCTCGTTCTTCACTTCTACAAAGTTCTATGGATGTGCATGTTCCCACCAGGGGTGGAAAGAGAGCGGTAAAATCCGATCCGAGTGAGGACTGGAGTGTTTCTCTAATGGCAAATGGGTAACACTGCCCATGGTCTATTGATAATCATCACTTCCAGCTAGGTCACCCACTCGCTGTCTATGCCAGGGGAGCATAGGGTTCTAACTGCTCTCCATTTCTTGATGTGGAGCTCGTTTGGCACCTGAGGCCAAATAACAACTTGCAGGACTTACCAGCTCTGGACTGCCCCCAGGCTCAAGACCGAGAGACGGCTGGATCAGTTGCTGTAGCTCATCCCTTGTCCATGGCACCACCAATCGGCATACCAGGGGTGTGTGGGAGGAGCAGAAATTCTCTTTTCGTCCCATCCTGGAAAATCTCACTAGCTACTTAAATTTGCACATTTTAATAACCATCTACCTGTTACGGTTATCAAAGATCTTCACCTCTGAATTTGTGTGCCTGGGGAACAGCATACTTGCTTATGCTAGGAAGACAAACTCCTGGGCTGAAGGCAGCTACAACTCATTTATCCATAGCGCTGCTCTGTGCAAAACTGGTGTATCGCTCAGACATTGCAGTTTTCTCAAGATTGTATAACATGTATTCTGATTAAAAGAAAAAGGAAAACTATTAAGGTACAGAATCTGTGTTAAATATAGTGCTGGAACAAGATTTTAAGGTTCCCTAATATCCACCTTCAAAACTCCTACATATGGTTAAATTGGCACTGCCGGTCAATGTCAGGTACTTTAAACATCTATTAAAGTTCACAGGAAGAAATTGGGTGCAGATTCATTATTTGCTGTGAAATGAAAAATTATATTTGTATAGCGCGTAACTACCCGGAGGCCTCGCAGCGCTTTGACTGATTACTGTGGCGGGCTACAGGGTGGATTAACACGCTTTTGCGAACAGATGAGTTTTCAAAGCTTTTCTGAATACCATCCGGTTATTATTCTCTCTAAGAGCTAGGGGGAGGGAATTCCAAAGCCTCGCGGCGGTGTGGGAGAAAGAACGGCCGCCCCATCGGGCTTTGTTGATTTTAGTTGTGGTTGCTAGATGCAGTGAACCGGAGCGGAGGACTCTGGACGGGGTGTAGGGCACGACTAAGGGGAACAGGATGGAAGGGCCTGTTCGGTGGAAGGATTTGTGCACAATGCACATGGCCTTAAACTGTGCTCTAGCAGCCACTGGGAGCCAGTGTAGTTCTTTTAGGGCTTTCTTGGCTGACTGCCAACGGGGGATGTTGAACAGTAATCGGGCGGCACAGTTTTGCGTGACTTGGAGCCTGTTGGTCACTGCTGCCGGGGCTCCTAGGTATAAAGCATTTCCATAATCCAGGCGGGAGAGTATCAGGGCCTGAACCATGATTCTCCTCGCCTGGAAAGGAAGCAGAGGGAGCACTTTGCGGAGCATTTTCATTAGCCCGACACACGTGGAGGCCGTTTTGGTGGAAAAGTCTAGCGCATTATCGAGCCAAATTCCAAGGCTCTTTATCTGAGGTTTGGGGGGGGGGGGGGGGGGAGGAGCGCCGAGACATGTGGGCCAGATGGAGGCCAGAGTGGTCGGTGGAGAGTTGCCCAGTAGCATAATCTCCGTCTTCTCCCCATTGAGTTTGAGACAGGAGGATTGCATCCACTTAGCGACAGCCTCTAGACAGGGGCCCAAGGTGTTGGACGACCCCTCAGTGTGGTCCAGGGAGACCACCAGTTGGGTGTCGTCTGCGTTGGTGACAATACGCACACCGAAGGGCTGGACTATCTCTGCTAGAGGTCGCATGTAGGCATTAAAAAGTGTGGGGCTTAGGGAGGAGCCCTGGGGAACCCCACAGCTAAGTGGTTGCTTGGGAGAGACTACCTCGCCCTCGAACACCTGGAAGAATCGCTCATCCAGGAAGGAGGTCAGCCATTCCAGGGCCGCGCCCGACACGCCCATGCCTTTCAGACGATGTAATAGTGTGGCATGGTTAACCGTGTCGAACGCGGCACTGAGGTCGAGTAGTATGATGGCTGCTTTTCCTCCCCGGTCCAGCACAGCTCTAGTTTCTTCCGTTACTGCTAAGAGGGCAGTTTCGGTTCCGTGCTGAGGGAGGAACCCCGTCTGGGAGGCACATAGCAGATTATTAGATTCTATATAATCTACTAGGATGTTATTGATGTGCCTCTCAAGCAGTTTGCTCATCCAGGGAAGTAGGGAAATAGGGCGAAAGTTGGCCAAGTTGTTCTGGTCTAAGGTGGGCTTTTTTAGGAGGGCTTTAACCATCGCACACTTCCATGGAGCTGGGACGGAGTTAGAGGTGATGGAGGCATTAAGGACATCCAGGATGACCGGGCGAATGGCATCAATGACCTTAGTAAGAGTCTGCGGAGGTGCTGGGTCATTGGGAGATCCCGAGGTGACTTTAGGGATCATTCTGTCTAATGTGATGGAATCTAGGAGAGGGAATTTGTCCAGCGAGCAGGGGACAGGGAGGTCAGAATCTGTTGTGGTGGTAGACTCTGTGTCACCACTACCAGTGGTGAATGAGGAATAAATGGCCTTGATCTTCTGGGAGAAGAAAGTGGCTAGGTTGTTACAACGGGTTTGCGCGCCGTCAGATGACAGACGCTCAGGGGGGGGGGGAAATTAGAGATTTGGCTATTTTAAAAATTTCTTTAGGGGAATTTACAGCTAGGTTAATTGTGGATTCATAGAATTGGGCTTGTACAGATTTTATTTCATTTTTGTAGAGCTTTATTGCGGCTCTGTACTCAGCTTTCTTCGGTTGTGAGTGTTCTTGTCTCCAGGCTCTCTCTAGTTTGCGGCAGGATTGTTTCATAGTTCTAAGGGCGGGGAGTACCAGGGGGCGACTTTGGATCTCTTTATCGAGTGCAGGGATTCCTTCGGGAGGACTTGGTCAAGGGTACTAGAAATCCAGTTGTCAAAATTGACAGTGGCTATGTTGGGGTTAGTCACCTTCGGGGGTGGGTGTTTGGTGAGAGCCAGTTTCCACTTGGGGAGCGGGAGCGAGACCCATTTTCTTCCCCAGTGTTTATTGTGATTTTGTAGAGTGGGGGGGGGGGGGGGGTGCATGTGGACCATGTACAGGGTACTAAGAAGTGATCGGTCCAGGGCAGTGGTATGGGTACCTCGACAGTTAGGCTATCTAGATTACTATAGATGTGATCTAGGAGATGCCCCTTGGTGTGCGTCTATTGAAAACCTTTCTGGAGCAGGTCGATGGCCTGGAGGTTCGATCGAAAACTGTTGGCTGCTGAATCAAGCGGATCGTCTAGATGCAGATTCAGGTCGCCCAGCAGGGTGTAATTTACCGAGGTGAGCACTAGGTTGGCAACTATGTCCGTCATATTAGTGACGAAGTCGCTAAGGGTACCAGGTGGTCGATAAACTAAAATACCAGAGAAGGTGGTGGTGGGGGAAAATTCGAGAGTAAAGTGTAGGTTCACACAGGCTGGCGTAGTGGAGGGAGTGACGCGGCATCTATAGTTGTCTCTATAAATGATGGCCAGCCCTCCGCCTCTGCCTGTCTTGCGGTCCAGTCGCTTAAGAGTGTAGCCTTGGGGGGTGGCCCATACTGTTGCAGGATCGGTTTCTAGCTGGAGCCATGTCTCTGTTAGAAAGAGGGCTTCAGGATTGAGCTCCTCTATCAGCATGGCCAGTTCAGTGTAGTGCTTCGGCAAAGATCGGCAATTGAGGAGGAACATCCTCCACTTGTGCATGGAGGGATGTTTCCCTGTCTTTGGGGCGGACATACCCCAATCACATGTTTTACAACGGGCCTTCGTATTTATAGGGAGGACCGAATGTAAGCATAGTGGGTTGGTGGTAGGTCGTAGTGCATGCAGGGAGAAAGCGCTGTATGAGAGGAGGTTTCCTACCATAGTGCCGGCTGGGAACGGGAGCTGGAAGCGTCTGGACGCGGACTGGCGCAGACTGGCTTCTCTTTGGCGTCTCTTCGGCGCGTCTACAGCGCTACCACTGCGCGTGCCGCTGCGCGGTGAAATAAGTGTTTTGTATAGATTGGGCTCGAGTAAGACTGGAGCGTCAACCCAGTAAGATGGCCGCCGAGTATTGGCACCACCAGGAAGTATGAGCACTCTGTTCTCCCTCCACAACAAACAGCCTAAATCGCTGCGGTGGACCGGGGAGTCAGTGCACAGTTCAATTATTATCAGCAACAGCAGTATTTTAAAAGCTCAAGAACGATTTTTAAAAACGCATGCAGCAATACACAAATGGTGCTGTCACCGGGAGCGCTAGCGCAGGAGTGATCAGTTTCAAGATTTTACTCTGCGCGTCAGCGCTGGGAGCCTAAGTAGTCAGGGCTCGAGGAAGACTGGAGCGTAAACCCAGTAAGATGGCCGCCGAGTATTGGCACCACCAGGAAGTATGAGCGCTCTGTTCTGCCTCCACAACAAACAGCCTAAATCGCTGCGGTGGACCAGGGAGTCAGTGCACAGTTCAATTATTATCAGCAACAGCAGTATTTTAAAAGCACAAGAACGATTTTTAAATACGCATGCAGCAATACACAAACGGTGCTGTCACCTGGAGCGCTAGCGCAGGAGTGATCAGTTTCAAGATTTTACTCTGCGCGTCAGCGCTGGGAGCCTAAGTAGTCAGGGCTCGAGGAAGACTGGAGCGTCAACCCAGTAAGATGGCCGCCGAGTATTGGCACCACCAGGAAGTATGAGCGCTCTGTTCTCCCTCCACAACAAACAGCCTAAATCGCTGCGGTGGACCGGGGAGTCAGTGCACAGTGTGGTAAATAAAAATTCCTTTACCGGGACTGAATTTGATACAGGAACATAGTAAAATAGCTCAGTAAAATGAGAGGCAGAATCCGTGATATTAGAGTTTCGGAATGGGCTTTATTCCAAAATGGCCGACTCGAGTCGCGGCCTTCAGGTTCCGTCACCACGGGGGTTCAGGAAGTGAAGTACATACTTTATTGACAAGAAGTAACTTTTATAGTCCATACATTATAATGAAGTGAATACAGTAGGCGTAACAATTGATAAAGAAATTGACGTGTGGTCCGCGTAACCGAAAATGGGTGTAATAATGAGTAAAAAGGAACATAATTGGTTGTGATGTCATGTATAGGTGGATCTATAAGATAATACTTGGCATGGATGCGCGCGCAGCAGTATGACGTGTAATTGACGTGTACCTAGGGGGTGACGGGGGACTTGACATTTAGCTCTACATGTGGAGACGAGAAGTCTGAGGGGTCAAGTCAACCTAATCCCAAATCATATCTAACATCCTATGTTTAAAGAACTATGTTTATCCATAAAAGAAGGACTCTCGGACAGAATCTATTCTATACTGACTGTGCGTGCGTGTACAAGCGTCTAAGTGTCTACACTGAATGCGAGGGGGTAGGAATATTCCATGGTAACAGGGCTATGAATTACTTGCATGAGGACAGAGAAGATGGGCCTTTTTGCTTGGTAACGGGAAGAATGTTTACTTAAACTACTAGGCAGGAATGCATCGGCTGAGGGGGAAGCAGATAATTCGAAGGTGAAATACAGTTCTTGGCAGAGAATAGGCTGATGTCAGGCTTCGTGAGCCGCGCAGAGAATGAGACAAAGTTCATGGTCACAGATGCAGGCTCGGACTGGAGCTTTCAGAGGCAGAAGGCAAGAGGAGTTTTGATGACAGAATCAGGGCCTACTTGCCTGGACTGTAAAGTGGCATAAGTGAACCATATAAAGCCGGTGGCCTTTCATATTTAAGAATGGAATATCCGGCCTATTCATGGCGGATCTGGCAGAGGACATGTTGACGGTGGGCATACATGTATTTGCGTCTTCATAACTGGAACTGGAGGGAACATACATGTACTTGTGACATGCACATAGAACCGTTGGGGTCCAAGATAGGGGACATAACTGACCAGAGAAATCCACATTTCCACATTCCCTCCTTGTCCCCTCCTTGCCCTTCAAGAGATATCAATCTTCATCAATCCATTGATCTGTTCATATAGCATCATTTGTTCTTCTTTCTTCTTCCGGAATCTTGAATGAAATCTCGGTGGTGGAATACATGATGTGGCACACAGACCACAAATCGCTGGTCCACATTGCAGACATAGACAGCAACTGAATAGTATGAGAAGGCCAATACCTAGGAAGGATAGAACTCTCCATCCCCAGGCTGATACCGCATTCCAAAACCAACTGGACCAAGTCCAAGTGCCTGGGTTCTGGTGTATCTGGCTTATAATCTTATGGAGGCGAGTAATGGCTTTATATACAGATGGCGAATTTTCTGGTATGAATACGCAACAGCTTGATCCGATGACCCTACAAGCTCCGCCCCTATCAGCCAGGATGACGTCAAGGACAAGACGATTTTGAAGCACAACAATCCGCATAGCAGACTGCTCTTCCGTTAAATTGCCTAAGGCGGAAATAGTCTCATTCACTACTGCTTCAAGGGTTCTAGTTAATCTACGTATCAGCTTACTATTAGTAACAGTACCTATATAGGGAAAGATGCCTTTATTAAAATCTATATACTTATCCCATGCCGTCTCAGTGTAATCGACAATGGGGAGATCTCTCCGTTCTCTGTTGTGTACTAAATGAATATTTCTGTAATAATCAGGAGGAGCTAGGAAAACAGGTGGCAAAAGGAATGCTATGTAGCAGGTACCATCCCAATCTAGAGGTAGACGCATATATGCAGTCTGACCACATATAAAGTAGGAGTGGCGAGAAGCTCTAAATGAAGATTTTCCTTGATCACTGAATTCTACTATAGTAGTGCATTTACTATGGCCCATATGTATGGAACCAACCTTTCTTACACACAATTCACCTTTTGCTGGGAATACTGACATGGTGGGTAAGACTAGCTCAACTTCGGATACGACATTTAGAATCATGAGATTGGGTGTAAAATTACCTAATCCATACACTTCATTTTCTAGATCAGTTCCTGTTCTTTTGGGGCGACCCTCCTTGTCAGGGTAGCAGACTTCGAGTAAAACTAGGTTCAGGTTTCCCCATATCCAATGATCTTGGTAAACTGCTGTGTCTGAGTCTATGGAATTGATTAAACTGAACCATGCTCCACAGGAGCCATTATGTGTGAATGGATGTGGAAAGAAAGGCAGGACTCCTTCATAATTCTGATAGGGAGGGAGTCGGCCACACACCCAACAATTAGTAGCATTACTAGTCTGATGGGAATGATGTAACATACTAATGAAAGTGTTATTGCGCAGCGCAAGTCTATAAGACAATTCATGCGGAGGTAAGTCACTAAAAGAATGTTCTGCAATAACATTGTGAACATTTCTGGCAATAGGGTAATACATGTGCAACAACATACTGGTAATAATTATTAAAAGACTTAAGGAAAACAAAATTAATAATGTCACTATACAGTGGCTACGCAGTGATTTACAATACGCCTGTCGTTTCAACATTTTTCTGGTATTTTCTCTACTCAGGTCCAAGGGATACATGTCAGAGACAATTCAACCGCTTCACCTTGGAGAGGACTTAAACAATCAAACCGTCTGACGTCCTAGGCCTTAACTTAACTTTG
The DNA here is from genome assembly GCF_964204655.1 of Triturus cristatus. NCBI lineage: Eukaryota > Metazoa > Chordata > Amphibia > Caudata > Salamandridae > Triturus > Triturus cristatus. The sequence continues at coordinate 449,718,794 of NC_140593.1, read as the reverse complement.
TAAAGTTCGCTTTCAGTTTTTTCCACCAAAGGAAGTTTTGAATCAGTCTGTGAGGGAGTGCAGGGCACAATGTCTATATCCGAGGATAGTCCATGAAATTTCTTGATGTGGCTTGAATGAATCCAGCCCTTGCGGCCCTCGATCTTCACGGCTGTTCTTGTGGTCAACAGGACCAACTTGGGTGCTTTCCACCTGGGCTCCAGCTGAGTCTTTCGGTCGAAATTCCTCACAAAGACAAGATTACCCGGAACAACGTCATGGGGTTTCACCTCAGTATTATCGGGAAAAGCTGCGGTTACCTGTGAACGACAAGATTGTAGTGCAGACATCAAGGAAGCCAAGTAATCTGTCAGCATATTACAGTCAATATCAGTTATTTTGCGTGGTATAGGCGTCCCCCACATATTCGGTGGTCTACCGAAGATCACCTCATACGGGGATAGCCCTGTTCGAGAGTGTGCTACCATTCTCATGTAAAAGAGTGCAACTGGTAACGCTACTACCCAGTCGACACCTTTCTCTCTGCATATTTTGGACATTCTGATTTTCAGTATCTGGTTATGTCTTTCTACGAGACCTGCTGCCTCGGGATGTCGGACACAGTGGAATTTCCACTGATATCCTAACAGAAGTGAAACGTGTTTCATTAATTCGGATGAGAACGGCTGGCCGTTATCTGAGTAAACAGCACGTGGTAAACCGTATCGTGGGAAGAATTCTCGAACCAACTGTTTGGCAGTAGTCGGGGCAGTGTAATCTGAAACCGGGTATGCCTCCGTCCAACGGGACAGAGCGCAAACAACTACGAGAACATATTTGAATCCTCGACATCGTTCCATCTGGATATAGTCCATCTGGAGTACTTCAAAAGGATGATTAGGAGTATGAAATCCACCCTGTTCTACGGGAACGCTTTTTCCTGGGTTGAACTGACAACAGATCATACAGGTACGAACCTTTTGTTTTGCTGCTGCTCGTAAATGTTTATTGAACCAAATGTGTTGAATGCTGTCTAGCATAGCTTTTTCTCCTAAATGTGCTGGACTATGTATAGTGTTAATTATGACTTGGACCATTGAATCAGGAAGGAACCATACAGACCTTTCCTTCATCATCCATCCTTGGTCCGTTTGGATCCCTCCTAATTCAGTCCATTTCTTTATTTCGTCTGGTGTAGCATGTGTCTGTATGTCAATTACGTCAAGAGTAGGATCTTTAACTGTCATACAATGTGTCGGTGTCGGGACTATTGTCTTTGTCATATCGGGGGTTTGAGTTTGAGCAGTCAGTTTAGCTGTTCTGTCGGCTAGGTCATTACCTTGGGAAATGATATCAGTAACCTTTGTATGGGCCTTACATTTCATAATTGATATTTTAGTGGGTAGATGTATTGCATCTAATAATGCATGAATGAGGGGTCCGTGCTGAATGTGGGCACCGTGGGAAGTTAAATAACCTCTCTCTCGCCACAGCACGCCGAAGTCATGTACAACTCCGAATGCATAACGTGAGTCAGTGTATATGTTGACTTTTTTATTCATGGCTTGAATACAGGCTTGTGTCAGAGCGATAAGTTCTGCGGCTTGAGCTGACAAAGTGTTTATACGATTAGTTTTAATGACTTCAGTATCTGTTGTGACTGCGTAAGCGGCTACTAACTCTCCTGTACTTGTTCTCATGCATGAACCATCTACATACAAGGTCAGGTCTGGATCTGGCAATGGGACATCGGTTAAGTCTTGTCTGGGTTTTGTTGTTATTGTAATAACTTCAATACAGTCATGGGCTAGTGGGTCTGTTCCGATTACAGGTAGAAGTGTGGCAGGATTCAATGTGTTACAGCGTCTGATTTCTATATGTGGCTGAAACAATGTAAGTTCATATCCTGTAAGTCGCGCTATGGTCAAGTGTTGTGTTTGCGTTCTATTTACAAGAACCTCTACTGCATGTGGTACTTGAACTGTCAATGGATGTCCTAACACTATGGCATCGCTTTGTCTGATTGCTAAAGCTGTCGCTGCTACTGATTTCAGGCACGCAGGCAAAGCCTGAGCTACGGGATCTAATGTACTAGAGAAATAGGCACATGGCTTGTGTGCTCCTGCTTGATCCTGTGTGAGTACTGACAAGGCAGTACCTTCGCGTTCTGTAACAAAGAGTGTAAACTGTTTACTGTAACATGGCGTTGCTAAAACAGGTGCTTGACATAAAGCTTTCTTTAGGCTTTCAAAAGCTTGTGTGTGTTCCTGAGTCCAAGGGAGAACAGTCGATGTGACTGCCTCCTGTGTGGTTAACTGAATGAGGGGTTTTGCTAGAAATGCATACTGAGGGATCCACTGCCTACAATATGAAGTGAGGCCTATGAAAGCCCGTACTTCCTTTTGTGTCTTGGGTATTGGCATGTTAGCTATTAACTGAATGCGGTCGGGTGTAAGCTGCCTTCCCTCCTTGGACAGCGAGTGACCAAGATAAACAACTCGCTGGACACAGAATTGCAGCTTAGAAGGGGACACCTTGTGCCCCTTTTCGGCTAGAAATTGTAAAACTGTCAGTGATGCTTTCTCACATTCGGGTTCGCTTCTAGCGGTGATCAGCAGATCATCGACATATTGAAGCAGAGCAGTGTTAACTGGCATGTGGATACTGTCAAGTTCTCGTTTCAGTGCTTGGCTATAGATGCTGGGGCTTTCTGTAAATCCTTGAGGTGCGCGGGAGAATTTAAAGCTACGCCCATTTAAACTAAATCCGAACAAATATTGGCTTTCCGGATCTATTGGGACGCTGAAGAAGGCATTCTTGAGGTCAATTACAGTAAAGAATGTTGCTTCGGAATCAATAGCTGTCAATAATGACGAGATATCTGGAACCACAGGAAATTGTGGCACAATGCATTTGTTTAACTCGCGCAGATCAATAACCAATCGGTATACTGGCGGAGCTGTAGGATCTGTTCGTTTAAGAATCGGAATTATCGGTGAATTACATACATTGGAGTCTGTTTCTACAACTACTCCTTGGGCAATAAGCTCGTCAATGATTTGTAGTAAAGCCGTTACAGCATCTGGTGGTAACTTGTATTGTCGCATTCGTGGTAGCACCACTCCTGCCTTTAGTGTGACTCGATATGGTGTAATATTCATGCATCCAACATCAGTAGGGCCTTGTGCCCATAGACGTGTAGGTAAAATCTGTAATCGGGGATCCATGTCTCTAGACACATAGTGACCTTTAAAATCACGTAAAAACAATCTTACTCCTTCCGGAGAACAACATATTATAGCTCCTAGAGCTTTTAACGTTTTTATTCCTAACAGATTTTCTGGGCATGATTTAGTAAGCAATAAATCTGTAGTTCGGGTCAGAGGTCCTATCGTAAGTGGAAGAGGCTGTGACACTTCATTAACTATAGGTTTTCCTGAAAAACCAAGGGAAATATTCTGTGAGCCTGAGAGGGGTGCCCCTGGAACTTCACTACGTTTTATGGTCGTTCGACTTGCCCCTGTATCGAGTAGAAATTTTCTATCTTGACCTAATAATTCACTATGTACATAAGGTCCTTCTTGATCTACAGGAATCTCAATAAGGGGTAAGTCAACTTCCCTCTCTAGGCTAGTTCATGCGTAACGCTGATACTCGGGATATTCATACTGTGCGGTCTGATACATTTGTCGTGTTGTTGTCTGTGTGGCAGCAGCAGGCAACGGTGGTGCAGCTGGCACAAACTGTATTGGCTGTTGTGCGGCTGGCATGGCCTGGGCATGCTGCGTAGCTCCTTGTTTATTCTGATCTTGTCTAAGTGGCCGTGATCTTTCTTGTGTTTTACCTATGGCGATATTATGTTTTAAAACTGGACAATCGTGTACGTAATGGCCTGGCTTTTTACAATAATTGCATGTCCCTTTTACAGGTCCTGCTGAATCGGAATGTGTCATACCCTTTTTATGACCTTCAGCTGGAACTGTCTGGGAGACTAGCATTTTCATTTTCGTGTCTTTCATGCGTCTGTGTTCATGTTCTTGTTCCTCTCTAATTCTATTGTGGTGGTACTGTAACATTTGTAACATTTGTGTTGGAGTGTTACCTTGCCAGGTACTCTCGAATTTTAATACTCTATTCTTTACTGGGGGCAGGGCATTTTCCACTAATTTTGTTACAAACAGATGCGGGTATGATTCGCTACTTGCTTTTATGCCACTATTTATACCAAAACATTTCTCGAATCGGGCATAGTAATCACTAGTGTCTTCATCTTGCTTCTGCTTACAGGCTGAAATTGTACCCCAATCTTCCTTTTTCGTAGTTAATAAGCGTGGCAGTACCTGTACTAGTAAACCTGGTAGTGCTTTAGTTTTGTCCCCAAGCCCCGAACCTGGACCTCGGGCCCTTTCTTCTGCTTCTAATGCTGACCATTCTATCTTTTGGTCACCTACCTCCCACTCTTTTTCCTTGAGTTTCTCATAAATGCCAGCAGGCATCAATACCTTTAATATTGTCATAATGTCGGGGTAGGTATACTCTCCCATGAGTAACATGTCTTTAATTTCTCGGTGAAAACCCGCTGGGTCTTTGTCATGACTGGGTACCACTTTCTTCATTTCTAACAATTCTATTTTTGATATGGGCGTATATACAAATACACGTTTAAACTGATCGTCCTCGCCTTTTATTGGGTGCACTTCTCGTAAGGGATTCAGTCTATCCATGTGATATGTAGTTCTTTCCTTGACAGGCAATGAGACATGCTCTGAGCATACAAAAAGAATATACTGCTTTCTTGATACCAGAATTTCTTTAATTAATTTAGTACCTGGACCTCTCCATTTATTCATAAGTAATTCAGTTAATATGTCAGGTAAAGGACCAGGGTCCGAATGCTGACTCTGATATAGTATAATGAGTTGTTGAATCATATAAATCCCAGCTAACCTCTGCTCATCTGGGGTTAGATTCAAAAATGTGCGTACTACTGTCTCATCACTATATTTTCCGGGACTGTCCACCCAGTGGACAGCTGCCCTTGCTAAATCTTGTTCATCCATAGAATCGAGAAAATGATAACCCCTTCGTTCTCGGAGTAGTTTGTCGGCGGTTTGGAACGAATGTTCGTTAGACCTTATATTAATTATAGGTATTTGAAAATTCCTGTTATTATCTGGACATATCGGATGTATTGAGTCAGTATGATATCTAGTCTGATTCCTATTACAAGATCTTCCTTTACCTACATAGGCTATGGTGTCCGACTGTCCTGTGGGCGGTCCTGACCCTTCTTCCTCGTTTTGTTCGAACTCGTCTACCTCTAATCGCTCTTCGTGTAGGCGTTCTATTTCTTTACGGATCTTTCGGCACATGGCTATTATACAGTTTTGTTTATCATGTCTCCCTTCCGATATATTCTGGCTCCATCTTGTAAGAATTTTCATTGCTTCCGGGTCTACCCCCGGTCGGTCTTGATTTCTGATCACACAGTTTATGAGGAAACGTAACAGTTCCCCCTGTATCTCTACTTTCTGGTATTCCATGGCTCTGTAAATACATTCTGGATCTCGCCCCGTTTGGACAAAATGATATATATTATCTAGATGCGCAGTCATTCCTGGTAACTTCGCTAAATACACTGCGGCTCGTCTGATACGCAATGATGCTAGGGTCATTTCGTCCTCTTTTCCAGGCACCGGGTCATATCTACAATCTATAAGAAGTTCCTTAAGCGCACGGGTACTAAGGAGTTTGGGTGTACGTGAATGCGCTGACTCTTGAAAGGTAAGTTTATTTATTCTGGGTGGCGTAAAAAAGATATTGGTAGCTCCTCCCGCGGCCCCATCTGGGGCGTCGGGTGTAAAAGGATTCGTTGAACGTGACACAGCAACTACAGGTGTGGACACAGCCATAGAAGTAGCTGTAGGAGCGGATACAGAAACAGATGTGCTTGCCGGAACTTGTGACTCGATTTGTTGCTGTAGGGATACGGGCACTGGATCTTGGCGTTGAACCTCCCTGGTATGCGGTCTACGTGAGGCGGAATTAGCATACTCGGGAGCTGCGTCATCTAAATATGAGGAAAGAAAAACATCTTCTGCGGTTCTAGGATGCCCCTTAGGATGTACCTTTATTGGGAACAATGGGGTTGGCAAGTCTTTTGGTGTTTCTGGAGTAGCCTTAGGTAATCCTTCGGCCAGAAGGGGATACATACCATTCATAAGGGCATTTCTTTGTCTGTCTACTTGTTCTGATTTCACTCGGATACCTTCCTCAATTAATAGATTCTCTCGAACTTTATTGGAATTCTCTTTACTCTTCTCTTCCTGTCTACGTGCTTTTTCTGTTCGTCTATGTGATTCTTTACGCCATAATTCAACGGCGTCTTTCTGTGACTGTCTGACTTTCCTTTTCCATAACTCTTCCTCGACTTTCATGATGCACTCTGCATCCCAGGTTCCCGCTGCGGGCCACCTCTGACTTTCTGGTAATCCCTTGGTATAGTCTACCCATAAATCAAGAAATAATATAGCGTCTAAGCCATGTTTGTGATACATAAAGTGCCCTGGAGTGTCCCTAGGAGGAATAGGGACGGCTTCTTCGAGAACCCCTTTTCTGGTAGTGATCTGTCTTAATTTCGAAAAGAGCGGCATATTGAGAACTGACCTTATACTTGATTTAGACCTGATACTTGAATTTGAACAGACTTAATACAATAAACACGATAATGAACAGTCATTCATACCACGATATACAGAACATACTTAAACACTTTAAACATTAAACATTAAACCTTTAACTGAAACAACAATGATGATCGTCTGCATAACTAAATCACCATGCTTAATTCTTGACACTAACTAGACAATAACTAGATACTTCGGAATACTTCGGAATACTTGATATACTGCTAAACAGTACAGATACACTGCTAAAACAGTGCAGACCGGATTTGTGTACCCAAACCCGTCTTGACCGGCACAACCTATGTGCACGTCAGAAATGCCTCCCCAGCAATGGTACTCACCGGGTAGCTTCGGAAACGGAAGGCCTCAGTAACTTGAACTTGAACCGGACCGGACTCGACTCGACTCGACTCGTCGGACACTGGGCTTGGCTTCGGACTGGTGGGTCTCTGTATACCTCGGATCTTGCTCTCTCAGCTAGGCTCTGGTCGGGATACTTCGCACTTCTCACCGCCTCGTCTGGGTGTTGATCGCAGTCTCAGTCGCCCCCGCTTGACCGGAGGGAGATACAGGAAATCCTGCTGGTACGCGTTATTGTCCGTCCAGCTGTGGCAGGAGACCGGGCCTGCAACGCACCGCCGGCGCGTGAGATGAGAAAGTGTCCCTGTTCGGGCGCCATCATGTGGTAAATAAAAATTCCTTTACCGGGACTGAATTTGATACAGGAACATAGTAAAATAGCTCAGTAAAATGAGAGGCAGAATCCGTGATATTAGAGTTTCGGAATGGGCTTTATTCCAAAATGGCCGACTCGAGTCGCGGCCTTCAGGTTCCGTCACCACGGGGGTTCAGGAAGTGAAGTACATACTTTATTGACAAGAAGTAACTTTTATAGTCCATACATTATAATGAAGTGAATACAGTAGGCGTAACAATTGATAAAGAAATTGACGTGTGGTCCGCGTAACCGAAAATGGGTGTAATAATGAGTAAAAAGGAACATAATTGGTTGTGATGTCATGTATAGGTGGATCTATAAGATAATACTTGGCATGGATGCGCGCGCAGCAGTATGACGTGTAATTGACGTGTACCTAGGGGGTGACGGGGGACTTGACATTTAGCTCTACATGTGGAGACGAGAAGTCTGAGGGGTCAAGTCAACCTAATCCCAAATCATATCTAACATCCTATGTTTAAAGAACTATGTTTATCCATAAAAGAAGGACTCTCGGACAGAATCTATTCTATACTGACTGTGCGTGCGTGTACAAGCGTCTAAGTGTCTACACTGAATGCGAGGGGGTAGGAATATTCCATGGTAACAGGGCTATGAATTACTTGCATGAGGACAGAGAAGATGGGCCTTTTTGCTTGGTAACGGGAAGAATGTTTACTTAAACTACTAGGCAGGAATGCATCGGCTGAGGGGGAAGCAGATAATTCGAAGGTGAAATACAGTTCTTGGCAGAGAATAGGCTGATGTCAGGCTTCGTGAGCCGCGCAGAGAATGAGACAAAGTTCATGGTCACAGATGCAGGCTCGGACTGGAGCTTTCAGAGGCAGAAGGCAAGAGGAGTTTTGATGACAGAATCAGGGCCTACTTGCCTGGACTGTAAAGTGGCATAAGTGAACCATATAAAGCCGGTGGCCTTTCATATTTAAGAATGGAATATCCGGCCTATTCATGGCGGATCTGGCAGAGGACATGTTGACGGTGGGCATACATGTATTTGCGTCTTCATAACTGGAACTGGAGGGAACATACATGTACTTGTGACATGCACATAGAACCGTTGGGGTCCAAGATAGGGGACATAACTGACCAGAGAAATCCACATTTCCACAACAGTTCAATTATTATCAGCAACAGCAGTATTTTAAAAGCACAAGAACGATTTTTAAAAATGCATGCAGCAATACACAAACGGTGCTGTCACCTGGAGCGCTAGCGCAGGAGTGATCAGTTTCAAGATTTTACTCTGCGCGTCAGCGCTGGGAGCCTAAGTAGTCAGGGCTCGAGGAAGACTGGAGCGTCAACCCAGTAAGATGGCCGCCGAGTATTGGCACCACCAGGAAGTATGAGCGCTCTGTTCTCCCTCCACAACAAACAGCCTAAATCGCTGCGGTGGACCGGGGAGTCAGTGCACAGTTCAATTATTATCAGCAACAGCAGTATTTTAAAAGCACAAGAACGATTTTTAAAAACGCATGCAGCAATACACAAACGGTGCTGTCACATGGAGCGCTAGCGCAGGAGTGATCAGTTTCAAGATTTTACTGTGCTATGCTGTTAACAGGCATATGGTAACCCCTAGTTAGCAGTCCAATGTGGCAGTAAAGGCAGAGCTTGGTTCTTTCCATGCTCCCTTGCACTAACTTTGAGCCTAGCCTGTGTAAATTTACTTTGTATTTTTGGTCCCTTTCACCTGTCAAGAGAGGACTGGTTAAGGACTGGGCATTTTCGTTTTGTACTTTTTACGTTTCATGAGAACCTGATTGATACAAGTGCTCATTTTACCTCCCTGCCAATTAAGGTTTTCAGATTTTTGTGAAGAAGATCATTTTAACCTTACTTTTGTCCCCTTCTTTCCCAAATTGAGCTAGTGAGCTAATCTCAGCACATCCGCAATCTACAGAAGGATGTGATAATGAGAAACCAACCAAGCATTTTTTACTAGGGCTAAACTTAATTGGCTCAAGTGTTATAAGCTCTGCATAGAGGGGCGTATCCTGCCCAGCGTGGCTGTTATGGGTCCTTTTCCTGCAGTAAGACTGGGGGCTGGATGCATCATCACAAAGACAATCCTTAGCTAACCCAGTCTCATCATTGTAGATACCCTCTTTGCCTAAACTTGCCTGCTTTAATTGGCAGATATCTGTCTTTGGGGGTAATCAAGCAGCTAAAGATGAATATGCAATAAGATGGCCCATAATTAGACCCCGTGTTTATGAGTGGGCAGGCTACATAGCTTGCAGTGCCAGCACATTCAAAACTTGGATACACCTTTAATGAATCTGGTACTTGAGTTTTCGGTGCTGCATGTACCCCTCTGCTCACCACGCCTTTGTGCTATGTTTATTTTAAAAAGTCTTCAGGAATGATGCCTTGCTGTCATTCAGTAAAAGAATGGCCCCTAATCCGAGTGAACTCGCAGATTTTGAAAACACAATAATTTATGTGGTTCATCAAAGGGCTTCAATTGAACAGTTTAAAAAATCTGAAGCGGGAGGCAACAACAGATAATTGCCTAATCTGAAGTAATGGGAAGATAGCTGTGGGAGCATGAATGAGATATTGAACTAACTGTCCTTCATGTTGTTGTGTTTATCGTAATTTCACGAACCCTGCAGCTGTATAAACCCGGACTTTCGCATTTAGGCCTAGGGGGGTAAAAGTTCATGAATTGTCTATTCTTATCAATTGAAGAACTAGGTAGATAAGAAAGGACGACAAACAGCAGATGTAGAAACCCACACCTGTCCTCGACATAGTGAGAATGTAGTCATGCTTTGATGATATTCCTGTCAATGTTTTACTTCAGCTTAACTTGCACAATCTATTATGTGCATGCATGTCTGACTCCGGCTTTTTCATTATATATCAATGATGTTCAAATGGTATAAGTAGTTTGCACTAGATGCGTCTGGTAGAGTGTACTTGGAAACAGAAATGCTTTGTCTCTCTCAGGCTTAAGCTTAAATAAATGTACCTCCACAACTGTGTTTAATGTTAATGTTAATGTTATATGAAATTTGTTAAGCGCTCGTACGCCCGGAGGCTTCATGGCGCTATAGGAAGGAACAATTGCGGTCTCCCAATTTTTTACCTGCAGGGGGACTCAGCCACAGTATTAACTTATTAAGAAGCACCAAAAAAACAGAAATGAGAGAGCAAACTAAAATATTAGTTAGGAACTGCATGAAACATGGCACTAAGCAATATACAGATAAGGAGGATAGGAATTTGAACACCTGTGAAAATGCAGTGAAAAATCTATATTACAAGAAATGGGAAAGGTTATGCATCCCCTATGCATTAGTTCTAATTCAGTTAGGTTTAAACACGGTCAAACGGAGGACCTGACGCTGCCAAATAATTTCACCCATTATTACAGCAAATCGGAGACATTTGGCCTGTGCCTCTATGATGGCCCCTGTGCATGAAGTACCAGGTTTTGCCATCAATAACCCTTGTTATCATGTACGTACGTGTCCAATGGACTAAAACAGAACTCATTGCATTTTCCAAAGACTATCCTGATATAAAGGAACGAACTGATGAATCGTATTCGAGAACAGGGAAGATATGGCATATAGTCCAGTTAAGATGGAATGGCATGGACCAAATGTTTTCCTGCATTCTCCTACCTGATATATGGAAGAAGTGTAGGAAAGAAAACTTTGCAGATGGTGACTGGACCAAAATGAATACTACAGGAGATGCTGGGAAAGCTGATAGTCAAGTAGCCCTGTCAGGCAAATTAATGGTTAGAGTGCAAGAGGTAGTGCCCCTTAAGAGACTAGATTGGACAACATTGAACAACTGCAAACAAGAAAAGATAGCAGCCTTCTTCTCCCGAATACAAAATGCGTTCTTTGCCCATAGTGGGATGGATGCTTCTGACGAGGGGACCAACTGGCCCTCTCCAGTTGTTTTGTAACTGGCCTCCAAGAATGTATAAGATTATCTATCCATACCTATGAGCCAACATGGGGCGTAAAACTACTAACAGAAGTATTGGCCATTGCCCAATACTATGCTGAGAGACAGGCACAGGACGAACAGAATAAGCATAAGAAGCAGAAGGAGTTAAAGAGTAAATTGTTGCTCCAGCAAGGAAGATGCAGTATTATTGGCCAGCATCAGTGAAACAGACTGTGCTTTTGACACCGTAGCATTACTAAATTTCATTGCCACACATGGCCACAAGGTATCTCCCACTAAATTGCAATTTGTTCAACAGGAGGTTGACTATTTAGGACAACTCCTGTTGAAGGGGGAAAGGAGAGTTGACTTCCAAAGATTGAAAGCTATTGAATATTCAACCCCTTACAGCACAAGTACAAGCCTTTCTGTGTATGGCCGGTTATTGCAGACAATGGATCCCAAACTTTTCCCTTCTTTCCAAACCCTTGCTAAACCTCACAACTAAAGACACCCCACATCTTTACCATGGTTAACTGGACACCAGAATAGTTTTTGCAAATCAAACAGGCACTTTGTGATGCTCCTGCTCTTGGAATGCCTGACTGTACTAACCTATTTCATCTTTTTGTACATGAGCAAGATGGGAGCTCACCTGCTGTTCTTGCGCAACACAGGGTGACAGGAAAAGACCCTGCGCTTATTTTTCCACCACCTTAGACTTGGTTGCTCGAGACTTACCATCATGTCTGCGTGAAACTGCAGCAGCAACTGTAAGTGAGGAAAATGAGGCAAAATGCCACATGCGATGAATCCAACCCCATTGTGTAAATTCCCTTGGCCTCAAAAGTGCCCACGCCACGATTTCTGTTGTGAGTGCCTCCAAATTACATCGTTCTAATAAATCACTTTTGAGGTGTCGGCCTATTTTACTCTCAGTAAAATATAAATAAAATCACATTATTTAACAAGCATATTATTTTAACAAGCGTGTTGGCATAAATTACTTAACAAGATTTAATAAACTGAGCGAACAATGCTCATCGCTTCATCAGGGCCAGCTTGCCGCTGCTTTACATATACCCAACTTAGACACTCTTCTATTTTAAATATTGCCTTCTTATATCTTTCGGAGCCCATGATACGTCCTAGGCCGCAACAAGGTTCAGATAAAGTTGCATCGTATACTTCAGTTTTCATTATCGGGACCCCTTAATAAATTGGTAATTAAACAAATATGGGTGGCTGTTCACGACACGGGCGTTCTTACAAAAAGAACACCGGACTTAATGAATACACTGGCCGAATAAAGAATTAGGGAGTTAAAGAGCTTAGAGTGAGGCTGCCAGCTCGGAAGCATAAAGTAAAGACTGACCAAGGACGAAACTAGCAGTCTGCATGTAACTCAAAAGCAGGAGGGGGAGTGGGGGAAAGCAATGGAAAGCCTTTACGAGAGACAGTTTAAAGTGAGACAGACAAATCCTGAAGTGATAGATGCTTACAATGCGACACAATGCACAGAAGTAAGTGACGAAGAGGAGACAGTCTAGCGGTCAGCTAGTCTGTGGTTAAGCTCATAGAATAATGGGCAGTCTGAGATGAGACAGCATGACTGCTCGCGGAGGATTTGGACATCAAGTGTCCTTTGTGCGTAAAGTAACAAGCCGGTGGTCACAACTGCAAATGAGAGACCCTCCTGCCCTCCTGCAGTAAGAGAAACTCATTAAAGAAAATAGTGCTTACAGACTAAAGAAGATGTACCGTGTAACAACCGATGTAAAAGGGCAAGTCCTCATGGAAGGTTACAAATAAAGACAAGGCGGTACTTAAGAGGGACTAACAAGCCTAATAAAGAATCAGAAGCCGGGATTTACGAAGGACAAGGACACAAGCCAATGACCAATATGGGCAGAGAGTGGGCGGGGCTATAAGTACATACTCCAATACAGCATGCCTCGCAGAGCAGCGCATGCGCTGCCCAGGCTCGACCAAAAAGCAGTTCCGGAAAGAAATTCCAAGAAAGTTTAGCTCACTGTATCAGGAACTCTTCTGTATAGGTGGCTGGGGTTCTATAGTGACATTAATTCCCGATAATATGCAGTCTCTTTCATATTGTATTATTGGCAGTCAGTCTAGGTCTGGCATTTTTGGTGAATATGCACTCTTTTTTTTTATGCAGACGCAGTCTTCCCCCTGCACCCTCTGAATGTGAGTGGCATCCTTGAAAGTCTTAAGAGACAAAAGAAGCCATTTAGTGGTCGCAAAGCCTTGCAAAATGCCAAATCAGAGTGTTTGTGATTGCTAAATGCCTTTTACAAATAAACTAAACTCATTATGTGCTTTATTAACAGGTTACTGAATCACAAAATGGATTTAGCAGTGGTATTAACATAGTCCCCTGCAGCCCCCCTGGTGCTGGGGCCCCCAAGTTCCAGGGGGCCCCCTCAGCACACTGCCCTGGAGGAAGAGCTCCTGATTGAATTCGGAGGGGCCCCTCCACGTACCTTGTAGGGGGGGCCTCTCAAGTTTCGTTACACCACTGGGCTTTAGAAATGGATAACGAATAGCAATTAGAAAGGGGCACGTTTATGGCATTCCTTCCAAGTTCCGATTTGTAATACTAGGCATCAATGATTTGAGAGTGCAATTTTGGTTGCAAAGTCTTAAAAAATTACCCGCTCCTCAAACGAAGTGGTAAACCCTTCAGATTTCCTTTGTTAATGGAAAAAAATTGTTTTCTTTCAAGTGGGAAGTGGTCTACAAAGCATACCTGCAACCTTTAAGGAAAATTGCTGCATTTTTGTAAAAAATGCACTTTATGAAAATGCAGCATAGGCATGGTGGCCTGCTGGCCCCAGCAGGCCACCATCCTAGTGATGCATCCACACCAGGGGCCTCATGTAGGAAGCCAAATACCGGTCGGTAACGGCCGATTTTCGGTAATTATACCGTTACCGACCGGTATTTTGGCCATTGGTATGTAGGGGGACAAACTTTGCTTTCGGAATTTACCGAATCGGTAAAATTACCGATTCGGTAATAATACCGAATCGGTAATGTTACCGAATCGGTAACTTTTCCGAATCGGTAATTTTACCGATTCGGTAAATTCCGAAAGCAAAATCGAGATGTAGGGGGAGTGTGTGTTTAAGAGTCGGTATTTACCACCAACTTATAGTTGGTGGTAAATAATGAATGTATGTGTAAATGCATTTTTACGCGCGTAGCAGTGTGCAATGTGGCATACATACATGCCCTTAGGGCATGTATGTGTGCCACATGTGCACACATGGCCGAATCAGGGGTGCAACAGGGTGTCAATGTGACACCCTGCCACCCTTGTATGTGTTCCCCCCATTACCGAATCGGTATTTACCGATTCGGTAATGAGGCATACCTTCCTATCAATGGGAAGGTATGCCTCATTACCGAATCGGTAAATACCGATTCGGTAATTACCGACTAGTAACGATTCGGTAAAAAATACCGACTCATTACCTACATACCAGTTACCACTTCTAAAATACCGATTCGGTATCGTTCGGTATTTTAGAAGTGGTAACTGGTATGCTACCTACATGAGGCCCCAAGTGAGTTCCAATTTGCGCACTACCGCAGGAAGATTTATAAGGTAGGTCAAACTGAGACCCACTCTGAATACTGATTTTGCGAACCGACCTATTGGAACATACGTTAGTTTGGAAAATCGGAATTCATTCGCAAGAAGTAGGGGCACGATTTGCAGCCACGTTTTGAGAATTTCTTTCTTTAAAATTTTTTATTGCATAAGTTGTCACCGACAAACACAGCCAGACGCCTACAACCCGGAGGCCGGCGGCATTCTTATATAAATCGTGTTACACAGCTCTTTTGCCCACATCCCGGAGGCCGGGCAGCAAACCTTTTATGAATTGTGGGACCAAATACAATACTAGGCGGAATTGTTGTGCGTCAGTTACCATATAATACCTTTTAAACGAATACCTTTTTTTCTTAAAAATAATAACCAAACAACAAGGAATCAAATCCGCCAGTCACCATCGGGGCTCCAGGTAATCACTACACTACTCAGTATTGACATTCTATACTAGTCGATTCTCCATGCTGGCTCCCTCCCCCTGGTACCATGCCGGCGTATCGTCTTTTCACCTAGTGCTCGGGCCTAGACACTCTCCCGTCTTGTTTCTCTTTGTCTTATGTTCAGTGACTACCTAGTCCATGGCCCAGTCATGCTGTCTCAGGGGCTAGGGAATTGTTCCCACCTTCCAGTTCCGCTACTTGCGTTCTCTCCCCCTTATCTCTCAAATATGTGGTGTATAGCCCCCAAAAATTCTTTGGTCTGCTCCTTGGCGGGACTAATTCGCTGAAAGCCTCAGATTGTGTGCAGCAGTAGAGAACATCGCGCGACCACTGCGCCAGTGTGGGTAAAGGCCCCCGCAGCCAGCACATTGCTACTCTGCGCTTAGCCTTCAGTAGGCCTAAATCTACCAGTCTGCGGGCTGCCCTCGGGAGTGTTTTAGAATATCCTAACAGCGCCAGTGCTGGGTCAGGGGAGATCTCCAACTCAGCTATTACGCTAATTTCACGAAATATATTTTCCCAAAATCGATACATCGCAGGGCAGCTCCACGCTACGTGCATGAAATCCGCTGGTGTGGCTCGGCATCTGTCGCAGGTCGCATCCTCCTTAAGACCATACCTGTGCAGCCTTTCAGGTGTATAGTATACTCTATTAATGTATGAAAAATGTATCAGCCTATGTTTCCCATGCAGTGATATACGTTTCGTGTTAGTGCAACAGTAGGTCCACATGGCATCATCAATTGCTATGTCCAAGTCCCGCTGCCAGGCCA
Source organism: Triturus cristatus (assembly GCF_964204655.1). Lineage (NCBI taxonomy): Eukaryota > Metazoa > Chordata > Amphibia > Caudata > Salamandridae > Triturus > Triturus cristatus. The sequence continues at coordinate 449,702,628 of NC_140593.1, read as the reverse complement.
GTCTAGCTTTGGTATACTGTTTAGCTCTTTGCGACATTGCCAGTCTATAAATATTAGAGACAAGTTTGCGGGGGGATTTTGCTTTAACCCCTTCCACGCGCGGCAAATTCTGCCGCGATGCGAGGTGGGCAGGGCTGGGCGTGGCGCCCAGGTACCCAGGACGGCCCCCCCGGCCGTCATATATCACGGTGGGCGTGTGCTCATGACGGCCGGGAGCCGTCCGAACTCCGCCCACTAATTAATTCGCCCGCACAGGCGGGGAATTAGCCGCGCGTGGGCGGAGCGGCAACGGTCGGACGGCTGCCGGCCGTCATGAGCACACGACTTCCGTGACTCATGACGGCCGGGAGCCGTCCTGAACATGGATGTGGTTAATCAGGTAGGTAAGTTCTTGCACTTCAGGAGGTTTGTTTAAGTCATCCCCCAACTGTTGTCTGAGCGCACCATGTACTCTGTGAAACTGAAAACGTTGGAGCAATATGGGTGCCTCAGCGGAGTTCATGACTGTGTCACTAGCTATGGCCACGCCTTCTAGAAAGAGATCACCCATTTTTCGGATACCTAGCTCTTGCAGCGCTCTGACTACTCCTCCGTCCCAGCAGCGGGGCAGCCATACCGCCCATTCCACCAACATCTCCGGGGAGTATAGCAGTGCTCCCGCACTTTGTTGCAACAAGATATGCCAAGCATGCCGTGTCGAGTTCAAAGAGTCTAAGAATCCTGTCCTGCGGTCCACTGACTCGAATATGTCCGCCGGGAGAGGAAGTGGGTCTGCGAACAGCCACTCTAGTCAGAGATACGGGATATCATCCGCCCCATGAACCCAACTATAAGCTTGCGCTCCCTGCGCTGCACGATAATACAGTCCCACGTTTTGAGAATAAAAAATTAGTACATCTGGCCCATAGTTTGGTGAAAGTTTAATTCTTACATTTTTCAAAGAACCTGGAAGAACATTTTTGTAGCTATTTACAAGAGGACTCTAGACCTTGTGAATTTCTTAATAGGCGGATAAACTCATTTGTTTTGTAACCTGCCTGGGCATTGCATTTTAAGGAACCACTATGCATGTCAGTAACCATCAGGGACCAGTGAGTACTAAAAAACAAAATAATTAAAATGGAACTAGTCCCATTTTAATCCTTGTGTATCACCTCACTGGATATTGGTGTACAAATCTTTTGCCAATAAATTATTCAAAAAGTAAACACAGCACTTGAGGAGCTTAAAGCAATCTATTATGTATAACAGGGGTTCAGACTCTGGTAATCCACAAAAATCAGTCTAGGGAAAAATGCACTCTTCACAATATTTGTTTGCCATTTCTAACCTTTGACTGCATCAGTAGAAAAGAAATTAGAATACTAGGAAAAATGGACATTCGAATATCGATCCATATCTGTAGTCGCCACAGCATGGCAAATTGACCCTTGCAAAAACATTGTCATTCTCTGAAGACACATTATTTCAAAACAACCCAGCAATCAGTCTACAGAAAATGAAATTGCTTTTGACTTGCCTAGACCACGAGTTAACAGCCCAACATTCACCGGGCGGTATGGTAGAACATCATGGAATGGTTGAGGGTTTCTCTCTTTCATTAGTCACTGTTTAACATCGGATGAAAATTAGAATGATCCTTTAATTAATGGTGGCTTACCTTTGTTTCGAATAATTAACACATTTTCTAGGTCTGTCTTTCCTAGTTGCCCCAAGTAAACTGTACAGGCCGACTATTACATGTCCCTATCTTTTCTCTGAACTTTGGATTTGGTGTGGACTTTTTCTCTGCATTGTCGAATTTAGGATAAATTCTTCCCTTCAACATCCTTCGCCACTTCCAGAACTTCCTCCATAAGTCAGAATCTTCGTCAAGCCTTCATTAGGTTTTTTCCAGTTCCCTTTTAAGATATTCCTCCATTGATAACCTGCAACCTGTGATCTGTCCTGTCCTGCTGTCTACTCAGAGCTTTAGAAACGTTTACTGGACATGAGCATATCTTAAACCTATTTTTGTGTTTGGTGAACCATGTAGCTTTTACCTCCTACTAGTATTGCTTCCTCTGTGGCAATCTTGTTAGATGGACCCCGGTGATTTTGAACCCCATTACTTTCCTGTCGCGGTTAAAGACAGACTGTTTACTGCCTCAGTAAAGAAGTCTTATCGATTAGCAATCAATTTAGGAAATGTGTGTGTTGGAGAGGATATCTGGTTACAAAGTTAAAACTGGTCTATCTGCCACCAAGATCAGTTATTTTTTGTTTTGTTTCATGCCAGATAGCTACCTACATCATGCTGTCATGTAGCCACCAGTTTTTAGATTCTGAGACTGCCACCGTATTATTTGCAGTTATTACATGAAACCTTTGAAGGATATTGTCTTATCCAATTTCCTCATCATAACCCTTACTCTATGCAGGTGATAGTGATGATGAACACTTACACTGGGAATACAGAGGTTTACTGCCAAGAAAATGACCCAACGCTTTTCCGTTTCAATATTTAGACAATTAACTAAAATTAAGTATTATGGACAGGCCACAAAACATTTTGGTTTGTACTGTCACAAGTCCCCAGAGGTGAAGATCTCTTTGTTTGTTGCACACACCCTTTATCACTGCATCATGAAATTGTGTTTGTGGCCACCTGTATATGTTTAAGAAGAGAAACTACAGTTGAATTACAACACCTCCGCAACATCAACACTATACAATAACTTGCAACTTCAATAGTAAATTACAAAAAACAACAGTACTGCAACACACAAAATACTACACACAACACCACTGTACAACAACAAAATAGCACAATAAAAAACACATTACAATCATAACATAACACTACTCCAAAATAAAACAACACATTTTGCCTGATCACATATGCATGTCTGCCTAACCTCAGTGAACGAGTTGGTGGAAGAATGCTTTAATTTTTCAATGGTTTTTTTCTTTCTATTGTTTATAAAAAAAATATTTTTTAGTCATCCATATCTATTCAAACCAAGCTTTCATTGTACAAAAATCAGAACCAGTAGTATAGTTTTTTGCACTAATATACATCATATTTTCCGGTGAAGTGCATTTAAATTAAAAAGGCTTTCTATATCTGTTTTAAGTACACTTTCCTGCTAGGAAGAAACCATACTGATCTATTAAAATTCATCATCATCATTTGCTTTATTCCGATAGCTTGTATCATAAAAGCGTTGAATAACATTTATACAGAAATTTAAAAGTTACGGTAATGCAAGAAATCAATTACTACATAGATGGTTAATAAAAACATATTCGAGTAGTACATTTAAAGCATGTTATTGTACCACAAGGTATGAAATGATTATCGGGAAAGCTGTGCAGTACAAATCCTACAAATTAATTACTAAAATCGTTACTAGTTAAAATGTATAAAGTAAAAAAAACAAAAAAACTTAGCAAGACAGCACATGGACTTGTATAAAGTGCCAGTGCATAGAATCTGTTGTGAATATTTAAAAGTTTTTCTCGGATTTAAGTGATTTATCCGTATGACCTAGTGTGTAAAATTAAGGCTCCCCTCGTAAGGCTTTTTGCCTAACTACCCACGTGTGGCTTAAGAACTTGGCCACCCCACAAACAGAGAGTTCTTGGGTCAGATTTCAGAATGCGCAGAGCATCCCGATGGTCTTGGGTGCCCATGTGTCTACAGATTCGTTTCAGCCACTTAGACCTCGCGATGTTATAGGCGGGGTAGGCAAACATAACATGGGTAACACACTCTAGCGGGGCTCTGCAGCAAGGGCAGCCTTCTGTTGTCTGATTTGGTGAGCGCCATTTTGTTGTAAATGCATGGACTGGAAGTGTGCCAAGCCTAAAGTCGATATACAGTGCCCTGTCTCGTGGAACTTGGCTTATATCCAGATAAGGCTCAAGTATTCTGGTCTGCTTGTGGTCGAGAAATTCTTCCGTTAGCCTCCCCACGTTGGGCTTACTGACTTCCTGGCTATCTGCCCAGTCCCAGAATGCATGTTTAAGCTGTATCTTGTTTGAGGGGGGTTTGACTATTCCATGATTCTTTGAGGCCTAGTGATGTCATGGTTTTCCTGACATTTGCTATCAATTTAACTTTGTGAGCCACATCTAGGCTCATCACCTCGGTTAATGCTGTGACGTAATCTGTGAGTTCTGGAGTACGCCTTATGCGGGCCCAGAAGAGAAAAGGGCGCAGTTTGGCAATGTCTCTGAATGATCGCCTGCCCATGTCGTACATTAGAGGTGTTAGTGGGACATTGCAGGGGAGCATCACCAAGGCCCTCAAGAACTTATGCTCGGATTTACAGTTGTCATCTATGTTGTCAAACCCCCACAACTCTGCTCCCATTAAAATTCCATGTAGTTGTTATTTTGTTTTTTATTTTAAAATAATTATTGCAAACGTGTGGCGTAATGTTTTTTTCTTTTTGTGGCATATCCTTGCAATATTAAAAACATAAATAACCATCTCACCAAGGATAGACCTATTCGCTATGCCAATGCTTTTTGTGCAATATTGAAGCATGACAACAGGTTTTTAAAAAAAGATGTGTGTTTTTATTTTATTTTTTTCATTTTAGAGTGTATTCTAAGGTGTGCTGCATATCTCACAAAATGTGTAATGGCCCAGAGGGAGCTGCAGAAAGTAAACTGTGCTTATCATGTCACTGTTTACTTTCTGATCTTGACACTGCTTTGGTCTAATCTGAGGCCATCAGTCGCAAAGGCAGTGTTAGTTTGCAAGCGGAATGCCAAGGGTCATAGCTGTGACACCTAAATTATGTCCATGGATATGAAGCCGCCTAAAACCATACTGTAGCCCATGCCTTAAAATCGCAATCCAAAAGATAATTTTATTTCATACATCACCTAGTCTTTCCGATTTCCCCTTCCCATCAACTTTTGCAGTATGTCATGCTTGCTTTTTCAGCATTTCCATTTTGAAGGGGCAAGAGGTAGTGTTTTGTTGAAAGTATGCAATTATTGATGGAGCAAGATGGCAGCTGCGTGAGACGGCTGTGCATTACTTCTCTTCTAATTTTCAGCTGCAAGCAGTATGGACTCCAGGGTAGCCAGCCTCCTTTTGTTTTACAGAAAGGTGCTCTGCTGTTTGTTTGAGCCTAGGGCTGTAACTGCCACCATCTGTTGGCTCTTGGTTACAGGGGATCAACTCACCTGACGAGTGCTTGGTCCACAGGAGAAGTTGGAATGCTGGGATGATATGGCACCGAAAGCAGCTAAAGGTGTAAAATTTTGGGTTGCTGCTGTTGCTTGCCCAGGAGCCTCTGGGGTGACTTCGGATAGGTTGATGGCATCGTGACAGCGAGGTGCTGTGGTCGCAAGAGAGGCTTAAGATCGAGAAGACCCCGAGCTTCTGATAGCGGGACTGCAGAACCTGAACCGCCAAAATGTTCAATTGTTGACCTTCTTTGCAGGATGGGAAAATGTGCAGGTAGTTGTTCTGCTATCGGTTTAGACCTGAAACCTCAGCATTACAATAAACTTTGACTCAGATCAGATCCAGCTCTTTTTGCACTCAGTGGATGTTTCTACCACAGATTGTACACCCCCACCTTCATCTCTGCCTCTGGATAGGTATTAATGTCACGCTGGTGGCCAAAGTAAATGATATGCAAGCTGGGGGTGGTGCTGATTCACCTTTAGCCTCTGATTCTGAGGGGGGGGGGGGTTTGGTGGGGCAGGCTACCTCTGAGGTTGTGGGTAAGAGTGAGATGCGTGAGCTCTCAGGGGTCTCCTTGGTCGTGAGAGCAGTAACATGACTGTAACTGTGTAAATAACAGGGGTATCTGGAGCTTCCATGACATTTACTGTAGTATCGTACTCGGGTTGTGGTCCCTGGTCTTGATGCTACTACGGGCCCTGAGACTAGGCCGAAAGAGATGCCTGTAGATGGTTTTGATACAAGGGAAAAGGGTAAAGACTGGGAGGAAATACCCCGAATTAGGGTGGATTGAGCAACTAGGGGTGCCTTTCTCGCATTGGTGGACTGTTTGGTTTATGAATTCAGATGAACTCCGAATTGGATGATCTTGAAAAGTGAATAATGGATTTGTATTTACCTATTAAGCCTTAGAAGATGCGGGTATGATGAATATAATCTGTTTTTGTCACATGTTAAGAATATTATTTAATGAACAAATGTGTATTACTATATTTTTTCTCCTCTAAAAATTATTAAAACAAATTTATGCTATTAAGTGAATCTTGTGTGTGGAAGTGGGATATGATTCATATCAATGTGGCTCATAAATCAGAAATAATTTGCTTACGTTTGGAAAACAGCTGATTCTTCGAAAACATACGTAGACACAGAAATGCAATTGGTATATATTTTAAATAATGAGATCAGTTGCATGATATTTGCTGCAATTGCTATATTTGAAATTTGGTTGATCTTTTAATTTACATTTGAGAAAAAATTATTTTGTGAAGTACACTGCAGCTCCAAAGAGTCGTTTATATTTAGAAAATCCTTATTTAACCAGCACACAATATCTCACAGTTGGTTCTGCTGACTGTCGGTGTTTTATAAATGCTTTGCATTGCTAGATGGTATCCCTTGGTGCAAGCGCCTTTTTCAAATAACTACAGATGCTTCACTTTTGCTAGCTGAATTAAAAATGTGTACTATAATCCACACTTTATTTTAAACATGTTTATTAATTTTCCAATGTTAATAGTTGGTTACATCAGGTATCATACAGCAATGTGCCATTATTCGTCATGTAGGATATACCAACTCAAATCGTCTCCCCTTCCCACCCTCCACCCCTCTCCACATAGGCGGCACTCGGGGATAGAAACTTGGATGATGACATTTTGGTTTAGATAAAGATATGTAACGGGGCAGGTTCACAGTATACAACTAATTGACTCCAGATTCATTTTCGCAAGCCACAAAGAATTCCCACGCCCCCCAGTCCACATCTCAGGACAGTGTGTGTGTCATGTGTTATAGCAGTATGTTATTCGTCTGTGCCATCCAAGAACGGTGTACCCACCCCATCTGCAGGCCTACGTACATCTGTCACCACACTCTTAGATCATCTTCTAATTTCTCGTCTTTTCTAACGTGTTTCATTCTGACCTCTTCTGTAGTCTCCCACTCAATCATATCCCGCAGCCATTCCCCATGGTCCGACGGGTTCACGTTCATCCATTTATTTTGCAACACGTAGTTTGGCAAGTATCAGTCCCAAACTCAGGAATTTACCACTTAGCTTTCTTTCTATCGGGGTCGGGAGAAGGCCCGGCAGTACTTAACAGGAGGTACCCTCGAATTCCCATCCCGTAACTTGTTTGCTTGTGTATAGAAGCTCCCTCCAGTACGGCTCAATGTGTGTACACTGCCAAACCATACGTAAAAGTCAGCCGCAGAGGCCTTGCATTGCAGGCACCCATCAGGTCTGACTGGATAGATACCATGCCGTGTCTTGGGAGTGAGATACAATTGGTGGACATAATTCTACTGTATTAGTTTAAACTGGGCATTTGAGCTAATCTTCCGTTTTCCATTTACTCAGTGACATGTTATTCTCTGTATCTGCAAAGGGTTTTATTGCCCATATCGACATGTCGCAAGCATATGGGCCCTACGTAGGACTGTCGTGACCACTCGCTCCCATAAACAGCCTGTCTATCTAACCAAAAATGGGTAAGTGCTTTAGATGCACGCCCCTATCATTCAGAGCTCTGGTAGACCTCGATGACCATCTAAATGGTCTTTATTCCCAATTATCCTCTTTGTCGAACCAGAGGATCTCCAAGGGCTGTTGCAACATAGAGTCCGATTCTTTTCTGTTTTGAGGACCATAATAGTTCCACAAGGAGGCCATCGAGCTCGCAGAAGTACAGTGGGGGGATTTCATACAGGGAGCTCTGCATAGCATATAAGCAGAGAGGCAATTTTACCATCTTGACTAAGGCTGACCTATCCATCAGCGTCAGTAAGAGGTCTTTCCTGAATTGGATCAATGCCTGGAGGAATATAGCATGTTACTGCGCATGCTATTACATCGCGTTCTATTACAACGCGGTCATTACAATGACCGTGTTGTTAGAACTCAATACCTTTACATCGCAAGTCATTAGATCGACTTGCTGTAGGGGGCGCTCTGGACTTAGGAATAGTATCATTTAGTATTCCAATTCCAGCATGTGCAACAGTAGGGAAGGTGTTGGAATAGTGAATTATACTTTTTCTTAGTTTAGAGTATCCCCTACAGCAAGTCGATCTAATGACTTGCGATGTAAAGGTATTGCGTACTAACAACACGGTCGTTGTAACGACCGCTTTGTAAAAGCACTGCGATGTAATGGCAGCATTGTAAACACGGTTTCCCTGCCTGGAGTCCTGTCATGGCCCTACCGATATTCTGATCCAGGAAGTGCTGCTTATTTGTGGCTATTCTAATACCCAGGTAGCGAATCTCATCCATCCAGTCGCTAAATACACTTGACATAGCGTCAGATCAGTCCTTCCCAAATCCATGAGTATATCAACACAAATGGTAAAGGTTTCACTAAGATGAATTTAAGAATGCAGGAAAATATGACCTATTACTACTGATAGATTCATTCTACTACCTGTAGATTTCAGTGGATTTTAAGATAGGAATAGATGTGTGATTAATAAGCGATATGTGTGCTCTACGAGATACAGTGTAGTTCCTGGGGAATTACAGATGGAAAGAACTTGAGGGATTCAAAGATCATTTATTTAAAAAAAAATCTGATTTCTCTGGCCTCTAAATATGTATATCAAACAACTCTATTAACATAGATGCTGTTGTGGCCTTTTTCCCAGAGTGCTGCAAATAAGATTCCGCTCACATACAAGTTTCAAAATTTGGTTAAGTGATGTGTTCCATAAACCATATTTTAAATGGCTACACTCTATGCATGACTTTCTACTGTGACATATATCTCGTATAATGTGAGCAAACGCAAGTAGCACCATTTTATTGTGACTGATTCTAGCACTTACCACCATTTTAACAGAAATGATGTTGGTGTACGGAATTATTCTTCTTAGTACATTATTTCCATATGGTTCAAGAAGTATTTCTGCAGTGTACATGTATCTGTCTCCTTAAAACTGTCTATAATCATGTGCAATTATTAGTATCTATAGTTTTTGGAAGTGCAGTTAGCTGTGTCTGAACCCACAATATTCATGGCATCAATCCCCAGAATCAAGAGATCTAGAGCAGGTGGAAGAATGTTCACCCTCAACGCCTCAAAAATCTGGAACACCCTCCCCCCTCCCCTGAGATCTAACCCGAACCTTGCCTCTTTCCGCAAGCAATTAAAAACCCATCTATTCAAATCCCAGTAATCATCTCAGCCCCCCCATCTTCCTCCTAGTCTCTGATAGTCTCATTACACCTTTCTGGTTCCCTAGCGCTTGGACGCCTCAGGGCAGCAATCGCGCTGTACAAATGTATTTTCATTCATTGTCTACTTTTCATAAATTGTCTGATTTCCAACATCATTTTCCCTATGTCAGATGAAGAAGTGTATTCAGCAGTAGATAAATAATATTGGCCTTGGTCAGCTGAAGGCTCTGCATTCCACATGCATGTTAAACAAATGATGATAATGATGATCCCTAAAACAAAATAGAAATAGTGGTGCACCAGACAATCAATATTCATACAAGAAAGCCCAACTCAAGATTTGACATATTCCATATCTTCTTTATTTTGCTTATATGCAAAAGGCACTCCAGACATTACAGCAAACAGCCAATGCGTTTCGTTCACAACGTGTGAACTTCTTCAGGGCATTTAAAATGTGTATTTTTAGATCATTCATCAATTTCTTGTCACCACATTCCAGAACCATGTTGGATGTTGGGTTCTAAATTGATAGAGATTCCATCCACTTATGAAAAGGATTGTTACATGGTGGAGACCAGAACTTGATGATGTGGCCTTAATACTATCACTATAGTCAGCCGCTGGGCAGTGGGTGCCTATAGTGAGTGCATATTGCAAGGGCTGAAATTGATCAAATATTTGGATTTTGAACAAGGCAGAGGTGCAGTGTTTTGGGGCTTGCTGCTCTGGGGTGGCTTTTATAAAAAAAAAAGTCTCCTGTGAGGGTCAGAGCAATGTACAGTTATACTGTTTTCACAGCTGTATTTTGAAGAGATACAATTGCATTATATAAGTCTTCAATATTATTCTGACTTCATGTGGATTATGGGTAAAGGAAATTTGGGATATCTTTTCCAGCCATCAGAACGTTTTATAAATGTGTCTTTCTAGAGCTTCCTTTTTCCCATATCCGTTCACATATGTACAACCAATAATAAAAAAGAATAGTTTGCATTATGTGAAATAAAGTCTGTTTTTATATAACTCGACCATTTTGTTAACATTCAAAAGAAAGCAGTTTATTTTTTTTTATTTTATTTTTTTTTTAAAACTTTATTGTGCAAAATAGCATCGTTACAAATATGAGCCTACAACCACCAGGATCGGCCGCTAGTATATGCATATCAATTGCTGGATATCACGTAGCAGCGACTGGTCCCCAGAGGCTAAGCTGGGTTACAGGAGATATTCTAAGCAACTCAGAAGCTAGGCAGGATACAGATATTTTTAATTTTTTAAAAGAAAAGAACAAACAAAGAAACAATGAAACAAAACTCAAGGCGAGAAACAGTCTAGACGGTGTCGAGCTCCGACGGGGGGATCCCACCATACCAGGTAGAGAATCAGGAGGACAATAAAGATGACCAGGGGAAAAAAAAGAAAGCAGTTTAAAACTTGTTAGCAGGACAGGATTTGACGGCTTCTTTGACTATCCACACAGTTAAGTTAGTTATATTTATTATGCATTAAACAAATGTGTAATATACATTCTTTGGATGAAAAATACATAAGCACTCATGTGGACATAGCGAAAAATGTACTAGGCCCGAAACCAGAATGTAGACCCTAAATAATGCTTTTTTGTAAGTTAGAAGGCGAACAAAGAGGAAGAGAGAAAAGACATATTCTGAGGACTATCCATTTTAGACCTTCCATGTACATTTCAAGAAAGGTAGGAACTCAGGACCAGATTCAAAAGGGCCTCCGTACTCGTGGTGGTGGCCCGATAGTTGTGGGGGAGTCTCCACATTTGGGCGGAATCTCCGCAAAGAGAAGCCACAAGTGTGAAGGCCCTTTGGGAATCAGGTCATGATTGTTTTGCTGGTAAGAGAGTGGTGGGCCCTGAGAATGCAGAAATGCAGAAAGAAGATCTTCTTTGTAATAAGATAGATTTTAATTCTCGTTATTTTACCTCTAATTTGTATGTACAGTGAGAGAACTTCTATGTGGCTCACCATGAACTATATAAACATTCCACAAAATCGGTGTCTTGTCAGCTGACTTGCGGACAGTTAAATGAACGTGTCTTTCGCCAAATCTGTTAACACTACATACACATTACAAACAAAATTGTACAATACAACTTTGTAAAAACCTGGCATGAAAGAAATGATTAACCTTGTTGAGAGGGGAAAAGCCGTATGCATGGTATCAGACATGCACACCTGCCCTGTATTGATGTCTAGACCCTAATTTTAATTTTCATAGACAAGCATTGATTATGTGTCTGCACCGTGACATAGGCCTCTCTCATGGCCTTGTTGGACCGGCAGTTGCGCCCAAAGCGATACCCTCATAGTGGGGAAATGATAGTGCAGGAGTTTCAGCAGCACACGCGCGGTGGTGGAAGTATATCGTGTAGTGATAAGAAGGAGTGAACAGGACCCTTTAAACCTGTGTCACTGGAGTGAGGACTACAGGCTCACTCATTCAAAGTTCCGCTGCTGTGTGCTTAACTCACCCCTTGGCCTACATCAGGTTGTTGTGAGGTGCTGAGCAGCGCATAAGTGGTGTCTCTGCTCTGGATGTATGTGTGCCTGGGAAGGATATATAGAGGGATAATGCAGAACTGAGCAGTGCAGGCATGATAAATGCATGTGCTGGATGTTTGTTTGTGCTTGTGAATGGTGTAATGGTGTGTATGTTAGAGATAGCGGGACCCATCTGGTCGCTGATGGCCTCCATAGAATAGTGATGTAAGTGATTAGATGTGTTTAAAATAATTCATGACGTAATATGGTCAGTTAACGGTTATACGTGTGATACCGAGCTCCGTGTATGGCGTGATCATTTACATGTACCTGGGCTGAGGAGGACGCTAGCAACGTTGATGGGATTATGTAAACCCTGCAACCTGAAGAACAGAGTGCTCTGCCGGAGAGTTTGCTGTGGTGCAGCATACTGCTTGTGCATGCCACATTTTCCCCAGTCAAAATAAAAAATTAACAGTTGGAGTCAAAGCGCCACTCCAGCCGTGTAAGGCCTGTGAAGAAAGCGAAGGCCTTAGAGAAAGTTTGTTTGTCGTCGCCTAGAACTTTGCTGATAAACGCGAAAGTCAGCGACAAAGAGGTACAGAGAAGAGCTAAAGGCAGTGATAGCTTAGTGCAAGGAAGTGCTAAAAGTAAATTCATTTCTGATGCAAAGAAACAGTAATGGCCAGGTACAATGCTAAGAGGTGAGAGTGGGGAAAGATCCCATGCAAAAAACAAAGCCGCTACTCACCGCCAAAGAAGAAAATGGTGCCTCACAACCAGAAAGTGGGGCGCCAATACCCAAATGTTAGCTCGCTGCTTGTGCTTAACAAAGATGCCGGTCCGAGTGGGCAAAACACACAAGATGATGGACGGAATGTTGCACATTGGCAAAACATTCACCCCCAGTCACAGATCTGGGTTTAATCCATCGTTATTTTGCTCACCACGCCACCCCAGTTCAGACATGGTCATATGCAAATCAGTCTTAACCCTGTGCCTCATGGGAACAGTCCAGCCCGAACTGCCAAGCCATGTCATCCCTGGACCAGAATCAAGTATCCTAGGACCGGTTTCGGGGTTTCACCCCTCTTCAGCCAGGATAGCTTGACTCCAGTGGCGTAGTGAGCGCGGAACCCACGTCTGGGCATACCCTTCCCACATAGGGCGAACAGCAAAACACACACAAGTTGATGGACGGAATGTTGCACATTGGCAAAACATTCACCCCCAGTCACAGATCTGGGTTTAATCCATCGTTATTTTGCTCACCACGCCACCCCACTTCAGACATGGCCATATGCAAGTCAGTCTTGACCATGTGCCTCATGGGAACATTCCAGCCCGAACTGCCAAGCCATGTCATCCCTGGACCGGAATCAAGCATCCTAGGACCGGTTTCGGGGTTTCACCCCTCTTCAGCCAAGATAGCTTGACTCCAGTGGCGTAGTGAGCACGGGACCCACGTCTGGGCATACCCTTCCCACATAGGGCGAACAGCAAAACACACAAGATGATGGACGGAATGTTGCACATTGGTCCGAGTGGGCAGCAGACGCTCCTGACAGCAGAAAGTTCCACCGTTTAGGATGCTGCTGCATTTCTTAAACCACCACCTTCCTTCAATACTGCAAAAAATAGAACATTGGAAACAGATGGATTGCCATACTCAAATCTTTCGATGATTTTGTTGAGATGCTGGAAGAAGCAAAGGACAAAACAATCGTTAAATATCTATAGAATTTGGCATGTGAGGGAGTAAAAGAAGTGATAAAGAAAATACCACACAGTGATGAAGTGATGTACCGTCGAATCAAAGAGACATTAAACACCAAGGTCAACCAATGCCAAATGTCTACGAAAGGTACGTTTTCAGTAAAGAAGAGCAAAAAGCTGGTGAAACGATGGATGAGTTTGTAAAAAAAACTTGAATTGCTCATCATGCATTGCAATTACAATGAGTTTAACAATGAAGAGGCCATGCATCTCAGGGTAATAGATGGTTATCTCTCTGATTCCTTCAGACGACGAATGTTGAAAGAGACACTCAGTCTAGAGCGAATACTCATGTCTGCTAGAGTGGAAGAAAGAGCTGACAGACATGACACTAACATGGGAGGTGGAACGGCCCAAAATGAATAAGCGCTGAGTGTGGAAAGTAAGCCGAAACACAAGGTAGAAGGCCACACAGAAATGTCTCCTCAGAAAAAGAAGTTGTGTTTCGATGTGGATTTTCTTTTCCATGTGAAAGTAAATGTCCTGCCATTGGACAAATAAGCAAAAGGCTGCAGGAAAGAGAACCAACGGTTTACAAGGTGAAGGAAAGATCAAGTGCGTCATGTTGAGAAAACAAAATGGATTTCAGAAAGTTCCAGAGACATTCCAATCGCACTCAAAAGGCCAAGCGGCAACACCAGTTGAGGCAAGTTGATAAAGAACTATGTTGCTTACCATCAAATTCCTTGTCTAAATGTTTGTCACCGTCATTGTCAAGCAACCGTGAAAAAGATGAATGTATAATGTCAATGTCGACCCCTATCCAGCATCCACATGCAGGATTAGCTTCTTGCAAGGAAGAATGCCAGTCAAAGCGAGACCAACAAATTGAATTGGCAAATTCATTTGGACACTTTCCCAAAATCACACTGAAGGTGAATAGGTTTCCATGCCTTTATTCATAGGCAGTGGTGCGTTGATAAACATTCTGCCTGTGGAAAAGTACCATGAACTATCTCCGGTGCCCAGTTTAACCCCATTGAAAAACCAAAGTGTGTATGTGGGCTGCTTTGATGCCACTGCCAAGTCAGGGTTCATTTATAGCAATTGTGAAGCACAAAAAGACAAAAGTCCAAGCACCAATTCATGTCCTGACACGCACTGTTCCAATTGCATGTTTACTCACTTTCAGCACTGCTGCGGACATGGGGTCAATGACCATCATGAGATTCTGAATCAGTTTCCATCTTTGTTTCATGGACTAGGAAGACTAAAGACTATGAAAGAGCAACTTTAAATAAATGAGTACATCTATCCTGTTGCTCAAAGAAATCGCTGAATTGTGTTTCATTTACAAGAGGTTGTTGAGAAAGAACTTGAGACGCTATTACAGCATAACATCATTGACCGATCCACTGGCTAAGGATAGTGGACGTGCCGTGCGCATCTGCGTTGATGTGCGCCAATCTAACAAGGCGATTGAGAGAGACCCACATCCAGGTCTGTATATTGGTGACATGATTAAGTAGCTGAATGGAGCCAAAATCTTTTCCCTCCTTGATTGGAACAAAGGGTATCACAAACTCAAACTGGAAGAAAATTGAAGGTACATTACTACCTTGTCGACTCATGTTGGTTTATTTAGATAGAAAAGACTACGCTTTGGAGTGTCATCAGCTGCAGAACTCTTTCGGGATGCCATGTGTCACATAATACAGCCAGTCACAAATGCTTTCAATTACAGTGATGGCATGCTGGTTTTTGGGGCCACATGAAAGGAACACGATAAAGCTCTGACATACGTGTGTTATATACTTGCAGATTCAGGTCTCACTTTTAAGTGTAGCAAAGTGTGAGTTTCATAAAACAAAGCTCAGGTTCTTTGATCATATCTTTTCTGATGGGAGATTGACTCCTGATCCAAATAGAGTACAGGCTTTGTCATGTGGAAAGCGCACCCTTGCGCCTTGGATAATACCACTCTTGTTCACTTAAATCCAAAGGAGTACAGGTAGTCAGAGGTAAATAGAACAATTTAATCACGCTCGAACGGGCACAAACCAACAAGGGAAAAGCATGTCAGTGAAGAATGAACAACTGAAACAGTTCTCCTTTCATATTTATACAAGATTACAAACTATCTGCAAGCAGACTCCACTCCCCTCCCCTAATCCATTGGAAATGTCCTTCCAGTTATATATACAAACAAAATAGCTACTCACACTACATTTTCAATGTAAGTAATGTGAGAGAGACTCACATGGCTTGACTAACTGCATATTGGATGGAAAACAAGTTTGGTTTACCCTCTTAGAGAATCACAAGTGATTAACAGAGTGTAATTATTCTAGCAACCATTCGGTACTTTTCAAGGGCATGGAGAACAAGAAAATGCACAATTCTGCATTGTCATGGAAAAACATCACAGACAACGATGTACAAAGTAAGCTAGAAAGAAAAATTTCTGGATTCATGTTCATATCATACAACCTTTTCCTCAGTCATCCACTTCTTCCCCCACAAAATACTGCAATCCTTCCTTGATATGACCAGTTCCTGTTCAAGGTACTTATGTGACTTTACCACTCTAAGTGCCTTTGAGAGACTTAATTATACGATAGTCACATAAATATGAACAAAGCTTGAAGAAAATCAAACATGCGATTGAGAATGACACTGAAATGGCATACTTTGATCTGAAACTACAAACGGAGATTGCTATTGATGCCAGCTCAGTGGTGTTAGGTGATATACTTGCCCAGCACAATGGATATCCTAATGCCCAATAGGGACTACCTCTCGACAACCTCAATTCTGATTGCCTTTATAGCACAGTATCTTGAGGTGATCAAATGAGGGAAGGATGGGTAGGGGGCAGCAGGGAAGAAGACATGTAATAAAGAAAACAGATAACAATCACCTGGTTCATCTTGTTACCATATAATGCTTGATCATGGTTACCATTCATTAACCTGTAACTAAAATAATCTGTACTTTGATTCAGAGGAGTAGGACAGATAACATACTAGTTGTGTTTATGCATCTACATGCCGTATTGTGCTGAAAAAGTAAGTGGGTGTTATTCGTGAACTCTTAAGATTTTTTACAACCTATTAAAGACTACAATGAATATGACAAATACCACCCAATTCAGTACGATGCCTTGGCTCATAGGGGCAGAGCCAACTTCAAGGACTCAAGGGGGCCTCTATTAAGAACGGCAAACCATAATCACAATTAACATCATGGGAGAAAGGTGTGCATTTATTGGCATATCGCTTTCTCTTGTACACTCATACCAGTAGTATAATCAGTATTTTATTCTTCACCATAATCCACTGTCTTTTTAAGCTTCCCAAACCAGATGTGTTTTTTTTTAATCCACTATTCATAAATCAAGAAAATGGCTTTACTTAATCCTGGTAAGCCCAAGTCTCAATATAAAGGCAGAAAGTTGTAATATTGACGGCATGTGCACCGCATTCCCATGAATGGATTTAGAGGCCAAGTCTAAGGAATATAATTTGGAGTTTGTCATCCTCCACATGGGGCTCTGAAACATGGCCTAGAAACAGATTATGCAGGAAAGCACGAAATGAAACTGATGTAAACACCGCATTCCTGAATCACAGCTGCTGAACAGCTTGCCGTCGCCATAAATCAGATGCAGCTGTTAATTTCCCAACAGTACAAACTATATCTGACAATGACAAACGAGTTGGTACAAGCACCCTTACCACCCCGAAACAAGGCAACAACTGAGTCGTAGAGGGATGTAGGACAGGATTCAGGAAGGAATAATCTGCCCCTTTTCACAAGCGGGAGCGACTTTTATAGCACTTCGGATCGACGCATGCTATAAACTAATAAGTCTGAAACATCCTAATTGCCAGTGTTCCAAGGGAATTGTAGTCTGTTCACCTACGCTTTAACTGCTGGTTTTTACTACCTGATGCAGTAGGGTGTTCTGTGGCTGTTCTGTTTTCCCAATACCCTGTGAGTACTTGATATGAGGTAAGCAACCTAGGTATCGTTGTCTGATATACTGTAATATTGCAGTGGTTACTCTGCACTTGCTTCAGACAGCATTTAAGGCATTCATTCCCTGCATACTCCCTTTATTCGTAACACCCAGACACATTGTGGCTTATGCTAGAAGGAGTTTGTCACCGACGGAACGTGCTTATTCACAACCTGGAAAGGAAAGCGTCGCTGTGGTGTGGGTTTGTGAACATTTTCATGTGTTCCTGATTTGAAAGCACTTCATGGTTGTCCCCGACCACCAAGCATTACTCAATATTTTCGGCAATCCTAAAGCCAAGATGCCTCCTCACATTGAGATATGGGGGTTGTGACTGCAGGAGTCTGATTATACGATTGTGCATCGTCCAGAAAAAGATCAAAACCCTGCTGACAACTTCTCACGTGAACCAATGCTCTGTGATGGCAGCACTTCTAAAGCGGCTGATGCTTATTTTGAATGTATGACGTTACAACGCATACATTCGCAACGCGGTATTTTACATCGTGTTCGTTACAACGCAAGTCGTTACAACGACTTGCGCTGGAGGGCGCTGGACTGGGGAATAGTATGATTTACTCTTCCAACTCCTGCCTACGTAACAGTAGGGAAGGTGTTGGAATAGTAAATCCTACTATTCCTTAGTTTAGGGTGCCATCCAGCGCAAGTCATTATAACGACTTGCGTTGTAATGCCCGTGAGGTAAACATACCGCAGTGTAACGACCGCGTTGTAAAGGTCGTTCTCCGCTTATTTTAACTTCATTGTAAAATCCGGTACCACTGCCATATCATTGGAACAAATTATTGCTGCCACGAGCACTGACAGATATTTGCTAATGCTCAAAGACATTATTACACATCAATCTTGGAGAAAACATACTCGACCTTCTCATGATGACCTTGAATACCAGAAATTCAAAAAGGTGCAGGAAAAACTTTCTGTTACCTCAGAAGACATTATGTTACGAGGATCGAGACTTGTTATACCTGAAAGCCTGAGACAAAAAGTCATTGAACTGGCACATGACAGACATTGTTGAATTGTTGCTACTAAACAAGCTATACAGGACTGAGTGTGGTTTCCTTGTCTTGATGAAAGACTTGAAAAGGAATCAAGGGTATGTCATTTGTGCAACTTCTTGTCATCCCAAACAATCGTGCATCGGTTAAACATGTCCGATTTTCCAAAGCATGCATTGGAGAAGATTGCAATTTATTTCTTTGGACCCCTTGAAAATGGTCATCATCTACTAGTAGTTGTTAATGAATATTCCCTTTTTCCTCTTGTTGAAGATGTGTTGTCAACCACTCATGAGTATTTTTGCAACCTGGAGTGTTCCTTCGATTGTGAAATCTGATAATGGCTCGCCTTTCAACAGTCCGGAATTTAGAGATTTTCTCATACACCTAAATGTCCAGCATCAGAAAAGCACACCTCTCTGGCCTCAGGCGAATTGTGTCGTTGAGCGATTTATGAGCACCCTTTGTGGAAAACGCACTTATTAAAGGAAAACAGGTTGCATTTAAAAATGTAAAAAAATGTAACGTTTTCGTATCATTTTTTAAGGGCAGGTAGTGGTCCCTGGGACCACTGCCTGCCCCTGAAAAATATTTTCCCATGCATTTGCAAAGGGGAAGCGTTCCCCTAGGGGACCCTTTCCCATTTGTGACTGCATCACCACCCTCTTGAAGAGGGCGGTAAATTGCGAGTGTTATGTGACCGCAATTGCGGTCACAAAACATTCATACATAGGGCTGCGAGTCGCAATTAGGAAGGGACACCCTTGGAACGCCCCTTCCTAATTGCAAGTTGCTAAACACTATTTTGTGAGTCACAATTTTTTGCGACTTTCAAAATAGTGTTAGTACATGGCCCACAGGGATTCTGTATGCGCAAACAGGTCGCAAACCCGTTTTCGCATGCAAAAAATCCCGTTGTACATCTGGCCCTAAATGAGAAACCCTATAACTTGCTTGCCAGTAAAAGAAAAATACACCTAAAGGTTTCATCGAGTAACAAATATCGTACAGAGCCTTTGAGGGGAAAAATGTGTGTGTTTTTGTACTTTGGGTGGAGTGGCAAGCTACCCACCCTGAAATATCTTAATTTGCATTTTCTTGTGATAATGGTGCAGTGGCCTGATAAGCACCATAAAACTTTTTTTGATGCAATGAAGAATAACTATTCTGATGGAGGCTATCAACATTTGTTATACCGTGAAAGCAATGTGATTTTTGAGTGAGTGGTAGAATGTTTAACCTTTGCACAGAAAAAAAAATTGTCTAAATTGGGTAGGTGAATAATGGACCCATTTGTACATCATGCCTGGGCAGCGCATGCGCTGCTCTTCGAGACATGCTGTATTTTGGTAGGGAATTGAAGCTCTGCCAACATTATTCATTGGCTTGTGTCATTGTCAGCTGTAAACTGTGGCTGTTCAGTGGTCAATAGGCCTAGTAGTCCCTCCTTGTCTCATTTTGTAACCTCCCATGGCGACACGCCCTGTTACGTGTGTGGTTGCTCGGTAGGCTTTAATTTCAGCCTCTGAGCACTATTTTCTCAAATCGCTTTGTCCTACCTGCTGTTGCAGGCAGGACACGCTCTTTACTAATGCTTTTAAAAAAAATTTATAGCACGCATTTGTAATGCAATAGGTTTCACGTTTGCGAGCGTTTAAGCTATTATCATTGAAAATGACACTGCCTTTCATTTATCTGTTTTAAAAACAACACATAAATAAAAGGCATTGTCATTTACTATCCAATAGCTCAAACTCTCATAAATGCCAGACCTATTGCATTGCAAATGCTTGTTAATTTCTTTGGAATGGAGTCTAATGGGACAGGATGTAGTCTGGAAGGAATATTTAATTGTGTTGATGTATTATGAAGTTTGTACAGCTATCCAATAAGTTTATGTACTATCGTTGTTATCTACCATTTACTGAAAGATACATGTTTTGTATAGGTCTATTTCGTTTTGAAAAAGCAGAATTGCATACTTTGCATCATTTGGGAACTGAGCACATAAAAGTACTGATCACAGGTACCTCTAATATAATCGCCATCTTGTCGCAAAACAAAAGTGTGGGTATGTGCATATTTTATTTAAAATGTACAAATAAATCCCTCCTCATACTCGCCTCCTCCCACAAAGCTGTTAGTGTATGTTTTTAGCATGCCAGGAAGGAGCTAACTTTCTGCCACAGCTCTATGCAAACACATACTTACTGCCATTATATTTGCCTGCTTGGGGGATTTCAACCCTGACTGACTGCTCTCTGTCAAGAAGGATGACTTATGCTGTGATAGGCACATGCAGGAAGGCATGTCCTGCAGAATGCTTCCTGTTGCACCTCGTCCTACGGTGGTGGCATCTGATGTCCTTCTCTACAAGACGTTAAGGGTCTGATTATGAGCCGATCGATGTATTCCGACCGATGTGTTAAACCCTGTTTATGCACTTGTTGGAAGTACGAGTTGGAAGGTATTTAACATATACAATAATTATCAAATGTGCCAAATACCTCCACCTTTGTTAAATCTGAGCAGGTCAAACCGCCAGTATATAACTGGGGGAAAAATATGCTATTTACCATATATTGGTGCGTTAATCACCATAATCACCATCTTACTCTCCACAAACTCGTAATAGGTGCTATTTATTGCACCTGATAAATAACGTACCTCGTGGTACCATTATATATCAGGTGCGAGAAATAGCACATATAGTCGTAATCAGGACCCTAGGGTATCTCCCTGGTTGCCAAATAGATTAGAAAGGTGTTGCTGTTCACTGCCAACGTTTGCCAATTAACAGGGCTCAATTTGGCAAAGATAACCTATCATAAGTTAATCTGTTGTGGTAATGGTGTTCCATTCTAAAATGACTTAATCTGAATGCTGTTTTTGTTACTAAATGCAGTTGTTCATTAGGATTCTGCATTTTTGTTTTGTATTGAAAACCAATTTTTGTTTTGTATAGAATACCAATTTACATCACTTGCTAACTATATCTAGTACTTATGAGCTCTATCCATAAATTCAAACTTTGTACCAGTCGTCCATCTCCCATGGTTTTCCTTAACTTTTTTAATAATCAATATGCTCCAAAATTGACTATAATATGTTTAAGAAAAATACTGATATTACTTGCACTGCTGGTTGGAACATGTTACGGCCGAGATAAGACCCTTCGTGACTATTGGATGATACCCAGTGACTGATGAGTTCTAACACTGACCCTCGCGCCTTAAAAAGAAAAAAAAAGCATTGGCAAAGCCAATAGGTCTTGCCTGAGGAAGAGCTATTGGCTTCGGAAATGAATTTTAGCCATGATACAAACCAGTGTGGCTTCTGTTCAGCATGGCTAAACATTAGTGGTGTGGTGTGGGGTGCTGTAGATTGCAGTGGGGTAGTTTGTGGTAGAGTGAAATGGGGTAGTTGGAGTAGCGTGGAGTGGGGTAGACGGGTAGCATAGGGTGGGGTAAATTGGTTTACAGTAGAGTGGGGTAGGTTGCGGTAGTGTGGAGTAGGGGAGATTGGTGTGGAGTGGAGTAGATTGGAGTGGGGTATATTGGGGTAGAATGAGGTAGACTGGAGTGGAGTAGATTGTAGTGGTATACCGTGGGGTAGATTGAGTGGAGAATAGTGGGGTAGATTGTAGTGGAGTGGGTAGATTGGAGTGGGGTAGATTAGGGTGGGGTAGATTGTATTGGAGTGGAATGAGGTGCAGTAGCTTGGAGTAAGGTAGATTTGGCTGGATTGGAGTAGATAGTAGATTTGGGTGGATTGTGGTAGATAGGAGTGTGGTAGATTGGGTTAGAATGGAGTGACATATATTGGGGTAGATTGAAATGGGGTACATGAGGGAAGAGTGAAGTGGGGTAGATTGGAGTGGGGTGGGGTGGAATACTTGGAGTGAGGTAGATTGGGTGGATTAGACTAGGGAAGAGTGTAGTGGATTGGGGTAGAGGGGAGTGGAGTAGGGTAGTTTGGAGTGGGTGGAGTGGGGTAAAATGAAGTGGAGTAGATTGAAGTGAAGTAGATTGAAGTGAAGTAGATTGTAGTGGAGTAGATTGGGCTAGATTGGAGTGGAGTGGGTTACATTGTAGTGGGGTAGATTGGGGTGGAGTGGGTTAGATTGGAGTGGGGTAGACTAGGGTTGAGTGGAGCGTGATAGATTGGAGTGGAGTAGAGCAGGGTGGATTGGAGTAGGATAGAGTGGAGTGGGGTACATTGGGTGAATTGGAGTAGGGTAGAGTGGGGAGACTGGAGTAGAATGGAGTAGGGTAGATTGGAATGGAGTAGATTGGGTGGTTTATATTATGGTTGATTGTAGTGGAGTGGGTAGATTGTAATGAAGTAGAGTGGAGTGTATTAGAGTGGGGTAGATTTGAGTGGGGTGGGGTAGAGTGCTGTAGAGGGGCCTGGTGTGAATTTGAGTGGTGAGCTGTGTTGTAGAGTGTCTGACGGGTGTCGTGGAGCGGCGTGGAGTGGCATGGCAAAGAGCGGAAGGGCATAGAGAGGAGCAGAGTGTTGTAGAGTCAAATGGTGTAGAGTGTTATAGAGAGGAGTAGTGTAAAGTGGAGTGGCATAGTGTGGAGTATGCATGCTGTGACAGCGCAGCACCCTTACAGACAACACATTTCCAATTGAAAATGGCCGTTACAGTGGCACAGACATATAGTTTTACCGTGCATAAATAATAATGTGTGGTAATTTCATCACCAAGTGTATTGATTTGTTTTGGTTGTATTAAAATATTTGTTTTCGCCACACTACAGAATTACAAAAAGACTCTTGTTTAATTTCTACTGTTCTCATTCTGATGTATACTAAAATATCAGCACAGTTTATTTTTGTTGTGGGCTAGAAAAGATAACATCTACAGTCTGTCCTCTCACATGAGTATTCAGTAGGATGGATTGTCACATAAATTCTCTCACTTTGCAGTCAGCAAATGAAAAGTAAACACCTCGTTCCCTGGAATACAAAGCCTCACATTTGACCTCTGTCTTTGAATGCACAGCAAATGAGACAAGATAATAACAAGATTTAAAGGCCTGTTTACAGATATTAAATACTCACGGGAGAGACTGACACATGCTGGACAGCTTAAAACAACAAGCAAACCTCAGAGCCAGCTAGGAAAGATGCACTCTGTATAGTGGCTCAACAAAAAGAATAAAATAGGTTTCAAAAATCTGAGCAGTGTAAGGACACAAGTACTTGGGCCATGCTCTAGAGGAGGGTCACATGCAAGAAGAGGGAAGTGACAGCCGCAGAACTGACCAGCAGGAAGCAAACATTTGAGAGTGATTTTGAAGCCCACCAATGGTAAGTAATGGGAGGGCTCCAAGACCTCTAACAGTAAACAAAATGTCTCGAAGAGACAGAGCGTGCGCTGTCTTCGTGAGACCTAATAATGCATTGGGTCAATCTAAAGCCAAACATCAGTGATGCTACATCAGTGATGTTCAGTAAAGGGCTAGGTTGCCCAAATTCACGCCATATTTTCAGATTACCTACATGAAATAAATGTATATGCAATGAATCTGAATGGAACTCCTTTACAGTCTGTGATTAATCTGTAAACCAACCATGGAGCACACCCTCGTGTACCTTCGTCAAACATTTATGCTCTACATCAGTTGTTCTTATCTTGTGGTCTGGGGACCAATGGGAAACTGCAAAGCCTAATCAGGGGGCTCGCGACTGCTAGAAAATTTTAATTTTATTAACAGATAATCTGTATTTAAATTAAGCAAATGTAAAAGTGAATATTTTTAACGGCCTGTAAATGGGAAGGAGTTTGAAATTGGAGGTTAAAATTAAGTTGCTTTCCTTAGATTGATTCGTGGGACAGTGCATCTGACAGTGTATGGTATGGGCAATCATTTCTTAATTGAAGTTTAAAAAAGCTCCAACCTTCCCATTAAAATTAAAATTGTGTTTTTTTTTTTTATTTGTTAGTGTATTAAAATATTTGTGTATTGTTTTGTAGTTCAAATCATTGAAATTGCTTAGGCTTAACCACTGCTCTACATCATCCTCACACGCAGTCTTTTCTTCTCTTCTGCATCAAAATCCTCCATAAGCACTCGACATGGTAACAGGGCTGGACTCCATATCATTCCAAAAAAATGAGAAGTTGGTTATAATTTATTTCAAATTGGCAGTTAATTATAGGCACTGACCAACTATTTGTAACAATTAGTGCCATTCAAAAATGTGTCTGCTTAATTAAACAAATGTAACAATTGCAAGTGTTTAACTGCTCAATTAATTAACGTATTTAAATTGAGAGTCTACAGATGAATTAGTTTGAAGTGTCTTCTGTACAAGATTTTCAACCACTCATCGTTGATGGGCACATCTACCAAAGACATTTAAAAGGGTTGGATTTTTTTTAAAGAAAAGCATAAAGGTGATAACGATGGTATAGGAACCTAATGTATTACATTGGTTTTGTAACACTTTGCCCCCTCCAGTTAGTTTGAACAAATGTTTTTCATGGCTCTTAAAGTGAGCATAAGTTTGGGATAGGTGCATCACAATTCCACTTTGTGAAATGTTGCTCTGGTTTCCCCACTGTCCTATTTCTCATGTTTGGTCAAAAGCTGGTGTTTAGAGTCGATGGAACCACAATAATTAAACCCAAGCATACATAACAGGCGTTATGTGCTGAGCTTAACATCGTAGGTAGGGACAAATCCAGTACGTCGGACCTTGCCAAAAGAAATTTGTCAAAAAATATCAAAATAAAGGAGAGGCCCAGCAGCACAAGCACACCAGGCCTGGCATTGAAGTGCAGCCCTTTTCAGGCGGCTCTGCGCATGTGATTTGGCAAAATGCAATCAATCACAGTGCAAGGCAGTCAATGGATGAAAAAGGGCTGACACATTACACTTGTTGTATGCTGTCGTGGCGGAAGCAAAATGTCATTGATTCTTGAACTGACCAATAACTAGAGGGCGGACTCAGCGCTTCTGTTAGTATACATTTTTATAATTATGATTATTTTTTTAAACTTGAGGGTGGCAAGAAAACTAAAGTGGTTTATACCGCAGATCTAAAAATTAAAAAAAAGGTTGCTGTCCAAAATTATATTGCATAAG
Organism: Triturus cristatus; assembly: GCF_964204655.1. NCBI lineage: Eukaryota > Metazoa > Chordata > Amphibia > Caudata > Salamandridae > Triturus > Triturus cristatus. The sequence goes on along the minus strand of NC_140593.1, from coordinate 449,676,888 downwards.
GTTTGTGGCACTGTAAGTCTTAAGTTCAGAATTTTAGGTTTCACATCAGTAATGATTCCTCAAATGGGTATTTCACTGCACTGAAGAACTACATGTTTCCAGGCAAGGGTGTAGTGATGGCATAACCGTAGTTTTGAAACATGAACACAGTCAGCTGCTAGTACAGATTGTGAAGCAAAGAGCGAAGATGTTTGTGTTGGCCAACATGTTGGACGCAAAAACCAACTCTATTTCTGTACAGAGCAGACCCTGCATTAGGAATTTCCCAAATTCCAAACTGTTACAGAAAGGATATGGGCTGGCTCATATAGAAACCTGAGTTGCATGGCATCCAAAGAAGGTAAATTGTTTTAGCAATGTAATCCGCTATAGGGAAGCAGGCAATGATTAAAACTGCTACATTGTGGAAACTTCTTATACCTGTGTTGATAAAGAATACTACACTGATCCCAGAAAAAGTTTGCACGGAAGGTCAAGTTTAGACAAGGAAATTTGAAGTATTATGTATTCCCAAATTCCAGTTGTCATGTGATGGATGGATGGATGGATGGATGGATAGATAGCCATTGGATAATAAATAAGAGAAGCTTTTCACTGGGTATAGAATTGTGTTAACTTTGTCTCCTTTTGTTGAGAGAAATGTATAGGTGAAGCGTCCACATTCTAAAACTGATTGGAGAGGGGGAGTCTAGGCAGATAAATATCTCCGCTCCCAAGAATGTAACAGGAATGTAGCAAGCTCATGGAATGGCCGAAGAGTTGGGTACGCTGTATTGGTTAAGTGCTCTATACACAAAGCCAGCATTGGTTGTGGAGTACTCTGCGTAAATTACCAAAGAAATGTGCCTCTTCTACATTTTAAAGTTGTTAGAGATGAAATAAGATGATGGCTGGCAAATGTTACCTTTCAGCTGTTAAAAAGGAAAATAATTGACAGAAGTTCCAATAGAAAAGGTAAAAATAACTGCATCTAAATTGTTATAGGATTTAGTATTTTAAGCCATTTAGTGCCCAATAGCCCTAGTTGATCACCCTGCTTTGGACCCAGATTGCTTCCGACTGCCATGTTTTTAACCTTCGTGCTACAACTATCATCAACCCAGGCCTGAGATTTTCCCTCTGTATCGCTCAAATGGAGGGTGATCACAGTCTTGAGTTGACACCTATCAACGGACCTCAACAAGAAATTGCTTCAATTCATGTTTCACTACAACGCGGTATACCTGCTGGTTCTTCTTCTACTCATGACATTCCTAAATCTGTGGAATTCCCTAAAGAAATGCTGTTTTATTTCACTGGAAGTATCTGCTTAAAACATTTTGATATAAATGCATAGTGGCAGTGCCCTTGCCAAATGGCCTATTTTTGCTTTCTATTGTTTTGTAGGTAATACATCAGTTCCATTTTAAATTCCAATGAGGATTTTCCCCACATCATCCGCCAAAAGGTAGCTCTCTACATTTGAAGAGAAAACATTAAAGATCATATCTTCTAAATAACTGTCTGCACATGAAAAGGAAAGTTACTGTAATGTGTTAAACATTTAAATGTTATTAATTCCCATCCCTGTAACATGTTCATATGTGTCTTTGTTCAAAGTAATCAACTACTTGACTGAAGGATATCTAACACCTAAGCATGATGTTATTCTCTTATTTCAATATGTAGTAATCAAAGCTGTTATGGATTACTTTTTTTTGCTTATTCCTAAAATAGAAAAAGTGTATTTAAGAAAACAACTAGCATAAATAAAACACTGTGAAGCAAGTTGTGACTGTATGTTTCCCCACCCCATCCAAATATTACAAAAGTAATAACCCGTGTCCAGGAAACTTGTTTCCAGTCCAGGGAGGACCTAGCTTGGCAGTTCAGGCTGAATGGTTTCTATGAGGAGCAGGGTAAAGACTGATTTGCATATGGCTGGGTTGGATCTGGGGTGGCGAAGTGAGCAAAAGAATGATCCAGTGCTACACTTAATCAGGGATCGATACTCATTTAACATTTCATACAAATGGCCCATACACATTCATCCATCTCATGAAATCGTAGACTTTCGGTAAGATTAATAAAGTTTATCTCAAATTAATGTGAAAAATTAATGCATACAGGTTACAATGCAAACAAAGGATCTCACAAGAGGGAGAGAAAAACATCAGCAAAAATGCAAACAGTGTCCATACTCATCAATGAACAATATGAATATGAAGGAGTTGAAAGATGAAGAGACATAAGTTTCAGAGACAAAAATACATTTGCAATAAATCGTGCAAAGTACGAATCATGAAGATATACTAACTCAAAGGATCAGAGAAATACCACACCCCTGGCCAAGGAAGTAGTGGGGGTCCCCTGAAATAGAGTCAGGGAACAAAGATTTCAGGATACACGAACGGGACAGGAACAGCTAGGCCTCTCTGCAAAACCGACGGACAGCGACAAATCACCCGATCTCTCTTCCCTCTGCTCAGCTCCGCACTGCATCAGCCTTCCTTGATCAGCCCTTCTTGCATTAATTCCTCTTCTTGCATCGATCATCTCCAAAACCCACACCCCTAAAGGCACCCCAGTTATACCCTAAAACCTACATGTCCAACCCACATTAGTTCAAACAATTTATAAAACGCAATCTCCCATTGGATGGTTTAGGGGGTGTTCAATCACACCACCATGATCACGTTCATAATTTTATAGTCTTCTTTGTTTTACATTGTTCACATGACGTGATCCTAGACTTGTTTGTTTGTTATAATTCATGTAACATTTTCATCATTTCTCATGAGTCTTTCAGCTACGTCTGCGGAAGAGGTCTTGGGTCCCACGGCCAGTCTCGTCTTTTGGCAGACAATGTTTTCCGTAGTTGATCAACCTTGACTTTTCATGCTCTTCTGCAGCGCTCAGCTTTTCTGTCTATCAGGTTTTTCATGCTCTCTCCAGCCCCCATGTATCATGTCAATTTTAGGAAAATGCGGGCGCATTCGGCTCACTATGAAGAATAAAACATAAGCATTCATTAATTACATGGAAATGCACTTTTCACTGTTTACCACCCACCTTTGCACTATCCCATGTTAATATTTTTCTTTAGCAAAGGCTTAAGCAAAAGCAGCATTATTTATTATTTTTAAAGTGAGATGCAAGATGCGAAATGCGGCCTAGTCATGGATTAATTTTGTTTCTTTCGAAGCGCAATGTAAAATGCAGCCTAGTTCTTTCATGAATTAGTTCTTATTAGTGCACACATGCGCAAAGCGGTTTCCCGTGTATTTCTTGTGATTTGAATGTTAGTCTCCACTGCACACTGTTAGTAAGTATTACGGGGGTGTCAATTCGAGCAGGTTTCTTTTTGCGAAACTCTGCTCCATCAATAACGATGATGGATTTAACCCAGATCTAATAGTGAATGGGGTTGAGTGCCTGTAAGTTTCAGCCCTCCATTCATCATCTTATTGTGTTTGCTTTGTTCGCCCTAAGTTGGCAGGGTATGCCCAGACATGGGTCTCTTGCTCACTTTGCCACTGGATTCAAGCAAGCCTGGTTGATGAGGGATCTTAGCCCGAAACTGGTCCAAGGATGTTTGTTTCCAGTCAAGGGAGAACCTAGCTTGGCTGTTCGGGCTGGACTGTTCCCATGAGGAGCATGGTCAAGACTGATTTGCATATGGCTGGGTCGGAACTGGGGTGGTGAAGTGAGCAAAAAAAACGATGATGAATTTAACCCAGATCGAATAGTGAGAGGGGTCGAGTGTCTGAAAAGTTTCAGCGCTCCGTCCATCATCTTATTGTGTATGCTGGGAACATAGTAATAGTCTGCTATGCTACATATCAAAGCTGTGAATATGAGGTATATGGGGTGTACCGTCTGGTATGTTTTGTTAGAGGTTAGTCACTCCTCAGGAGACTGCTTTGCGTGCTATCAATGTGAGCCTTACATTTTTCTTCTACGTAGAACAAATAACAATTATTTAGCTGCGACTGAGTATTGCCATTATTACATACAACAGTTACATAGTTATTATGACAAAGCACTGACGACGGCGATTCATAATTATGGAAAAGATTCACACAATTTAGGCAAATGTTAATTTTTTTAACTTGTATTTACATTGTTCCTTCTGACTTACACCTCACTACCTAGCACCATGATGGCTGCCTTCCTTTTTAGGTCTTGCGCAGCGAGAGACCACTTGTAGGGGGTTTAGGAATCGCACACGCATGAGCATGTGCTTTTCCTTTTGGGCCACGCTATTGGCCTTTGCGTGCGTCTTTTTTACAAAGACAGTACGCAATTGGCCAAAGGCGGGCGCATTGCTCAGCCCATGGCCTATTGGTGTCTGTTATGCGCAGCAGCAGCATATGTTTCCAATTATCGTGCCCAGACACGGGCGTGATAATTGGAAACATATGCTGCTGCTCGCAACCGCGCGCGCACACCAGCAGCTTCCTCATCTCGTTCTGCTTGGAGTTTCTTCTCCCTGTGTCATTAAATGTATGCAGCGGTGCCAAGAAGTGTCGTTACTCTCACATTAAATCTAGTGCAACAGGGCCGAAAAGTGCCGGTACTCTCTCGTTAAATGTATTGTAGAGGTGCCGGCACTCTTCCGTTCAAATGAAAGAAGTGTAGGTAGTCAGTACCGGACAGCACCTGCCCATTTAAAGCACTGCCTCAAACACATTCTTAGATTCAAAGGTCCATGTGTATAGATTCCACGCGCGCTTATTTTTCGGCACAAAAACAAAACACATTTTAAAAATAATGGCACGACTTTAAAAACATCCCAGAAGTAGTTACTGTCTGCCATCCTCGTGTGGGGCAGGGGAAGAATCCCGGTGTTATGCAGATTTTTGCAAACACAGACATCGCACCGCGCACCTCTCGGAGCAAAACCCTCCAGAGAGCCCGCCTGGAAATCCGTGCCCACCGCATCTCAAAGGCGCCGCCCGCATGCGATGCCAGCTCCGTGGACAGGTGCTTCATTCAGAGCCTTTTGCGCATTAAAATGTAAAAGAAACGAGTGAGTCCAAACAGCCCCCAGAAAGTAATTAGTTGTTTACACCGACTTCTATTTATTTAAGAGCTTTACCGCACTTGTCACTTTCCCCAACATGCAAACATCGAACAATTAGCAACGAGTCAAGCTGGGGCTGCCTTGTTTAAACTTTTTGTTGCGTTTAAAAAAAAAATACCAAAAAAAGTGGTGCTATTCTAATTCCTGGAAACACGTATTGGGGAGTCTTTTAGTATTTTGTTCCCCTGAGTGTGGTTGAGCAAAAGGACACGTACGCTCAGAGGAGGTCGGCATTTCTAGACTGACGCTGGATTCGTAGGCAGTTGGAGCAAGTGATGAAATATATCTTACTAGTGTGTGTGCGAAGGGGAAATCCCACCTTGTTACCACTGCATCGAGAATTTGTCGATACCACATATTCTTCACTACATCACACTATACGTCAGTACAATGACACTGTACTCTGAGTCTGCTTACGTGGCTGTATTTACAACTAGCAGGGTAGAGGATGTGGCCTAACGGCAAGGGTGGTCGACCTACAATCTGGAGGACCGGATTCGAGCCTCGGCAATGACGCTGAACATCTTCTGATTCTGGGCAAATTACTTAATCTCCCCGTGCCTAACAAAAATAAATGTGTCCTTGTGTAACGCATCTGGTGCTTATGTAAAGCGCTCTGATGCCTTCCGGTCAAGTTCACGCTATATAACACTCAAATCCAAAAAAAGAAAAAAAATGGGCCTTATAACTTGTCATGGCCCTCCTACATTCAATCATTCAATAAATGGTATATATATATATATATTTGTTTTTTGTCTTCATATTACTTGTTTAAGTGCTTTAATTGCAGAAACACTGTGGTATAAATCCCGTATTTCACAGGGCCCGTGAACAAGGGCGCATATTTCCAAGGCCTGGCCACGCATTCAACAATGGCAATAAATAATAGATATATGGTTTCATATTACATGTTTAAGTGCTTTAATTGCAAAAACACTGTGGTATAAACTACGTATTTCACAGTACCCATCAACAATGGGACATATTTCACAGGTCCCTGTATAATCTGCAAACTATTTAATTGGGGCCTTTGAAATATGGGGTTAATCATCATAATAAAAGCACCAGGCCGCTGCTTCAACATTGCGCACTGTTTAATCGACATTCTATCCATGAAAGGTAAGCAAAGCCTGGGCAGTCTAATTCCAACCGGTGCCTACTGTCAGCAGCACCTCGCAGAGAACAGCCTCAGCAATCTGAATGGTGTTTTTCCTTAACTACATCATTACATATTTTCTTAAACAGTATAGCCCAGTATTTCACGTAATGATTTCAATAAACATTTTACCGTTTGAAAAAAATGAAGAATGTTGAAGCCACTACCGCAAAAAAAAAAGCGGCATATCCAATATTTATTGTGTAACATGTTAGATTGGATCTTGGTGACTTTACAATCCACTTGACGTCGGCCTCCTGGTTTATGAAATGGCCCAGAACCCTCAGCGGCTCTGCGGGACCATATTACATGCTTACATCTTATGCGTCTTCTCCCATTCTTTATCTGCAGTTGTACCGGGTGTAGAGTGCTATTTTTTCCATTTTTGAGTGCGGAGGGACCGTTCATCAACAGAGTTGAAGCCTCCAGTGATTAATGATTTCTCTCTCCTACCTTAAGAATGGTAAAATAACACCTTACTGCACCCGGCTGCTACCTCCGCATGTATGGCCATGCCGCCGTCTGTCCGTTCTAAATAGGTGCATACACAACACCAGAACATGAGTGCTGACATCTGTTCACTGTGATGGAATTATAGAAAACAGACTTCACGACTATTTGCGGGAAAGTTATTGTAACATGCATTCTATGCAGTAAGAAAACTTTTTTTTCCCCATGTCAGTTTCTCTGCACTTTGATAACATCGTAGGATAGGATCTTTGCCTTGTACGAATAAGTGTGTGAATATTATTAAACCTATTTTACATAATTGTGTCACTGGGCAGCATTTCACCGATATGGGGGCTCTCTCTATCTGTATCTCTATCGCCTTATCTGTATTTCTGTCTGTCTTTCTCTACATCGAACATGCTGTTGAACACAAGTACTATAAAACCTACACTCATCCACATACCTATGAAGTGTAAAAGTCAAATTCTAAGTTATTACCATAATACAGCCTAACTATTGCCATAAGGCACTGCTTATTGGATCAGCGGCTGCAACTTACAAATCATAACCCTATTACTGCTTGCAGGGGCTATTTTAAGAAATTTGCATTTCGTTGGATAGATTTAACCATTTGGGCACTGATTCTGGTTGAATACATTTCCTTCTAACTGCCAATCATGAAAGAAATAGCATAGCATAAACCACGGAGGCTGACCAGCAGAGTAAAGTGTTTTTATGGCCATAATTGTGGGACCGGTGACTCGGATACCCATTGCCTCTTGGGAGGCAGAGCCTTCGCCGCATTTAAAACAAGCATTTGCAATGCAATAGGTCTCGCATTTACGCGAGTTTAAGCTATTGGCATTGTAAATGACAATGCCTTTTATTTATGTTTTAAAAACGAAAACAAAAATAAAAGGCATTATTTGCAATTTCATTAGCTCAAACTCGCGTAAATGCAAGACCTATTGCATTGCAAATGCTTGTTTAGTTTGTGGGGATAGCAGCCATAAGCAGAGTCTCTAGTGGTTAGTTACAGTTACAGACATTACAATTCTAATGCAAGTAACAATTGCTGATTCTGGAGTTCTACCCACAGCTTACTGGAGTAAGGGCTGAGGCAGAATAAACAGAGTATTGTTTCCATTCTACCCCTTTCCCCTAAGTCTGGGAGATGGCAATAATCTAACAACCATTAGCAAAGTCAATAGGTCTCATCGTTAAGACCCATTGCTTTATCAGTGTTCTATAGCCATGGTGGACAGCATCCCTGATGCTGTTCAGCATGGCTAAATAGGAAAAAAAAGTCTATGGCGCGGCTGGCCACGTCATACAACAGGTGTGCCCAGCACACGTACACACACCTATAAAATGATGTGGCACTTTTTTGTTTATTAAGCATGGGTGGGAGCAACATCAAGGACACAGGTATGGAGCTGCAACGATGAGGAGTCAGAAGGAGAAGCAATGGCGAGAAAAGATGTTGTGGGAGCAACACGGAGGGTGGGGAAAGAAGCAACCCGTGGGGTGGGGAGAAAAAAACGAGATAAAATACATGCAGATGTTCTGAAAAAGAAGAGGAGGCAACAGGTGCAAAGTGTATATTAACGACTGGAACTTATTGGGCCATCTTTCATCTTGAGGCGGTTAAATTGTGAAAATATCATAGCCCGCCCCCCCTCCCCCGCCCTAATCCTGGGAAGCAGTTAATAATGTACTTTTTTAAACATAGGTCTAGGCAGAGCAGTAGTAACGCTCAAGATGAGGACTTGGATAGGAGCTTGAGTTTACAAAGGGGGTGAAAAGCATGCTGAAGTCATTCACTACCCCCTTGCAGATATTAAATGATGAAACTGGCATAACTGAGCTGGTGGTGAAAGCAGTGGACGTGAAGTTGGAGGATCTTGCAGGTTGGAAGTTGAAACTGGAAAAAGCCAACAAAAAAAAACTGTGTAGAATGGACTCTGTAGTAAACCGTGTTCCAAACATATTGTCATCATAGATCCTAATGAAAGCTATCTCACATTGTGCAGTGGAGAAAATACTGCAAAAAAATGATCTGGTGAGTGCTACAACTGCTAGCTGCACGACACCTGATGGAATGGTTTGGAAACCGCTGGTGGCAATCCATGATAGATGGGGGACACTGTTGGGGCGGGAACTCAGGTGTAAAATCTTGGCATACCCTAAAAAAAGTCTCCAGGAGCATGAGGCTAAAATATACCCAATTTAATGATGTCCTCATGACCCATTTCACACCCCACAGACTGCAGGTCATGTATGGTGGGGAGCCACGAACCTGCCCCAGATTTACATTCCTAGACGCAGATTTTTGTCAAATGAATTGGAGCTGTACCCATCTGCTACTGTGGTTGTTTGCTAGTCCTTGGACACGGAAAGTGGGCACTAAATTCAGAGATCTGACACTGGCTTTGGTCAAGAGATGCATCGCAGTGACGTGAAATTCCAGGGTGGGACCAGCGGCTGCGACTTGGTTGAAGGATGATAATGTTTGGGCTAGAGCAGAAGAGAGAACCCTGATCTGAGAACATGCCTGTGGTGTGCAATGACACCCAATTGTGGGGATGCGGCCGGAAGTGCTAGAGTACTGGGAACACCCAGAGGAGGATACAAAGGAAGATATAGACGGACACGACGTGCCAGCCGAGGAAGCCATTGATTACCCTCCTGGTGATACAGATGAGGAGGATGGTGCACATTAGAAGTGATGATTGGCTGTATCTCTTGAGGAAAATATGGCTCATCACAAGGTTGCGGAACCATGCAACGTGGGAGGCCGTGCCCCATCCCACCTCTCATGCCCTCACCGGTCAGCTATTCTTAGTTAGCGCATCAGGATACACTGCCCCCACAGGTCGGCCTTTGGACCCATACTTTCTCCTATTCGAATACCCTGATATCTCCACATCAGATTGGAGAACAGCCCTGAGACAGTTTGGTTTGCTTTTTTTTTGTTTTACAAATTTAAATGTATTGGCTCTACGAATTCCATTGATGATACCTTTGAACAATAGCATGAGTAAAAGTGACCTGGAGGAGACGGTCAGAACATCCCTGGACCTAAACGATTAATGAGGTTGGATACATCATGTAAAAGCAGAGATGGGGAACAATGTCGAAAGAAGTACCTTATATGACTAAATCCAAAATGGTCGCACACTGCTGACCTACCTGCGTGTTACCCCAAAGAACTGTGGTCCCTGTAGTCAGCGTCGGCGAGTACACCTATGCTCGTGTCGTGAGTGCAAGTGTGAATAGCGTTAGCCATCCCTGGACACGTGTTTCGAGGTTGTTGCCTCTCGTCAGCAGGGAGTAGGAAAGAGTGCAGGGTTGCTGTGTAGGCTGCTAAAATCATTATCAGGTATGTACCTCTCGTAGCAACGCAGGTGCGTAACCTAGAGCCCGTCGGCTCTCCCGGCTCAAGGAGCCACTAAATAACTAAATCCAAAATGGTCGCACACTGCTGACCTACCTGCGTGTTACCCCAAAGAACTGTGGTCCCTGTAGTCAGCGTCGGCGAGTACACCTATGCTCGTGTCGTGAGTGCAAGTGTGAATAGCGTTAGCCATCCCTGGACACGTGTTTCGAGGTTGTTGCCTCTCGTTAGCAGGGAGTAGGAAAGAGTGCAGGGTTGCTGTGTAGGCTGCTAAAATCATTATCAGGTATGTACCTCTCGTAGCAACGCAGGTGCGTAACCTAGAGCCCGTCGGCTCTCCCGGCTCAAGGAGCCACTAAATAACTAAATCCAGAGTTCTATGGGGCTATTTGCGGGTATGACGAGCAGTGTGCGACCTACTTTGTTAATGTATTTAAGCTCTCTCGAGCGATTTGGGCTGACGAGCCTTGGTTCCGCACCTGCGCGCCGGTAGAGGTATTTTACCTTTAATATTTTGGCAGTCTACTTGGCACCCCACATACCTACCTGCTCCCTGCTGACGAGAGGCAATTACCTCGAAACACGTGTCCAGGGATGGCATTATAGTGACATACTCGTGGCATAGGCGTACTCACCGTTGCTACTACATTATCCAGAGTTCTATGGGGCTATTTGCGGGTATGACGAGCAGTGTGCGACCTACTTTGTTAATGTATTTAAGCTCTCTCGAGCGATTTGGGCTGACTCGCCTTGGTTCCGCACCTGCGCGCCGGTAGAGGTATTTTACATTTAATATTTTGGCAGTCTACTTGGCACCCCACATACCTACCTGCTCCCTGCTGACGAGAGGCAATTACCTCGAAACACGTGTCCAGGGATGGCATTATAGTGACATACTCGTGGCATAGGCGTACTCACTGTTGCTACTACATTATCCAGAGTTCTATGGGGCTATTTGCGGATATGACGAGCAGTGTGCGACCTACTTTGTTAATGTATTTAAGCTCTCTCGAGCGATTTGGGCTGACGAGCCTTGGTTCCGCACCTGCGCGCCGGTAGAGGTATTTTACCTTTAATATTTTGGCAGTCTACTTGGCACCCCACATACCTACCTGCTCCCTGCTGACGAGAGGCAATTACCTCGAAACACGTGTCCAGGGATGGCATTATAGTGACATACTCGTGGCATAGGCGTACTCACCGTTGCTGCTACATTATCCAGAGTTCTATGGGGCTATTTGCGGGTATGACGAGCAGTGTGCGACCTACTTTGTTAATGTACCTTATATGATTTCCAGTGTCATTCGAAAATCCGAAGTTCTGAGTCTGAGGGAAGGTTGTCATGTTACCATTTATTATTCTTGGTATGCACAAGAAATCGTACCTACGTAGGTACCATATGTCTGTGCTTTCTTTTACATGCTGTCAATACGCTACGATGACCCTTATTTTCAGTAGAGATACTTTCGTGTACATATATTACATATTCTAAAAGCCAGTAAAATACATTAAAAAAATATATTTTGGCAAATAAAACCCACATCGTAATAATACGTGGAGTCGTTATTTGCAACCGTATTTCACATGCTGGTCTATTACGTGGCAGTTGCATTCAGATAAAGTACCAAAACGAATTATGAAAAAGACAAATTACACTATGTAATATATTAGAAAACGTGGGGTGTTTTTGTCCCGTGGCTTGTATGACATTTTGGACAGGAACATATATTGCTTTTAATATGGGTGTATGTTGGAAAATAGTGCAATCTCGAGTTGAATACTCTGTTTTTGGGGAGGAAAGGGAGTTGCAAAATGCAGTCAGTCATTTTATTATCTCACTATCATACATGTTTGGACTAATGGTTGTGGATTGAAGGCTGTGAAAGTCTTAACTGCAGATGAGGTCTTTGCAGAAGAGACCAGCTATCAAGGTGGTTTATAGTTAGGAAACACGTTGAAGCGGTTTCATTTTGAGTAGATGAACCTGCAACAGCAGCGTAGCTTCGCCAACAGTAATAACACGTGACCCTGGAAGTCTTCTTGTGGATGCTAAATGCTTCCACCCCTCCCTCCCTGACGCCATGCCCTGGGGCGACGGCTCCACGCTGTGTTATTGCTAAACCCGTCGAATCTTGCACTGTGCGCGTGGCCGTCCCTTATCCAGGCTCTCGGGATCGCGTGCCGCAGCTGCAGTGTACTGCTTTTGTGCCCGCGCACGTGCGCGATGCAGTGTGGGAATGGCTGTTTGGTGCCGGGGTTGGCTGAAAACGCGCACAGTAGCGTTTTAATGTCCGCCATGTTGGCAATGGCGTATTGAAGAGACTGAGAGAAACCGAAGCGGGGGGAGACCCCCCCCCCCCAAAAAAAGACCGGAGTTTTCCAAATCTGAAGCTCTGGTCTGTGTAACCCGAAACTGTCCATGGAAAGTGAGGAATATAATAAGATGTGTCCATGAGAGCGGTCACGGGCGGCGCCGAGAAAGAGCGCAGATCTTTATTTAAAAACAATGAGTAAATTGTCGTTTCGAGCACGGGCGCTGGACGCGTCCAAGCCTCTACCCATCTTCCGCTGCGAGGACCTTCCTGATCTACACGAATATGCGTCCATCAACCGCGCAGTACCGCAGATGCCGACGGGGATGGAAAAGGAAGAGGAGTCGGTACGTTTGAATTATATAATTATTTCCGTGCTGTGAGTTAGGCTGCCTCCCTGTCTGCGTGAGCTTCTACAAAATGGCCGTCGTGCAGTGCACGGCTTCGATCACGAGCTTTCGCCGTGGTCAGTCTAAGTGCACACTAAGATGGGGTTTGTGTGCATAAGACGGTGCAGCCCGTTTATACCCCCGTGCTCGGCGCTGTCAGTCGGTAGGACTTGGGGGAGGGGTGAAAACCATGAAGTCATGTGATCCACCGTACATTCGCCATTTTGTTTTCGGCCTAGTCTGCACTACAAATTATTTCTGTGCCAGGGCGCGCGCGCTCGTGCGCGCTGCTGAGGTGACGTTTGCGCGAGCACGAATATAACGTTCACAGACAGTTAGTTGCTAGTAGAGAAGGAGCACTGTCACCTGTATGTCAGCAACATTGTCAATATATACATTTTCAGACACCAAGAGTTGGCCTCGTAATACACGCCGCTCTTAGGTGGATGCCTTTCCAGAAGTCTTTGCCCCGCCGTTAACGTTCATTGTTTTTTTCTGTTTAGTTTTACAGGCTGACACTTTTGAAGTTTTATCTATCTATTTATTTATTTAATGTGATTTTATATAGCGCGAACATTACCCGAAGGTGTCAGAGCGCTTTACAAAATAACCAGTTGCGTTACATAAGGACTTTGGATTACAAGAGTTACATAAGAGATATAAACCCAAAAAAATTGCAAATGTACAAGTTGTAAAGTCACTCGAGGAGATACAAACAGATAAACTCAAAAATCACATAGGAGTGGTAGTAAGTACAGTGGTCTACTACATATACTAGTGGTTAGTTATATATATTGCAAATTCCCTCGATTATATTTTAACAGCGATTAGGCTTGGACAATTATATATTCCATATTTACAGAGCAGGAAATTCTTGCCATCGTTCAGCCAGGTGTTTAGGTGGTGTTGGAAGGAAGGCGCTGACCAACAGTGAGGATCAATCAGAGTGTCCGTTGCAGCCGCAAGATGGAGGGTCCAGGTCATGCAGGTAATAACGCACAACAAAATGGGGGGCAATGCATGCAACCGGCTGAAAAGTCAGAGAAAACACCTACCCCTGAATGGGAAGGCAAAGTCACCAAAATTTGAAGGAGGAACAGCAGGGTGTCGTTGATCCCTCGCCGGGCATCGAAAGTAAGGGGAAAAGTCAGCGCAGGCTCGGATCCGTAAGGGAATGGCAGTTGCGGGTTCAGGAGGGCCCAACACAGCCAAAGGGGAAAACCAGCTCGGAAAGATGAGATTCTGCGTCACGGCACTCTCCAGGAAACTTCGTCCGGTGTTGCAAGATCCACACGATTCAACTGCAGCCCCAGAGCGGGCTTGAGGTGCAGGCGAGCCAAAGGAACCACAGCCATGTTTGCAGCCGTCAACCCCTAGACCCACAACCAATCCAGAGCCGGGGCAGATGGGCGACTCAGCAGGTCCCGTAGAAGAAGCTGTTGGATAGAGATCCAAGCAGGCGGGAGAAACACCACCCCAACAAGGTGTCAAAATCCCCCGATAAACTGAAGTCTCTGAACAGGGGCCAGATGAGACTTCGCCAGATTCAACTTGAACCCCAGACCCTGGAACATGGCCATAGTCCCCTCCACTGCAGAAGAGCTTTAGGAAGGGAGGAAGCAGAGATCAAACAGTCATCAATATAGGGTAACACAGAGAAACCCTGAAGCTGCAAACCCCCCACAGCACGAGCCAATACCTTGGTAAAAGTCCAGGGAGCAGTAGAGAGGTCGAAAGGCAATACCCAAAACTAGTAATGGACCCCGTTCACTGCAAACCTCAGGAACCGCTGGCTTCCAGGGTGGGCAGGAATGTGAAAATAAGTGTCTTCTAAAGCCAGAGAAGCCAAAAAATTGCCCTTTTGGACGAGGGGAATGACAGACTGTAAGGTGACCATCTAAAAATGATCCAGCCGCACCAATTTGTTCAAAGCCTTGAGATTCAAAATCGGGCAAAATAAACCATCTGGTTTTGGGACCAGGAAGAGAGTGGAACAGAACCCCTTGCCCCATTCTGCCTCCGGAACCAGGAGAAGAGAGCACTTTGCCAGCAACAGGACCACACCTGACAACATTGCAGATCTTTTCACGAGGTCTCTTGACAACGGGGTTACCTGAAAACAGTCCAAAGAGGAGGTCCCTGGAACAGAATCTGGTAATCCTGATCGATGACCAACAGGACCCACTGGTCGGAAATCAGACTTGACCAATGATCCTGGAACAAACGTAGCCGAGCCCCCAAATTGTCATAGTCACTTTTGCCCAGCCGCTGCTGAGGCTGGGATTTATAATGGGACGTAGCCCCCCCATCCACAGGCCCGTCCACGAAAGTGCTGAGAAGAAGATTGAGCACCATGAAACCCTTGCTTATGGAAAAAGGACTTCTTCTGGACACTCTGAAAAGGCTTCAACAACTTCTCCGCAGACCACTGCACCATCGTGTTCAAATCGTCATCAAAAAGCCGGAGAGCATTAAAAGGCAGTTTATGAATCCGGGCCTTCTGAGCAGCGTCAAAACGCTAAGATTTTGTCCAAAGAGTCCTCCTACCAGCTGCCCTGGCAGCAGAAAAGAAGGCACACAGGGTATCAAAAGTCACATCGGTCAGAAACTGAGCCAAGGCCTCCATCTGCGCCAAGATAGGACAGGGATTCCTCTGATCCTGAAGACAGTCAAACAACTTCTCAAAATCCTTGATAAGGACCTTGGAGGCCTAGGCAGAGAAAGTGCAAGCCCAAACCCCAAAATGAGAAGAAGCATAAGAACGCTTCAGAGCGGACTGCACCTTCCGCTCAACCGGGTCAGCAAGGGAAGCCTCCTCCGAAGACAAAGAAGAAGCCATGGAGGACAAAGTAGAATTGACTTTAGGAACTTGAGGAAACTGGGAATCAAACTCCGCCAGGCGATACCTTTTCCCCAAAAAGCGAGGAATCCCCTGCTCGTCGACCTCCAGCCATTCCTTAGCCAGAATGTCCTTAATAGCATCATGAAAGGGCAGGTCATCCACCACCGAAAGGTACTATACTGGGAGTAAAAACCACCATCTGCCAAGGATTTACGATCAAAGCCCAGCACCTCACAAATATCAATCAACATGTCCGAAAAAAACTTCCCCTGGATATACTTCTCCTTGTTGAATTGTCTATTTCCTTATCCACCTTAGATGTTTTTGCAGAAGGCTCAAGCAGCGCAGCCGGCACAGCAGAAATAATCAATTCCTGCAAATTGAACCTGGAAATTTGCAACAGGTCATCCTCCTGCAGGTCCTGTACTTTATTCCTCTTGGACATAGATTTTGCAGACACCGGAGAGGAATCCTCATCCCCTATGGCAGAAGCAGGAAAAACAAATACCATACAGGAACCCACAGAACAAACAAAAGAAGTGTCCAGCAACTCCCCTTAAATACTGCCTCCAAGCAACCAAGTCTCAACTCACACAAGACTTGAATGGCCAAAAAGGACAGCTCCACTGCCTCCCTCACAGCCACAGAAACCAAGACCATGGCCGCGGGAGCCTGTTGCTGCTGGAAAAACTCAGCACCGGAACGACCCGCAAACAGAACGCATATGATAGCTCCCAGCCATGCACATGCACTGGGAACGTGTTCAGTTAACGGAGCAGGGATGCGACCGACCGGCACACAGGTGAGGTCTGCGCCAAATCGAACAAATATAGCACCAAAAAAAAACCTCACTGTACCAGAGTCCCGCTGCACGAAACGGCAGCCACATGAGCACATATGGATCAGTAAACACCAATGCTCCGACCCCTGTGTCGGACAGGAAAAAAAACAGGCATGGCGGTGGGAGGGGCTTATATAATGGAAATAAAGAAAACACAAGCGTTTTGAATAGGACTGTCGTGCAGGACTGCCTCACATTGTAAGGACTGGGAGGAGGAGGACATATGAGGGAGTAATGCATGCGACTGAAAATCGCATGGGTTAGCATAACCCATGGTTCTTTCGTCCGCCATGCCAACTCAGCTTGGACCCAGCTAAATGCAAATCAGTCTTGACCGTGCTCCAGTCAGAACAATCTAGCCCAAAGTGCCTGCCCATATCCTCCCTGAACCGGAACACAAGCAACACAAGACTGCTTTCGCCCTGCTCATGTTTTTGGTATGCAGTTTGAGAGTGCTTTGTAAAGAAATAATGACACCTTCTTTTTAGCAATGATGGTAAGGCCTTAGTTCGCTATGCCAGAATTTGCAGGTCGTGTCCAGCAGATCATAGGCTATCTCAGTGGAGAGCATTCAATACACTGGCCCATTTTTCTGCCTGAGACTGGTGTGTTTGTACTTGGAAGAGAGTTGCAGAAGTGCCCATGTGAACAAAGAGTTTTTACTGACCTCAGTCTTGCAGTGCACACACAGTAACACTCATGCATCCGATAGTTCGCATTGCAGCACTGTTTTAGCATAAGATGTATGTCTTTGAGTTCTCACAATAAATTGTTTTTAGCTAGCTCCTAAAGCCAATTTTTGCCATTTCTAAGCACTTTTAATACAAAATATTTATTTTACCTCATTTAACAATACTTTGATTGTCTACTTTGGAAGCAGTTGGATATGTCCTGAATCTGACTTGTATACCAAAACCATATGTGAGTAGCATACTGTTAGTTTGAAGCTGGAGCTAAAATGGGGAAATGTTTGTCCTAGCATCTTAAATTCTATTTTTACAAAAATGTGATGTGCAAGTGCTATGATGAGAGACATGGGATGCTAACGAGAGAACGTGAAGGTTGACTTACAGGAAGGGCCGAGCTGCAGGCTGGCTGCTTGTGGAGTGTCAGTTTGGTGGATCATGTTTTGCTACCAGGTTTGGCTTGGCCCAGCTTGGCTTGGTCTGACCTGATCGTCTGTCAACTGTCAGTTGAGCTCTGGAATTGCTGCAGAGGCAGCTGGGTGTGCTTGTTCCCCTATGCAGCATCTGTGTGGTGTCTTGGAGGCGTTTGAGTGCATTAGAGGTGAGTGCTGCTCCACAGGGCTAGTGGTGGCTAGACCGCTAGAGAAGGCAACCCTGGTGTGGCTTGTGGCCTCATTGGATGCCCCGGAAGTCCAGGGAGATCAACAGGCAACCATAGGGGTTGGCTTTGAGCAGTTTTGAGCTGCTGTTCTGGCCAGTTGTGTTGTGCAGCCATTCACTGCTGCAAGTGAGCTTTTTTTATTGTGATTGGAATTCCTTTGGGTGTTGTTTTGACTTATGTGCTGGCATGTAAGGGAGAAGGCACTGCCCCCTAGTATTATTGACCCTAGGCCAGAAATACTGCTGTGATGGGTGAGGACCAATTCTAAGACGGTCCAGCACCACACCCCATTCCTTTTCTCCGTTTTTTCGTAATAGTCTGATGGGTTGGCAGATTGGTTTTTTCCCCCATCTATCTGACATCAAGGGGGGTCCGAAAACCCACCAGGAAAAGTGTTGGGACAGAATGAAGTGTGGGGTTTGTCAGTCTTACCAGTGCACCCTCAAACTCCCCACCCATGGGCACCAGACAGTCTTTTTGCCACCTGGAGGAGGCAGAGTGGCAGGTAGAAGGTGAATACCATTCTCTGTGGGCCATATGTCAAAACTTTAACAAAAATGGTCAAAATTTACTCTTGATTGCCATGGGGATGCTGTAGACTCCGGGGACAGAAAGAGTGTTTCTGCTATAGGGTGGGTGTGTGGACTGATGTTGGGATGGGTTGGCCCATTCTTGCAGGCATCCACAGGGCTTTTTAGCCCCTTTCCCCCAGTATTCTTCCCACAAGGGAACATAAGGATTGGCCACCCCAGCCCATTAAAAAAATGTCTCTGGCATCCAGTGTGGTCCCGTTCACCCCCCCCCCCCAAACCCAAACCCGTGGACAGAATGTGCCTAAATCTCCCAATCTGCCGCCCAAGGGGGGCAAAAAGCCTGTTGAGACCTTTACAGTTGGTGCTGCTGCCCGATCCGTGGGTAAATTAAAATTATATCCATATATCTAGGGAATACCCCTTCTACTGTGACATCCAAGCTTGGATCCACTGGAGAGAGGTATTGTTGGAAAGGAGACATATTTCCCTTTCTGATTGTACCCTTTCCGTCTTGATCGAGCTTTAGGGGGTTGAGTTGTGCCCCACTGATCAAAGTGGAAAGTGGCCAACTGGTTTCCTGTTGGGGAAGCTGTAATTGTAGATTAGAACATCTTCCTGATGAGTCATAAAGTGCACTGGTAATACTTTGTTTTAAGCTAAAAAAAAAACCAAAGTGGCTATTGCCCTCCCTGTTGTCCAGCATAAGATTTTCTTAAATGATAAATTACAGAGAAATAACTGAAATAAATTTGGTGTTTAAGCTTTTTAGAATCCTAGGATACTATCCTGTGCCATGGTTCACGTAGCATTGCGTGATTCTTAGATTTCATTAACACATTTCTGTTTTAAGAAATCCAGCTGCAGTTTTCTAGACATACTAGAGAATTTTATGATGGCAAAGTATCAACATGCCTTCCCTATCTCTAAAAGGGGACCCCCTACTTTCCAATTAAAAAGGTGTGGCAACTTTCCAAACCTCATTTCTCTGGTTTTTGCAAGATGCATCCTTGATCAATTGTCACTACTCTTTCTCCCTAAAAGTATTTGACCACCGGATGGTTTTAGCAGTCTTTTCCATTTCACTTATCAGCATAACGATCAGTGGAAATGTCAATCACACTTAACTTTGGAGGAAAGCACGCCACCTTCTAAATTGAAGTAAAACTATCTGCTAGATGTATATTAAAAAGAGTAAAGGTCAGGATGAAGCCTTGTCTTAGATCGAGTGCAATTGGCATACATTATGTTAATAAAGTGTTATGGCTAATTTGTTCTAGAACCAATGTTGATTGTTATTTCTGGATTCAGTATATTCAGGCTGTATTAATTTTAATTGCCAAGATTTTGGCCTAAATATATCCCTATCAACCATGTTGAATGTATTGCTAAAGTCTGTCTAACAGCAGTAAAAAATGCTCTTATTATGTCTCAACTCCTTGTCAAGTAAAGTCTTAGGTATATTTAAACAATCATTCTTACTATGTTTAGAACAAAAGCCAACTAGAGTTCAGCATAGAATCTGGTCACTACTTAGCCTGCCCTGATAATGCTTAGAAAAGAGTTTATATTTTTCAAGCACTTAAATGAATTTAAAATGTTTAGTTTCTGGTCTAAACTCATTTTGTAAAATAAATACTAAAGTACTTCCAGAGAAGCAACAGCAGAGAGTACTTTCAGAGAAATTCCACCTCTGAAATGCTGTTAAGGATTGTCTACAATAACTGACAAAATGTATAGCAAGTTAATTTGTTGTTTGTGGTCTAGAATTTTTTAAGGCTGTATTTTTAAATCCTCATTGTCCTGTGTGGTGACTCTCAACCAGTTGTTTCCTTCACAGGATTAAAAAAAAGGATTGACTTGTATAACCACTATCTAGTTCACTTATTTAAGCACACATTCCTCTTCACTTATTGTATTGTCTTCCCTTGCTAAGTCTCCATCTGCAGCGACTCACCAAAAGGCCTTTTTTGTCCTTGTGTTTACATATTTCACATATGGCCAGTCATCTACTTTCCAGATTATTTTTAGGTGGCAAAAAAGAATTCAGTTTTCATAGCGAGCCCTCCATTGTTTTGTTCGCAGTATTTTTAAGAACTTTATTCAGATATGAACAGGATGCAATAGTGTTTTCTTGCCTTTATTATAAGCATGATTTTACTAGGATTGATTAGGCCCTGTCCCATATGTTTATAATATCCCCCTTAGCTAGAAGAACTATCTTACAATTGCATTACAGATTTTCCCCATCTTAACACTCAAATATTACAATATTATTAATGTCTTACTAGTCATACTGTTAAATGTGTAGTGACCCCCTTAACGTCCCTATTTTTATGATCCTGAATAATTAATCCTGTTCTCTGTGTAGGAGTTGAATATTAAACAAAATAATTGTAACAAAATTGCTGTGGCTAACGGTCGCTGTCTAATTTATCAATTTATATAATAAAATACTGTGCTAGATCCTGTTGCAGTTATGTGGAATGGTTAAAATGCCACTTTCCCTTCTGAATAACCTTAATCTTGTCCTATGCTACTAGAAGGAGGCCCCTATGGATTACAGAAATATGAATCAGTCTGTTTTCACTAACAAGTGACAGTTGAATGACCTGTTGTTGTATTTGGTAGTTTTGCATGTTCTTCCAGCAACTATTTTATTATATGGATTAATTAAGCGGGAATTAAATCCCTTTGTATCCTTCACTGGTAGAAGAACCACATCCGCGTGTAATACTAGTATCAACAGATGCGTAGATCTAATGTTTATTTAGTTTACTAGTTTGAAATCATTATTTCCATTAATAGAGCTCGCAGAGCAGCTGCTAGCAACCTTCCCTATAGTAGTAAGCCCTCTCCCCCCCCTTTCTGGCACGTAGGAACCAATAGTTAGACTGAACCTCATGCATAATAAAGGCCTTGAATGAACAATCATTCATGAACCCAAGTCTCCTGCAAGGGAATTAAATCACAGATAATCAAATAAATCAATCGAATAAACACTTATCAGTGTGTTTAGTGAAAAGGTTGTATGCAGTCCAGCAACCTTATGGGGATTTAAATTTTTTTTTTTTTAGAATTACTCCTGTCTTTAAAGTTACTAGGCCTCCCATGTAGTCTATTCAAAAATCCCCCATTGAGTTCCAACTATATTTAGCCATTGCTCTTTTCCCAAGTTGATAATTGTCATAAATTATCTGACAGATTAGAATGTAAAATTATGGTCTTTACGGGTCAGTGCACATTTAGTCCTAGTCATTGCCTTTTCCCTATTGGATACCTCCTTTACAAGAAACTTCCCTGTATCACTTTGAAGATTAAACTGAGGGACATCCTGCCAACAGCATTGGTACTACAGACTCTGTGCATGGTTCCACCTTGATCTCCTGTGAAATATTTCTGTTTGTTTTCTTAGAGTTCTGTGCTTGTTTAAGTTCTTTCTGTGTAAGATTCATTTCTACCATTTTTAGTGATTACGTTTTTGTCAGCCTAAGTATACTAATGTCACATTTGTTGGGATACATTTTTGCCACTGTGCATCTAGTGGACATTTTTACTTTTTACTTTCTTTGAGAGGGGGCTCTGTTGTCTTATCATTTTCAAAAATATAATTTGTGAAAAAAAGGCTACCCATTTTATTGTTAGATCCAGTTCTCTACAATACTGGGCAATGAGCTTCTTATCCAGGCCATTTACGTCTCCTCTGAGAGCCCCAACTCCGGTAGCATCTTTAATTGATTTGCCTTCACTTTCTTACCCTGAGGAGGGTGCATCCTCAAAGTTATGGCATAACGCATTCTTAGAATCATTAACTGTGGTTTTCTCATATATTTATTTTTGCTCTAAACACAATCTTTTGATTTCCATGCTCAATGCATCATTGTTAAATAGCCCAACTTGTGATTGTTAACGCAGCTAATCACCGTTGTTGTAATGATCCTTCCTGCTATTTTGAGATTGACCACCAACAATGTTTACTATCCCTTTTCATTTTCTTAACTTGTTTGTGTGATAATTTTGTTTGTGACTTTGGCTGTGTTTTGCAGTTTCTTGCAGGATTGCTATCCCTATATTGAATTATGTTGAATGACAAATTAATGTTTTATTTATTGAAACAGTGTATGAAATATTGCAATGCTTATGATGCTACGCTGTTGTGTTTTTATAGCGCGTCATAACCCGTGAGGGTATCCTGGCACTGAGGAGGTTTGGTTCTGGATTCCATGAATCTAGTTGAAGAGCCAGGTCTTAAGCTTTTTGCTGAAATCAAAGAGGGAGGAAAAGTTCCTTATGTGGAGAGGGAGGTCGTTCCATGTTTTAGGTACGATGTATGAGAATGCCTGGCCCCTGCTTCTGCTCTTGTGTATTCATGGGACCTGTGCGAGGGCTAGTCCTGTTGACTTGAGGTGCTTTTTAGGGAGGTGCAAATTGATTCTACTGTTGAGGTAACCTGGTCCAGTCTTGTGGAGTGCCTTGAATGTGAGGGTGAGAAGCTGAATTGTGATTCTGTTGTAGATTGGTAACTAGTGTAATGTAGTGTTGTGAGGTGAGGCATGATGTGTTCTCGACAAGGGATGTTTAGACTGAGGCGGGCTGCTGTGTTCTGGGTTGTTTGAAGTCTGCTGGTTAGGTAGTTAGGAACTTCAGTGTGGAGGCTGTTGCAGTAGGATTGTCTGCTGCTGATTGAACCCTTGTATGACCATCTGCTTGGTGTCGGGTGGGAACCACCTGAAAATTCTTTTTAGTATTTTCAACAGTTGGAAGCACGACACCGGTTACTGTGCTGATCTGAGTTCACATGTCCAGTTAGTTGTCAATTAAGGTCCCTAGGTTTCTTCCTTTTGTGTTTTGTATGGGTGTATCCCCATGGTTTGGTGGCCGCCAGGTAGAGTCCACATCGAGGTCTGTTTTTCAAAGATGATCACTTCTGTATTTTCCTGAGTTGAGCTTCAGGCAGTTGTCTTTCATCCATCGGTCGATCTTGGGCAGGCAAGCTGTAAATCTGTCCCATGTGCTTGTTTCGTTCAATAGAGATAGGATGAGTTGAGTATCATCTTGGGACAGGACTACTATGTTGTGAGCTCTGTTGAAATTAAAAGAATCATATCCACAGGAATAGACTCTTAGCAGAAACAAAAAGAGAATATTCTGACAGTATTGAGAAATTGCCTTGCAGTTTATACACACCTGTGGGATGAGATTTCAGAAGAGTGTGGTTTCCTAAATGCAGATACTGGATCCAAGGCTGTTTACCCCCTTGTCTCCGATAGCGTGTCCTCCTCGACCACCACCTGATCTAACAAAGTGCCTTCTTGGCCTCTTGAAGTACCAGTGCAAGAATTGAAGTTTGCAAGTTGAAGAGAATTTAAAAAGACTGATGCACACAGGCACATTTTCAATTAACAGAAAAACAAATCTGGCAGTACAAGCACGGTGCAGTGACATGATGATGGTTTTCTCGTAGACCTTTTGAAGAGGTGGATACAGCTGTGGTAGAAGGAGCTCCTTGGTGTTTCTGAAGCAGACTCATGACTGCTGGCCTTCCTGAAGTCCTTAAAGTCTGATCTTCACCGTCATCAAATTCCTCCTGGACGTTTTTTTGCAAACCGGACAATCTTCAGGCCGATGGGAATTTGGGATGTAAACCGTACAGGCACTGTGAAGCTGTGTGTGTGACTTTCCCTCTTCACAGGAAGGGCTATTCATGTAGAGAAATGGCATTCTCTTGAAAAAAATTTAGTGACCGGCAACAGATGAATGCACTTTTTGTTTCAAAATACATTAGGTGAATTGGTTCAGGTTAAGTTTGGAAAGGTTTTCCAAGCAAAAAGTCAAAAATAGGCCAAGCTTGGTTCCCCAAGATCTTTTCACAAGGAGCTGTAAAAAAGAACTTTACTAACTTTTATTAGCAGTGCATGATGGGATAGACTGAGTGCTTTGTCTTAATGGAGTAGTGCCATTGTTCCTGCTTGCCACAGTCTGCATCTCTGATTTGTACTCCTTTTCTCATTTATTTTTTAATTTAAGCTTTTGAATGGGTTTTCCTGTCAGTTTTCTTTAAATAGTGGTTTTCTCAGACTTCAAACGAAGTTTATGAAAAATTGAACAACATAGCCTTCAATAATAGGCTGTCCAAAAAATGTGGTGTTCGTCTTGTTGAAAAATGGTGTTTTCAAAAATGAAAAGTACGATATGCATTTGTCTTTTTCTATTATAAAACTTGCTCCAGGTCCTACATTCGTGCATGACAGTTCAGTGCTTATGACTATAATGAAAATTCCCCTGAAATAGGACTAGGATCTTTAGGGGAGAGGCTGTGGCCTAACGGCTAGAGCGATCGACCTCGGAGCTGCGGAACCGGGTTCGAGTCTCGGCAGGGATGCTCAACATCCTGTGAAACTGGGCAAATCACTAATTCTCCCTGTGCCTAACAAAAAAAGTGAATGTGTCCGTCTGTAATGCAACTGGTGCTCATGTAAAGCGCTCTGATACCTTCGGGTCTAGTTGCGCTATATAAAACTCCCTCCCCCCCCCCACCTTTCCCCCCAAAAAAAAATCATTGGTACATATCTCTTCCTTGAGGGCTATTTGCGTTTTTACCCTTCCCTCCTTCTGCTTTCTGCTCTGACTTTTGACAATACATGTTAGTTTTGATCCATGTTATTGCTTTGTCTACTGGTAAATACCCTGAGCTTATGGTGTTGTGTGTGGATTGCAGGTTGATTCTCAGACCTGGCTTCATTTTCAATCTCAGAAATCATTCTCCCCACTTACTACATTTTAAAATGTGCCAGGTTTCTGGAATATAACACTTTGGCTGTTTGTGTTTTTTTTATGTGAGAGGCAGATTGTTGGCACTGTCACTCCTTGGGGCTTAAAAAGCTGTTATGGTTGTTTGGGGAAATACTGGGGCACCCCACTTGAGCAGATAGCATCATAGATAGTGTGACTTACTGGTGATGGATAACTAACTGCAGCTATTGTACATTAATCAGACTGGGCCCTCTTTCTGACCTACCCATCATCTGATATCTGAGAAGTAACGTCTCTACATTCTTCAAAGAAAGGAGCCAGCTAAAAACAAAGAAATGTCCCAAGAACTGGCCTCAAACGACTATCGCCCATATACCCGTACCATCTAGTAAGTGAAGGCAAGAAATATGTATGTTTAAAAATTCAATAAAACCAATTAGATCAATGCAGGAAATTAACATATCTTGTGTGGTGTGACCCTTATTTTTGCCTTCACTGTTTTGCTGGCTGTAGAATTCTGCACTTTAACCACTGGTTAGCAGTGGTAATTTCCTATGCTCCCCCTTTCAACATGATGAACATGTTATTCACCTGACAGCCATATGTAACTTACATGTAAGTCTGTAGTATAATGTGCAAAATGTACCCAATGCCTGGAAGTTGATGGCTTGTATCATCTGTTGTCATCCACTACAGTGGCAGTGCAAACATGGCTTTAGCTCTACCAGTGTAGCCTAAATGTGACCGTGTAAAAACTGCACTTCAGCCTGTCAAAGTAAACCCTTTTGTCAGGTCAAAATCTCCCTTTTAATTAGTAGGTCAGCCCTATGTAGGCTCTATCGCCCTCCATTCAGGGTGCATAGACTTGTAGAAATTTAATGTTAACAAGTCCTCATAGTGACTAGCATTCAAAAGTTTTTTTTTTACACTATGGCAGGCCTAGCTGTCTTATGTGGTCTTTGGGGTTATAGCAATGTTTCCAGTCTGCAGGAATGGAACATTTCCTAGCCATCGTAATGAAAAGTTCCAATTCTATTAAGGACACTGAAGTGAGGATTATGCTTAAACGCTCTTCACTTTATTTTCCAGCAGCTTACTTTCCACAATGTTAACTACCTTTCCCATGCACCATAGGGAAAAGGTGATGCAAGAAGCACATAGCCAGTCATAATCCCCAAATGTCGTTCCTCTGTGCTCATGCCCTCTCTTACTTCGTGTGACAGTATGGATCGCCTCCTTGCACGTTATTCTGGTTTTGGATGATTCTGCGCCTAATATTGATATGAACTAAACCCTTAAGTATATCTATATCATCTCAGATTTCTTTTCAACAGAACCTGTCAAAATCTTATCCACAGTATTACTTATTCAATCGAATAGCTCATGTGACAGTGCTACAATTAAATATTACAACTGAATTGTATCAACAACTGAGTACCTACTCCAAATATGAAGGATCTCCTCTATATAGGTATGCCTGCCATCGGGTGGGTACTGATCTCTCTGATCGTGGTGAGGGATAATTCTCGCCCCCATGTCTTTTAATAGAATTCAAACTTGCGTTACGACGGCTAGAAAATTTTCATTCTATTTCAGGACCTATATTTGAGGATTATGCTAGTTCAAAGCTTATTGACCACCAGAGAGGCCATGTCCTGTATTGGTTTGAAATAAAACCCTTTAAATGTAGAGTCAGAGGATCAGTCTGTCACATTCATATTGTTCTCTAGTCTGTGTCCTAATGGAAAAGCTTTTGTGGCCATGGCACCTTAAGTCAAGACTGGTATAGTCAGGTAGGCATTCTTGAGATCCAGAAGCTGAGTGATCTCTGTATCCACTAGAGCAACTTGAGATTGGAAAAAGGAAAGTCGTTTTGGTCTGTGTGGTTGATACAGTGAGCCATAAATATCTATATGGAAATCTCTCCTACCGTCTGAAGGACCCAGGCATCTGATGCGAGAACCTCCTAGTCATGGAAAAAGTCTGACAGTCTGACCCTATATTGGAACCCTGAGAAAGGTTGAACAGTCACCTTGAGAAGTGGTGTAGGTGCAGCATCCTTTTGAATTTCCTCTGGAGCCTCGCTGGTAGGGTAGAAGTTGCCAAATCTTGAGGCATCTT
The DNA here is from genome assembly GCF_964204655.1 of Triturus cristatus. Classification (NCBI taxonomy): domain Eukaryota; kingdom Metazoa; phylum Chordata; class Amphibia; order Caudata; family Salamandridae; genus Triturus; species Triturus cristatus. The sequence continues at coordinate 449,649,685 of NC_140593.1, read as the reverse complement.
GGCTGGTTGAGCGCCCTATTCCACGACCTGCCCTGCTGAAAACTTGAGGGGTAAAAGTTTACTGAGTTCACGAATAAAAGGATCCCCTAAAATGCCCCCTTAGCAATGGACCCTTCCCAGATGTCGATTTGGGAAAAAGGGGGTGGTGATGGACAGAGTTTCTGAATGATGCAGAATACTCTTACCAAGTCAAGAGATCATGGTTTTAATCCATCACCGTTTTTTTAGCTCACTGCACCATCCCAGCTCAGAACCTGGCTACATGCAAATTAGTCTGTACCTGTCCCAGTGCAAAATGGGAACAGGGCAAACCAAACTACCAAGCCAATTCTTATACTGGGAAGGAAACAAGCTTCCGGGGACCGGTTTCTGGCATCACAGCCTTCGTCGGCCCGGCTTGCCTGAATCCTGATGGTGCAATGAGCAAGGGACTCACGTCTGAGCATACCCTCCCACACTGAGTGTGGATAAAATCGATTTGGGAAAAAGGGGGTGGTGATGGACAGAGTTTCTGAATGATGCAGAATACTCTTACCAAGTCAAGAGATCATGGTTTTAATCCATCACCGTTTTTTAGCTCACTGCACCATCCCAGCTCAGAACCTGGCTACATGCAAATTAGTCTGTACCTGTCCCAGTGCAAGATGGGAACAGGGCAAACCAAACTACCAAGCCAATTCTTATACTGGGAAGGAAACAAGCTTCCGGGGACCGGTTTCTGGCATCACAGCCTTCGTCGGCCCGGCTTGCCTGAATCCTGATGGTGCAATGAGCAAGGGACTCACGTCTGAGCATACCCTCCCACACTGAGTGTGGATAAAATCGATTTGGGAAAAAGGGGGTGGTGATGGACAGAGTTTCTGAATGATGCAGAATACTCTTACCAAGTCAAGAGATCATGGTTTTAATCCATCACCGTTTTTTAGCTCACTGCACCATCCCAGCTCAGAACCTGGCTACATGCAAATTAGTCTGTACCTGTCCCAGTGCAAGATGGGAACAGGGCAAACCAAACTACCAAGCCATTTCTTATACTGGGAAGGAAACAAGCTTCCGGGGACCGGTTTCTGGCATCACAGCCTTCGTCGGCCCGGCTTGCCTGAATACTGATGGTGCAATGAGCAAGGGACTCACGTCTGAGCATACCCTCCCACACTGAGTGTGGATAAAATCGATTTGGGAAAAAGGGGGTGGTGATGGACAGAGTTTCTGAATGATGCAGAATACTCTTACCAAGTCAAGAGATCATGGTTTTAATCCATCACCGTTTTTTAGCTCACTGCACCATCCCAGCTCAGAACCTGGCTACATGCAAATTAGTCTGTACCTGTCCCAGTGCAAGATGGGAACAGGGCAAACCAAACTACCAAGCCAATTCTTTTACTGGGAAGGAAACAAGCTTCCGGGGACCGGTTTCTGGCATCACAGCCTTCGTCGGCCCGGCTTGCCTGAATCCTGATGGTGCAATGAGCAAGGGACTCACGTCTGAGCATACCCTCCCACACTGAGTGTGGATAAAATCGATTTGGGAAAAAGGGGGTGGTGATGGACAGAGTTTCTGAATGATGCAGAATACTCTTACCAAGTCAAGAGATCATGGTTTTAATCCATCACCGCTTTTTAGCTCACTGCACCATCCCAGCTCAGAACCTGGCTACATGCAAATTAGTCTGTACCTGTCCCAGTGCAAGATGGGAACAGGGCAAACCAAACTACCAAGCCAATTCTTATACTGGGAAGGAAACAAGCTTCCGGGGACCGGTTTCTGGCATCACAGCCTTCGTTTTTTCCCCAAATCGTTTTTATCCACACTCAGTGTGGGAGGGTATGCTCAGACGTGAGTCCCTTGCTCATTGCACCATCAGGATTCAGGCAAGCCGGGCCGACGAAGGCTGTGATGCCAGAAACCGGTCCCCGGAAGCTTGTTTCCTTCCCAGTATAAGAATTGGCTTGGTAGTTTGGTTTGCCCTGTTCCCATCTTGCACTGGGACAGGTACAGACTAATTTGCATGTAGCCAGGTTCTGAGCTGGGATGGTGCAGTGAGCTAAAAAACGGTGATGGATTAAAACCATGATCTCTTGACTTGGTAAGAGTATTCTGCATCATTCAGAAACTCTGTCCATCACCACCCCCTTTTTCCCAAATCCCTTCCCAGATGTCACCAGCTCCCCCAATTTATGGTTTCAATCTTTTTATTGAGTATTCTGCAATCTTAAACATACGCCCACTTACAACCACCGGCTAGCGGGCAACCTTTTATTCAAAAGCAAACTTTATTAAAGAGAAAAGGGAGGAAGCAAAGAGGAGGTGAAAAAAAGCAAAGAAAATACTGAGAGAAACAGAGCGGATAGGGGACAGGTATCCACTCACAGCATATGGTGTGACTTGTTAGGGGTCTAGTGCTGAGTGACCTTCGGAGGAGGCGGCGGGACCGTTATGTGATTGCAGGGAATCACAGGACTCGTAGGTAACAAGGGCAAGTAAGCTCTATGAACTCTTAGATAGGTAAGCCAACGTAGACCCCCAGGTCTTATCGAATTTAGGCAGTGTGTGGTTGATCCCCGCTGTAATCCGTTCCATCCCCACAACCTCCCACATTTTGTGTAGCCAATCTAACTTTGTCGGGATGGCGGTCGTGCCCCATTTTGCCAGGAGAACCTGCTTGGCTCCCCCTAGTGCTAAAGTGATCACCCTGCCCCTACACGACCGTAGAGGGTATGTGAGAGGATTGGGTAGCCCCAGCAAGGTATAACTAGGAAATCGCGGGAGTTCTGTCTGGTATATCTGATCGACTATGGGCAGAATAGTCTCCCAGAATGCCTGTATCTTAGGGCAATGCCATAGGATATGGTACAGTGTACCCTCCTGCCCGCAGTTGTACCAACAAAGATTGCTGCTACGGGGCTTCCATTTGGCGACCTTCAACGGGGTGTAATACCAATAATGTGCAATTTTCAAGAGCATTTCCTTCCCTGAGGTGCTGCACGAGGATGCCCGGGCCTTGTGAATAATATCCGCCCACTCCTTGGGAGAGAACTCCCGACTCAGTTCTGCCTCCCACCTACGCTGTGCAGAGGATTTGGCCTGGGTTCCTGCCCTGTTGAGAAAGCCATAAATATCTGACAGAAGGCGTTTGTTGGAGGTATGGGTGATGTACCAAATCTCAAATTTTGTGAGGAGCCGACTAGCTTGCAAACGGACCTGGGGCTGTGTGACCAAATGGCGCAGCGCCAAGTACTGCCAATACGCGTCCTTGGGGATTCCATAGTGAGCAACTAACCTGGGGAATTCCAGGATTCCCCGTTCTTCAAAGAGGTCGCCTATACACTTACAGTTTGCGTCTTGGCATTTCAGGTAGGCGTTTCCCACTAGGGCAGGGGAGAAATCTGGGTTCCCAATAAAAGGGGTCAAGGGTGAAATAGCTGAGGACAGCCGAAATTTCTCCTGGACCCTGTCTCACACCTGCATAGTGGCTCGCAGGACTGGGGAGAGGTACGCGCCCAGCGGCCGATGACGTCTGGGTAGCCATGGAACCTTCCAGATGTGGATCCCTGCAACCCCCCTATCCATAAAACACCAGTGTTTTTCAGACTCTAGTTGATACCATTCGATCATCCATCGCAATTGCGCCGCTTCCAAGTTAGGCCTGAGATGCGGAACACCGAGGCCGCCCTCGTCCTGCCTCAGATATGTGAGATGTCGAGCTACGCGCGGTTTCTATCCCGCCCTCCACCCCAAATGAAGCTGTGGATGAGTTGCTGCATTTGAGCCAGTGTCATGGGTGGCGGACATAGTGGGAGCGTCTGCATGATGTAAAGCAGACTGGGCAGAATCGTCATTTTGACGGCCGCAATCTTGCCCAACCAGGAGAGGGCGTGTTTCTTCCAACTGTTCATTTCAAGGGGCATTTTGCTCAGAGCCTCTGTATAGTTCACCTGAGCAGTCTTCGCGGTGGTAGAGAAAACCCGGAGCCCTAGGTATGTGATATCGGTAGCAGCCCAAGAAAATGAGAAGTGAAGCGATAATTGGTGCCGATCCGCTGTTGGAAGTGTGAGGCTCAAAGCCTGAGTCTTTTTCAAGTTGATTTTAAATCTTGACGCCGTGCTAAAAGCCTCAACCTCCGCCAGGAGAGGGGGAAGAGAGAGCAACGGATGTATTAAGAAAAGGAGCACGTCATCCGGGTATAGGGAGATCTTATGTTCCCAGTGACCGTAGGGAGTTGGCGGACCCTTTTGGCAAATGGCTCCATTTAGAGTGCGAAGAGGAGGGGTGAAAGGGGGCACCCCTGCTGCGTCCGACCTGGAAGGGACGAGAGACCACCCCATTTATCCGGATGTGGACCTGTGGACCGTGGTATACGCAATTCACCTATCTCTGTAATCTGTCCCTAAGTCCGAATCGACAGAGGACCTATTGCAAATAAGTCCAGTGGAACCGGTCAAATGTCTTTTCGGCATCCACCGAGAGAAGTATCGCCGGGATCTGGGTTAGTCGTTGCGTCTTGTCCAGTAAATGGCAGAGTCTTCGAGTCCTATCCCCGCAATTGTGGACCGGGATAAAACCCAATTGGTCGGGGTCCACCAGGCCCTGCATGTGGGGAGCGAGTCTGGATGCCAAAATACTGGTGAAGAACTTCAGGTCCACGTTGAGCAGGGAGATGGGGCGGTATGAGGCACACTCACGCGGGTCTTTCCTGGCTTGGGAATGACCACTACCTCTGCCATGCACATCGATGGGCCGAGTTTCCCAGAGGTGCTAAAGGTGTTGAACAACCGCGCCATGCGGGTGGAGAGGTCCGACGCAAAAGTTTTATAAAATTAAACCGGGAAGCCGCCCTCTCCCGGTGCTTTACCAACCGAAAGTCCCTGGATGCCACGCAAAACATCATCAGGGCTAATGTCCGCGTCCAAACTGACTGCAACCGAGTCCACAAGCGGGGTCACCGGCACCTCTTGCGCATATTCCTAGGCCACAGTAGGGCCCAGACTAGCAGCTGAAAAGAGAGCCTTATAAAAGGCCTCAAATTCGGACGCTATGACTCCATCTGCACGCAGGATCTCACCCCGCTCGGTCATGAGTTCCGTGACTCGACGCGTTGCCGTCTCAGCCCGCATAGCCTGTGCAAGGAGCCTACCCGCGCTGTTCCCTCCTTCGTAATAGCACTGTTTGGTGCGGAGCAGGGCGTATCTGGCGCGGTCGAGATCTATTGCCCGCAGTTGCTTTCTTGCCTGCGTGAGTAGGTGCTGAGTTTGGATCGCCCCGTGCGGCGATGCACCCCCTCCAGCTCCCTAATTTCGTCCTCCAATTCCCCCAACTTGACCTTACGGTCCTTATTCAGACCCGCCGCGATAGCGATACAGCGGCTGCGGATGACAGCCTTCAGGGCGTCCCAAAGCATATCGACCCCCACCGAGCTTACGTTGTTTACTTCCAGGTATGTTTTGATAGTGCCTTGTAGCTCAGTAATATTAGCGTCGTAGGTGAGTAGTTTGTGGTTTGAGCGCCATGAACTCTGCCGCAAGGTACTGCCGGGGAGATACAACTTCAAGACGGCCAGTGAATGGTCAGAGAGCGCTGCCACCCCAATAGATACATCGTCAGTGGACGCCGTGACCCTATGTGAGGTTCAAAAAAGGTTGATGCGGGCGTACGTTTGATGAGCAGCGGAGAAAAAGGTGTACTCCCGTACTGTCGGAAAGCGATGGCGCCAGGCGTCTGTGAGACCCGCCTCCCTCAGTCTCTGAAGCATCATGTCAGAGATCGAGCCTGTGTTCTCCATCGGTAGCGTCGACCTATCCTGCTCCGCAACAGGGACCAGGTTAAAATCCCCCCCCCGATTACGAGGTCCTCATCAGGAGACTCCAGAATCGAGCTTATAGTGTGTCGTAAGAAGGCCTCTTGGTGCGCATTGAGGCTATAGACCGAGGCTATCGTGTGTACCCTCTCTCCCAGTAGCACCCTCGAGGCCAGGAGGTGGCCCGCGACCTCCATGTAGGTTCCCATCACTTTCCCCTGAAAATGCGTAGCCAAATGAATCGCCACTCCAGCCTTCTTTCCCGACCCAATGAAAAATATTGCCTGTCAAACCAATGTGATCAAAGCCGTTTCCAGTCCGCCCGCATGAGGTGGGTCTCCTGTAGGAGGCAAATATCGCACCTAGCTTCCTTCAACAAGGCAAGAAGCGCACGCCGTTTTGCTGGCGAATTAAGACCCCCCACATTGAACCTCATGATGACTACTTTAAGACGTGTCATGTGGGAGTAAGAGGGTGTCCAATCGCGCACTGATCTAACCTGTCATGGGGAAACTAGCGGCAGCGGGGCACCCGTTCCCCCCCCCCCTCACACACCCTGCCGTGGGGTCCCAGTGCCGACAATCCCCCCCCTCCCGCAGTGGCTCTACATATTGTCTCCCTAATTTAACAGCAGGGCGGTCCCAACGTGTGGTTGAGGAGGCAGGGTCAGGGCATCGAATGAAGCAGCCAGCTCCTCTCAACAGAGGAAGAGCAAATAAAAAAACACAGGCAGCCTTGCCCCGGTATGCACAACAGGTCCACCCTCCTCACCATCTCCTGCCGCTGCACCCAGCTGCCAAAGTCGATGAGTCCCCCTACCTGTCCGTGGGATGGCATCAGCTCTCAGTCTGCAGGAGGGCTGCAGCTCTCTCGTGGGTGGAAAGGGGAGAAAAGAGGAAAGAGAGGAGGAAGAAAAAGAAAAGACAACATAAAGGAACGTCAAAGTTGTCTTCCAATGAGAACAAATCGCACCTACGTTCAGGGGTCCATGAGTCCGACTATTGGTCGTCAACATTCTGAGGGTGGGACCCCCCACCCCTCCAGACCGACATCTCAGGAAGCTAGGTTCGGACCATTCTTCCCAACACTTGATCTCAGGACAACGACTGACCAGATCAATCACCGGCCTGGGCAGCAGAGTCCTCCCGGTCTAACATCTGTTGCAGCAGGGCTTCCCTTTCCGCTTGGTATTCCTCTTCGGAAGGCTTCGACTGGGCCCCCCTCCTAGGGCCCTGTCTCCTGCCCGATCTCCGCAGCCTCCCTGAGGCTGGGTCTCCCTCCGTCACATCTGAGTCTTCAGCCACTGTCAGGGCAGTCCCAAGGACAGCCTTCACTTTCTGCAAGTTACGCACCCCATGCTTTCTTTGTTCCAGACGAAGGAAAGTAGAAATGGATGCCCCCATCTGTAGCGTATTCCCTGCTCGCGGAGGAAGGTCGTGGCTGGTCGCAACTTCTTACGACTCTGGAGTGTGAGGGGCGAGAGGTCTCGGTACACCCCCACCTGGAGGCCCTCGAACTCCACTGTTGGACGGTCACGCGTGGCGGCCATAATAACCTCCTTCTGCCTGTAGGAGTGTAGGCAGGTCAGGATGTCCTGTGGCTGGCCAGGGCCCGAGGCAGGGCGCCCGGCGCGGTGCGTGCGATCCAGCGTGACCTCCTGATTCCTCAGTTCCGGAGCCATGTGCTTAAAGAGGCGGAGAACCCAGTCTTCGAGCCTGCCGCCGTCCGCTTAGAGTGGTGCGTCTTTGATGCAGATGTTGGAGCGCCTCGAGTGGTTTCTGAATCTTCCATCTTAAGGTATAGCTCCTCATGCCGCTCCCGGAAGGTCAATGAGTTCCCGGGCTTGTGCAGCGAGTTCTTCCTCTCGCCTATCCCCATAGCACTTTATGGTGTCCAACCTATCTCCCACCTCGCCGAGATCCGCTCTGAGCTGCTTAATGTGAGCGGTCAGGTCTTGTCGCAGCCCATCGAAGTCGTCTCGCAGCGCCAAAAAGCTGCTTCATGAATTCCTTTGTGACGGGCTCGGCAGCATGTCCAGTGACTGAGACCGACATGGCATCGCCAGAGTGTGACCCGTGAGAGTCAGTGCTAGGCCCCCCAGTCTTCTTCCCGCCCGGCTTCTGGAGGAGGTCTTTAATGGAGGCATTCTTGCTCGGGATTTCCTTTTTGGCTCGTTGGGTGGCCATGGCCGGCAGCTTGCAGGTGGGGGACCAGTGCTCCTACAACTGCGAGTCCCGTCGCAGGGGGTGTCGCTGAGCCTCTGTAGCTCCCTGCACTCCTCCGGATTGGCCGCTGTGAGAGGCGATCAGGCTGGTTGCCACGTCCGGGCCCGAGCACTTCACCCAATATCCGGGGCAGTTGCGGGACTTCGGGGGGCCCACCTAAAGCTGCAAGGGGCCTGCTCACCCCGCCTCACTCGCTGTGGCTGGTGCAAGGGCGCCACGTGGTCAAGGCCCCAGGGAGCGGAGATGCGCACTGCAGGGCCACCTACAGGCAGGGCGATCCACCGCAGCACTCCTTTCGCCGCTGGGGTCCCACCCGGTACGCCGGCCCCCACCACTTCAGGCGCTACCGCTGCACAGGGCCCCACCACCAAGCCCGGGAGAGCCTCACGTCACGCAGGACAGTGCCGGGACATGAGCGAAGGGGGAGAGTCACCGGCAGCAAGGATTCACCAGGCTCGCGCTCTCTGTTTGCTGCGTGAGCCCCACGTGACCGAGGTCGTCAGGAGTATTAGGCTGGCGCACGGGATCCAAGTTCCTCCAGGGCTTACGAGACCACCGCTTCACGCCACTCACCGCGTCTGTGTTGGTGGCCTCTCGTTTGCACCACACGCGGCTAGCCGCACCAGAGCACCGAGGTCCTTCCGGGCCGCTCTTTCCCAGACTCTGCTGCAAATTTACCCCCGGGGGCTGCGCATCACCGCTGCTCTGGGGAGAGGTACGCGCCCAGCAGCCGATGGCGTCTGCCTTCAACACTGGACAGCTCTACTGTATTGCAGACACGGTAGGTGCACTTAGCGGCGTCGCACAGGTCCCAAGCTGCAGATGGATGCCTAGCTGTCGCCCTCGGCGAGCGGAGCCCCTGAGAATCGGTGCTACTCCGCCGCCATCTTGGCCACGCCCCCCAAGCTCCCCCAATTTAGAGTACATTTTTATTAGAAGGGGCCTACGCCTCTCGGTGGAACTCGCGCAGTTTGTGTTTTGAAGGAAAATTATGGTCCGTTGGGCCCAGCCTTATTGGGCCTTGGGTAAAAGGTGCGTGCGATCCAGCGTGACCTCCTGATTCCTCAGTTCCGGAGCCATGTGCTTAAAGAGGCGGAGAACCCAGTCTTCGAGCCTGCCGCCGTCCGCTTAGAGTGGTGCGTCTTTGATGCAGATGTTGGAGCGCCTCGAGTGGTTTCTGAATCTTCCATCTTAAGGTATAGCTCCTCATGCCGCTCCCGGAAGGTCAATGAGTTCCCGGGCTTGTGCAGCGAGTTCTTCCTCTCGCCTATCCCCATAGCACTTTATGGTGTCCAACCTATCTCCCACCTCGCCGAGATCCGCTCTGAGCTGCTTAATGTGAGCGGTCAGGTCTTGTCGCAGCCCATCGAAGTCGTCTCGCAGCGCCAAAAAGCTGCTTCATGAATTCCTTTGTGACGGGCTCGGCAGCATGTCCAGTGACTGAGACCGACATGGCATCGCCAGAGTGTGACCCGTGAGAGTCAGTGCTAGGCCCCCCAGTCTTCTTCCCGCCCGGCTTCTGGAGGAGGTCTTTAATGGAGGCATTCTTGCTCGGGATTTCCTTTTTGGCTCGTTGGGTGGCCATGGCCGGCAGCTTGCAGGTGGGGGACCAGTGCTCCTACAACTGCGAGTCCCGTCGCAGGGGGTGTCGCTGAGCCTCTGTAGCTCCCTGCACTCCTCCGGATTGGCCGCTGTGAGAGGCGATCAGGCTGGTTGCCACGTCCGGGCCCGAGCACTTCACCCAATATCCGGGGCAGTTGCGGGACTTCGGGGGGCCCACCTAAAGCTGCAAGGGGCCTGCTCACCCCGCCTCACTCGCTGTGGCTGGTGCAAGGGCGCCACGTGGTCAAGGCCCCAGGGAGCGGAGATGCGCACTGCAGGGCCACCTACAGGCAGGGCGATCCACCGCAGCACTCCTTTCGCCGCTGGGGTCCCACCCGGTACGCCGGCCCCCACCACTTCAGGCGCTACCGCTGCACAGGGCCCCACCACCAAGCCCGGGAGAGCCTCACGTCACGCAGGACAGTGCCGGGACATGAGCGAAGGGGGAGAGTCACCGGCAGCAAGGATTCACCAGGCTCGCGCTCTCTGTTTGCTGCGTGAGCCCCACGTGACCGAGGTCGTCAGGAGTATTAGGCTGGCGCACGGGATCCAAGTTCCTCCAGGGCTTACGAGACCACCGCTTCACGCCACTCACCGCGTCTGTGTTGGTGGCCTCTCGTTTGCACCACACGCGGCTAGCCGCACCAGAGCACCGAGGTCCTTCCGGGCCGCTCTTTCCCAGACTCTGCTGCAAATTTACCCCCGGGGGCTGCGCATCACCGCTGCTCTGGGGAGAGGTACGCGCCCAGCAGCCGATGGCGTCTGCCTTCAACACTGGACAGCTCTACTGTATTGCAGACACGGTAGGTGCACTTAGCGGCGTCGCACAGGTCCCAAGCTGCAGATGGATGCCTAGCTGTCGCCCTCGGCGAGCGGAGCCCCTGAGAATCGGTGCTACTCCGCCGCCATCTTGGCCACGCCCCCCAAGCTCCCCCAATTTAGAGTACATTTTTATTAGAAGGGGCCTACGCCTCTCGGTGGAACTCGCGCAGTTTGTGTTTTGAAGGAAAATTATGGTCCGTTGGGCCCAGCCTTATTGGGCCTTGGGTAAAATGAAAGCGTCTAATGCCTTCGCATCCTCAGCCATGACCAGGATCTTGGGTAAGGGGCCAAATATACTCTGTAACTTAGCCGGTGGGAAGGAAGGTCTCCTCTAGGAAGTATTGGTATTCCAACATCTCCTGGCATAGTGCCCCTCCACTACCCTGATTATGTCCAACCGAACAAACGTGGTGTCAAATCTAGTAGAATTAAATCTTTCACCAGTAAAATCTGGGTCCTCTGGAGAACACCCTTTCTTGTGCCAAGCCTCCCAGGACCAGACCGACGGAATTGCTTCCATGTTTTAAGTGATCTTGCCAGAGCTAAAACTTGAAAGCGAGCCAGGCAGTGTTTCCAACAGCACTTGGTACCCTTATATACTCTAACCAAGTGCCTGATCTTCAACAAAGAGTGTCCAATTGTTAGGACTCTCAAAACGTAGTCTCAGAACAAACCTCCCGTTTTGCAAAGGAGATGGGTGAGACGCTCTAATTTGGGATTTGTTGGAGTCAGTCAGTCAAAACCACTTTATTTGGTTAATAAAAACCATAAAAGTACACAACGTACAACATATACCACATCAATAAAAAGAAAATCATCTAAAATAATGAAAAATGTCCTAGTAATCATGACGGAAAGTTTCAATTCTATTAAGGACACGGAGGTGAGGATTATAGTGTTCAACTTTAACCTTTTAACAAAAAAACTAGCTCTCCCATGGTGCCTTAGACAGTCCAAACACCGCCACCAATCAGCATCCTCCATTATCCCCAAGGGCGTGTGTTTCCTATGGCAACTCCTCTTTCGTGACTGCGGCCAGAAAAACCTTGCGTCCGATCACTCGTTTTTGGAACCCTCGGGACCTGAAATAGATCAGCCATAAAGACCATGACTCTGTCCTCCTTGACTACTAAATTCAAGTTAATTTCAAGCCACCATGACTGGTCTGATCACATAAGAATATGAACAGTTTCGTGAGACATTAAAACATAGCACGGTGAAGTATACACATACCGTACGAAGATTCCTTTCCTTGACCGGTAGTAACATAAAGCCAACTCGGGCGGGACAAAGGAGCTCAGTAGATCCCTGGGAGGGAATAATCCTCGCCTCCGCGTCCTTAATACAATTGAAACTTTCCGTCATGATTACTAGGAAATTGTTCATTCTATGTAGGAGCAGAGGCGAGGATTATGCTCGTTTAAAGCTTACCCACCACTAGCGAAGCCATATTTATGACTGGTTTGAAATAGAACCCTTTGAACATCGATTTCGATTACCAGTCCGCCGCGCTCAAAATGTCTTCCGACCTGGCACCCAGGAAGAAAGCTTTTGACGCCATGGCTCCACGAACCGAATGGGCTCTGAACTGCGAGACATTTATGCCTGCTTCTTGTATTACCCATAGGATTCAGCGTTCTGTGGTCGGTGGTGTAACCGCTTTGAAGGGCTTCCGCAAGGAAATCAACAATTGCCGTTTGCCAGGAGGGCGCATCTCTGGGTACGATATCACTCAGTCCGACTTAGTTCTGCGGACAATGTGAAAGATGACACCCTATGGGGTGTAGACTCGGCCTGAGATGTCCAGCGCTCTGTCTGACACCCTACGACATGAAATGAGGCACAAGAGCATCACCAGCTTTGCCAAAAGTTATTTTCGGGACAAATATCTATTGGCTTGCCAGGATTTTAACAATTGGAGTACCTTATTAACGTCCCAAAGAGATGAATATCGAGGTTCCGGGGGGGAAGCGTTAAGCGTATACCCCTCAACAGTTTGCAAACCATAGGGTGTTCCCCCAACTGGGCGTCCTTGTACCGGCGTATGACCCGGTGAAATTGCAGATCGATAGGAATTGATAGTGCGATAAGCTAAACCTTGAGAAGCTAATGATGCCAAGAAGTTCAGTATGGCTACCACTTCGTACTCCATGGGATCGTGGTCGTTCCGAAGACACCAACTGACCCATCAAGACCAAGATGATCTATACCTCTTTTTGGTACTGTCCGCCCACACCGCTCCCAGCAATCGCTGAGTCTCTTGCGAAAGTCCACCGACTCTCCAACGATGCCTGAAATCCGCCAGGCCACTAAAGGCATTCTCCCTTGCTGGAGGAGAGGGTGAGGGAGGCCTTGAGGATCCCTCAGAAGAAGGGGATCGTGGGGTAGAAGGATTGGAGAATCCCAAGAAAGTTCCAGTAGAACTGGAAACCACACTTGCGACCTCCAATAAGGTGTGATCAGCACCACCCTCATGTGCTGCCTTCGAAGGTGAGTCGTTAGCCTTCTGGTCATCGAGAATGTGGGGAAGGCATAACCTTTGTCCCGCGTCCAGTCCTGGAGAAAGGCATCCGTTGCAGCCGCTAGGGGGTCCGGCTTCCAGCTGTAGAATTTTGGGAGCTGGTGGTCCAACCTGGACGCAAAGAGATCCACCGAGAATGGGCCCCACGTGTTTAACCGCCGGACAACCCGCGGTTGAAGCTGTCACAAACTCATGTCTAGCCAACTTCTGGAACACCTGTTCGCTACCGTGTTGGCTACTCCCGGGAGGTATTCCGCCTTCACCGAGATGTTGTGGGAGAGACAAAAGGTCCACCGGTCCTTGGCTAAGTCCGCCAACACCTTGCCTTGGTACCACCTAGGTGGTTGATATATCGCATCGCCGAAACATTGTCCATCTTCAATAGGACATTGCAGGAGACCCTGTCCTTGGTCCAACACCGTATTGTGAAGGAGCCTGCCATTAACTCCAGACAATTGATGTGATGCTGACCTTTTGCGACAGACCACTTTCCTCCTGTAGAGGAGTCCCAGCAACGGGCCCCCCACACCGACTTGCTGGCATCCGGCTCTCACTAGATCCGGATCGCAACCGAAGATGGCCCTGCCATTCCAGGCTTCTATATGGCTGAGCCACCACCTCATCTCCATGCATACCTCCTCCGTGAGGGGAACCTGATCCGCATATTGTAGACCTCTACGAAGATGTGAGGCTTTGAGGCGCTGTAGTGGCCTGTAGTGGAGCGGGCCTGGATCGACGAGGACAAGAGCCCCACCAGGCGGGCTACCTGTCTCAGCGAGGTGGAGGAGCGAGCTAGAGTTTTTCTGAGCTCTCAGTGGATCTTGATAATCTTCCTCGAGGGAAGGCTCAGGGTGCGAGCCACTGAATCGATGGTGAACCCCAGAAATGTTATCTGTCTGGAAGGGGTCCGGAGAGATTTTTTTGTCGTTGATGATAAAACCCTAGAATCTGTAGTAAGTCTGTCGTCTCCTTGAGCCGTGCAGCAAGACGTAAGGGGCACTGCTCCAGAAGTAGGATGTTGTCTAGATAGATGATGAGACGCAAAATCCTCTCTAAGTGTTTCCACTACTGGTTTGAGAACCTTCGTGAAGCACTACGGCGCCGATGAAAGGCCGAAAGGGAAGGTCGCAAACTCGTAGACCGTGTCCTTCCAGAGAAACTGAAGAAATCGTCTGTGTGGGGAATAGACGGGTACCGTTAGATACGCGTCTTTTAAATCCAGGCGCGCCATCCAATGGTTGGGCTGCAGGAGGTCGCGCAAAATATGGATGCCCTCCATCTTGAAATGGCGGTAAACTAGCCATTGATTGAACTCCTTGTGATTTCTGACGGGCGCTGACCGCCGTCCGTCTTGTCTACAAGGAAAATATTGCTGAGACTGGGTGCTGGTAAGAGGGTACTATTGCTCCTTTCCGCGGAAGATCTGCCACTTCCTTGTCGATAAGAGCAGCTTTGTCCTGTGCGAAAAGCAGTGGTCTGGGGCGAGTGTCCTGGACGGTGGTGCCGTAAAACTCTATTTGAAACCCCTTCACTGTTTGTAACAGGCGTCTTAGGTAATAGCTCTCCAATTTTGTTCGAAAAATGCCAACCTGCCCCCCCCCCCCCCACCATGCGATGTTGGGAATGAGAAAGGCTCTCCTGTTGTGGCCAATGGTTTAAGTCCTCGTCCTCTGCCTCCTCAGCCCCTGTATCCTCGGCGGGACTGAAAGAACTCCTGTCTGCCGGGGTCCGAGGCCTTCTTGCCTCCTCGCTGAAGGGCTTGGGTATAGAACTTGCTGCCGAGCGCCCTCTGCCACGACCGCTGCTGACAAAAACACGAGGCTGGAAAACCTTTTTGATCGAGGTCTGCGCTTTGTCAAGCGAGGTAAAGTCAAGACTAACTTGGTCAGTTCTTTTATAAAAGGGTCCCCAAAAAGGCCCCCCTGAGCAACTGTGCCCGCCTCAGAAGAGGCCAATTCCCCAAGCTTGGGGTCTACTTTCAGGAGGAAGGAGCGTTGTCTTTCGATAGAAAGGGCGCAATTCGCGTTCCCCAAGAAAACTATCGCCCTCTGGACCCAGTTGGAAATACGGTCTGGTGACAAAGAGGTACCGTTTGCCTTAGCTTTCTCAGCCAATTCCAGGATTTTGGTGAGCGTTCCAATCAGGTCCAGAAGCTTGTCCTGACAGTTTTCCAGGACCTGTTTATACCCTTCTTCGGGTCACAAACATACTTCTGGAGGAATGTCGCCATCTTGGGGTCGATCTCCGGCGTCATTGCGACTTTGCCCGGAAGGGCTGGACTGGGGCATTCTGCCCTAAGGCAGGCCCTAACCTCCTCGAAGGGTTTACGTAGGCGTCCTGCAACAAAAGCCGAAACCTTAGGGGAAGGCATCCAGGCGGAGGACCGTGGGTGGACCAGGTCTTCGGGGACTAGCATGTCGGAGAGTTCCTCACTCTGTAGAGCGGTATCCGAAGGAGGCGCGCTAGGGCACCAGGGTGTAGACGGTCCTGCTTCATTCTAGGAGTCCCCGGCAGAGTAGTCATCCCCATCCTGGCCGAAATCTGGGGTTTCCAGGACGTCTGGGGTCCCATCCTGCTCTATAGGAGGGGGTCTTGCCAGGAAATCCCTTAGGTGTTTGAACGCTCCTGGATCGGGCGCCGAGGTGCTCTTGCGCTTCCTCGCGCACTGGGGTCGCTCTGCCTGAATGGCATAAGCATACTGCATAATGCGGCGCTCAAAGGGGCCCATCGTTGCCTCCACTGCTTGATGTATGGACGCATCAACAGCGTCACAAAATTCATCATCCAAGGGTAGGACCTGTAAGGATTCCTCCTCTGAGTATTCCATTTCCATCATTAAGAGGTTCCCACCAGTGACAGGGAAGAGCAGTGTTGGTAATGGCAGTTTACACACTCCCGCGTGACCAGGCATCCCTGGATATATTGACAGATTATTATAGGAGTGGAAACACTTTAATTTTGTGCTGCAAGCGGCTGGCAGGGAAAAAAAATGCACCTGATCTAGGGTGACTCACCCTAAAATACAGTGGGTGTCAGGAGGTCTGGGCCCACCCCCACCACAGCCAGTAAGCGCTTCACTATGAATTTTCGAACAATGCGCCTTATTTAGAAGTCGCCTCACGGCAATCAGTCTGACCCACAAAGCTTGTGTCACGCTGTGGCAAAAGATAATTCAACCCGCCAACGCGGGTGAAGGGGTTCCCAGACCGTAAGGGCAATCATTTAAACCACAATTCATCATGATTATAAAAGAACTACAACCGTACTAGACATGATGTGCCTTCTTTTCCTTTCCCTAACAGCAGCATCTGCAGGTATAATAATGCCGGCCTTACCTGAATAAAAACCTTTTCATTTAGGTTGGGCACTAAGAACTTACTATGAAGATCCTGAAAATGGTCACCCAACATAATAAAGTGCATAGTGTCCTGGGTGGAAAAAGTATCACACGTACAAAGGGCTAGATCTTTCACCTTACTCCAACCCTGCAGTTCGGCCAATAAACAATGCAAGAGATTAAAACTTAATCTCATTAAAAGAAAGCGATGGTAAGGCTTTGTTACAACTTTCAGGTATGGTTCTGTCGATGGGGATGTTTTTAACAAAAGGTATGATCTCACCGTGGGTTTCATTGTTTCACTCGCCTTTCTCTAAATGCATCAAATTATTATTTTTGTTTTAACCCATGATAGGTCCTCTTTCCTAATGTTATTTGATCAGTCAAAGAGATTGGAGCGCCCTAATTTCTTTCATGTCATATTTACATATTGTCGCCACGGGATACAACAAACTCCATCCAAAGATAGACAATCCCTGGCAATCTCTCGATTCAAAACCAATTCTGGATTAGTCAAGATAGTTAACCAACACACAAGTGGGGCCAACCCTATGAAATCGGAGACAAAGCCAATGCCTAATTCTTGATGAATAATGTACGAGGGAGTGGATTGAGGAACCGACAGTAGATTCCTTAGAAACATATTTTCCACTATTTGTAAGTCCTCTACCGGCTTGTAAACCCAGATTGCAGAACCATACTTCGAGATGGCAATACACTTGTGTCTGTAAATGTTAAGCATAGCTTCAATTGGCTTGGCCCCAAGTTTCTGCACAAAGCCAAGGAGAGCTACTGTAAATCTTAGCATAGCATGCTTTTTTGCTTTCTGTTGTGGCACCCACGAGCCCCTTTAATCCACCAAAACCCCTAAATAGGTGGATGAGGTCACCCTTGACCGTTTCAAACCTTCATAACAAAAAGTTTTATTCTTTTTTTGGTATCTGCCCCAGGATCATAGTTTCGATTTGGGAATGTTAACAATCCAGAGATTTCATGAAGTCCACAAAAGAATCCAGGAGACTCTGGATCCCCACTGCTGTGCATGCTAGTAAAACTGCATCATCTGCGTATAAGATCAGGGATTGCCCGGACCCCTCACTCGAGGGATATCTTGGCAGGCTGTACACAGGGAGGAGTCAGGGCTGTTTATATATAAAGTAAAAAGAAGGGGAGGTAAAATGCAGCCGCCTGACACCTCTTCCAATACGAAAGTGTTCCGTACATTTACCACTCTGGTCAAATCTCACCCTCGCAGAGAGGTCCCTGTGCAAGTCCCCCAGGAAGTTGACTATACAGAGGTCCATTCCCATGTCAATTAATAATACCCATAATTTCGATCCATTGACTCAATAGAATGCTGAAGACAGGTCCATAAAGGCCATGTGTAATGTCCCGGTCTTAGCCACTGTATATTTCCCAGCTAACAACAAGATTTAAGCACTGATCGATTGTACTCCTTCTCTTCCTAAAACCATACTGCAGGTTTGACAGTACCCCACTGTCTTCCAGCCATTCTTTTAGTTTACTGAGTATCACTCTCCATAACACTTTCACAGTGGAGTCAATCAAAGATATGGGCCTGTAACAACGTGGGTCTCCTCTGTGGCCCTTTTTAAAAACCGGTATAATAGTGGATTGAGACCAGGACCTCGGGAACCCAAGCTGACTTGCCACATTAAAGACATTGGGTAAAATGTTTGCCCAGAATGTCGTATACATTTTATATAAGTCTGCCGGAACGCCGTCCCGGCGCCTTATTACTAGACATCTACGTAATTGCTAGCTCTACTACTTCTTCATTACAAACAAAATATAAGAGCCTGTGCTTAGTGAGGGGGAAACTGGAGTTTCCACCTCGACCTGGTCATTATATGTGAGTTTAAAATTAGTGAACCATTCAACCTCCATTATATTACAGTCCAACGGGGAGTTATTTATACCAGAAAAAAAGGTTTATTTGCTGTCTCCCAGAACCTGGCATTATTCACGGACATCCATCGAGACTGTCATTCCAGGCTTCTTGTTTGATTTTGGTTTTACATGATTGTAGGACGCGCTTATATGTCTTTCTTAATGCAGCTATATGGGGTTTATCTTGTGGTACCTGTTTTAGGGCAATAAAGAGTTTTCGGTGGTCTTCGGTGCATTTGTGATCGAACAACCTCTAACCTATTTCTTTACGAATTCTACTAGGCAGTGTAAGTCCTTTAGCTAACTGTTCACAAATTCTTTCAAACGCTGAGAGAGTTTCAACCCCCATCTTGGGAGGTTCAAGACAGAGCTCAAAGTCCTCATAAATGCTGTTCCATCGTTCTTGGAGAAAAAGGCCCGGGACTATCTCACTCCATTTCAGCCTATGACCCTGGTCAGATAGTTTTAGACAGTTACCAGTAAAAGCTTCCCCAGTTTTGCCAATTAAACCACTACCCGGACCTAATATAAGGTAGCTCGGGTTGTGGTCACTAAAGTGTGACCACTGTGCATTATAAGAAACCACCTGAGTTAACAGGCCCGGGGAAATGAATATGTAGTCAATTATAGAATCCTGGCCTCTCGCCTTAAAAGTGAGGAAACTGGCCTCTCCTGAGTTTATACATGTTTGTACGAGATCTACTTCAGCTAGTAGGCCTTCCAGAAACCCCCCTTGTTGTGTGTGCTCAAAGTGCAAACTGGAGCAAATTACAGGATCCAGGAAATCTCTAACATGACAGTTCATAGGACATAAATGAGTGTTAAAATCGCCCAAGATTATTATTGAATAAAAATTGGTTTGCTTCTCCCTATAAACCTCTAAAAAACATTTTAAATGACAAACAGGCACATGCATCAAAGAAAAAACCGGTCACAAACGGGCAGATTCTCAGAATCTGCCCCTTTGCCACCGGTATTTTTGCATTTGGGATGCATCATCCCAAATGCAAAAATCGCAATTTAAGGAATCTCTCAATTGCGATTACTTAAATTGCAATTGCATTTAAGGAATCCCAAATTGAGATTCCTTAAATGCAATGCATTAACGTAAAAAAAAATAGTGATTTCTCTAATAGGGGGAGCAAATTACCATGAAGTTGAACTACATGGTAATTTGCAAAAACTTTGAAAAATGCACTTTTGTGCATTTTTCAAAGTTTCATGTTGCGCACACACATGCCCTTAGGGCATGTGTGTGTGTAACATATGTGCACAGATCTATTTCAGGGGTGCAATAGGGTGTCATTTTGACACCCTTGCACCCTTGAAATTGCATGAGCTATTTGCGAGTACCTACTGGTACTCGCAAATTGCTCATGCAATCTCCAATTCATTCCTATGGGCCAGGAGGCCCATAGGAATGAATGGGATGGCATTCCTTAATTGCGACTTGCAATTTGCGAGTCGCAATTAAGGAATGTGTAGGAATCGCTATTTTTATAGCGATTCCTACATGCATAGGCTTTTGCAATTCCTTAATTGCGATTCCTTAAAAATCGCAATTAAGGAATCGCAAAAACCTATGTTGATGCATGTGCCAGATAGATGTTAATTTATAAAATTACTTTCAAAAGAATTATAAAAATTGACAATTAGTAATTTCATTGTGTGGGCGGGCGTTATTTCTATCGCTAGACAGTTGCAGGAACCAGAATCCACAATACAATGGGTACCTAGCAGTTTAGAGTTATTACGCCCCCCGGCCCCCCCCCCCCCCTTTGCTCTGCCTGCCGGTAAGGGCCGTGCGGGTTCCCCGTATGTCTTATATCCATCCATCCAAAAAGTGTTTTCCCTGTCCCACGTTTCTTGTAAGCCCACCACATCATACTCTCTCAGGAAATCAGACCACCTGGGATCATCTCTTTTGTTTCTCAGGTCTGCTATATTCCAGCTAGGAACCCTTAGATTTGAGTCATCTACCTCGCTTGTCCTATGACTCGGGCGGGGACTGACACTACTTAACCCATCTGTGCTATGGTTCCGCTGTCTGGAGGACGACTCCAGTCAGTCGTTATTGTCCAATTTGCTCAAGGGGAGGAATCTGTTTGTGGACATTAGACTGTTCTCCCTTACCTCCTCCCTGGAGAGTTCTTTTGACGATGGGAAGGGTATTGGTACAATAGGAGGGTTGCACTTGAAAGGATGCCCATCCCTGGGTCTTGATCTGTACATGGGACGTGCGCTCACTGGTTCAGATAGAAAATTCCCCAACTCTCTCAAGCTAAGTACCTGATGCCCCTCACGTGGGGGGTAAAAAAAAAAGCCCAACGGCAAAGCCTTAATGCCCCCAAGACCCTGGTTTGAGCCTCCTTGGAACAGCTTCCCTGCTATGCCGATCTGATCACAATTAATAACTATACAATCACCTTCTTCCTGTTTTGGCCTATTACCCACCCAGCCCACCTGTCTAGCTATAATGATGTGGGCGGAAGCAAGAGCCCCATTGCCTGAGTGTTGTTTACACCAGAATTTGCAACCCATGGGAGACCACTCAATTTTTAACTACAGGCCTGCCTTTGCAGCCTGTGTAAGCTGGTGCTAGCACCGCTTACAAAAAATATAGGTTTCCCTATATATAAGGTCACTGCACTTAAAACCTATAAGTCACCCCTACAGCAGGCGTTTGCAATCCTGAAGGCACGGTGCTTGGTTCTAAGTGTGAGGGTGCTTCTGCATGAGCAGGACACCCGTACGACCTACAGAGTCAAATCTCCCGGGTTGTAAATGAGGCAGCCATATGACATATAGAGGGGCACCGCGTCATTACCCAGTGACCATCTCGAAACTGGCTGCTACGAATCCTATCATGTTTGGTATCAAACATGTAGGAATCATACCCCACACCGTTAAACGATGTGGGAGGTATATTTCCAAGCACTGAAAAGGCCCTCAGTACTCCCGGTACAAGTCTTCCAGACCCGGACAGCGAGCCAGGGCTGCTGCCAGCCAGGAGCATGTGTTCGAGGCATATGAGCTGCAGATCACACACTAAGGATAAGATCGCCATCTGGTGTTGGGCTCGGATGATTGCAGGTTGTTGTTGTCTTCGGAAGAAGTCTTTGGTCACGAGATAGGTGACTCCTCCTCTGGACAACAGTGCGCATGGGCATCCACTCCATCCTCAGATTGTTTTTTTCCGCCATTGGGTTCGGATGAACTTTTTTCCGCTCCAGCAGAAAACTTCTAGCAATCCGACCAACTCTCAAAATTTGAAAACTCGACGTCGAAATCCACATCTGACCGGATCCGGACGCGGCTCATGGAAAGGACACCTTTTAAAAAATGCCCCCAATGTGGAGCAAAGTTTCCTCATAGTGATCACCACGAGGTCTGTAATTTGTGCCTTTCACCAGACCACAACGAATCCAGCTGTCCAGCCTGGACTATCCGGGACCGAAGAGCTCGACACCATATCATGGCCAAGCCGGTTCCGGAACCAGAAGACATCTTTGCACAGGATGTTCCTGATGACGACTCCGAACATCTCCAGATTGTGTCCGAGGCCGACGATTCTGATCCGGGGCAGCCTGTGAGTACCAGCCCCCCTACCCCAACACCACCCAAAAAGACATTGGTCAAGACTCTGCCAGCTGGGCCCAGTCGCGATCCAAAAACATCTTCAGAAGCCCCGCCCTCGGGCCCGGCTCCGAAGAAAAGTAAGCCTGCAGGTGGCTCGGGCTCGAGCAAACCTCATGTCATTGTGCCTATAACACCTTCGGCACCGAAGCAGGCTCCGAGACCGAAATCTCCATCGGCCCCGAAACGTCACTCGGCACCGACGTCTCCATCGGCACCGACGTCTCCACCGGCACCGAAAGGCTCGTCTGCACCGAAAGGTCCTTCGGCACCGAAAGGTTCTTCGGCACCGAAAAATCCACCGGAACCGAAAAGTTCTTCGGCACCAAAAACATCCTCAGTGCCAAAACAAGTCCATAAAGAACAAAAATCAAAGTCAGAAACAAAAAAGTCGGCGCCAAAGCCGCCTTCGGTCAGTGAGGAACTCTTTCGGCCAGATCCAAAGCAAAAACGGATTTACATAAATCCGAAAACTGGACATGTCACAGCGGTGCCCTACAAGAAAAGGAAGCTGGACACAACACCTCCTCCAGCACCTCCAAAGAAGAAGGACTGTGCCACTTCACCCATACGTCCTTCCTCTCCTACATTGCCTCCTATTCCATCCCCCCCACCCCCTTCACCTCTACCATCACCTTCTCACACACCCCCTTCACAGGATGATGATGATCTAGGGGGAGGGGGAGACCCAGATTTCTTTAATGATCCCACTGATCCCTTTACACTCCCGGACACAGCACCAGAAGATGACTGGACTTACCCTATGCCTGACCCCACTCCATACCCCTCAAAACCATCCCCTCCTGATGACCATTTAGGGTTCGGTCAGCTTATAAACAGAGCGGCATTGTTTCATGGCGTCACCATGCACACTGACACTCCTGAGGAGGATTTTCTCCTCGACACTTTTGAGCAGTCGCAGAAGACAGTTCACATTCTACCCATGATTAAGGGAGTGATAAAGCATGCCAATGAGGTTTTTAAAGACCCTGTCAGGGCCAGGGTTCTCAACCCCAGAATAGAAAAAAAATACAGACCGGCGCCACAAGATCCTGCGTACATCAAGGCGCAACTCCCCCTAGACTCACTAGTCGTATCAAATGCCAGAAAGCGGGCGAACTCCCAAACAACCGGAGACACGCCACCCCCAGACAAAGAGTCTAAACTCTTGGAGGCTTCCGGCAAAAGGGTTGCCGCACAAGCTGCTAACCACTGGCGTATTGCCAATACACAAGCCCTATTGGCTCGTTATGATAGAGCTCAGTATGATCAACTAGAGGATCTTTTGCAACACCTGCCTGATCCATACAAAACACAGGCCACTGACCTCATCCAAGAGGGCAAACTAATATCCAATGCCTCCATTAAATGTGCATTAGACGCAGCGGACACCGCCTCTAGGGCAGTCAACACAAGTGTATTGCTTAGACACCATGCATGGCTGCGCATTCCCGGCTTCAAGCCGGAAGTCCAAACCACCATTCTTGCTCAACCCTTTTATCAGGAGCAACTATTCGGTCCTGCAGTAGACACTGCCCTAGAAAAAATGAAGAAAGATAATGACTGCCAAATCAATGGGAGCATTGCAGTCTACTCAACCCAGAGGCTCCTTTCGTCGCTCCTTTTATAGAGGAGCTTCCAAAAATGTGGGAACAGACAACTCTTCCACCCTCAAAGCATCAGGTCAAACATCCCCTAACAGAGGATATTTTAGAGGAGGTTATCGGGGAAACAATACTATAGGCCGAGGACGGGGCAACAACAACACCCGCACCTCTCCAGCCACCAAACAGTGACTTACCACCACTCCCCCCAGACCATTCCACTCCGGTCGGGGCAAGACTTCAACAGTTCCTACCTGTCTGGAATACCATCACTACAGACAGGTGGGTAATACAAATTATCCAATCTGGCTACTGCCTCGAACTCATAAACCCACCCCCAAACATACCACCCAGGCACCGTCCCATGACGTCTCACCACCTCACGCTCCTCAAACAAGAAATACAGTCTTTGCTTCAAAAACACGCAATAGAACCTGTTCCACTACAACATCAGGGCACAGGAGTATATTCCCTATACTTCCTCATTCCCAAAAAGGACAAGACCTTAAGACCCATACTGGACCTCAGACTTCTAAACCAGTACATACAATCGGATCATTTCCACATGATCACTCTCCAACAGATCCTTCCATTACTTCAACAAGGAGACTTCCTTGCCACATTAGACCTCAAGGACGCATATTTTCACATCCCTATGCATCCCGCTCACAGGAAGTATCTACGATTCGTGGTAGACGGTCAGCACTACCAGTTTACAGTTCTCCCATTCGGAGTAACAACCGCACCCAGGGTATTCACCAAATGCTTAGCAGTTGTGGCAGCATATCTCAGGAGACAACAAATCTATGTCTTCCCCTATCTGGACGATTGGCTCATAAAAGCCAATACTCTAGACAAATGCGTTCTCCACACTCACCGCACTATTCAAACCCTACACAACTTGGGATTTACCATCAACTATCCCAAATCTCAACTACAACCCTCCCAAGTACAACAATACCTGGGAGCCACCATAGACACTTCCAAGGCCATAGCTTATCCCAGCACAGCCAGGATAGCCAACATACAGACTCTCATCAAAAAATTTCAAACACAACACTCTCTCCCCGCAAGAGTGTTCATGCAACTCTTAGGCATGATGGCGTCATGCATCTCCATAGTACCCCACACACGCCTTCAAATGCGTCCCTTACAGGAATGTCTAGCACAACAGTGGAACCAGGCCCACGGACAACTTACCGATCTGGTGTTGGTGGACGGCCGCTCACTTCGCTCGCTGAAGTGGTGGAACACCATCAACCTGTCCAAAGGGCGGCCGTTCTAAGAGCCTCTTCCACAAGTTGTGCTGACCACCGACGCATCTCTCACAGGGTGTGGAGCCCACCTCCTTCAACACACCACTCAGGGCAGGTGGACCACTCAACAAAAACAGCTCCACATCAATCACCTAGAACTTCTAGCGGTGTTCCTAGCACTGAAATCCTTCCAAGTGCATCTACAAAACAAGACTGTCCTCATCCGCATGGACATCATGACCATAATGTATTACATACAGAAACAAGGAGGGACACATTCTCTACAACTGTCCCAACTTGCGCAACAAATCTGGAGATGGGCAATTCCCCAAAACATCTACCTGCTAGCAGAACACCTTCCAGGGGTTCAGAACCAGGTGGCCGACCTCTTAAGTCGCCACACACAGCAGATACACGAATGGGAACTACACTCCAAAGTCTTACTCCCATTCTTCCAAAAGTGGGGACAACCAGACATAGACCTGTTCGCCACACAAGAAAACGCAAAATGCCCAACCTTCGCCGCCAGGTTCCCACACCCACGGTCAAAGGGCAATGCAATTTGGATGAACTGGTCAGGCAGATTTGCGTACGCTTTTCCGCCTCTCCCACTCATTCCATTTGTGGTACGCAAACTGAAACAACAGTCGCTAACACTAATCCTAGTAGCTCCCACTTGGGCACGTCAACCCTGGTTCACCACACTTTTGGAACTATCGCTAGTTTCACATCAAAAACTGCGTCTCTCCCCGGATCTTTTAACCCAGAACCATGGAGAAATCAGACACCCAGATCCTCAAACACTGAACTTGGCAATCTGGCTCCTGAAGTGTTAGAGTTCGGGTACCTCAACCTTCCTCCAGACTGTATGAATATCATTAAAGAAGCCAGAAGACCTACTACTAGGGCATGCTATGCTGCAAAATGGAAACGATTTGCCATTTACTGCGCTAACAATGACATACAACCACTGGATGCTTCCATCCAAAACATCATTTGCTATTTACTACACTTTCAAAGATGCAATTTAGCGTATTCCTCTATACGTCTACATCTAGCGGCATTAGCAGCCTATTTGCAAAATAGACAACACCTGTCCCTCTTTAAGGTACCAGCCATTAAAGCATTTATGGAGGGTCTTAAAAGAATTATTCCTCCAAGGTTACCACCTTCCCCGGTGTGGAACCTTAATATTGTTCTAACAAGGCTCATGGGTCCCCCATTTGAACCAATGCACAAATGCGAACTGCAGTTCCTAACATGGAAAGTGGCTTTCCTCATCGCAATCACATCCCTGCGAAGAGTAAGTGAAATACAAGCCTTAACTCTCGAAGAACCCTTCCTACAACTACATCGTAACAAAGTGGTTCTTAGGACGAATCCAAAATTTCTCCCTAAAGTCATTTCCCCTTTCCATCTAAACCAGTCAGTCGAACTGCCAGTCTTCTTCCCTAATCCAGACTCAGTAGCTGAGAGGGCACTTCATACCTTAGATGTTAAGAGAGCCTTGCTGTATTACATCGACAGAACTAAACCTTTTCGGAAAACCAAGCAACTGTTTGTTGCTTTCGCTCCACCACATAAAGGCAACCCTATTTCCAAATCGGGTATCGCCAGGTGGATAGTCAAATGTATCCAAATATGTTACCAAAAAGCTAAACGGACTCTTACCGTTCCCCCTAGGGCGCACTCCACGCGTAAAATAGGGGCTTCAATGGCATTCTTAGGGAACATCCCCTTAGAAGACATTTGCAAAGCAGCCACATGGTCTACTACACACACCTTCACTAAGCATTACTGTGTTGATGTGCAATCCAAACAACAAGCTTCAGTAGGCCAAGCTGTCCTAAAAACTCTATTCCAAATTGCTGCAACGGATACAGGTGCCCACTGCTAGGGGAGACACTGCTATATAGTCTATCCTTAGTGTGTGATCTGCAGCTCATATGCCTCGGAATATGCTACTTACCAGTATGCATCTGTTCTTGGCATGTAGAGCTGTAGAGCCACACACGCCCACCCGCCTCCCCGGGACCTGTATCCATTCCAGCATTGTCTTAATTAGACATCCTTTCTCTTTACATCTTATACACCATCATTTCCCATCATGGCGAAAAACAATCTGAGGATGGAGTGGATGCCCATGCTCACTGTTGTCCAGAGGAGGAGTCACCTATCTCGTGACCAAAGACTTCTTCCGAAGACAACAACAACCTGCAATCATCCGAGCCCAACACCAGATGGCGATCTTATCCTTAGTGTGTGGCTCTGCAGCTCTACATGCCAAGAACAGATGCATACTGCTAAGTAGCATATTCCTTTTGCCCTCCTGCTGCTGATCCAACGTCGGGCAGGGGTAGGCAGAACAATATGTATCCTGACACAGGGAGGTGTGACCACCTCCCAGACAGGATTTAGGGGCATATGCATCAACATTAGCATTTGCGATTCCTTATTAGCGAAAAATAAGGATTCGCTAATAAGGAATAGCAAAAGGCTATGCATGTAGGAATCGCTATTCAAATAGCGATTCCTTAACTTTCCTTAATTGCTACTAGCAAATAGCGAGTAGCAATTAAGGAATGCCGTCCCAATCATTCCTATGGGCCTCCAGGCCCATAGGAATGATTCGGAGATTGCATGAGCAAATAGCGAGTACCAGTAGGTTCTCGCTAATTGCTCATGCAATTTCAAGGGTGCAAGGGTGTCAAAATGACACCCTATAGCACCCCTGAAAATGATATGTGCACATATGTTGCACACACACATGCTCTAAGGGCATGTGTGTGCGCAACATGAAACTTTGAAAAATGCACAAAAGTGCATTTTTCAAAGTTTTTGCAAATTACCATGCAGTTCATCTTCATGGTAATTTGCTCCCCCTATTAGCGAAATCGCTAATTTTTTAACTTTGATGCATTGCATTTAAGGAATCTCACTTTGGGATTCCTTAAATGCAATCGCTATTTAAGGAATCGGTATTTAAGGAATCCCTATTTAAGGAATCGGTATTTAAGGAATCCCTATTTAAAGAATCGCTATTTAAGGATTCCTTAAATAGCGATTTCTGCTTTTGGGTTGATGCATTGGGATTGGGTATTTTTAACTTAATACCGGGAGCTATTAGCGAATCGGTATTTTACCGACTGGATTTTGGGTTGATGCATGAGGCTGTTAGTGTATTGGGGCAGAGTGGGAACACTTGCCAGCACCACATAGGCTGCGTGCAGGGTACAATTGGTGCCCTCCATGCATAGTCCAGTTCAGGGAGCCATTAGCTACCGCTCTGGGGCGAAACTGTACAAAGGATAGGGAAGTATTCTCCCCCTTGTTCAGCCCCTCCTTTGTGAGGGACCCCTGAATCGTCCCAACCCTTTCCTTAGGGTATTTAAGGGCTTACCTGTGGTTGGGTCCCTAGATTCGTTGTGGGACAAGATTCATTTGTGACACCACTTCTTCTTCGACCGTCTGGGCACTCTGTACTGCGCTTTAGTCATCACCCTTGAAGAGAAGGGGTCATTTCCATGGATCTGCAGGCACTGCATCCAAGCTGACCTGCCTGCTCCTCCTGAGCTCCCACGGACTCTGATAGGCATAGCAACACAGGAGGTGGTTCTTCACATCCCCCCGAGGCCTGCCCTGGTCTCTCACCAGGTTTGAGGCCAGTATCCCTCGTCGTAGCTGCACGAACCCAAACCCTGTGCACCATGTCGACTTGCAGTTGCAAAGGCTTGTTGGCTTCCTTCCACCAAGATCTTCAGGCTCCAAGTATCCCCTACCTCAAGCATTTCCAGAGACCAAGATCTTCACCCTCACCTCATCTCTTGATTCGTGAGCTTGCTGCTCGAGGTCCTCTTGCGACTCCGGTGCCTCCGGCCTGTGGGTTCTTTTGAGGGTCATCTTCATATTTTTTGGGCTCCCTTGATTGCTCGAGCCTGCCCTGAGTCTCCTGCTTGTGGTGAGTCTCCTGGGCCTTACTGGTCTAGACATTGCACCTTTTCCCACTTCCACGTTGGTTGCAGCTGCCAAGGCTTGTTGGTGCTCCCGCCGGACACCGAACCCTCAACTCTCGACATCCCACATGGGACAGCTCGTGTATGGCTCCTGGTCTTCTACAGTGTCGCCTGGTCCACACTGCTGCAGTTCTAAGGTCGCTGTCAGCTTCCCTGCAGAACCGGACACCGGTGAACATTCGTCTTCCGTGCCTCCTGGTCATGCCTGAGTGGCCTAGACTCTGTCCCCTCTGCTTGTAGGTTCTTCACAGCTTGAATCCACCTTTGGGTTCCACCGGACACTTTCACCTTTCCCTGTACCAGCATCTTTCTGAAGTCCTCAATTGGAATCAACGGCGGTTTCCGACACCACTTCAAACCTATCCACCCGGCTTCCCTTGGGCAGGTATCCTGGTTCCTAAGGAATCCACGGGTGGGGTGGCTCTCCAACCTTCTGTCTTCCACGGGGTTTCTTCAGGGTCCGCTGGTAAGGGTCCTCCTTCTTTAAAATTGCATTTGCGACTTACCCTTTAACTTGTATTGATCACGCGGTCGTGTTCCCACTTAGCACACGACCTCCATGGGGCTCCTAGTTACTTACCTCAGGTGGTTCCTTGGGTCCCTGGCAATTGTACGTCTTCTTGGCACAGTCTTGAATCAAGTCGTGGTTCGCATTGCACTAATTTAGTATATGGTTTGGTCCCCCCTGGTGACCACTGTGTATTACGTGCTACTTACCTGTTTCTATTGAAAAATATTGTGTCTCTCCGGCTAGGAGATACTGTATGTGTTAGTATTATATAATAAATACATAATTTTATAAATACACTGTGTGGTTCTTTTTCACTTAGTCCATACAAATTTGGAGAACGCGTGTCTCTCACTGGTAAAGTCACGTCTTTTTGACCATGTATTTCTTAGTTATGACAGCTAAGATCAGCTTCCTCTCTTTTTCATTTTCAGACTTTGAGCACAAGTGGGCCAATTAAAGAGGTGACTTGACACAAATCTTCTCGGTACGCGTTACCCCATTTTGGTAATACAGGCCTTCCTGTTAGAATTATGGTAGTGTTGTGTCAATGGGTCTTTAATTTCTTTTTTCTTGGATCAATTCAAAACAGTATGGGAACCTCGGAGTCCATGGTGATCTAAATAGAATATTACATCGCAGTTTTTGGTTCCAAGGAGTATACCGATTATAGCAGTATATAGTAAGTTGGATTCATTACGCATTCTAAGTCCTGACTGTAATCAACACTGTGTGATACATTCTGATGGCCCTCAACTTGTTTTGTAGGTGCCAACCATCCGCTCTCTGTCCTTGGGAGCCTACGAGCCCCATTTCAACGGTACCACTCCCAGTCAAGGGTGGTTTATGGTAATTTTTAGTTTCACTTCTACCCCTTTCACAGTTTTTGAACCTAAATCCACATACGTAATACTAAGCACTTCTTCCATTTATCCCCCAGGTGCCCCTTTGTTTTAGTCCTGAGGAAGACCCCGTCATAAGGATCATAATAGCCTACATTCTATTGGGGGTCGAAACGTTGACTGCGTTACTGTCCTGTGCCAGTCTCTATCAACAGTGATTTGTAACTGTGATACTGTATTTCTAATCATGGCAATGTTACCAATTATTATAGTTTGCGGCTGAAACGAGCCATTTCCACTGTAATTTATTTTGTGATGATTACGATGTCACCATCTTTCCCTTACACCTTTACAACCCTCACTTGATGCACATAACCTTCCCCTTCCTTTCTCCCACTGTAGTGGGGCACTTGCTGTGTAAAGCTTTTTGAATTATATGCTGATTGACAAGCACTCAAAACGTTCAATGTGATTAAATAACATTGAACCAGTAATCTTTTACTGTATTAGTGTTATTTTGTCTAATATATTTTAAATTGTGTGTGTTCCTAAGAACTGGGGCACCGGGACCATTTTCTCACTGTACTGTTTCATACCCAGGTCCCAGTGACTTATTTGGGTTTACCCTTTCTTTATAACCTCCTGGAATCCGTCTAGGCACCTCTCCTGAAGTGTGTTGTCCACAAATGCGTAGGTCCTACAGATTAGACACCCTTCAAACTAAGTAAACCTGACGCACTGGCCTTGGGGTGGGTATGGCATGCTGAGCCCGATTTAAATGAAGTACATGGTGCCCTCTAGCGTTTCGATTAATGCTCCGTGCGATGAGCTGAGGTGAAATTGACAGGTAAAGCAGCCACGAAGGAGCGACAAGCTTTCCCGCTGCCATGCTGAAAAGCAAATAGTTACTTGATACAAGTCATGTGCATTAGCAATGTACAAGAGTATGATCAGAGAATTTCAAACCAACACCAAAAAGAAAAGTGAGACAGAAGTCTGAAGCACTTACTGTGGACTGCCGGAGCAGCGAAGAAAGAGGGGGCAGGAGAGTGTGAAGAGGATGTTAAAGGACATTTTTGGGTCCTAATTGGATGGTTCTTTTCCCATGGTTTTATGAGAAATTTAGTTTTTTTTATTATGCTTTTGTTTACATAATGGATGCTGGTAATAGAAAGTGAAGAAAGAACAGCCTAATCCTCGCTTCCGGTCCTGACAAAGAATTACACCATGTGGGTCTAATGGTAAACAGATCAGACAGAAGGAGAACTTTGTTATCCTCACTTTTTGAAAGCTAGGCATTGGACTGTAAATATAATATGGGGGTATTCCCTGTAACATTTTGTGAAATCTAGTAAATGCGTAAGTAGCATATTCAGAGTGCTCATTTGATAAGAGAGTTGTCCTATACAGAGCCTATTCATAAACCCAGCCTGGGACTATTGAAAGATATGGCATAAATATAACTCTGGTATTTTTAGAGTCGGGTATCATCAGAAATGTGAGGTATTTTGAGCCTTGCTAGAATCAAAGCCCTGGCATAATGATGAGCACTGTCGTATACTGGAAGGGTATTATCGCAGCTCTAATGTAATATGAGTACTATGTAGTTTCAATCAAGTAGACCGTCAATAAAATTCCACCCCCCTGAGACTTTTCATTTGCTTCCAGAAAGCCTTGATGAATGGCTCCTTGACCAGCCCTAACTGTTACTTATTAGTTTCTTGGCATTGCTTTAATTTGATTCACACCAATGCACCCTCTCTAGGGTGGGGTGATGCATGCCATTTACAGCTATGGATCAAGATGGAGAGTGAAACGAATGGGAGATGGCTATATGAGGGGAATATGCTCCTCCGCATAGTCAAACTTGCATGGAAGCAAAAGAACCCCTCTTATGGATCTGTTGGGAAAATCTCTAGCTGTTCCAGTGATGTTTTATGATCTGATATCAGATCAACAATAAACTTTATCTGCAGAGAATGTCTGCAAAATGTTGTCCTGTTGTGATTTTGACTTTATTCCTCATGTCCAGTTTACTGCCTGAACTGTAGATTCTATGCTCCCCCCTCCCTTCTGGGGTCCCAGAATTTCTGAAACCAAGCCAAAGAGCTTACCTCTCTGTTACGTGGTTGAGTAAGACCTTCCAAAGTAGTTGGTGAGAGAGAGGCACTCTAACCTGTAAAACATGTTAGAGGCTAAGGATCTTATGGAGGAGGGTGGCCCTACAGTCCTTGAATTCTCTATTATGGATAGTCCCGGCCAGCTGTGAAGAACATGCCACCCTCCTACGTGATGCGAGCTACTGCAGAGTTGATAGTGGTAAGAAAGGACTACAGATGTCAGGTGCTTGAATCTTCCAAAAGTATACAAGGACTCCAGAAATATATCCTTCCACATGGAGTATAGACGCTGTATAGAATATGGGAAGTAATGGGAATGCTAAAAAGTAAAGCCTAACTTATGTGGGAGCTTACTGAAATAAGAGATTACTAGCAGTCTACTCAAGTGTTGCATGTCTGAAAGTGTTAAAGCTGAAACGCTATCAAGAATTCACACACTGGTAATTCAGCAACGGCATATAATACTGGAAGCTGACAGTGTAGACAACAAATCCTGGAACAACAACATAGGTGTTAGAGGTGTCTTAAGAGAGGGTGTACTATGGGGTACTGGAAGAGAATGTGCTGGCTCATAGGAAGATATCTTGCAGGTAGATGACCGTTCTGGCATTATTTTGCATGGCATTCATAGAATATTCTCAATATACCCAATCAGAAGAACACTGCTGGGGTTCATTCATTTATCTATAAGGAGGAGATCATATGAGCTAAATAAAAAGATGGACTCTTGAGTGAGCAAATATTAGCCTGTTTCAAGATTTCAAGTTACCAAAGCTAGAAGACAAGAAATGAGGGAAATCTACAAATTCTTGAAAGATAAGAATCTACTTGAAGAAAGGTCTTTCTCTTTAAATTGATCAAGTGGATTTTAGTTGAACACTCCAAGTTAGCCAGGAGTTGTGAAAGGTGGCATGGGTAGGGAAAGTAACTCTGGCCGCTAAGGCATAGGCAGAGAGATGAGGCCTATGTTCACTGTCACTGATTGTTGTCTCCCCTCGCCAAAAACCAACCCAGGTTAGTGTATGATTTTCACACCGATAAATCAATCCTTGCATCTCTGCCATTACTGTGCTTCTTTAATGCCTGTTTCAAGCTCCTAGTTTATTAACTGTACAATTGATGCCTAAACCCTAAAGCCACTGCCAAGGTCACCCCTTCTACTACTAGGAAAGGGCCTGGCTGGCTAGTCAAAAGAAATCAGATGGCCAATCTACTTCCCTTACTTAGCAAACCTGCATGTTACAGGGCACAGTCTGATGGTGGAACGCAGTTAAGTGAAAGAAATATAGGCCAGATATCAACAACTCATGAGCCCCTGCAAAAGCTGATGGATCCGACCCTCTGGAGTCAGGAAATGAGGGACTCTAATCTCACCATACCACTTGAAGCCTTGGATGTCACCACGACTTAAGAAACAAGACGTAAAATGTCTTTGACTCCAAGTGGCGGAAAAAGCAATTTACATCTGGACTCCCCAAGCCAGATGCTACATCTCAATGAGACCGGTGATAAATACCTAGAAGGGAGCACAAATATGTATTCGAGCGGAGGGATGGAGGTGATCCTAATCAAGGGTCCGCTGTGGTGCTGAAATACCTATTATCACAAGCAGACGATTGTCAGGAACCCCAGCAGCTTGGAGACATTGCAGATGGGTCCGTCATCAGGGAAATAAAATAGATGCTGATTCTAGAACCAAGAGCTACCCAACGTCTACTGACCAACTTTAACCAAAGGAAGATCCACATTTAAAGGCTGCGAGGGTGAATGAGGTTTTATGAACTAAGAGTCTAAAAGGGGGATGACGGAGGATGAGGAGTGGGTGGGGAAAGGTCTCCTCCAGGAAGTATTGGTAGTCCAGCATCTCCTGGCATAATGCCCCTCCACTACACTGATTATGTCCAGCTCAACAAATGTGGTGTCAAATCAAGTAGAAGTACATCTCTCACCAGTAAATTCTGGGCCCTCTGGAGGAGAGCACCCTTTCTTGTGCCAGACCTCCCAGGACCAGACAGACGGATCAGCTTCCATGTTTCAAGTGATCTTGCTAGAGCTAAGACTTGAAAGTAAGCCAGGCAGTGTTTGCAACAGCTCTTGGTACCCATATATACTCTAACCAAGTGCTCGATCTTCAACAAAGAGTGTCAAACTGTTAGGACTCTCAAAATGTAATCTCAGAGCAAACCTCCCTTTTTGCAAAGGAGATTGTTTTATTAAAGAACAAGTTGAAAGATTAGGGGGACTGGGTGAGATGCTCTAATTTGAGATTTGTTGGAGTCCCAGAGACAGAAGATAAGAATATTTCAGCGAACAAAGTTGTTGAGCAGATGATAGCAACCCTTGTGCTTCCCGAGATGAAGGAAGACTACACTATAACGAGAGCCGGCAGAGTCCTTTTCATGGCTAAACCAAGTACTTCACTGTCTAGAACAATATTGGTGAACTTTGGGGGTTATAGAGTCAAGGAATAAATCCTGCCTGAAGCCGTTTGGCACAAAGAGTATAGATCCCCGAAAGGGTTTCGTTTCCAGATCTTTTAAGATGTCATTTGATTTGCCTAGGAAGAGGAGGACTTTTAATCTATCGGGTGCTGAGGATGTGCTGGAGCCATCATCAGCACCAGTGCTCAGGCGCTGAGGATGTCTTCAGCACATCCTGGTGCTAGAGGCAGGAAATCCCTCTGGTGAGAGCACCAGAGGGACTTCCGTTTTGAATTTTCAGTCTATCCCCCCCCCCTAACTCTGTAATGCTGATTGGCGCGCATGTTACGCTGACATTATTACATTGAAAATTAAATGCGATGATCGGCCAATTTCACTTTCACAGCATGTGTGTGTCGGGGACATATCTCGGCCCCTGAGCACTGATGCAGACGGGAAAGGCATCTTTGGAAAGGGTGGTACCTTTCCCTAGTTGATTCCAGCTTGGTGTTCACTGCAGGATGGCGATTCCCAATCAAGAACCACCCTCTAGACTCCAGGGACTATTTTTTGAGGGGGGTAGACCCTGTGCAATGGGATAGTGCTCCCCTAGCCACAAATGTCTCTATGCCCCTCCATGGGGACAGATTAGGGGTTATTACTTCTGATCTACCCCCTCAGGGGTCAGAAAGCCCACTAGAAACCAGATAATGTTTTTTTGTTGGAAAAAGTGTAAGGGCATCCAGCCCATGCATTGGGACTAACATCCAGCCCTCCAAATCGCCACCAACAACCTTTCTGCCACCCCCATTCCCCCCCCCCCCCCACCCCTCCCCCAGATCTAGGGCAAATGAGTTTTCCTTCAATCTTGCCCCAGCGGGGAGCAGAAAGCCCAGTAGACCCCAGGGAGTCGTTTTGGAGCCATAAAAGTGTTTCTCTTCAAATAGGCGTTTGTTTCTTCTAATATGCCCACCCCGAGTGTAGGGGGAGCTGAAGGGCCACTAGACACCAGGGAGATTATTTATTTCATTACTGTCAGGGTGGGGGCGGTCTGCCAAAACAGTGCCTAGGCCCTGACCCAAAACTTCACCAACAGTCTTTTTGCCTCTCTGGGGCCAGATAGGAGGCCTTCACCTCAAATCTGCTCACTAGACTCCATTGAGTTTTTTCCAGTGCCATATAAAAATGGGGTGGGAGGGTGTTTACCCAAATTCTGCCCCCACGGTTCAGAAAAACTGTAATGCCGATTCTGGTCTAGGGACAAGGAGCTGCCCTGCCACCTTTTTTTGTTTTGGGCCTATTTCCTTGTGCTGATTACTCTTTCTGTCTCATGGGTCCACATTTTGGGTAAACACCCAAGGGGCAGAATGACTGATGCACCTGTTCTTGGGGGAGAACATGGCCTGATGCCTGGGCAGCCACCCTCACACCCTTTTTCTTATTTTTGGGAATATTGTTCCATTGGTGTCTAGTGGCCTTTACGTTCCCCGGGAGCAGATTTTGTGTGAACCCCCCTCAATCCATTCTCAGGCACATATCAAACCAGGGTCAATGAGAATCACCGCACAGGACTCCCATTGGCCTTGGTTAGATGCTTGCCTGTAGCGGGCACTATGCCCAGCCACGTAAGTGGGGTAGCATGTTTATCGGAACAAGTGGGGGAATGCAGCGTGGTAATTTTGTGGACTCCTGGTGATTCTAGTTTATGGCCCAGAAATACTAGGAAAATGCCCATATTAGTCAAACTTTGAGGTTTGAATGACATTGTGGATCGGAAAACTTTGTGGGATTCACATGAGTCCTCCCCTAAGTGTCTATTTTTCAGAAATATCTGGCTTTGGTACGTTTCCCTGAATGGCCGCTGAGCCCTCACCCTAAAACAGTAACTACTCCCATTTCCAAATCAGGTCATTTTTGAGATCGTAAATGTTGATGTCACCACATTAAGTGAGGTACCATTTTTACCAGCTAACTTGGGGGAATGTTAAGTAGTTGGAAATTTGTGGCTATCCACAGATTACAGAACTTTACATCACAGAAATGTGAGGATTTTTTTTGTTGTTGTCAAAGTTTGAGATTTCTAAGGGCTTCTGGGGAAGAACCTGGTATATGCCACATAAGTCACCCCTCCCCGAATTTCCCTGAGTGTCTAGCTTCCACAAATGTGCAGGTTTGCTAGGTGTAACTAGGTGCTGGCTGAGCTATAACCCAAAATCCACTGTTACCCAGATTACAAAAAAAAGGTGTTTTTATTCAGTGGGAAATTGTGCTGTTCATTTTGGCTTCTTTTTTGTCGCCGGTAATAGGTCTACTCACACAAGTGAGGTACCATTTTTAGCAGGAGACTTGTGAGAATGCTGGAGAAATTTCATTCTCCCTGCAAACTCCAGAAATGCGAGGGAAATGTGTTTTTTTAGTCAAAGTTTGAGGTTTGCATAGGCTTCTGAGTAGCAAAACATGGTGTGAGCCACAAAGGTCACCCCACCCTGGATTACCCTAGGTGTCTAGTTTTTAGAAATGTAGAGGTTTGCTAGGTTTCCCTAGGTGCCGGCTGTGCTAAGCCCAAAGTTCGTAGCAACCCAAATTGCAGGTCAGCTTCTATTTGTTTCGGGAGACCTGGAAGAACACAGAATAGTAGAATATTTTTATTACCAACTGTAGTTCTCTGCATTTGTGCCTTCCAAATTTAGCTAGTGTGTAGGAAAAAAGACATTTTAATAAATGCCTTCTTAATCACATGCTAGAATGCGAACCCACACATTCAGAGATGTACAAATAACCACTGCTCCTAAACTTTATATTTATTTATTTGAAAAGTTTTATAAAGTGCGAACAAGACCCAGACGTGTATCAGAGCGCTGTACAATGAAGAAGACTAACGTTGACGTGAAGAAATAGTAGAAGTACAATACAATAAGGCAACATAAGAGGAACCTGAAACATAAAAGTAAATGTGTGTGCTAGGGGAAGACGAGGTAGCAAGTGAAGAAACCGGTAAAAGCCCTACTAGACGGTGCTGTGCAGTTTTAGCATCGCGCTACGTCCAAAGAACGACAAAATATATTTCAAACCCCCAGTAAAAATGATTGTCAAGCACAAATTTCAAAACACAAAGTGAAAATGATTGTCAAGCATACATTTCAACACACAAGTAAAAATGATTGTCAAGCATGAGAGGGAAGTGTCTAGCAAATGACATAGAGGCTATTGCTGATGAGGTTCTTCTAAAAGTAGCCATTTGACCTGTTTTTTAATGAAGCAGTCGAGGTGTTTGGCTCGGATCTCCGTCGGAAGGGCATTCCAAATTCTTGGAGCCTATCCCTGACAATGTGGGTTGGAAGTTCTTTTTTAGTTTAATTTAGGTGGTTTCAGTAGTAGGGTTTCGAAGCCTCTTAAGTTTCGTCTGGAACTGGAGAGCTCGAGTTTTTCTTGCCGGATAAACGGTGCTTTTGAAGTGAATAGCTTTATGTGTCAGACAGGCTATCTTGAAGCGGATCCTTGCTTCAATGGGAAGCCACTTTGGCTGAATTAAGTCAGTTGTAATATGATCATGCTTTCTGGCACCTGTGATTAGTCTGGCAGCGGCGTTCACAGTAGCTCTTAGCAGAGCTAACCTAGATTTAGAAAGCCGAGCTAGGGTCACCAAGCCATATTCTACTTGTGAGATAACTAAAGATTGGACTGCTGACTGGATGTCCTCGGGAGGTAGGAAAGGTTTGAGTTTCCTAAGAGTGTTGAGCTGATGATTGGCACTGTAAATGGTGGCACTGATGTGACCTTGCATGTTTAGAAATGTGTCCAGGGTGACACCTAAAAAACAAGCTGAGTCCACAATATGCAGAGTGCAGTTGAGTACAGAGATTTTTTTGATCCAGTTTTGTGTGGGGACGTCCTGGTTGCGGGGGGTAATCAGGAGAAATTCTGGTTTGAGGGAATTTAGTAACACATGGTTATGTGTTAGCCATTGTTGAGTTTTTTTGAGGCGCTCCATTAAGAGTTTTAATGTCATCTGGAGAAGAGATCTTCAGATACATTTGAGTGTCATCCGCGTACCTGTGGTACTGAATGTTTGAACTGTTCAGAATAGCAGTTAGAGGTTCCATGAATAGATTGAAGAGCGTGGGTGAGAGTGCAGATCCTTGAGGTACCCTAATAGAGACGGTGGTGCCTGCCGCCAGAGATAGGTTGACTCTGATTCTTTGTGTTCGGTTTTGCAGGAAAGGGGAGAACCAATTTAAGACAGGGACAGATAACCCCATCCTATATGGAAGAAGGTTAATCAAGTTATCATGTTTGATAGTGTCAAAAGCAGAGGACAAGTCCAGAAGAATTAGAAGACAAGGCGTATATTGGTCAAGAGCTCTCAAGGTGTCACCAACAATGTGAGTTAGAGCTGTTTCTTTACTATGACCGTATCTAAAGCCTGACTGATGTTGGTCTAGGAGCTGAAATTTCTCTATGTGGTCGCAGAGCTGTGTGTGAATGCATTTCTCGAGCAATTTCACTAATGACATGATGCTGGTGATCGTCCGGAAGTCATTGGGCTCTGTTAAGTCTGTATTGGGCTTCTTGGGGATGGGTGTTACTTGCCCCATTTTAAGGCAGTCGGGAATCCTCCCCTGTAAGAGAGATTGTTGAATGATCCTGGATCAGAGAGGCAGAATGGCCACGTTGAGATCTTTGAGCAATTGGGCGGGGAGTGGATCACTGTTATTGGTGGATGGTTTAAGAGATGCCAAGGAATGTGACAACTTCTCCAAATCCGGGAGCAG
The DNA here is from genome assembly GCF_964204655.1 of Triturus cristatus. Lineage (NCBI taxonomy): Eukaryota > Metazoa > Chordata > Amphibia > Caudata > Salamandridae > Triturus > Triturus cristatus. The sequence goes on along the minus strand of NC_140593.1, from coordinate 449,610,301 downwards.
GAAGGTATTGCAGCAGGCATTGTTTTTTGGTGTGTACTCTGTGGGGTGAAGTGGAGCACACACTTCCGCAGGGTTAGCAGCGGCACGTTGCAGCTCCCGCTCAATACTCCTAAACTTTTCTAGACTATGAAATGGTGGACGTTTGAGTCCACTACTGTGATTCCATACTGGTGATTGTAGCTTGCATGTGCCTTTTCAATTCACACATTTGTATTACTTCAAACCTTTAGCTGTGTACCAGGATGACTTTAGTATTAACATTGTAGATCTTCAGTTCCCTTCAATACATACATTCCTTAATAATGTCATTGGATCTGAAAGTATGGGAGAATGCCTTTTGAGAGATGTGGATCCTAAGACATACTGAAGTGTTAACTACTTCACGTGAAAGCCTTGGAAATGTGAAAGTGACAGCAGGTCGTACGTCGTGGGTGCCGGAATGCTGCTAGCATCTTAAATCCTTTTGCTGAGGGTGTGGTGGGTGTTGGTCTTGGGGCTCAGAGAGGTTTGTAGAAAGATCACTAGGGTCAACAAGTTGGTGTTAGGTCTTTCTAGGCAGTAATACAAATTGTCTCAATACCATATCATTGGTGGAAGCCTGACCGGCGTCACTTGAGGGCAAGTAGATTTCTTAGAAATGATAGTTCCGAGTTACTACTATCTTCTTCAGGATCCAGGTACATCAGGTAATGCTAGCAATGGGTTAGCATATAATCTAATGACTTTGTGTGACAAGCAAAGCAAAGAGGGTTCAGTGTTACTTGGGAGACGCAGTCAGGCATGGAAAAAAGGGATGCCCTTATTCTTGGAATAAATGGCTTTGATCAATAAACCCATAACCTAGGGCTGCCCAGATAATTCCAATAAAGGCAAGCTTGTGCATACCCCACAATTGGAAATAGCCCTCCCTAGGATCTAGAGAAAATATTTTACTATATCAACATGTTGGAATGCCACAAAAAATGTGTCTTACCTGGTGTCCATTACAGAAAGGTTTCCTTGATACCCAATTTTATACTTTATATTTTACCAGGGGAAAACCATTGTAAGGTGTTGCTAAAATGTTGGATCTGGGTGCCACAGGTTCTTGGAAAACCTACAAACTCTATATATCCTTGCAACTAGAGGGGCCTAGCCGACGTACTGGTATATTTCTTTTGTAAATTGGCCATTGTGACAAGGAGTTTCAAAGTAAAATGTCACAAATGGATGTTTTTTCTCTATTTATTTTCAATATTTATTTGTTTTAGCGGTTAGTTTCTTTGGGTAAACCTTGAGGTATCTACACAAATGACCCTTAGCTGAATTCAAAATGTGTCCACTTTTTAGACTTGTGTAGATTTCCGGAATCACACGAGTTTAACAGTGGTTTCCACCACAAACTAGAAGTAGTTTGAAAGCACAAAACAAGAAAATATGGGCTACCTCTTTGCAAAGTGCCAAAACTGTAGTAAAATACGTGTTTTTTTTAAATTCAGCTCTGCCTGTTCCTGAAAGCTGGAAAGATTAGTCTTTTAACACAGCCAACACCTTTTCCCTATTTTCCCAAGAAACCCAACATTTAGTTATAATTTGACTGTTTTCTCTGTCCCCTCCAGGGGAATCCACAAACCCTGGGTACTTTTAGAATTCCCAGGATGTTTGAGACAAAAGGACGCAAATGTGGCATGGATGTCTTATGTAGAGGAAAAGTTATGGAGGCCTAAGCGTGAACTTCCACAATCAGCCCAAAAAAAGGCTTGGCAATCTTGGGGGAGGCGGGGGGCAAGGCCTAGCAGTGAAAGCATTAAACACACAATTCCTGACTTTCTGTCCTAGGGTGTTTAGGCTATGCTCAATTGTTACTTAGCTACCTTTGAAACGTCCTGTGAGGGTCAACTAACTAGTGCTTTAATCACTGAATGGAATAACTGATCTATGATTTTTATGAATTTTGGATTGAGTTGTGAAGGGAATGTCTTGATCTGAATGTCGACCCTCTTGTCCGCCTTCGTTTTTTTGCTACATCATTATTTTTGAATTGGAAATCGATTTTTGTTAGGGGACAGTTCTGTTTTTGGTTTCCCTTCCCCTAAATTAGGGATGAAATTTAGATTAACCGAAAGGGGAGTTGGGGGGGGGGGGGGGCTGGGGGTTTGGTGGAATAAATGAAAATAGATACAAATAACTAATACAATCTTTTTGGGCTACTTAGTGGGTGTTAGAACACTAGAACAGATTATTAATGCATAGAAAGCAGGTCTTTTTTTCTTTCTGGGCTTCCGCGCAGTATTGTATAGAGAAAGGAATTAAGGCAGCTGTTGAAGGTCGAAGGGAATTTACACAATGTACCCGCCATTAAACGAAATTGAGATCCAAGCTAAGAACTGAAATCCGTTTTATTCAATAAAATCAGGACACAAACGTAAATGTACAGATTTGCTTTCAGGGTTGGGGGGGCGGGATCGCACTTTTAGCTTTGAATAAAATCCTATTGTCTAACAATAAAGCCCTTCATGATGGACTCAGGAAACGGACAGTTGATGAAATTAAGGTCTGAGCACTATATTTTACCGTAGTTTCTTACTGCTGCCCAATAGAAGATATCTCTCAACCACTCTGAGAAAATGCACTAAAGCCAGTCTCAGCTCAGTCTAATTATTATTGGTGGCAATTTTAATTTGCTCCAATCCAGTTCTTTAGACAACTCCAGGAAAATGGGCTAACAAAAAAAACCTACTTGGTTCAAGCTTTTCAGTATTTAAAACACAGTTTAGGTTTATTAGTTCTGTGGAGAACCACCAGTCAGTCAGTGCAGCCATCAACTTATTCCTCTAAAAGTTTTCAATCTGCCTCAAGAATAGATTTCTTTGTAAATTCACAATTGGGGCTGGACGAGCATTGTAGCTTTTTGTCCAAGTGCTGTGAGAAAATCCTTGTAAATTAGGTGTGCGTTTGTACTTCACTCTAGCTAATTTTGCTTGTTCTGTCTGTGGACCGGTTGTGATAGTAGAGGAAGCGACAAACTGACAAATTAAGTTCTTCTGGAAGTATCTTTCTGGCGGTAGATCAATGAACGTTTGCGTGGGTGACATGGAAGAGGATGTACATTAAAATTTGAATTCATTTTTTAAAAATTCATTTATTTTAACTGCCTTTAAATATTCATAACAAATTACTAGTGCATCATGAACAATATTCATATGCCCTTGTTGAAGTGTATTTTCTAAGGCCAGAAGTCAACAATATTACATAGGCGTATGTTGTACAATTCTATGTCTGGACCGGAGGCTTGAATTGAGCTTACATTTTCTTCATTTATTAAGCTCAGTACAAATAACTGCAACTTCCATGAGCCAAAGCTGAAAAAGTCCACCAATCAGATAAAATGGTCACCACATCAGCACTTTCCGTTTCTTCGCTTTTCAACAGCCAAACAAGTGCTTTATTTATATTTATTTATAGATTTATAAAGCGTGCAGCTACCCAACAGGGTTTCCCAGTGCTGGACAAGTGGAGGCCGGGCCATGCAGGGGCTAGGCAACAGGCCAGAATGAGAGTCAGGCCAGGTCGCTAAAAAGCAGAGTCTTTAAGTGCTTACGAAAAGCTAACAAAGAGTGACAATTCATGAGATCAATAGGGAGAGCATTCCGGAGCTTTGGGCCCAGGTAAGAAAAGGAGCGGCCTCTCATACGGACAAGACGAAACCTGGAAACAGAAAACAGTGAGAGACTGGAGGATCTCCCCTGACGAGCCGGCACATAAGGTGTAACCAATCTTTGAATATCGGAGGTTGCAAGGCCACATCTGACCCGAAATATGTAACATAGGGCCTTAAACTCAATGCTCTTTAAGGCAGTGAAGTTGGTGGAGCAGAGGAGGCGCATCTAGGCAGATGAAAAAAAAGACGCGCAGCTGCATTCTGAATAACCTGCAACCGGTGGACTGAGGCTTTATCTGCATCCACATACAGCACATTGCCATTGTCCAGCCTGGATATCACCAGAGCCTGAAAAACCGTTCTCTGAGCTGCTGGTGGAATTAGCCAGAGGATGTTTTGATCCATTTAAGAACAGAAAAGCAGGATGCCGTGACCCTGGACACCTGAGGTTTGAGGGAAAGATTTTTATCAATAATGAAACCCAGGTTTTTGACTTTAGAGACCGAGGCAGGCAAAGGTCTCATTGTCAAGCCAATGTTTAATTCCCCAAAGCTCAGGGTTATTACTCAGAACGAGCACCTCAGTTTAAGTGCCGGTTAGCTTCAGGGCATTACTGGTCATCCATAAGGAAACATTTCTCAAGCCCAGCTGAAGCAGGGAGGGATCTTGATGCTGGGCTGTGGAAAGTGAAAAGATAATCTGAGTATCGTCAGCATAAGAAAAGATAGTCTGTCCTGACTTCTCGGCAATGTCAGCCAAAAGGCGAACATACTTGTTAAATAGCAAACGGCTCAGAATTGAACCCTGAGGCACTCCAAAGGTTAAAGCTAGAGCATTTGATCTAAATTCATTCAAACTGATTGATAGGCCTTTTAAAAAGATCAGCCACCTCAGAGTCAGACCCTCCATGCCGGAGGCTTCGAGATGGTCTGTCAGAATGGATTGTGACACTGTGTCAAAAGCCTCTCTTAGATCCAGCAGAATGAGGGAGGCAGTACCACTGGAGTCAAGTTGTTGCCAGAGATGTTCAATGACCCCGAGAAGAGCAGGCTCCATACTATGGCCAGGTCTAAAACCAGACTGTGAAGGGTGCAGCAAATTACGAGTGGTGCTGAGAGGAAAGTTGAGTATTAATATGCCTATCCAAAATTTTAGAGAACACAGATAAAAGAGATAGAGGCTGAAAATTAAACCAACAGAGAGGATCAAGACCTTCTTTTTTTAAATAGAGGAAGGACGAGTACATGTTTCCAACTCTGAGGTACCAAACCTGTACTTAAAGAAGTATTGAGGAAGTTAAGTATCATAGTGAGGGCAGCCTTGTCCAAGAGAAGTTTAGAGAGCGGGAGGGGATCAATGGGTGAACCAGACTTAATAGATCTCAACAACAGCTGCAGGGAAGGCAAATCCAAAGGGAGCCATGAACTAATCTGTGTGGATTTCCCAGACTCTAGAACCTGGGGGAGAAATTTAGGGAGCCCCTCCGATTGGTTTACAGGAAACATTAGATTCACTTGTTGGGAGGCATCCACAGCAAGTTGGCCATGGATGGACTTGACTTCATTATAAAAGAACAGCGCTAGCTCATCGCATTGAATTTGGGAAAGCGAGGGAGGGGACAAGAAAGTGCTAGCTGCAGAAAGTTTAGTCACAACTTTAAACAAAGTTATCTGAAAGAAACAGTTAGTTATAGATTCCTCACCTTAGAATTACCCCCAGGCGTCGGACTGTATCCGGAATGTTTTCGTCAGCAGTACCCCTGCGCGTCAAAATGTGGCGCCGGTCAGCTCCGCGTTCGTCGTTGGCATCGTGGTCGCCAGGATAACGCCGCTGTAGCTACTTAGACACCGCCCTTGTGCGCTGACGTCAGTTCTTTCTTTTTCTGCACCAGCAAGCGCAGATCCACAGAGAGCGGTACCCCCAGTCATTTTTCGACTGACTTTTTTCGGCTTAATTTTTTAGTCTAACATCGACTCCTGGTGCACGAGGGATACCCGGCTTTGACCATGACCCCAAGTTATGCTCCGACTGCTGAACCATGGCCCGAAGTCTTTGCGGGAGCAGTCCCGAAAGCTACTCGAGGCCCGGCAGTCGGCTCCGTGTCGTTCAAGGTCCTGGTCGCGTGGGAGATCAAGGGGCCGATTGCGGAACCATCATCACTCTTCGTCTAAGTCTTCGCTGTATGGGTCAGGTAAGTCAAAGCATAAGAAGAAGTCGAAGAAGCATAGTCGCTCTTCGACTTCTCCTCATCCGCCGGCTGACGCGACTAAGGGGGCAGGTGGTGCCACTACCGCAGCTCCGTGTAAGGAACCTACAGGGTCGACTCCGGCCTTCCGTCCCTTCCCGGGAGTGACCCCTGCCCAGCTTCGTCAGTTCTACGAAGCACTGCATGCCATCTTTAGGCAGCCAGACTCCGCTGGTGCGCCTTCGGCCCCCCCCGATCGGCTTGGGGGCCCTAGGCCTTCAGCGGCTACGGCCTCGGCACCGCAGGGCCCCCTTGGATCCAGGCTTGGATCCGAATCGGCGCAGGTTGACCTCGTTACGAGAATGTTCTTACTGTGACTGTGTTTATGCTTTTACTGCTTTTCTTTAGATGGATTGAAGTGTCCTGCTATTGCCTTTATGAGTACAGCTATTGCACTCCTGTTTCTTATAGGTTTTCTAAGGAGACCCTTTCTGTTCAAGCGTGTCTGCGCAGGTCTTTCTTCCATCACAGTCTGGGTTAATTCTGGCAGGAGAAGTCCCTCTCATATCAGCGAGCTCTCCGAGGCCACTCCCATTGTTCATAGTCTCTTGTACAGGCTGCTTTCCATCTGTCTGGAACTCTGTGCATAGTTCTGTGCCGGTAGGGGTATTTCGATTGAGGAGACACAATGCATGTCTTTACAAGTTTCTTCATCTTTTTTCAGACATTTATTGGGCAAAAAAGTTCCATTAGAATTGTATTTGGGGTATATTTGTGCTGGTATATTTAGCCATTTTTGGCAAGCATGAGCATTTCACTAAGGTGAGTCTGTTGACATTCTAGCTCCTTAAAGTTCAGGGCATAGGCATTATATCATCGCTTGATTTTAAGTTCTCTGCATTTTCTCTAATATTTCCAGTGTATCAGTACTTACCAATCCTAAGCACTATGGCAGGAAAGACGCTGTGATACATGGTGAAGGTATGAAGGCTTGATTTATTCTGTAGTCAGCAGCACTAGAAACTGAGACCTCACACGTAGATCAATTGCCAAACTCCCTTCCACCGTTAAACCCTGAACGCCCGCTGCACAACATTCCATGCATTCTTCTGGTGTGTGGCCACAGGCACCAGTAGAACGCAACCCAACACATCTTTTCCCTATACAATGAATAAAGAACCGGTATCAAAACAAAAGTACATGGTGCTCAGAAAGGTGATACTCAACCATTTCTAAGGAACGTTCTGGAAGCGTATGCACACATGAACAATGATATTTTATTTATTGTATTGTAATTGCATTTATATAGCGCTTATTAGTCCTAAATAGGCGTTGAAGCGCTTTTTCGGCAAGTAGCACGCTACTCCGGAACCCATAAAGGATTAGTGGTGAATTAGTATAGTTAAATATGAGTGGTGGATATGTTAGTCAGTTATTTGGATTCAGAAGGATAGTGGAGGGATAGAAAAAGTAAGGATTTATTATTATTATTTTTTTTTCATTTTCTATTTTTTTTTGTTTGCTTGTTTTGAAGTTCATAGCAGTAGGAGGATGCCTGGGATGAGCAAAAAGGATGTGGATGGGGAAGACCCAGAGGAAAGGGTCCAGAAAGGCCTGTTTTGGGGAATTGGAACAGCAAAAGAGGTTTGAGATGATGCAAGGAGGAGTAGAGTATGGAAGAGTCCAGAAAGGACCACCTTGGGGATCACAGCCACGGAATGGGGTTTGGGATGAATGAGAGAGTGGAGGTACCGGATATATTGATAGAGGTATAGTGCGAGAAATAGGGTAGTGCACTGGAAAGAGTAGCAGAAAGAGGCTTGAGATGAAGCAGAGGACACACTGAGAGCTGTACTTGGTGAGAAACAGGGTAGTGCATTGGATATGCTGAACCAGAAGAAAAGTAAAAAATATATAGTTCCATAAGTACATGGAAGGTACATAGATAAAAAAAGGAAGTCAGTATATGTATATATGTGTGTGTGTGTGTGTATATATATATATATATATATATATATATATATCTCCACATGTTTTCCCCAGATACGAGGCCGCACTCCATAACAGGTAGGAACCAGTCCTTTATTTTCCAAGGCAGGCAGCTTCACATCCCTTCTTTCTGTCCCCCTGGCCTGACACGTTTCAGGGAATCCTTTCCCTTTCTTCAGAGGCCAATATGAGCAGCTACAGAAATGCGAGCACTGCACTGTTCCATGCGCAAAATTAACTAATGTTTGCCTCCGGTGTGCTGCTTCGGGTGTGCACGTTAATTATCCCCTTTTGAGGTGCATGCTGGGACCTGCAGTAATTTCATGCATCAATCAAACCCTCCAGTGGGTTTACCCTCCAATGGGTTAAGTGCTCATATTACCTTTTACGGGCCAATTCAATCTTGATGCATGAAATTACTGCAGGTCCCAGCATGCACCTCAAAAGGGGATAATTAACGTGCACACCGGAAGCAGCACACCGGAGGCAAACATTAGTTAATTTTGCGCATGGAACAGTGCAGTGCACGCATTTCTGTAGCTGCTCATATTGGCCTCTGAAGAAAGGGAAAGGATTCCCTGAAACGCGTCAGGCCGGGGGACAGAAAGAAGGGATGTGAAGCTGCCTGCCTTGGAAAATAAAGGACTGGTTCCTACCTGTTATGGAGTGCGGCCTCGTATCTGGGGAAAACATGTGGAGACATTAATCACGGCGCTTCCAGGCCGTGGAGGCGACGCACCGCCCTGGAGTAAACTTGGGTCTGCGCGAGGGAAATTGACTTCCTTCGTGATCGGCAGAGCAGGCTGTGTTAATTAAGACAGGCAGAGTCTCATTCGGGGGCTCACTGAAGAGCAGATTGAATTGGTCCGTAAAAGGTAATATGAGCACTTAACCCATTGGAGGGTAAACCCACTGGAGGGTTTGATTGATGCATGAAATTACTGCAGGTCCCAGCATGCACCTCAAAAGGGGATAATTAACGTGCACACCGGAGGCAAACATTAGTTAATTTTGCGCATGGAACAGTGCAGTGCACGCATTTCTGTAGCTGCTCATATTGGCCTCTGAAGAAAGGGAAAGGATTCCCTGAAACGCGTCAGGCCGGGGGACAGAAAGAAGGGATGTGAAGCTGCCTGCCTTGGAAAATAAAGGACTGGTTCCTACCTGTTATAGAGTGCGGCCTCGTATCTGGGGAAAACATGTGGAGACATTAATCACGGCGCTTCCAGGCCATGGAGGCGGCGCACCGCCCTGGAGTAAACTTGGGTCTGCGCGAGGGAAATTGACTTCCTTCGTGTTCGGCAGAGCAGGCTGTGTTAATTAAGACAGGCAGAGTCTCATTCGGGGGCTCACTGAAGAGCAGATTGAATTGGTCCGTAAAAGGTAATATGAGCACTTAACCCATTGGAGGGTAAACCCACTGGAGAGTTTGATTGATGCATGAAATTACTGCAGGTCCCAGCATGCACCTCAAAAGGGGATAATTAACGTGCACACCGGAAGCAGCACACCGGAGGCAAACATTAGTTAATTTTGCGCATGGAACAGTGCAGTGCACGCATTTCTGTAGCTGCTCATATTGGCCTCTGAAGAAAGGGAAAGGATTCCCTGAAACGCATCAGGCCGGGGGACAGAAAGAAGGGATGTGAAGCTGCCTGCCTTGGAAAATAAAGGACTGGTTCCTACCTGTTATGGAGTGCGGCCTCGTATCTGGGGAAAACATGTGGAGACATATATATATATATATATATTCACTAAAAAACCATAGGTTTCAGGGACATTATAGTTAGTTGGACATTTGACTCCTATAAAACCATAGAAATTCCCCTGTTATAGTTAGTTGAGCTAACTATAACTTGCGCGCCCGCAATGCACTGCTGATGACGTCACATATTACATCACTCATGACATGGTCAGTGACATCACTGATGACATCTCAAATGACATCACTGATGACATCATCCAGTGAATGTGTGTTTCTGTAAAGTTTAAATATTTTTCATATATATCTATGCCAGGGTGTATTGAAGAATGAGTGGATTTACAAGTGCCTGAAGGGATTATTTAGTAGGTGCGTGAATGACTGTATAAGTGAGTGATTGAACGTGTCTTACTGAATGCATGGGTTAGTGACTAAACTGTGTGAAAGTCTCTATTAGTCTCTCAGTTGGTGTGCAAGCAACTGCATGGGTTGCTGAGTAGCTACCTGAGTGTCTATATGGGTTATAGATTTGTTGTCTGAGTATCTGTATGGGTGCCTGAGTGTCTGTGTGGGTGGGTGGGGGGGTGCGACTCTGTGCATAGATGTCTGAGTGGGTGATTCACTGGTTGTATGGATTCAGAAGTGCATCTAGGAAGGGCTGTATGGGTGAGTTAGTGTGTGTATGGGTGTGTTGGTGAGTGAATCAATGTCTCAGTGGTATATGTGTGACTAACTACATATGTTTTAAGGCAGTATGTGTGAGTGTTGGAGTATATAAATGACTATATGTGAGAGTAAGTTATTTGAAGAGTGAACGTATAAATGAGTGTCTGCTTGTATGAGTGATTGTATAAGAAGACAGTAAGTATATGTTAGTATCTGCATAAATAAGTGATGTGGTGTGTGTATAAATAACGGAGTTGTTGTGTATAACTATACATGAGTAAATGGGTATGTGATTGATTCTTTGCATGATTGACTAGGTGTGTGAGCAACTATGGATGAGTAGCGGAGTGTGACTATGTATAGGTGTATGAGTGCATATTATAGTACTGTATTGATGAATAACTGCATGTATAAGTGACTGGATGTGTGTGTTTGTAGAACTAGGAAATAGTTGGTGGTATGTAGTATCTGGCATTGTTGTGTGTATGGTTTCCAAAATAGTAGTCTGTATTTTAGAGTAAGTGTATCAAAGTTTATATTAGCAAAAACACACAAGATATATTAGGGCATCAGTATGTGCATCAGATTATCACTTGGATGATGTCATCAGTGATGTCACTGACCATGTTATGAGTGATGTAATATGTGACGTCATCAGCAGTGCATTGCAGGCGCGCGAGTTATAGTTAGCTCAACTAACTATAACGAGGAATTTCTATGGTTTTATGAGTCAAATGTCCAATTAACTATAACGTCCCTGAAACCTATGTTTTTTTTAGTGAATTTCAAAGGTTTTTTAAATGCTAATTCCTAACTATAACGTCTGTAAAACCTATGGTTTTTTCAGTGAATTTCGAATGTTCTTTAAATGTTAATTTCCTATTTTAATATTTATAAAACCTATATTTTTTTTCGATTTTTTTTTTGTAATATTTTGGAACTCTATTATGCTTTTTTTGAAATTTTACTTTAAAAATTATGTAATGTTTTATATCTTCAAAAAACAATATGTATATCTTTTTTTTTTTTTTTTGAGAAAACTGGAGTCCCGTACCGGTAGTGTACCAAGTTCTATCAGCACGCGAATCCTATCCGCCATATTGCTAAACTCGTTAATGATGTGCATTTGGTATCCGACGGGGTTCGTGGCACCGCGTCCCGCGTAACATCATATACGTATGAGGTCGCGCCAGCTGCTACTTTGGTATGCGACGTGTACGCAGTACCAAGCCGCACGTTATGTCATGTACGTATGGGGTCGCGCCCGCTGCGCATGCGACGAGTGCTCGCTGCCAGGCCCTGTGTTACGTCATAGACGTATGGCGTCGCGCCAGGTGCGCCATTCCCTCATTTTTTTTTATGTCGCAAAACTATATCTAAATAAGTTTAAAGTGTATATGAGAGCAAGTGATCAACTAAAATATTTTAAACATTTATATATTTCTAAGTATAATAAAATGATATTATGGTAAATATATTTTCTCAAAATCGCGTCGGGTGTGTCCTCCTTCCGTGCTCGATTGCCATGTGACCTAAAAGCATTTGATTGGTTCATAACATTTCCCATTGTAGCAGTTGGAGAACGCCACCCATTTTAGTCATTCTCTCTACATCATTTGATGAGTCACACCTCTTCTACTTAGTGAGCTTTTTTGGAAACTTTTTGCTATGTAGACATATCTTACACTACACACAACATGCAACCATCATCTTCATCAATATTCATGGTCTGTAAAGTAGCCTTCACCTGTGATAGCCATACACCTAAAAGTTACATAACCAAAGTTTTCCCCACTGCCAGAGGTAACATGGTTGCATACGCTGTCCACAGTACAATGTAATGTGGTACTGCCCAGGGGCAGTATCATGCATAGATAATGAACACACGGACACAGATAGATAGTGGAAGTGGGTAAGGGTACGTGCGCTCGACTCCTTTTTCTTACCAGCGTCACATATCCAGTGAAGTCGGTGCTGAATGCGTGGGGGGTGAGTGTAAACCAGCCCTCACGGAATGGTTGCTGCTAGCATCAACTACAACAGTAATCATTGGATCACACACAGAGATTCAATAATAAAATTGTCAATAGTTTGTGCTGCTGTAAGGTAGGGACAGTAGATGTGAAATGATACACAAAAGATTCTATCGTAAAACAACCATAACTTGTGGTATACTGAGATACAGGCAGTAGATCTGAAATAATACACAAAAAGATTGTATCATAAAGGGTCCATCAGTTCTAGCGCACTCAGATAGCCACATCAAAAGCATTCAGCATGTGCACAGCCAGCGATGATCCGTGCTGCGGGCGGGCCGTACTAGGAGCAATGTCTGTTGTCTGCAGGACTGCATCATCTGCAATAGCAACTCGATCTGAATTGTGAACACTGCTGTCTACAGTGTAGGCCAGAGAGAGCGGTCAGCAAGGGCCCACAGCCACGTGGCGTTGACTTGAGCTTTCCTGTTTGCAGTACACGAAGCAACAAAAAGCGTATGCGGAGCCTGCGATTATGCGTAGTGCGGACAGAGTACACTGGAGCAATGTCTTTTGCCTACAGGACTGCGTCATCTACAATAGTGACTCGATCTGAATTGTGAATACTGTCTGCAGTGTAAATTGAAGGCAGTAGTCAGCACAGGCATCCATGAATACTTTTTCTCACTTCCTCTTCACAAAATACAACAACATAACTTACAAAAAACTCTGCAATAAATCAAAACAATTCGAATTGCGATCTCTGCTGTCCACAGTGTAGACTGTTATTCAGTGTTCTTTTCCAACTACTAAGAAGAATTTGGTTATTGTACTAAACCTATAACTCATCTAAAAAAAGTTCTTCAAGCAAGTATACTAAAAGGATATTGTGTATATTTCAATAGACGTTGTAGTTAGTTGCCTACTGGATTCCGTAATTTAACAATCACCACTCGATCTGAATTGTGAGCCCTGCTGACCGCAGTGTAGGCCAGAGGCAGTGGTCATTAACGCCTCACAGCCACGTGCCGTTGGATTTGGAACTACAGAGTTGGTTGTACCTGCCCGGAGGGGGTACACAGACATCATCACAGACTTTTAACTTCTGACATCCTCAATCATAGAATCAAGACCCCGTTTCACTGTTCAGACCTGCTGTACTGCGGTGTAGTCCAGCGACTACAGTCAACCAAGCCCAATAATCATGTGCAGCAGTTAGCTACGGAAGCACAGAGTGTGATGCACCTCAACGGAGGGAGTTCTGTGAAAACCAAGCAGCAGGTAATATCGTCCATTGTGGGATCAAGACACTGTTCCACTGTTGGGACCTAGAGTTGGTTGCACCTGGTCGAAGGGAGTACCTTTATCTCCACTCTCAGATGCAGTTATAACATCGTCCATTGTGGGATCAAGACACCGTTCCACTGTTGGGACCTAGAGTTGGTTGCACCTGGTCGAAGGCAGTACCTTCATCTCCACTCTCAGATGCAGTTCTAACATCATCCATTGTGGGATCAAGACACCGTTCCACTCTTGGTACCTGTTGGACTACTGTGTTAGTAGTATACAGAGCACTCCACGGTGCTGGGCCTCAGGCTGGGCGCTGTGTGCCTGTGTCGTTGTAGCCAGCGTTGATCTCAGAAGCCTTACCAACTCGCAGACCTCGACCCAGGAGCTTCCGCCGGCACGTGGTAGGCCCTCTTTCACATATGATGGTATCGAAAGGTGAACTGTGGGCATATGTGCGTGGCAGCGGCCATGACGGTTTCTGGGTACCAGCAGGCTGAGAGCATCATTCACGCACCCACCTTCACTCACAGCGTCCGCCTCGTGGCGGTGTAAGCTGCACAGACCTGGCAGACACGTACGCTATTCCGGAAGAGAACCACACCCAGAGAAACGTGCGTTTTATTCATACCCCAAACCAGCCCACTACGCTAAAGATTTGGGGGGAGGGGGCACGTACGCGCTATGTTTTTGTAATCTTCCCTACTGACTGTACTATCATGGTTGCCTCCACTGTCCACTTCACTCAATAGACCATCAGTGTATGTTGACATGTACATGTCTGTGCTATGCATACTCCAGTCTCTCCGGCACATCCACTCAACACTTTGCATTGTATGCTTTTATAATCGAGAATCGCTTGCCACCTTCGCACATACTTTGCTCCCATCTTTCCCCGCATTCTTCATTGTGTGGCAGAGGTGCCATGCCATGTTGGGTTTGTGTACATGGCTAGCCACAGTTCCCACAGTACGTAGTGTTGTTGTGTCTGCTAGGTGTACATGTTGTTTGTCATGTTGTATATAAGGTAGCGCGTTTATTCACGAGCAGTGGTTTCTCCCATTTACATATCGCTGACTTAAAGAGGATACAGAAGTTTTTCTCACAGGTGAAAAGTGCGACCACAGTGGCATTCATTCATTACTATGCAAGAATGTCCAACTGCACGACGCTTCTAAGCTTACAGCCCCCAATCTTGCGTGCTTTCTTAAAAGCACACCAACTCCCACAATCAGACCAACATTCACACAGCTTTCTAACAGCAGTTATGTGGTTCTTAATAACATGGACTGCTACGGAATGTTAGCTGGCATACCGTATGTCCTTACTGTTTCAAACCGAGTAACTTCCTGTGGCAATGTCTATTCCCACCCACACAAAGTAACTCCCTGACACATCTGACACTCAAAGTCTGGCACATTTTTTTAATACTGTCTCCTCCGGCCTTGTCACTGGCTTTCAAACTGTTTTTGGTATAATACCAGACTTCATTCATTCAATCATCTCTGGAATAACAGGAACAGTGCCCATAATTCTCGCTCTGTTTGCAGCCATCCTACTACTATTTTTGCTTGTAAAAAATGGCTGCGCTCCCTGTGGTAACAATCATATCCGACAGAATAGGCCTCTAAGCGAAACTACATCCATACCGTGAAAAAATGGAACAACTTTTCAGCTGCTTGCCTCTATCTATTATCGGAGCCAACTACAGCATGACATTTATTTACACATATGCAATCTGCGTGCAACTATTTTTTTATTGCAAAACTTGCCCATTCGACTGATGAATGGATCTATGCCTTGCTAACATCCCAACAATCGCTCCTGATATCCAGCAGGTAATGAAGTATCCTGAAAACCATGAACTTGATTGTTCGGGCAGTGGAGTGATGGCGGATGCAACGCAAAAAGGTATCCTGACGGAATGGGATTTCTGCGCAGCCGCGAAAGATCTCCTGCAACGTGCGACCTTTAACAACATCGCAGATTGCCTGCCAATTCAAATTGCCGCTCCAACATAGGAGGAACATTACTGTCTCTTCGAGGATATGAATTGGATCGCTTCGCTTTTCTCACACGATGGCAACAATCGCCTCTTGGAACATTACGTCTTCAAGTCGCTGAAGAACTTCCGGACTGCAATCTCCAAGACTTGTAAGAAATTCACGTTATCCTTGGATTGATTTTTTTTTTTCTCCAACTTTTTTGACTTTTTCCTATAATTTTTTTTAATACACTTCAATTGAACTATTTTCATATATTAACTTTCTAAGTATACTCAGGCATTTGAACTCTGTTTTCATTATTGCCCCTTACGTCTCCAGCCTAACCAGGGATGGGTGATGTATGGCCTATGCAAATACGCTATTTACTTGCTAAATTAGCCTAAACCCGACATCCATTTTTAAACCACGTCTATTCTTTGTGCACACGTCTCTCTGCCTGCCTGTTATCCACAAAGCCCTTTTACACAAATTAGCTCATCCTCAGCCCACAAGCTGGTGATCAACATGAAAAAACACAACATTGTTTTGGAACTAGTTGGTACAGTCTGGTAATCGTATCCTACCTTTATTTTCATTATAGAATTTAGTCATTCATGTCTAATAGCTATTGTTTATGTCACATGGAACTGTAACATGTAATGTGCAATTCACTGATGCAGCAGCTTAGGTTTGAATACAGCAGAAGCGGTTGGAGTTTGCCTCAGCTCGATGCCTTAGCTCTTGCACAAGAATGTTTTTTTTAAAGGGCTGAAGACAATAATGTATGGTTTGACGAGAAGGGTACTGAATGTGCTTCTGAGAAGGGCAATGTTTGTGTTCCTCCTCAAAGGTCCGATGTGAGTAGAACTATTACCAATTCTGACATGCACCAGATTGAATCTACTGTAGAAGAGATTGCTGACTGTTCTGCTGTTGATAATTTTGTGTTACAAAAAAGGAGTACCAGGGTACCTAAGATGTTTGATGATTACATTTTGGATTTTTTTCTTGTTTTCTTAAAGGATACATGTGGTAATCGTATCCTACCTTTATTTTCATTATCGAATTTAGAGTCATTCATGTCTAATAGGTATTGTTTATGTCACATGGAACTGTAATGTGGATTTCACTGATGCGGGAGCTTAGGTTTGAATACAGAGGAAGCGGTTGGAGTTTGCCGGTCCATTTATGGCACTTAAATAAAGACACTTTTTATATAACTTGCAGACTCCATCGCTTTATTACACACAGCCACTTTCTTAGACACACCATTTGTCTTCTGTGGCATTGCAACGTTCTGCATTATATTCTTCACGATTACTTCTTTATTCCTGCTTGCTAAAACACTGCATTCGAGCCTTCACACCGGTAGGGGTGAGTAGTTCGCTTCCCACTCCCTGTATAGTATAAACGCATACTAACACTACTTTCACAGGTAAGCAGCAGCGACCAGTATCCTACAGCGCCCACAGCACATCACTTTACAGCAATCAGCTCACGGCTTAGGCTCACGGTTTGATCCCCGAGACTTCAGACTGGTAAGAGTGAGTAGTTTGCTTCCCACTCCCGCTATATACTAAACGCATACTAACACCACTTGTACAGCTATGCTACAGCGCCCAGAGCACATCAGTTTACAGCAATCAGCTCACGGTTTAAGCGCACCGTTTCATCCCCGAGTGTACTGGCACCTCACCTCAGCTTCATCTCCCTGTGGGCAAAACAGCTTCACACTCCCTGTATAGCACACCCTAACCACCCCACAGAGCTCAAAGCGATTCTACCCTCCTCTTTCCTACTTTTTTCGCCCTTTTTTCCTCTTACTCGCTTCAACAGAATCACAAAATGGCTGCCAACACTTCCTAGTTGCAACCGTCCCCAGCCAATAACCAGCTCGTGCTCGTAACGCCTCAGCCAATCAGATAACAGAATTCCCAGATATCGATATCTGTAAATTTCGATACTTCTCCAAAACTACTGAACGGATTTACACCAAATAAACAAAAGCGTGCTTTCTAGACCAAGACCCTTCTCCCTGACAAATTTGGGGTAATTCCGTTCACCCGTTCGACCTGTAGCCTTGTCTAAAGTTTCCTATGGAAATTGCATGGAGAAAACACGTTTTGGGACTCCCTTTTTTCTCGGCCCCCCTTGACGAATCACCCCAAAACTTTCAACATAAGAGCTGATTAGTTTGGAAAATGTCATGAACATTCATCAAACTACGCCAAAGTTATAAGCAAAACAAAAAAAGCTCTTCCTATGGAAACTTGGTCCTAACTATAACTTCCTACTGGCGACCGCCAGTGTGTGTGTGTGTGTATGTATGTATGTATGTATGTATATATATATATATATATATATATATATATGTGTGTGTGTGTATATATTTATATATATATATATATATATATATATATATATATACACATATATACATATTAGTTCAATAGTGAAGCAATTGCAGACAAATAGCCACAATAAAATACCCACTTATCTATTCAGTCCGCCATATACAGGTCAAAGACATAGAATAATGCAACCACCAGCAATATGCACATTTGTTTTGCAGAACTAATGAATATCTATATAAAATGTATTTTTAACATAATTTAACAAATGCCCATATACAGAGGGACATGCTGTACATTCCTGTTTGTTTATGGTGGTTATGTCGGGAGGAGCCAATTCTTGAGTAGTTTGCTGAAGAGAAGGCGGTTAGCCGTGGATCTTATGTTGGGGGTAAAGAGTTCTATAATTTGGCTGCTTGAACAGAGAAGAATGTGCCACCCATGGTTTTTTCTTGTATCTTGAGATTTTGTGGCGAGGTGCCACTCTAGAGCGTAGGTTCCTTTATTGAATGTGTTTTGGTGCTTTTCTTCCTGATGAAGAGCGGTCCCGTTCCATTTATTTCTTAGTGGGTGATACAAAGCAGCTTCTGGCAACCGGTAACCAATGCAGGGCTTTCAAGGCAGGGGAGATGTGGTCTTCGGTTTTATATGTAAGAGTAGTCTGGCAGCTGAGTTCTGAGTAGCCTTTTTATGGTCGTTAAAGGTGATGCATGGTAGAGGCTATTGGCGTAATCGAGTTTGGACAGAGAAAGGGAGTTGGTAGCCTGGACCTTGTGTGGAAATCCCAAATGGGGGAAGATTCGTCGCAGAGTTTTTATAGTAAAAAAAGCTTGATCTTGCTAGTTTGTCCACTTGGGCATTCATCAATAGCTTGGAGTCCATGGCCATTCTGAGGTTTCTTACTTCCTTCGATACTTTAAGGTTCCCAGATCACCAGGCCACGCGGTGAGTGGGTCATAATGTTTCCAATGGCTCACACGAGCATTTCCGTTTTGGAAGCATTCAATTTGAGATGGCTCCACGTCATCCACTGATCCACGGCTCTGAGACAACTGAAAATTGGCGAGTCTCCAATGTCTTTGGGGCATTGCAGTTGAAGGAGTATTTGCGTGTCATCTGCATGGTTATAGCACGTGCGGTGAACTTGATTGATCGGTGCTGGTAATTACTTCATTTAGATGTTGAAAAGCATGGGCGAGATGATAGAGCCTTGAGGGACTCCTGCTTTTGTGGAGTACGGTTTGGACGAGAATGGTGGGCTATGGTTGATATTTGTTCTGTTGTGAAGGTAGGATGTGATCCACTCTAGAGCAGTCCTCTCTATGCTGGCTTCGTAGCGTCTTTGTATCAAAGTGTCATGGTCAATCATGTCAAAGGCAGCCGAGAGGTCCAAGAGAGGTAGCGCAGAGGTCAACTTTTTTCTTCAGGTCATCCCAGATGGCAAGGAGGGCAGATTTGGTGCCTCTAACTGGACAGAATCCCGTTTGGAAGTCTGAAAGTAAGGCATTCTCTTCAATTAATTTTTTAGTTCTTCTGGAAATATTCTGGTAGTTAAGGATCTGTTGATGATTCTTTTTATTGGAGTGGCAACAGAGGTTGTTAGAAACATTTTCTTTAAGGTTTGCAGTGGACATGGGTCAGACTGGCCGCCGGCAGGCCTGCTTGATCCATACATTCATTGTGTGAAATGTGTTGGAAGGAACAGAGAGGCTGGGTGGAGTATTCTTGGATTGTTGTTTTGTAAAAGGGTCAGTGCTGGTGCTTTGTCTTAGTTTTAAGTATGAGTTCAATGTGTTTGCTTTGGCCGTGTAATGAATTGCCAGTTTGTCTGTGGAAATAGCATATAGCAAATCGAGAAAAATAAAGGTTGGAGACACAGTACAGGTTTCATGTTATTAATGCAAAACATACTCTCTGAATCTGGTTGGCAATCTGGTAGGCTCAGCAGACAGGTCACAACCTTTTCCCCCCAAGATTGTCACCTCTGTGACCTTTAGCCTTGGCAGACAGGTCACAGACTTTTTCTCTAAGATTATCACCACTAAGACCTTTTTCAGGCACATGTTCTGCAAGCCCTTCCCCTTGAAGCAATCAAGACCCATCAGTTGGACCCTTGTTCCACCATTTGCCATCATCCACTTTCACAGCACTTTCATTGACTTTCACAGCTTTTTTGAGATCAGAGAATCTGGACTCTTCCTTGGGTATAATCCTGGAACATTTCATTGTCTGTCATGCTTTCTCATAAGAACATCAGAGCAAGACTTCATAACACCAGGACATAACGTGAATACTCTTCAAAATAGGACTCTACACTCTTTAGGATACTAAAATACAGCATAAACAAAAACTCATTTGCTGACTAAAGAGGAATATTTATTGCAATAAGTTCCCATATATAATGATAATGAATGTATATATACAAGAATAAATGCAAAGAAAGATAACTGCATGAACACAGGAATAAGGTCATTAAAACTTGGAATACATCACCGTCTATCTGTCAAGCATCACCCTGCCAGCATGACTGGGGAATCCGTTGACAGTCTTAGCAGGAGGTCTCAGCTGGGAAAGGGCTTTAGGCAGTGCTTCCACTCCTAAAAGAGTTCCGGTTAAAGCACAAAGAGTTCTCAATTTTTATACTTTTTACTAACCTGGAGAGAGACTTCTAGAAGGTTCCTCTCCCTTCATCTGCACTGTAGGTCCTGGCTGCACTCCCTGTGTCACGGTCACTCAACGGAGCTGGCCAGGCTCAAATGAGAGCTGAGGCAGAATTCTCCACTTTCTCATCCTTTGGCATTGTACGCAGCCCACACTTGTTTGTTCTAGCAGCTTTATCTCTCCCGCTCGGTGAAGTGAAAAACAAACATTTCGGTGTGTGCAAAAGTAACCTGGGGGCCAGCCTGCATTTGCAGATGAATGGCAGTGCCAGGCAGACAGAAGATGAAACTGTGCTCACAAAATTTAATTAAAGCAACCTGGAGTTAATAGTGAACACATGATTCCACAATATATAAATGCCTGTAGCATTACACTCTCGCAAAATCTCCTACGTTTACTCTCAATTCTTCTCAATTCTTTGGACCCCTGTTCCTATTTTTATGTACTTTAACTCGCTTTTTCCCTAAGTCCCTTATTTTCTTTTCAGCCAACCCAAACTCACCCATCCACTTCCTCAACATTTTTTTAACTTGGACTACGTCCTCTTAATAAAATGAATGGTGATACTTCAGTATCTGCATTGGTTGTGCTGCGCACTGCTCACATCAGGTTTTTAAGTTTTATTCTGCAGTTAAAACTGTTGGCCTTTCATTGTGCTGCTCCTGATTAACACCATACACAAGCACATCATCCTTAAGGGCTACCACACTGGACATCTCTTTAAACATGCTTTCCACAATCTTCTGGAAAACTGCTAAAGCCGAAGCAAGTCCAAAGGCCATGTGTTTGAATTGGAACAGCCCCTCTGGGGTAATAAAGCCAGTGACATGTCTAGAATCAGGGTGTAAGTCAATCTGGTGATCTGCTGATGTCATATCCAATAAGCTAAACCACTTACCCCCTTTTAGAGTAGATATAATCTCCGTAATATTGGATAATGGGTATTGATCTACCCATATCTGCTCGTTGAGATTGCGCAAATCAACGCACAAATGCTAAAGTACCATTAGTCTTTTTGTCCAGAACGACAGGAGCCACCCAGTCCGAGGATTCAATGGGTTCTTATTACATCATTGGCACATAATTTGTCTAGTTTTTGTTTCAACTCAGCAAAGACACTCTACGGGCTTTACGCACTACTGCATGAACCCCTTCAACCAACCTTATTTTGTGGTTAAAGCCTTTGAATAACCCAGTTAGTTCCTGAAAACTTCAGGATACGTAGGTGCCCATTTTGTCTCTTTGACTGCATGAAACTGGGTGTAATCCTTCGTCAGGATAACCTGAAGGGGATTGCTGGGATCCGGTATGATACCTATATTTCTCTGGTTGTGCCACCCCAACCGACATGCATTCATCGTCTCTCGCCACGGATACCACACACCGTGATTTGCTGTCCCTGAAGCACAAATCAACATCAAGTCCACCATAGCCTTCAGGGCGTATCGAAGAACCTCTTAAAGCAATACCCTGAGCTAAAAACAGTTCCTTCCAAACTTTCAAAAGGGTGAATGGGATCCAGAATCTTCCAAAACCATAATGTCCATCTCATTGATGTTTACCAAACATACAGGTCTTCTGGATCCATGTGAAATTAAACCACATATGTGTCCCAAATGCACCCCATCAGTAATGGTGAAGATTTGATCCTCCTCGCTGGATGATGAGTCTCCCACAGTATATTTTTCTACATTGTGCACCTTCTTGGAAGAGTCCTAGCAAAATTATTCTTTGCCAGGCGATCTGCAAACCCTTGCAAAATGCCAGTTTGTAAAACATTTGGCACATGTCTTATTTGTGGCTGGACACACCCTGGCATTACCAAAATGAGATTAACTACCACACCTATAGCATTCCAGCTGCTTGTAAGTTGATCTTTTGTCACTCTTTTTCATTCCTGTCAACCGTTTCTTGATCCAACCTCTCTTTGATCTTCTTGTACTTGCTCTTGACTGCCAGTGCACTTTGCAATTGTGCTAGGACGACGTGCTTTCATTTCTAGTGGCTATCGCTAAAGCTTTCTGTAATGACCAGTCCGGTTTAGACAACAGGGCTTCCTGTGCCTATTTATTACTATTTTTCCAAAGCAATTGGTCCCTTATCATCTCCTCCTCAAATGACTTGTACTCGCATGAGACTACTAGAATGAGCCATGCACCCACAAAGCTGGACGCAGATTCCTGTACTCTTTTGTAAAATTTGTGTCTTTCTAATGTTACATTTGTACATGTTTTGAATTGTGAATCTAAGGATTTGATAGCTGTGGTGTACTCCTTCTACTCTTCACCTTCTGTTGTAAGTACCACCATCTTAGGAATGTGGTTTAACATATTGCACAAAGCTCCCTTTTCACTATGACCATAAACAACTTGAGTCGGCTAATTATACATGATGAATATAATTTTTTTTTAAAACCTTTGGTCTTTGAACTGAGAAAGAGGCCTGCGACACGAAAGGTCGCGATACTAAAGAACCTTGACCTTCTGTAAAATGTTCAGTCGATTTATCTAACTGGACCTAATCAGTGGTATAGAGTTCATAATATATGTCTCCTAAATTCCCACTGTAATTTAAGAATTATTCCGAGATCTCTGACATCTGGATATATCAAAAGCATTCCGAATGTACATCTGAGACTATTTCTGAACACATTAAAAATTTCATCTTAACTTTAACAGAGTACGGGTCAGCAATTGAAATACGCCTTGTCTCCGAGATTTGATTTTATATGAAGCAAGAAACCATATATCTTTTCGGTCTGACTTGTTTTTTACAAGTGATTTTTCATGTGTACTGTGATTGTCCTGAAGATGGTGCTGAACAATTGATTTGTTTTCTCCGAAATGCCGCGTCAGCAGTTTTTTTTCACAGTTTTCTGTATAGAGTGGAGTGTAGTTGTTTTTAAATTAGTTCCAATATATAATTGTGATATCAAATATTGTTTTCATCCTGTATTTTATTTTATTTGGAATTGTATGATTAAATGTATTACCTTCTGCAGGAATGATTTGTCTTGCACTTTAGAAAATATATTTATAGTTTCGATGTATATTTTTGTCACTCCAAGTTTTTTCTTTATTGATATTAATGCGAAATTGTATAGTTGAAAGTTCATTCATTCTTTTTTCAATATAAATGGTGTACTGATACGATAATACTTTCTTCTTTCCCTGAGATCCCTCATTAGTAATTGCTAAGTAGTTTTTTGTAAAAAAAAAAAGACATTTTTCAATCATCATGTATGATTAGCCGACTCAAGTGTTTAAGGTCGCAGTGAAAAGGGAGCTTTGTGTTGTTGAATATATCTATTCCCTGTCCCTTTTCTTTGCACTAGGCTAACCCCCTTTGTTGTGTGAGGTTTAAAATATTGCCTTCTTCAGAACCTAAAAAATGCCTGAAAATGGCAAACTTTATTTGATGCGTTAAAGAATCTTCTTCAAGGGCATCCAAGTATGCTTCAAAACTTCCTTTCATCTGTCGCTGTCTAATTCGGTGGGGCGCAAGATTGGGAAGAAATGCGTCCGGTGGCGCAATTGCCTGTTGCTTAGCATCCCAACCAGACAAAAGCGCTATACAAAGTTTAATTAGAGTTGTAACGTGCGTAGAGGTATGTGTGTGTGTCACTGTGAATGACACACAAAAGGTAGGATGTACTGCGGTCAATTGTATGCGTGTACAAGTATACTATTACAGAACGCTCGCATAATCTAAATAACCTGTGCACCACCCTAGTAAACGTACCCAATGTATTAGCACTATAGGATAGAGTAAACATGAGATCCGGTGTGCGTACCACTGCAAATTTTACATACATGGAGGTAGGTGTGCAAATCTTCGTAGTTTGCATTGTTAGCACCATTGTGTAAAGCATGGAACAGTAACAAGGCAGACACCACTCTAGTAGAAGTGCTTAATGTGCTAGCACTGTAGAGTAATGATTTCTGAAGATTTGCTGTGCGTGTCACGGCTAATACAACTCACCGTAGTTTGCACAGAAAGCACAACTACACAAATATACCAGTAACAAAGCAAGAGCCTTATCAGAAATGACCTCCGGGTGAAGGCTGACCTAGTGTTTAGAAATGTAGACCTGAACCAATCTGATCTAATATGGATACCGGCATACCTGGCAGTTAACAGTACGTTGTGAGGAAGTCAGTCAGTCACTCACAGGCCAGATCCAAAATGGACGCCGGGCATACGTGTTGTGTAGTTACGTACAGGGAGGAAGTCAGGCAGTAGCCAGCACGGCTTCTTTAATAGTAAATTAAGTGCACAGTACCTCTGAGGTGCACTGCTGGAGCCAGGGAGCACCTCTGTTGGCAGAGTTTGATAAAAGCTGTCAAGACTGGTATGTTGCAGACCAAGCAGGGATCTTCACACGGCGGTGCATGATCTGAAGATGACACGCGTAGGGTGTCCTGCTGACTGGCAACTCTTTGCCAGTATATTTTTTTTTTAATAAAAATTTTATTGTGCAGAGAAAAAGGGTACAAGCACGGACCTACAACCTCCTGGGCCGGCCGCTAGTATGCAGAAATGATCGAGCAGTTCAAAAACAATGACTGGCCCGCAGGGGCTCCGCTAGATGACAGGAGATCAAGCTGCACATAAAGGAAGTCAGGATACAGCCTTTTTACATAACTATCAACCAAAGTAAAGAAAAACAAAAAGCAAGGCGAAAAACATTGAAAGGGCGTCTAACCATAGCAGAGGAACTCCACATAGGACCACCCTAGGGTGGTCAATAAAAGGGGGGTCTGAGAGGGAGGGGGGGGCCACGGGAAAACCAAATCTATACTCAGATGAACAGAGTAAGCAAGGAACCCTCAAGGATCAGGGGGACAAGGCAACCTCAGACGTATCCACCAGGGGGGGAGAACAGATAGTCCCTCGATACACATTCCACTGACCCCACGCCCCCGGTTTACCACGAGCCACATACACCGTCTTCTCCCTGAACATGCACCAGTCCATGTTCTCCTTCCATACGGACACGGTGGGAGGCCGTTGGGAACCCCACAGCTGCGCAATATCTCTCTTTGCGATCATGTTTCCAAGGGCCGCCCACCGAGCCTGAGCCGCATTATAGTCATTGGGCTCCCACACATTCAGAACACATCGGCGCACCTCCGGCAGCAGAGCGACCCCAGTGACTCGTTTCATAACATCATGCACCTGGCGCCAATATTCCGCCACCTCGCGGCACTCCCAGAGGATGTGGAGAAAGGTGGCACTGAGCCCGCAGCCACGCTTACAGAGCCCGTCATCAGAAAACCCCATCGAGACCAAACGGGGACCCGTCACATAGACACGATGGAGAATCTTAAGCTGGACCAGACGGAGACGGGCCGGGATGGCAACCTCCTTAGGGGATGACAGCGCAGACTGCCAGTTCTCGTCGTCCAACTCCACCCCATCTCCCGTCCATGCCTCCCGAAGACGCACCAAGAGATCAGCCCGATTATTTATTAGTTTTTTATAAATCAGGGAGATAGTACTGTCGGGGACGTGTCCGTCGAGTATACGGTCCTCGAGAGGCGAAGAGACAGGGACCGTGGTCCCCTCCCCAAAGACCGAGAGTAGGGCGTGCCGAACCTGGACATAGCGGAAGAACTCCCTTTAACTAAGCTCGTACTCGCTCTGAAGCGCCGCGAAGGATTTAACCGCGCCTTTAACCCATAGGTCCCCCACTCTGCTAATGCCGATCGTATCCCAGTGCTCAAAGCCTTTCGTTGTCCAGAGGCTTCCCAAGCGCTCAGAGGCGAATAGAGGAGTAGCACACGTTAACCGCCCACTCCACCCCACAGCTACATTCGCCGCCTTCCACATACGTACCGCAATCCTAGTAGGGCCCGTGAGGGTCCTTCCGGCAGATCGAGAGTAAAGCGCTCTGTTATAGTTACCGCCGGGAAGCAGGAATTTATCCATCTCATATGCCGGGTTCGAGCCAGGAGCGTACGTAGCATGGTTAATGGCAGACAGCTGGGAGGCCCAATAGTACCTTCTAATGTCAGGAAGCGCAATGCCCCCGTCATACCAGGGAAGAGTCAGCTTTGCCAAAGCGATACGCGCACGACCGTCCCAAACCAGTTTCCTCTGCAAACTCTCCACTTCCCTAAAGTAGGCCGCCGGAATGATATCGAAGGAGTTCTGGAGAGCGTAAAGAAATCTGGGAAGGGACATCATTTTAAACAGTGCTGCGCGACCAAGTGGAGACAAGGGCAACTTACACCACCGAGCCGTGTCCGCCCTCAAACGCCGGAGGGGAGACAGGAGATTCTGCTCGTAGCGGACCGCCGGATCCAACGAAACGTATACCCCCAAGTATTTAAAGCCGGATTGAGACGTTTGGATCGGAAGCCGAGGCGGCAAGAGAGGAAGGCCACCGGAGATAGGATACACGCAAGATTTGGACCAGTTAATTATCAAACCCGAATTTCTCCCGAAGGAAGTAAGGACATCAAAAAGCACATTGAGCGACTTCCGCGGCGAGGTGAGGTACAGAAGAATATCATCCGCGTACAACGAGACCCGATCCTCGAAGCCCGGGGCCCACCCGATCCCTCTGATCGAGGGCTCCCAGCGGAGCCAGGCAGCGAGCGGTTCCAAGGCGAGAGCAAAGAGCAGAGGGGACAACGGGCACCCCTGCCTAGTACCCCTCCCGAGCGCGAAGGGCCGAGAAACCCACCCATTGACAACCACCTGAGCCATTGGACCAGCATAGAGGAGCTTCACCCAACCAATAAATCCCTCCCCAAAGCCAAACTTCGCCAATACGGCCCAAAGGAATGGCCACTCGATGATGTCAAAGGCCATCGTGGCGTCTAAGGAAACCAATATGGCCGGTTCAGAGAAGTACTCCGCCCTAGCGAGGACGCCATGTAGACGCCGCAAGTTGAGAGCGGTATTACGATGAGGGATAAAGCCGCATTGATCCGGATGTATCAAATCACAGATAACTCCCAGCAAGCGATTAGCGAGAACCTTGGCAAGGATTTTCGGTTCGGCATTTAGTAGGGAGATAGGCCTATATGAGGCACAGCGGTCTCGTGGCTTACCGTCCTTGGGAATAACAACTATAGTAGCCAGACGCTGGTCGTCGGGAAGGGAACCCCGCTCGAGCGACTCCAGAAACATACGACGGAGGAAGGGCGCGATTTTATCCGGGCGCAGTTTATACAGTTCAATCGGCAGTCCGTTGGGGCCCATAGCCTTGCCCGAGCGAAGAGAACGAATCGCGGTAGCAATCTCGGCGACAGACAGGGAGGCATCCATCTGCTCACGGTCCTCGACGGATAGGCCGGGCAAGGCAATATCCCGCAGCAAGAGACGAGAGTCATCCTCATCTCTATCAGACACCGGGGAGTACACCGCCCGGAGGTGGTCAGCAAAACACTCCACAATCTCACCAGGGTCAGTCACACACACTCCATCCGAAACCCGAAGCTCCGGGACCACACGATTCACTCTCTCCTTCTTATCCAACCAAGCAATCAGTTTACCCGCCTTGTCCCCGGCATCATACAGCCTACCCTGTTGCTCCCTATACATGCTCTTGGCAGCGTCAGTGACAAGAGACTTATATTCAAACTGCTTCAAGCTGAGGGCATGAAGCCCATCCCGAGTGACACCCGTCTCCAAAGCCGCCTCCAGCCCCGATATTTCAGTCTCCAGCTTCACCACCTCCTCATTCTTAACCCTCTTGGCCTCCACTATCTGGGATAGGGCATGCCCGCGGAGCACTGTTTTGAAAGCTTCCCACAGGGACACTGAGGACAACACCGACCCCTCATTCTCGAGAAAATACTGATCAATCGACTTAACAAGGCTATCACGAATCTTGGGGTCGCGCAAGTACCAAGGGTTAATAGGGGCGATCCGCCCAGCGGACCGCATCCCGGTGTCGAAAAGCAACCACAGTGGGGAATGATCAGAGATACCCCGGGCCAAGTGCTTGACCTCTCGAATCCGGGCAGTCTGGGCCGCGGGCATAAGAAAATAATCCAATCTGGAGAGACTCCCATGGGCCCCAGAGTGAAATGTGTACTGACACTGTGTCGGATGCATTAACCTCCAACAATCCACCAGACCGAAGGTATCCAAGAGTCTGCCGAGCCACGCTTGGGCAGCAGGGAGGGCCCTGGGCGGGTGGCGATCCAAATCACCCGAAACAACCGAATTAAAATCACCACCCATAAGCAAAAGACTGTCAGGAAGCTCAAGCAGCATACGACCCAAGTCTGAGAAAGTGGAGTTCTGGAGGCCCGGGGGAACATAAACCGAAACCAAGGAAAGGGACTGTCCCTCCCACCTCCCAATCAGAGCCACATAGCGCCCTCTATCGTCTAGGACAACCCTGGTGATCTCTAGCGGAAGTGAAGATCGTAGGAGAATGCCCACCCCTCTAGAGCCAGTGGTGAAACCGGAATGGGCCACGAGTCGGTATCCCCCCCTGTTCATGGCATGACAAACATTACCAACCAGATGCGTCTCCTGTAAGAATACCACATCAGGAGTCAAACGACGCAAATACTGCAGCACAACACCCCGTTTGATACGACCCCCCCAATCCGTTGACGTTCCAAGACATCAGTCTCAACCCGTCCCCCCCCATCCCCTCCAATAGATCAAAGGTCCTCCAGCAAATAGCGCGACACCTGAAACTGAAACAGAGCCAATACCTCGCCTTGAAAACAAAAAACACAAATCCAAACAACCCCTCCCGCCCACCAACCCCCCCCCCAAATTCAACTCCCCCCACCCTGCACCCCTGCGGTCCAAAAAACCACCCCAACTTGCAGTGTGCCTATCGCCCTACAAACCCCATTCTACGAAAAGACCCCGGAGGAGGAAAGGGACCCGTCCCTGCCCGCCCCCAACATAGATCATAATTAAACAAAATGTACAAAAGAAGTAGAACCCAGCCGAACAAAACAAAATGTCAAAGTCAAGGACCAAAAGTCACTCCGAAGGAGGCCCGCCACCCTCGGCACCACCAGAAGGCCCAGGCCGGTCACCCCGGTCCGGTAGAGAATCCAGCCAGTCACTCACAGTCGCAGGACAGTCAAAAAAGGTAGCCCGGTCTTCGTATTCCACTCGGAGCTTAGCAGGAAAAAGCATCGAGTACTTAAGACCCAGGTCCCGGAGACGGCGCTTCACCCCCTGGAAACCCATCCGCTGTTTCTGGACCAGTTGGGTGAAGTCCGGGAAAAAGTTAACAGATGAGTTCCCATATCGGACCGGGCCATGTACCCGTGAGGCCTGCAGAATCGCATCTCGGTCTCTGTAGTGAAAAAGTTTTGCGACAATAGGCCTCGGGGGAGCTCCCGGTCGCGGCCGACCGCCTGGGACTCGATGGGCCCGCTCCACGGCAAAGAACTTACTCAGGCCAGCGGGGGCAAGCTGTTTGAGGATGAGTTCCTCAACCATAAGATCCACCGGGCGATTGTCGGAGGTCTCCGGAACACCTAGACGCGGATGTTATTGCGTCGAGCCCGTCCCTCGAAGTCCTCCAGCCGCCGGGCCATCAGGTCGTTGGTCGACTTGAGGTCGCCGAGAGCAGTCTGCAGGTCCGACACATCCGTACCAAGGGTGGACGTCCGCAAATCCAGCGATTGGACCCTCTCATTGGTCTTAGAGAGATCCGCCCGAATTAGCGTAACATCAATGGCCACCGTGTCGATTTTACGGGCCAAGGCCTCGTACTGCTGAGCGATGGTCTCCTTGATGCCATTAATGGCGCCCATGATGTCCTGCAGGGACAAATCTGGAGGGGCGGACGGAACACCCCCAGCGTCATCCGGGAGAACACTGGCCGTCCCAGGGGACCCTTTACCCGGAGTGTAGCGGTCCATGTTGTTGGTCTGGACCGGTCCCCCACGTAGGGATGTCTTGGTCTTACGCCTCTCGGGATCCCCTCTGCCTCCCATGTGGGACCACGCTCGCCGAAGGGGACCACCGAGCAAGCGTCAAAGTGGCACGGGCGAAGCCGACACGAGCCGTACCAGGGACCGCAATGTGGCGGTGCGAGAGGATCAAAGTCAATGGGCACACTGGGTTCAGGCGGAGGCAAAGGCACGAAGCGAAGGCAGAGTAAAAACCCAGCCGCACAAAGCAACTCCACTGTCCAGCCACTCAGAGATCCAAAAGTGAAACCGAAAGTGATGAGACGGCCGCCGGCACAGCCCAGATGCCGTTGTTGTTCAACTATGCCCCGGCTCCACAGTTCACCTTCGCACCGGGCACAGCCATCAGTTGGGCCTCAAAAGTTCAAACCACCATAGATCAGGTCTCCCAGGTCCGATTTGGTTTCTGAAAAGAGTTTAGGGTTCAGCCAACGTTCATCTTCCAGAATCCGTCAACCAGGTCAGGATAGAGTCAGGATAAGTTCCGAGGAGCAGCGAGGGTCCGGGGAGCCCTGTGCTCACGCGACCATCTTGGATGCGTGCTAGGCTCCTCCCCCTCTTTGCCAGTATAAAGACTCTGTGATGCCGATTGAAGGTAAGAAGGCTTGATTTATTTCGTAGTCAGCAGGACTAGAAACTGCCACCCCCTCACAAGGAGAGCAACTGCCAACCTCTCTTCCACCATTAAACCTCGAAGGCACCGCTCCACAACATTCCATGCACTCTTCTGGTGCCCATGGCGACGGGCACCAGAAGAAAGCAATCCGGCAGAAACCGGAAGGATGAGCTTGATACTGGCTATGTGGAGGAGTTCCTACCCTTTTCCGTAGGTGAGGAATTTGTCAGTGTGTCCCTACAGCAAGCTATGTTCACAGCCTTAGAACCACTGAGTAAATGGAGACTAGCTGTGGAATGCAGTTTTAACCCCCCTACGGCGGAAGACCTTAGCCCTCATCAGCCATTTGAACTTCTTGAAGTCTCTAAGGAGGCTGCAAAGGGTATAGCCAAAAAAGTGACATCCCCTCCTTCTGATACCGTTTGAACGGCTTAGACAGGCGTTCCTAAAATGCAGGGATAGTCCTTTTATTGACTCCTTTGACCCCCTTTGCCTGGGCAATAAGAAAGAAGAAAAGGACAAGTGTCTGCGTCCGGTAATTAACTTGAAGGAATTCACAAGTGGCTTCTTTACTGACATTTCAGGATGGAGGGTCTCCATCTACTAAGGGACATACTCTTTCCAGACAATTGGATGGTGAGAAAATACCTGAAGGGTGCCTGCTTGACAGTTCCAATTTTACCGCCCTACTGCAGATTCCTACAGTTCCAGTGGGTGGGACAGGTTTACTAGTTTGTGCTACTCCCAGGATGCTGTACACCTCCAGTAGTATCTGGAGCTGGTACTCTCTCTACTGCAGGATCTTGGTTTTGTTATCAATGAGAAGAGATCAAGGGTTCACTCCATTGCAATCAATGTGTTTTGGGGAATTCCTCGTTGACAGAGTAAAGCAAATATTCAAACTTTCTCACAAGAAAATCATGCTGATCAGGAAGGACTTGAGTTGCACCCTGACTAAAGAGTATGTGTTCCTCTAATATCTGGCCAGGATAGCAGGTCTTCAAGTATAGTCTAGGCCATTTTTTCAGGCCATTTATCTTCTCAAGCTTTTCAACACTTGAAAGCAGCTCATTTGCACAAGGGTCTTCCTTACGGAGAAAAGGTTTGACTCTCAGTGGAAGCCAGGTCAAAGCTCCAGTGGTGTATGGATCACGTGGCAACATGGAAAATTGTTTGTTCTGCTCCAAATGTAGTGATCGAATCAGACGCGAGCATCTCATTCTGGGCGCTTTCTGGAGAGTTTACCACCAGAGGCCCATTGTCTAAGCAGGAAAGAGGGCTGCATATCAAATGCTTAGAACTGCTTTCAGGATTCTCAAAGATTGTCCAGTTTCTTTCTCTTGAACATAGTCAACATATCCACTGTCCGATATATCATTCGGCTTGGTGGTATGAAGTCAAAGGTTCTCGCAAATTGGGCGATGTTTTTTTTTCACTTCTTGCTCGGATGGTACAGCCGCATTGCAGTTTGGAATTCCAGACACTTCAAGATTTCAGTGTATGGAAGCTGGACCCAGCCATATTTTGGATGCTTTTATAGTTGAGTAAGGTACCTGTCAAGTGGACATGTTTGTGTCTTGTCTAGGCCAGCAGTTGCCCAGTTCTCAGCTGGAGACCGGATCCTCTGACACTGTTAACAGATGTGTTCATACAGATTGGAGCCAGCTCCGGTGGCATGCCTTCCCCCATTCATTGATAGCCATGCTGACAGCACAGGACAGATGGCAGAAGCTATCCTGGGTTCTTGTAAACCTGAGTTTAAGATCTCTAGTGTGTTTTTCACTTCTTCCGGAACTTTCTATGGATTTTTCAGTCCTACTTCCCCAGAGTCCATGCATGATGTTGGGTGTGAGGGACAACTTGCACTCTTTGGTGTTGAGAGAAATACTCAAGCTGATGGCCTCTGATTGCAGGAGAGGGTTGGCAATCTTGGGCCTTTCCGAACAGGCTCTTTATAAGGGCATGGGCGGACACCACCAATAAACAGTATGGGTCTGCTTGGTGAAAATGGTCCTATTTGTGTTTGGGACATTTTAAATCCTGTGGGAGCAGGTATAGTACATGTTCTGAATTTCTTTTGAGTTGTCATACAGTGGGTTCGCCTACAGTACCAAAACGATCGGGTCATGAGCTTATCGGTGGTGTGGCCCCCACTCGACTGCCATCTTCTCAGGGGTGTTTGGTTGTCCAAGCTGCTCATTCATTAGTAGCCCCTAACTCTGGGATGTGAAAGTGGATTTGTGGAATGTTCGAATCCTGGTAAGACAACAGAATTCTGTCAAGGAAAAAATGAACCTAACCGGTAAGCTGGCTATGCTTTTCTGTCTGGTTTCATATAAACATGTATCAGATGTGAGAGCTCTGGATGTTTCTTCCAGGATTTTCAACACGGATGGAGTTACCTTTACGGTTTCTTGGAGCACTAAGACGATTATCAGAACAGTTCAGAACAGGGCCATAACCGCTAGTGCTTTCTTAGTTGGGGATGTCTGAAGAATATTATAAGGGCAGCTAACTGGTTGTCTGAATCTTCCTTTTAAAAGTCCTACTTTCAGATCGTTCGCCTATCTCCAGGGCACTTACGACCTGGCGCGCACGGAATATTTTAGGTATCTACAGGTCCGTCACTCCCTCCGAGCTAATATCCCCTCGAGCACTAGACCCCCGCAGGCCTCCCCGCTGGATGACAGATTGCTGGATGGCCACATGCCAGAGCATGCCCTCTCGCTCACATATAAGAAATTGATTAACAACCCCCCTGATCCTCTCGACTCCCTGAAAGAGAAGTGGATGGCGAATGGCCTTGAGATTGATGACGAGGAGTGGACCACCGCTTTGGCATCTCCTAGGGAAGTAGCGATCTCGGCTAGACTCCGTCTGGTGCAGCTTAAAATACTGCACAGGGTATACGTCTCCTGCACCAGGCTACAGGCGATGGGGAGGGGAGGGGAGGGACTGTGTCGGCGGGGGTGCGGAGAGAGGGGCTCCTTCTTCCATGTTTTGTGGGAATGCCTAAGGGTGCAGCGGTATTGGAGGCGAGTGGTGTCCTGCATGGGTGAGGTATGGGAGACTCCTATTCGCACTGAGGCCAAGAGGTGTTTGCTTAACATTTGGGAGCCTACGGACTTGCCCCAACGGGGGAGACTCTGGGTTACGCTGGGGCAAATGGTTGCAAAGCGGAACATTGCCCGTCTGTGGGGAGCATCGACTCCACCTAAACTGGCGGACTGGCAAAACGATATGGACTGGTGCATGCTACAGGAAAAGGCGGTATATACGGCGCGAGGGTGCCCACGGAAGTGGGGGGAGGTGTGGTCACTGTGGAACACCTTCCGAGGGGACATAGTTGAGCCTCCGCAGGCCCGGCTGTCTGGCCTGGAGATTCCGGTCTAATCAATGGCTGGTGCCCGACTTCAAGTATATTGGTTTAGTCTTCCTGCTGTCTCTGTAAGTTCCCGGTGCTGTGACACCCCAGATGTGATTGCACTGTTAAGACCAGTCTTTTGTGACCTGATTTTGTTATGTTATGTTTATAAAACCAATAAAAAGATTTTACAAAAAAAAAAAAAAAGTCCTACTTCAAACCAGTGATGGGTGTGTAGTGAACTGTGGTTGCCTACCCTCCCTGATAGGTAAAGAAGGCGTTGGTTCCACTGGGATAAGTATACCAATGCTGGTATTCTTATTTTACTATAGAGAGTTTGACTGCTCGACCTCACTGTGCAATTGTGCACCTTTTCCTTGCTTAAGCCTGTTTATACTGGTTGTATTCATTGCCTTTTATCAAATGACAATTACTAATTAGTGTAGTGATTATGTATTTATTTTGCAGGTCCTGAACAGGAACGAGAGTTTCAGTGACACAATAATTGCATTTGGGCCTTTTTGCACAAAGAAAAAGAAAGTGCTGTTCCTTGTTCCTTGGAGCCCTTTATGCATGATTGGTGGACTAACTTTTTTCAGCTTGAACTCCTAGGAGTTCTAGTCCTTCACAGTCATGTTATTATTTGTTAGTTGGGATGCTGAGCTAACTAAATGTAGAAAATGTAAGCATTATCCAAACCTCAGTGTCCTTAATTGTACATTATCCATGGGTTTAGTACTTTGTACTGCATTTCCCCACTTGTCACCTAGTACCCTTCATGTATTGTGCCTAAGCCATTTGTGTATAAATCACTCTTCATAATATATGGACGTGTCAGGACCCATCATGTGTTCAGTACTAGTGGCTTCCTTTTCTACATTTCTCCCTTGACGTTACGCATGCTGAGAATTCTTTCCCACCTACAGTATTATTTAATCATCCAGCATATGTGTTCTTGAGGATCTAGTGTCTAGGGGGTCCGTAGGTTCATGTAGCATTGCTGTCTATGCAGTGAAATAATCTGATAGAGACATCTAGCCGTAGATTCCTCAACTTAGAATTTTCCCCAGGCACCAGACTGAATCCGGAAAGTTTCATAAGTAGTACCTCTGCACGACGGTAGTGGATGTCGAGCGACTCCGTAGTGGCGGCGTCCTCCAAATGTGATGTCGCCTGTTTCCATACAAGTCCACCCCTGACGTGCTGACGTCAGTTTTCCTCTTTTCCGCGCTACATCATGGATCTGATCAGCAGTTCCTCAGTCCATTCTCTTTTGGCCTACTGTAACGATTTTGTCAAAAGGAATAGTGTGTTTCTATGTCCTTTGGGTTGAAACCCTGTGGGTCCAGTGGACAACAAATGTCAGCCACGGACCCCCAAACTGTTTGTATGTGGTACTTAGGAGAGCGGATATACTCAGACTGGTTTCAACCGTTCTGGAGATATTCCTTCCCTCTGTTGAATTGACAACATTTCAGAACCAGTTGGTAGAGCCAGTGCTTCCATTTAGTAAGGCTCTCTGTGTTATTCTGTTGGGGGCCTGGACTAAGCCTGAAACGGGGGCCCCTTTGGATGGTTCTGTTTTCTCTCGGACATTCGGTCGACCCCTGGAGATTAAATGTCTCCTTAGGCATCCGACTCATCATAGTTTATGTGGTGCAGGCTGCCTTGGCTGCTCAAAATATTGATACTTTCCCTCTTACTCCCCCCAAGAAAGAGAGGCCAGGAAATTGGATAGCTGTGGCAGGCATACTTTTGCCCCCACTAGTTCAGCACTGCATTCTCTCAATACCTCTTGTGTCCATGGACGTTTCTCCCATGCATTATGGGACTCGTTAGAGCGCCTGCTGCCCTCCCTTCCGAAAGAGACGAGACCGTTCTTGTCCCGTAGGTACAGGGCTGCCAACAGGCGGCTAAACTGATTATTCTTTGTGGTATGAACACTACTACTGAGTCTGTAGGTCGGGCAATGGCCTCTTCAGTAGCACTCAGTCATCGTGCCTGATTGCGCACATCGGGATTTTCAGATGCAGTTCAGGCTTCTTTATTTGATATGCCTTTTGATGGTGCATACCTTTCTGGCGCGCATGCTGACTCTGCTTTGCGGAGATTTAGACTGTTTCCTGGTTTTGCTTGTATTAGTTTATATGGGGAAACCTTCCGTTCCACTGTGAGCCATTCATGGGGCGGCGGCCATTTGCTTTTTTTTGTGAAGGATTAGAGTTCGAACACATTTTCAGTTCCACGGCATAGAGCTAATGCTCTAATTCGGTGGCATGGATTCATGTCTTTGGCCTCCTAGCCTTGTACAGTCATGGATTGATTACCTTTGACAGGGATACATAGTATTATTTTTATGAAGTGTTTTCTCCAACACTTCCTCATCCCTCTGTTGTGGGTTATGTTACCCGCATGGTTCTGGGTCGCAAAATAAAGAATAGACATCTCAACCCAGTCTATTCCTAAGCCTCTATATTTTGATGGCAACAACTATAACCACCTCAGCTCAAATCATAGTGTCTACTTCCTCCTCTTCTTTAGTGTACATTTCTCTTGCAATTTCTAATTGTCAAATTATGCTTTTGATCTACCTCACTATATACTGTCCATCTATTCACATAAGCTTATCTCGCTTAGTCACACTGTCAATCTTAACATTAATTTCAGTACCAGTGTATTGGTGAATGCCAGGCAATAAATCTATCCGCATTTACCAATTCTATTGTGCAAGTCTCACATGCTGCAAGTTCTCTTCTAGGAGATCCTCCTCAATAGTCATAAGTACTAAATAGTCCCACCCACATGCAGGGACGCCAGAGCACTTCTTAACTATTATATATGTATGTAATAATAATGTACATTGTGATAAATATTTGCAGCCTACAGAAAAGGCTAAAAATGGGCAATTAGAAGTTTGCCTAGATGGATCTTCTAATAATATCGATATTGTTATTGCTTTTAATAAAAATGTGACATTAAAAAATAAGGTTAAAAAAAATAAGAGATCGCTGTCCACGCCGGTTTAATCAAGAATGTTCCAAATTAAATAGAGATCTGAAGGAAGCTCTGCAAACTGATCCAACAAATAGAGAAAAAATTAGTAGCCTTAGAAAAAGTTATAAACCAGCACAAATCGCTAGGAAAACAGAAATTAGAGAGACTGCATGGGACAATTTGGTCCAGGCAGCTGAGACCAAAAATTCTACCCTTTTTCGGAAAACTATTGACCAACCCCTGTTTAAGGATATTTCTATGGCAGGGATTGACACAGTAGTTACCGCAGAAGATTGGTTATTACATTTCAAGGATATTTTTAACCCCACTAAATGCTGTAATGAAACGAACCAGGACAGCAATATTATTTTAATTAAAACTAATAAAATTTAAACTATTACTGCTGATGAGGTTGAAACCGCCCTGCATAATAGCGCAAGTGGGAAGGCTGCTGGCCCTGATGGGGTTCCCATTGATATATTCAAATATAATGGTGACTTTTGGTCCCCCATTTTAGTTAACCTTTTTAATGCCATCTTTGATGGGGTGCTATCCGCAACTTGGGCCCAAAATGTGATCGTTCCGATTTTTAAAAAAGGCAACAAATCTAGTGCTAAGTGCTACCGCCCCATTTCTCTCCTTGATTCTACTTTTTAACTTATGGGTAGGATCTTATTAGCTAGACTTGAATGTTGGGTCAAGGATTGTAATATTTTAAGTGAAGCCCAATATGGCTTCAGAAAGGGAATTGGCACGGTTGAGCAGTGTGTAAATTTAGAGCTACTCCTAGGGAAATATACTATGGCTAAAACTGGCTCACTCCACCTATGCTTTGTTGACCTTTCCAGCGCGTTTGACTTAGTAAATCGTAGTATGTTATGGCAAACGCTGGAAGAGATGGGTGCTCCACACAATATCATCAACCTCCTGTCACAAATCTATGCCCATTTAATTTCAAAGATTCGATATGGACAGAACGGAGAATGCACATCGCGCTTTAGAGTAACCCGAGGTATTAGACAAGGTTGCGTCCTTGCCCCACTCTTATTTTCATCATATATAAATGGAGTGGATTTTTTACTACAGAGTCATAAAACAGATGCCCCTGTCGTTGGTAAACGTGTAACACCGGTTTTGTTATACGCCGACAACGCTGTCCTGATTTCTAGGACTGCAAATGGCCTACAACTTTTGATCAATGAATTTACTAATTTCATGACTAATAAAAACTTATGATTAATTTGTCCAAGACTCTAGTATCGACGTGTGGAAAAAGTAAAACTAAAATTAGAACCCATTGCGTCAATGGTGCACCGATTTAAAGGACTACAACTTTCTCTTACCTGGGGCTACTTTTTAATTGTAAAGGTTCATGAAATGCACACGTCAATTTATGTAAACTAAAATTCCTAAGAACAACTGAGGTCATTTTTAGATTCTCACAAAAAATAGGCAACAAGCCAGTGCGAGAGATTTAAAAATTGTATAGGAGTAAATGTATAACTGGGGTCTGCTACGGCGGATCGCTTTGGGGCATGGCGGATACTCCCCATTACAAATATGGGAAAACAAATGTTCGAGGCATATGAGCTGCAGATCACACACTAAGGATAAGATCGCCATCTGGTGTTGGGCTTGGATGATTGCAGGTTGTTGTTGTCTTCGGAAGAAGTCTTTGGTCACGAGATTGGTGACTCCTCCCCTGGACAACAGTGCGCATGGGCATCCACTCCATCCTCAGATTGTTTTTTTCCGCCATTGGGTTCGGATGAACTTTTTTCCGCTCCAGCAGAAAACTTATAGCAATCACTACAACTCTCATAACTTCAAAACTCGACGTCGAAAACCATATCGGTCCGACTCCGGACGCGGCTGATGGAAAGGACACCTTTTAAAAAATGCCCCCAATGTGGAGCAAAGTTCCCTCATAGCGATCACCATGAGGTCTGTAATTTGTGCCTTTCACCAGACCACAACGAATCCAGCTGTCCAGCCTGCGCCGCATTCCGTTCGAAGAAAACCATCCGGACCGAAGAGCTCGACGCCATATCATGGCCAAGCCGGTTCCGGAACCAGAAGACATCTTTGCACAGGACGTCCCTGACGATGACTCCGAAGATCTCCAAATCATGTCCGAGGCCGACGATTCAGATCCGGGGCAGCCTGTGAGTACCAGCCCCCCTACCCCAACACCACCCAAAAAGACATTGGTCAAGACTCTGCCAACTGGGCACAGTCGCGATCCAAAAACATCTTCTGAAGCCCCGCCCTCGGGCCCGGCTCCGAAGAAAAGTAAGCCTGCAGGTGGCTCGGGCTCGAGCAAACCTCATGTCATTGTGCCTATAATACCTTCGGCACCAAAGCAGGCTTCGGGACCGAAATCTCCATCGGGCCCGAAACGTCACTCGGTCTCGACATCTCCACCGGCACCGAAACGTTCTTCGGCGCTGAGGTCTCCACCGACACCAAAAGGCTCGTAGGCACTGAAAGGCTCGTCGGCACCGAAAGGCTCCTCGGCACCGAAAAGCTCATCGGCACCGAAAGGTTCTTCGGCACCGAAAAATCCACCGGAACCGAAAAGTTCTTCGGCACCCAAAACATCTTCGGTGCCAAAACACGTCCATAAAGACCCGAAAAAGTCGGCGCCACAGCCGCCTTCGGACACTGAGGAACTCTTTCGACCTGATCCTAAGCAAAAACGGATTTACATAAATCCAAAAACTGGACATGTCACAGCGGTGCCCTACAAGAAAAGGAAGCTGGACTCTCCACCTCCTCCAGCACCTCCAAAGAAGGACTGTGCCACTTCACCCATACGTCCTTCCTCTCCTACATTACCTCCTATTCCATCCCCCCAACCCCCACCGCCTGCACCTCTACCATCTCCTTCTCATACACCACCTCCACAGGATGATGATGATTTTGGGGGAGGGGGAGACCCAGATTTCTTTACTTATCCCACTGATCCTACTGATCCCTTTACACTCCCGGACACAGCACCAGTAGATGACTGGGCTTACCCTATGCCTGATGTGCCTGACCCCGCTCCATACCCCTCAAAACCCTCCCCTCCTTATGACCATTTAGGGTTCGGTCAGCTTATTAACAGAGCAGCATCGTTTCATGGTGTCACCATGCACACCGACACTCCTGAGGAGGATTTTCTACTCGACACTTTTGAGCAGTCCCAGAAAACAGTCCACATTCTACCCATGATTAAGGGAGTGATAAAGCATGCCACTGAGGTTTTTAAAGACCCTGTCAGGGCCAGGGTTCTCAACCCCAGAATAGAAAAAAAATACAGACCAGCGCCACAAGACCCTACGTACATCAAGGCGCATCTCCCCCTAGACTCACTAGTCGTCTCCAATGCCAGAAAAAGGACCAACTCCCAAACACCCGGAGACACGCCGCCCCCAGACAAGGAGTCTAAACTCCAGGAGGCTTCCGGCAAAAGGGTTGCCGCTCAAGCGGCTAACCACTGGCGTATCGCAAATACACAAGCCCTATTGGCTCGTTATGATAGAGCCCATTATGATCAACTGGAGGATCTCTTGCAACACCTGCCTGAACCTTTCAAAACACAGGCCACTGACCTCATACAAGAAGGCAAACTAATATCCAATGCCTCTATTAAATGTGCATTAGACGCAGCGGACACCGCCTCTAGGGCAGTCAACACAAGCGTATTGCTTAGACGCCACGCATGGCTGCGCATCTCCGGCTTCAAGCCGGAAGTACAAACCTCCATTCTTGCTCAACCCTTTAATCAGGAGCAACTATTCGGCCCGGCAGTAGACACTGCCCTAGAAAAAATGAAGAAAGATAATGAAACTGCAAAATCTATGGGAGCATTGCAGTCTACTCAACCCAGAGGCTCCTTTCGTCGCTCCTTTTATAGAGGAGCTTCCAAAGATGTGGGAACAGACAACTCTTCCACCTTCAAAGCATCAGGTCAAACATCCCATAACAAAGGATATTTTAGAGAAGGGTATCGGGGAAACAATAATAAAGGCCGGGGACGGGGCAACAACAACAACACCCGTTCCTCTCCAGCCACCAAACAGTGACTTGCCACCACTCCCCCCAGACCATTCCACTCCGGTCGGGGGCAGACTTCAACAGTTCCTACCTGTCTGGAATACCATCACTACAGACAGGTGGGTAAGACAAATTATCCTATATGGCTACTGCCTCGAACTCATAAACCCGCCCCCAAACATACCACCCAGACACCGTCCCATGACGTCTCACAACCTCACTCTCCTCAAACAGGAAATACAGTCTTTGCTTCAGAAAAACGCAATAGAACCTGTTCCACTACAACATCAGGGCACAGGAGTATATTCTCTATACTTCCTCATTCCCAAAAAGGACAAAACCTTGAGACCCATACTGGACCTCAGACTACTGAACCAGTACATACAATCAGATCATTTCCACATGATCACTCTCTAACAGGTCCTTCCATTACTTCAACAAGGAGACTTCCTTGCCACATTAGACCTCAAGGACGCATATTTTCACATCCCTATGCATCCCGCTCACAGGAAGTATCTACGATTCGTGGTAGACGGTCAACACTATCAGTTTACAGTTCTCCCATTCGGAGTAACAACTGCACCAAGGGTGTTCACAAAGTGCTTGGCAGTTGTGGCAGCATATCTCAGGAGACAACAAATCCATGTCTTCCCCTATCTGGACGACTGGCTCATAAAAGCCAATACTCTAGACAAATGCGTTCACCACACCCACCGCACTATTCAAACCCTGCACAACTTGGGATTTACCATCAACTATCCCAAATCTCAACTACAACTCTCCCAAGTACAACAATACCTGGGAGCCACCATAGACACAGCCAAAGCCGTAGCTTATCCCAGAATAGCCAGGATAGCCAACATACAAAGTCTGATCAAAACATTTCAAACACAACACTCTCTCCCTGCAAGAGTGTTCATGCAACTCTTAGGCATGATGGCGTCATGTATCTCCATAGTACCCTACGCACGCCTTCAAATGCGTCCCTTACAGGAATGTCTAGC
The DNA here is from genome assembly GCF_964204655.1 of Triturus cristatus. Taxonomy (NCBI): domain Eukaryota; kingdom Metazoa; phylum Chordata; class Amphibia; order Caudata; family Salamandridae; genus Triturus; species Triturus cristatus. The sequence continues at coordinate 449,567,932 of NC_140593.1, read as the reverse complement.
ACAACAGTGGAATCAGGCCCACGGACAACTTACCGATCTGGTGTTGGTGGACAGCCTCTCACTTTGCTCACTGAAGTGGTGGAACACCATCAACCTGTCCAAAGGGCGGCCGTTTTTGGAGCCCCTTCCACAAGTTGTGCTGACCACCGACGCATCTCTCACAGGGTGGGGAGCCCACCTCCTTCAACACACCACTCAGGGACGGTGGACCACTCAACAAAAACAGTTCCACATCAATCACCTAGAACACGAATGTGTTCAAAAGTGGGGACAACCAGACATAGACCTGTTTGCCACACCAGAAAACGCAAAATGCCCAACCTTCGCCGCCAGGTACCCACACCCGCGATCAAAAGGCAATGCAATATGGATGAACTGGTCAGGCAGATTTGCGTACGCTTTTCCGCCTCTCCCTCTCATTCCATTTGTGGTACGCAAACTGAAACAACAGTCGCTGACACTCATCCTAGTGGCTCCCACTTGGGCACGTCAACCCTGGTTCACCACACTTTTGGAACTATCGCTAGTTCCACATCAAAAACTGCATCTCTCCCCGGATCTCTTAACCCAGAACCATAGAGAAATCAGACACCCAGATCCTCAAACACTGAACTTGGCAATCTGGCTCCTGAAGTGTTAGAGTTCGGGTACCTCAACCTTCCTCCAGACTGTATGAATATCATTAAAGAAGCCAGGAGACCTACTACTAGGGCATGCTATGCTGCAAAATGGAAACGATTTGCCATTTACTGCGCTAACCATGACATACAACCACTGGATGCTTCCATCCAGAACATCATTTGCTATTTATTGCACTTGCAAAGATGCAATTTAGCGTATTCCTCTATACGTCTACATCTAGCGGCATTTGCAGCCTATTTGCAAAATAGACAACACCTGTCCCTCTTTAAGGTACCAGCTATTAAAGCATTTATGGAGGGTCTTAAAAGAATCATTCCTCCAAGGTTACCGCCTTCCCCGGTGTGGAACCTTAATATTGTTCTAACAAGGCTCATGGGTCCACCATTTGAACCAATGCACAAATGCGAACTGCAGTTCCTAACATGGAAAGTGGCTTTCCTCATCGCAATCACATCCCTGCGAAGAGTAAGTGAAATACAAGCCTTCACTCTAGAAGAACCCTTCCTACAACTACATTGGAACAAAGTGGTTCTTAGGACGAATCCAAAATTCCTCCCTAAAGTCATTTCCCCTTTCCATCTAAACCAGTCTGTGCAACTGCCAGTCTTCTTCCCTAATCTAAACTCAGTAGCCGAGAGGGCACTTCATACCTTAGATGTTAAAAGAGCCTTGCTCTATTGCATCGACAGAACCAAACCTTTACGGAAAACCAAGCAACTGTTTGTTGCTTTCGCTCCACCACACAAAGGCAACCCCATTTCCAAATCGGGTATCGCCAGATGGATAGTCAAATGTATCCAAATATGTTACCAAAAAGCTAAACGTACTCTTACCGTTCCCCCTAGGGCGCACTCCATGCGTAAAATAGGGGCCTCTATGGCATTCTTAGGGAACATCCCCTTAGAAGACATTTGCAAAGCAGCCACATGGTCTACTACACACACCTTCACTAAGAATTACTGTGTTGATGTGCAATCCAAACAACAAGCTTCAGTAGGCCAAGCTGTCCTAAAAACTCTATTCCAAACTGCTGCAACTGATACAGGTGACCACCGCTAGGGGAGACACTGCTATATAGTCTATCCTTAGTGTGTGATCTGCAGCTCATATGCCTCGAACGGAATATGCTACTTACCAGTATGCATCTGTTCTTGGCATGTAGAGCTGCAGAGCCACACACGCCCACCCGCCTCCCCGGGTCCTGTATCTGTTCCAGCATTGTCTTAATTAGACACTACACATGGACATCCTTTCTCTTTACTTCTTACACACTCCATCATTTCCCATCATGGCGAAAAACAATCTGAGGATGGAGTGGATGCCCATGCGCACTGTTGTCCAGGGGAGGAGTCACCAATCTCGTGACCAAAGACTTCTTCCGAAGACAACAACAACATGCAATCATCCGAGCCCAACACCAGATGGCGATCTTATCCTTAGTGTGTGGCTCTGCAGCTCTACATGCCAAGAACAGATGCATACTGGTAAGTAGCATATTCCTTCTACGAAGAGTATTATCCGTTCTGAATTCTACAGCTATATATATCATACATAGGGAAATGGATGTACCTTTTTTAATCGATTTGATTGTGTCCTCCCTAATTCTATGGTATCTAATCTGGATGAAGGAAGAAACTCGTTTTTAAAATGTATTCCATGTCTTGAAATTCCCATGCACTGATAAGTAGCATTAACTGATTGTTACGATGTATTTACTGTAATATGTAAAGATGAAATTATACCCGAAAATGTATAAATTACTGTTTAATCTATGATGAACTGGCTTTTGTAATCTAGAATGCTTTTATGGATATTCGTTAATATTCCGAATAAAGCTTCTTTTGACGTTGCCCATAGAATTGCTTCACAAGCTTTAATAAAAAGGAAGGGGAATATGAGACCTTGTTAGCCAATAGGCTGCCATTCAAAGAATAACAGAAAAAAAACTGGCAATGTGTCTTTAAGAATCTCACAGCACCCCCTGTATCCCATCATGCCTCACATGTGAGAGACCAGTTCCTTTTAATGGCTCCTACTGTTGGGATCCTAGAGCACTGAGCTCTGCCCTTTTTGACAATTTTGTCATTAAACTCTTTTCAAACAAACCCTTTTTAAACCAACTTATCTTGAAAGATTTCAGTTCTTAGAGTACAGACAACAGTTTTTCTGACAGAAAATGTATATTTTTTCTGTCATTCATGCCTTCGCTTTTTGTGAAGTGTCCCTCCTGTGGGACGAAGAAGGCTCAAACTGATTCTCACTCCTTTTGTATTGTGTCTTCCAGAGTCCCATCGTCCTGACTCCTGTCCTCATTGCCAGAAACTGTCTAGATGCACCCTGATGGACAGAGAGAAGATAAGACTTCATGGCCTCCGTAAGAGAGGAACAGCTGTGTCCTGAAGAGACCTTGAAAAGTATCAGTTTACCTTCAAAGAGCCATCCTCTCATCCTAAAACACCCCACACAGAAACATCTCATGAGATAAACCAAAAACTGCACTCCTGGCTGGCGTTGAGAGGTATGGCATAGAGAGCAGAGAAAATTCCTGTTTGTTCACCGTCGAAGTTGAAAGTTGAATCGACACTGACGTTGGAACATACTGGTCACACAACGTCAAGGCGCCCATCGCCATCAAAAACACCGCAGGCGGCCATCGATGTCAAGACCTTTATAGAAATCGAAGTGTTACTCAGATGTCAGGAAACATTCAGCGATGTTGAGGCACATTTCGCCATCACACTCTACATTGAAGGCTAAAACACATTCATCAATGTGAAGTCCAGTCGGCGTCGAAAGAAAAACTGTCCGCGACTCATGTGCCATCGCCATCAAGGCACGTTCTGGGTCGACAGAGATACAACTTTTGCCAAATGATTCAGCGGGATCAAGGCCTCTCCATCTAGGCCTTCTTCTCAATTACCACTGAATATTTCACCACATTGGTTAGAAAGCTTACAAAAAAGACATGTGCCTCATATCTCGGGCTCAGCCTATTCACAGATGTACTCTCCATCAACAGTAACGCCGCATACACAAGGGACACTTTCTCCTAAGTTTTCACCAGTCACACCATCAGTTTCTCCAGTGAGGAGTCTGCGCTAACCTACTGCACCTAGGTCTTCTCGTAGATCTAGGAGCCCTCTGAGTCATAGATCAAAATCAAAGCCATCTAGAACTAGATCCACGTTGGAATCTAGAAGATGTCATGGTTCCATATCAAGACCTAGTAGAAAGGGGTCACCCTGCTTGGGTCCTCATTTAAAGATTATTCTCCTACCTTAACGGACACACCCCCAGCCTGAGTGACCTTGCAACATTTAATGACGTTCTGATCAGAGCTGCACCAAAACTGATTATTGACATTCGCACACCTACAACCTCATCATCAGTAATCTTCAAAACTGTATCATAGAGCAGTTTCAAGGCCTCTTTTACCCCTAGTTCCGAGACTTATGGAGCCAACGATGCAGCTATTTTTGACCCTATCATCTGAGAGTAGCTCCATCTCGGACACGTAAAATTATATAAAGCTCCGGACCAGGACCTTTTGTTCCTGAGGGCCGATTCCCCTCCGGATTCACTCATAGTGAGTGCCGCACGCAAGATGCACTCTGTGACTTCTTCTTCCTCAGACCCTCCAGATAAGAACAGTAAGCAGATAAGCACAATTGGAAAGATGATGTGTGGAACATCTGCATCTTTCATGAAAGTAGCGAGTGCTTTTGCTTTACTTGAAAGATATGATAGATTGTGTTGGGACTCGCACTAGATTTACAGAAAAGCTACCCAAGGACAGTACTTCTAGAAAATCCTGAATGAAGGTGGATTAGTATCTAACCAAATCATAAGTGAAACAGATCTCGACGCACATGGTTACTCGCATGGCGTCTGCACAAGGAGGTCTTCCTAGCTGTGTCTAACAGGCCTGAAACCAGAGGCACAACACAGAATCATGAACTTACCATTTTCAGGCAACACCCAGTTTGGTACCTGTGCGGATGAGTTGTCCAGGATGAAATGTGAAATGGACACTCTCAAGGCTGTTGGTGTAGAGAGGAAAAAATAATTTTGCAAGATACACAGGTGTGATTTTATGTTGTGTAGTTCATATAAGACCTATACAGGATCTGAACGTTCGGAATGCATACACTGTATAATTGGTGTCAGACTGATTCTATACACCCCCACCGGATATGTTGGCCTTCTGTATCAGCTAGCTCATAGTGCCACTATAATCTCCTCTTACCAAGAAGAGAAAAGTTCTTGGCAACCATCGAACATGATAACCCTGATCCCTCAGGATCGTGGAAACAGTATACTACTTTTCGCTCAGTCACTCGTGCTTACATAGTCTCAGAGAGATACACAGAATACACGGTCTGGGCGTTTTCAATAAGTATTTATTGAACAGTTGTTATTCGGGTGTAAAATAGATGAGCTGCAACATCCATTAGACAGTAACAGAGATAAATGATTAGAAGCACTATGAAATTAAACGGATGGTAAACTTCTACCATCTTGCAATAATTATGAATACATGTGAGTATATAAAATACATGATAATAAAAGATGCGTACTCCTACGATGCCTCCCTAACTAGATGTACCTAAGTGTACCTAGCATGTGCGTAGGTGTTCTGCCAAGAATCCATCTAGGATAAAGCCAACCCCATTACCTGAAGTGAGAGACTGTGGTATCCCGTCCTGGTCTCGGGTTGGACACCCAGCAAGGGATGTTGGACCACTGCGAGCTGGAGTGTCTGCATGCAGGAACCTCAGCGTCTTCGCGTCAGTGTGTCGGCTGTAAAGTCCTGGTCTCCTCTATCTGTCTTAGCAAGATGTGTTGTATATATACACCCATAGGTCTCCCCAGGGGTCCTACCTCGCTGTATTACTTTGTTGGACTTAGTATGACGTTGTGAATGAACTTTGTACATATATATTATACAGGAGATGGTAGTCCTGCTGCGCTTCCAAGAATCCTTATGTATAATGTATGATATTTCGAACTAGGAAAACCCGTGTTCTGAATACAATATCGTATCTAGGTAAAAGGTCAATGCCTATAAATCATTATATATGTAATGTAGGGAAGAATATAGGTGAAGGGTTGCGATGTTACCTGGGCCTATATTAGTGTACCTATATGGAATATAACAGCGGAGGGTTCAAACCTGAAACTGGGCTCAACGCCACCGACGGCAAAGAAGGTCCCGTTCGCCCTCGCAGACCATCCAGAAAAAGAGGATCACAACAACAACCTACATCCTCCAGCAAACCACCTGCCAAGCAATGTATTCTCACTTCCCCCTTCTCCATTACCTGCTCCAGTGGCAGGAAGCATCACCAATTACTTGGGAGAGTGGTAGTCGATCACAAAAGACAAATGTTTATTCAATATTGTTCAGAGTGGTTACCCTCTTAGTTTCAAGTCCCCTCCTCCTGCTGTTCCCCTGGCAAAAACATCACAGTATCAGGAAGACCTTTTACAAAAAGTCAACATTCTATTAAAAAAAAGGCCATAGAGGAGGTTCTGTGTCACCAAAGGCGATTGGACATTTACTCTCGTTATTTCTTGGTGAGAAAGAAAAGTCTGAAGCAAGAGGTCAGACCCATTTTAGATCTAAGACTACTGAAAAAATTCACACGCAAGCAGAAGTTCAGAATGCTGGCTCCGTTGTGCTCGGTAGATCTTCAAGATGTGTTCTTCCACATGCCAATTTCCTCAAAACATCTGAAGTTTCTACGCTTCAGAGTGAGATCTTGCCCCTATCCGTAGAAAGTACTCCCATTCTTCCTGAAGTTGACCCCTTGAAAATTCTCAAAATGCGTGGCCGTGGTCACAACCTCCTAAGTAAAAAGAAAATATTTGTTTACACTTATCTAGACGATTGGCTCAAAGAGTTCTTTGCCCTCGCGAACAATGCAGCATTATCAAATTTGTGTCGAGACACTGCACAATCTAGGTCTCCAAATCGACTGCGAAAAGTCTATAGTATACTCAGTACTAAAATTATACTACCTGGGTGCTACACTAAACGCACAATCCGGCGGAGGAGAGGCTATCATCAATCAAATGTCAGTCTCCTGCAATATCGATATCCATCTGCAAGACAGATTGTATCTCTACCTGGATCAATGGCCTCTTGCATTTTCATAGTTCCTCACTCAAGGTTACACATGGGACCTCTGCAGCAATGTCTGGAATGTGAGAGGAATCCTCTTTTAAACCGCTGTGAAGACAAGCTGATCCTATTACAAGCTGCAATTCAGTCTCTACCATAGTGGACTCATCGGAAAAACCTGGTGGTAGGGGTTTCTTTTTATCAGGGCCCTCCAGCAGAGACACTGATCACAGATGCCTCTCTCCAGTGATTGGGTGCTCATGTGGGCTCCCTACAGACTTTGGATGTTTGGTCGGACAGGGAAAGGACATATCACATCAATATGCTAGATTTGAGAGCAGTTCAACTAGCTCTGAGGTCCATTTTTCCATCAATAACAGCAAGCTCCCTCCTTGTTCAGACTGACAACACGACCACTATGCACTGTCTGATTAAACTGGGAGGAACCCATTCTCGCCCCCTGTCTCTGGAGTCTCAAGCTATTTAGAATTGGTTAATAGCCAGGAACTTAACGAAAACAGCCATTCACCTGCCAGGCGCCCAAAACATTCAGGCGGACTCTCTCAGCCCAAACTTCCACAAAATTACGACTGGATTCTACACGACGACATCTTGCAAGAACATTTTTCAAAATGGGGCATCCACAAATAGACCTGTTCGGAGATGCAAATAACAAAAAATGCTGCAATTATGCATTCAGGTTCGCCCAGCCAGGGTTGATTGGGAAATGCCCTTTTGATAAGTTAGTCAGGGAAATTTCTCTCTGCGTTTTCACCAACTCCTCTCATTTCAACAGTGATTAAAAAACTGTACAAATTCAGGACCAGAATGATCCTAATAGGGCCAGAATGGCCTCGCCAGTGGTGGTTCACAGACCTTCTTCATCTTACAGAGAGACCACAAAAGATGTTGCTGTGCACGCATGATTGTACATGTTTAGAGTACAGATTCTACATCTCAACCCCCCCTCGCTGACATTGACAGCATGGATCCTGAATTCCACCAATATGGACATTGAGGCTTTTCACAGGAATGTATGTACATTTGAGGCCAAAAGACCTGCCATCAGAATATCATATATTTTCAAATGGAAAAGGTTCTATTTATAGTGTAACCAAAATGATCTCCATATGATTTTGGGCCAAGAAAATGTAATTTTTCTCATCTTCTCCATTTTTGTTAAATCTGGCCTGCAGATTTCCTCCAGAAAGATATGTCTTGCATCACTACAGCTTACAGAAAGTCCCTTAACAGGCATCTTTCTTTAAAATGTCAGTGGTCAAAGATTTTTTTAGAGGGCCTTAAAAGGTATTTCTTCCAGTTAGATCACCGTCTCATCCGTGGAAACCTAATATAGCCCTTTCAAAATTATTGGGTCCTCCATTTAAGCCAATGCAGTAAACCTCTTTGCTACATCTCATATGTAAAGTGACTTTTCTAGTGGGCATTATCTGCAGCCCGTATGGTCAGTTAAATTTAGGCTCTATGTTCTGAAGAACCATATACAGTCAATCACTTCAGTAGGATAGTCAAAAGAACTCATCCTAGTTTTCTCCCATAGGTAGTCTCAGACTTCCTCATTAATCGGACTATATCACTGCCAACTTTCTTCCCTTACCCTGCTGTGAGGTTGTTAAAGGCACAGTGCCAGTTTTTCTGTGTTATTCTTTGAATGTCAGCCTTTTGGCTAACAGTGTCTCATTTTCCATTTCCTTTTAAATAAAGGTTGTGAAACAGTTCTATGGTCATTTTTCTGTTAATACTAAAACTTAGTTTTCCCTTGCAGGAAATCCCCAACATTTTGTGTTGCATTTTGTGGGAGATCAGTTGTGTTTGTCCTAAAAAAAAAATGGAGACCTACAAGTCCAGCCCACCGACACGCGTCGATGTAATGCACAATACTGAATTTGTGATAACAGGGGACTTGATAGATGGTGATGTAAACACCACATGAAGTATTTGATACCCTAGATTAAAAGGATCAGTTTTGATTATTGATAACTTTTTTCTTTTTTCACCTTTTCTACCTCTTGTCATTTGTTATATGATTTTTTAAAATTGTGCTGTGCTGTAATGTGAAGATTACATTGACGTTTTAAAATTATTGTGAAGAAACTCATTTTTTCAAAATATGTGGGGTAATGCAATGATTGATTTGACTTGTAGGGTGTAAACATTGTTATATACTTTTATGAATAACATTAAACCTTTTGTATTCCCGCTACAGTGTTGTGGTACTAAAGTAGAGACTGTGAACCAGATATGTGACTGTATTATTCCTGGAAGGAAAACTAAGTTTTAGTTTTGACATTGGTCCCTGTCCCTGTTGTGATTTGGTTTAAATCCATTCAGTAGTATTTGAGATATTAAAAAAAAATGTTTTTTTTAATTGTTATCTAGGGACACAGACTCCCGCACATTCACCTGTAGTAAATCCGCGGGTCCACACACTAAATCAGCGTTCTGATTGGCTGGCCACACCTTCACAGAAAAGTTGCGACCGCCATTTTATATGTCGGGAAACGATCTCCGGGGCTGAGAAGATTGTTGAATAATAAGTGAAAGGGTTAAGTGAGAGCTTTTTCTGGCCCCTTGTGTATGTTAAAAAGGAGGGACAAGCTTGTGTTCAGTGGGTGAAGGTATGTAAGGGGGTGTGTGTCTTTTTTTTGTGGCACTCGCGTGATTAGCAGACCCGTCGTGGGGCTAAGCGTGCCCCCCCTTGTAAATCCACGATGGACCCGCTGATCTCGCTAACGCAAAAAAACACTCACACCCACTTACATACCCATACAGAAATTCACTCACACAGTAACTGATCCATACAGACACTGTTAGACCCACACCTACACCCATACAGACATTCACACCCAAACCCACTTACATGCCCATACAGATATTCACCGACACACTAACCTACCCATACAGACACTGTTACACCCACAATTGCACCTATCTAGACACTCCAACACCCATTCACATATGCATAGAGACACTCAAACCCACACTTACTCTCATACCCATTGACATACTCATACATACACTCACACCTACTAAGAAACCCATGCAGGCACTCTCACACCCGCTCACATACCCATACAGACACGCTCACATACCCATATAGACACACTCACATACCCATACAGACACACACACCTACACACAAACCCATACAGACACTGTCACACCCACAAATATAGCCATAGAGGCACTTGCATACCAACACAGGCACGGTTATACCCACACAGGCACTGTTCTACCCACTCCTACATTCGTAAGACACTATCACACCCAGTCACATACCTATACAGTCATACCCACCTTAGACTCATGCAGACAATCACACCCACTCACATACCCATACACTGTTACACGCACATTTGCACTCATACAGACTGTCATACCCACTCACATACCAATACAGATACTCTTAACACCCACATTTACACCCTTACAGATACTCTCACAGCCACTCTCATACCTATACAGACACTGTGACATCCACACTCACTCTTACACAAATACAGAGATCCTCATACTGATAGAAACCCACTGAGACAGTCACACACCCACTCATAGACCCACACAGGCATTTGCACTTTGTCACTGATGCACACACACAGTCATACATCTACTCCGAAACCTTTACAAAGGAATGCTGAAAGAGTTGTTTTGCTATTGAATGTGTGCTTTTAGTGTGGGGATACGTGATGAAACCGCGGAGTCGAGAAAAATGTATTGATAAAGGACTTACCAAGAAAAAGAACAAGTACTTGGGAAATAGGGTGGGTCTGATAAGAGCCTTTGTGTTTATTGTGTGTATATGATTACTACAGAAAAAACAGGATGCAGTCTTTCAAGTTGCTCAGGAACACCCTGTTGCCCTTCTCCGTGAAATGCACTCCATCAGGTCTGTAAATCCTGTCCATGCTAAAGCACATGTTATTATTATTGATAGAGCCCATGTTCTGGTCTCTGAGGAATACAGAAACAATGTTATTAACAGGTTTCCTGGCTTTGTCTATCTGGACACAATTCAGTTGACCACTTCCATGTCTGCTTCTGGCATATGTTGGAGAACACCAAGGAAGTGTGAGGGAAAGGTTTTATGAATTGTCCAAAGGTATACTTCATTAGTATTTCCAGTTATTGTGTCCAGGTTTTTGCCACCACAGCTCACAATCGTGAGGTCATAATACTTTCAACCAGTGTAAGCAATTGATGCCACTTTAACACTCTCTGGCAATGCAAGTAATATCCACATTAGGCAACCCCAGGACCCTGTTAATGCCGCTTTCTTGCATACTCTTTAGTCGAAAACTCAAAGCTGTGACCCACAATCCACACACTAACTATTTTTAAAGAATGAGCAGTAGCACACAGGAGAAGGTTGTCGCTGAATGAAGTAGTTTTCAAATTGAAGGCAGTTAAAGACCTTAGCAAGGAAAATTGAAAAAAATCACATTTGATTGGATGGTGTAAATATGCTAGTGGTTAAAAGTAGGTTGTGATATTAAGTTAAAGTAAGTACATATGTGATTGGCTGTGCAGATATTACAAAGAAGTAATGATGTTTGGGATGTGTTTCTAATTCCATACAGTCAACCACTCCTGCTGTATTTGGTTTAGGAGTTAGCAAGCTGCTCTAGGAACTGTTGTGAACTTGTGACCTACTGTTAGCAGAGAATGTTACAGTTTTTGTCACCATGGTAACAGAGGTACAGGAAAATGGGGGCAAGGGAAGAGAAAACCCTAGAGTATAAGTGTGAAGGGAGAGTATTAGTATTGGTGAATATGGTGTGTTTAACTGCAAATGTAGGCATTAATAGCAAGTAGTGTGCAAGTGATGGTGCTTAGGGACAGTTTTTAAAAAAGATCTCGGTTTGCCACATGGATTCGGTGACCTGCCCAAAACACCTACAAAATTGGGCTTTCCTTAGAGGAGTGTCAGAAAGGGTTATGAATTCTGATCATTCAGAAGAATTGTATTAGTAAAATATAAATGAATTGTTTCTATTTGTTAACAACCTCTGTAACCTTGAAAGCAAAGTAGAAAAGGTTGCCATTAATGGTTCCCTTGTATAAGAGTGGTGTACTATGTTAACAAAAAATTTACTTAGAAAGTGTTGATTTATATTTTTAAAAATAAAAGTGAAATAGTGAATAAAACTAAAAGAATACATTTTAAAAAAAGTTTAAAATTCTCTGAACCAAACAAAGGTAAGAGGGACATAATAGTGAAAAAATTAAACTTAAAAGGACATTATAGTTAGGCTCAGATGTCTCTTGTACAAAAGTATTGAAATTCAGTAGTAGTTACCTGTGCTAACTACAAGTTACGTCCCCGCCAATACACTGCTTATGACCTCACATATTACATCACTCAGGAAATGGTCGGTGACATCAGTGATGACATCTCAAATGAGTCACACACCCACTCACACCACCATACAGCATCTCATACACACACACACACAGCCTCACATACATACCCACTCAAACCCTTACAACTACTTACACAGCCATGTTCTCATCCATAGAGCCACTCACACACCCACTCAAACACCCATACTGCTACTAACAGACCAAGTCACTCACCTATGCAGCTACACACACACACCCACCCACCCATTGACTCACCCACAGAACAACTTACATAGCCGTTCACACATCCATATAAGTACTTGCACACGCACTCACTCGCCTATACAGCCACTCACACGGACACTTACTATGAAGTACAACCACTCTCACACCCATCCACCCACTCAAACAGCCACTCACTCAAACAGCCACTCCTTCACCTATACACAGCCATTCAGGCACTCTCACACCCATAGAGCCACTCATTTACCCATAAATCCACTCACCTGCCCATACAGCCACTCAGTTCAGTTCAGTTCAAAAGCTTTTATTCGGTTTGTATGAATACAACCATATAAGCTAAACAATAAAATACAATGAAATATTATTCCACATAATCTTAAACAGTTTACAGCCACTCAAACACTCACCCATACACTAGTCACCCACCCAATCACTCGCCCATACTCAAGTCATGCACCCATTCACTGTCCCATACAGCCAATAACACACCCATAAAGCCATTCAAATGACATATGATACAAGTAATACTGAGTAGTACAGAAACAATAGTAGTTTAACTTATGCTGTAGCTCTGTATATATCTTTAAGTCTCGCAAACGTTTTGAAACACACTTACTGGATGGTGTCATCAGTTATGTCACTGACCATGGCATGAGTGATGTAATATGTGAGATCATAGGCAGTGCACTGTAGGGGCGTATGTTCGATTTAGCTCAGGTACCTATAACTGCTGAATTTCTGTAGTTTTGTACGAGAAATATCTGAGCCCAACTATAACGTGCCTGTAACCTTTGTTTTTTCCAGTGAATACATATATATATATATATATATATATATATATATATATATATATTTTTTTTTTTTTTTTAAGAAGTGCTCTGCGTTCCCCGCACGTGGGTGGAGCTATTTAGTGCTTATGACTTTGATGAGGATTCCCTGGAAGAGCACTAGAATTACAGGTAAGCTACTTTTCCTTCTACATTCATGTTTGGAACTTCGTTTCCTAAGTCTTTATTGGAGAAACAGCCCCTAACTGAACATGCTGCCTGTGGAGAAATACCTTCCTTCTTCAGTTTCTTAATCTTCGGGTCTTCGTTCAACCCTGTGCAAGAGCGCTGATCTGTGGCAGAGCCATACAAAGAAGCAGTTTTTAATTATGTAGAGCCAGTCTGATGTCCTTAGATGATTGTTTGGTCTAATATTTCTCTGAGCTCAAGTCCACGCTACTGTTCAGCTACATCTTCACCATAAGGCGCAACATTTTAAATTATTTTATTGCTCTTGAATGACCTCATAGAAATTCTCACCCCTGGTGTTTGGTGGTATCTCCAGTGGGTATCACACCTTTTCCCCCTCCCATATCTACGTTGGTGCCATGTGTGCTCGTTTTGAACTATCCCTCCAATAAGCCTCTCTATTTACTAGGATTCCTAGGCTCCTGTGATGCATCCTTTTTTAGGTCTCGCCTGAGCCAGCGCGCTTGCGTTGCACTGCGAGGCTTCTAGTAAGGACTTCCAACTCTGACCATACGCTCGTGCTTGTGTTTTTCTTTTCTTTTTTGGCTCACACGATATTGGCTTTTGCGCGCGTCTTTCTAAGAATTCACACAATTGGCCTTCTCTCTCCCCTGGCCTGGGGAGCTCAGGAGCGAGCAGCGGCCCCGCACTGTGCCTGCTGCATTCCTCAAATTCTTTGCAGTGTGCACGCGCGCACCACTCGCTGGCTTTTTTTTAAATTCCTTTTAGCGTGCGTGCACCACTCCCGGGCTTGATTTTTATGTGTCTAACCAGTTGCTTAGTTTGTGTTTCTTGAATACATAAGGACACAGAGAACCCGTCTGTTTCCAGACCACAAGCAGGGGGTTGACTCCGGGCCCCCCTTCCAGCGTTTGGCTCGCTCTGTACATGGGTGTGTGTGTTTTATTGCGCCTATGTTTTCTGTTCTCCATGCACGCAGGCTTGTCTACCTGAATGTGGCGGGGAAGGATGTATATTTTATTTATATGTTGCCTTTGTGCAAAGACATTCTTTTTTTGCTGTGGTTATAAAGCAGGCCTGCCGCACATCTGAAGGTGGAATTCGTTTTGTGTGACCCAAAAAGCCTTTGATGTAACAGGATTCTGGCTGTGCCCAAGCTTTCGCAACCCCCGAATTTAACCCGAATGGCTCTGCTTCCGGGGTGAGGGCAGGCTCGTGCGGGCTGTGTCGCGTAATTTTCTGCACATTGGGGTATGTTCGCCGGATGTCGTTCTGTGTAGGGGTTGTCTATCTGTCTGGGCTGCCTGCTGAGTGTCTGCCACCCTGTCTGGGTGCTCTGCAGCCTGAGTCTCCGCCTGACAGCTTTTCTGTCACTCCGTCTTTCTGGGAAGCAGATTGTCTGTGACCCTGTCTGCATCTCTGTGACCCTTCCACTGCCTGTCTGTGTGTCTGTCTTCGAGTGTTTCCTAATGTGGGCCTATGGACCCGTTACTGTGTCTGCTGGCTTGCCAACGAGTCTGTCTGTCTGCCTGTAAAGTTGCCTGTTACCTGGCCTGCCTCTCTAAGACGCCGTGACTGTGTGTGGGTGCTTGCAGTGAGTGTGCCTGCCTGCCTCAGTGTTTCGCCGTGAGTCCGCCTGTGTCTGTTTTATGTGTGCGTGTACACACTGTTTGTATCCTCTTTTGTCTGTCTGCCTGTGAGACTCTCCACTATAAGCCTGTCTCGTAACAGGCATGTTCACCACCAATGCTTGTTTGATTGTGCCACCCGCGCCGAGTTGTGTGTCCATTTAGGGCCGTCCTGCTTGTGTCTGTGCGTGTGTGTTTACATCCACCCCTACACCTGTGTGTGTGTATCATGCCTTCCTGTGTGCGTGCTTTTACTGACCCCCCCTCCATCTTGCAGTGTGGCTGTCACGCCTAGCAGTATGTGCGTCTGTTTGTGTATGTTCGTGTATGCATGTGCTTATGTGCACGTGTTCAGATCCCCCTGGCCCGTCAGTTTATCATGCCTTCCAGTGTGCATGTATTTACACCCCTTAACCTCCGCGTGCAAGTCTGTGCAGGTGTGTGTGTGCGCCTACAGCAATCTGATGGCGTCATACTCAGCATATCCCATGCCATACAGTAAGAGTATGTGTGTGAGTGTGACAATGTGTGTAGCAAGGTGTGCACTGCCGCGAAGTGTGCCCGTGCAGCTCTCCCAGGGCCTTGTATTGTATTGTATGTGTGTGTTTACAGCCAAGATTGGAGCATAATGTGTGTTTACAGCACTGAGTGCAGCATAGTGCGTGTGTTTACAACCCTAACTGCAGCATAGTGCGTGTTTGTGTTTACAACCCTGACTGCAGTTTAGTGTGTGTGTTTACAACCATCGGTACAGCGTAATGTGTATTTACAGCCCTGACTGCAGCATAGTGTGTGTGTGTGTGTTTACAACCCTGACTGCACCATAGTGTGTGTATTTACAACAATCGGTACAGCATAATGTGTGTTTTTACAGCCCTGACTGCAGCATGGTGTGTGTGTGTGCTTACAACCCTGACTGCAGCATAGTGTGTGTTTACGCCCTGACTGCAGCATAGTGTGTGTTTACAGCCCAGAGTACAGCATAATGTGTGTGGGTTTACAGCCCTGACTGCAGCATAGTGTGTGTATGCGTTTACAGCCCTGGCTGCAGCATAATGTGTGTGTTTACAGCTCTGACTGCAGCATAGTGTGTGTGGGTTTACAGCACTGACTGCAGCATAGTGTGTGTTTGTGTTTACAGCCCTGTCTGCAGCATAGTGTGTGTGTTTACAGCACTGACTGCAGCATAGTGTGTGTGTGCGTTTACAGCCCTGACTGCAGCATAATGTGTGTGTTTACAGCTCTGACTGCAGCATAGTGTGTGTGGGTTTATAGCTCCGACTGCAGCATAGTGTGTGTTTGTGTTTACAGCTCTGTCTGCAGCATAGTGTGTGTTTACAGCACTGACTGCAGCATAGTGTGTGTGTTTTAGCCCTGACTGCAGCATAGTGTGTGTGTGTGTTTACAGCCCTAACTGCAGCATAGTGTGTGTGGGGGTTTACAGCCCTGACTGCAGCATAGTGCGTGTGTTTGTGTGTTTACAGCCCTGATTGCAGCATAGTGAGTGTGTCTGTGTACAGCCCTGAGTGAAGCATGTGTGATTACAGCCCTGACTGCAGCATAGTGTGTGTGTGTTTACAGCCCCGACTGCAGCATAGTGGGTGGGTGGTTTCCACCCCTGACTGCAGCATAATGTCTGTGTTTACAGCCCTGACTGCAGCATAGTGTGTGTGGGTTTACAGCTCTGAGTGCAGCATAATGGGTGTGTGTGTTTACAGTCCTCTAAGTGCAGCATAATTGGTGTGTGTGTTTCCAGCCCTGACTTCAGCATAATGTCTGTGGGTTACAGCCCTGAGTGCAGCATAGTGAGTGTGTATGTGTACAGCCCTGAGTGCAGCATATGTGATTACAGCCCTGACTGCAGCATAGTGTGTGTGGGTTTACAGTTCTGAGTGCAGCGTGTGTGTGTGTGTGTTTACAGCCCTGAGATCAGCATAGTATGTGTGGGTTTACAGCTCTGAGTGCAGCGTGTGTGTGGGTGTGTACAGCCCTGAGAGCAGCATAATGTGTGTAGGGGGGTGTCTGCAGTTATCCTGTCGCTCATTGTTGTGCTATACCTTTCAGTGTGTGTGTGTGTATTTTGAAAGAATGCATGACAGTGTCGCTCCTACGATTGCCAGCCTCTTTGTGTGTCTGTGGTCGTCACCGCCAGTCCCTGAGTGTGACATGTCTCGTGTTGTATGTATACCCTTCCTGTGCCGTGGTTTGGGGTGTTGTGTGTCTGAGAGAGAAACAGACTGTGTGTGCACTTGCGAGGCCCTGCGTCTACCATGCCTTGTGCTCTGTGTGTTTTGGAAACGCCTTGCAGCGCATGTGTGGAAATACTCCACACAACGTCATGATTACTGTCTGTGCTTGTGTGTGTATTTACAATTTTTCCTGTGTCCCTGTGTGTGGGTGTGTGTTCTGCCCTACGTGTGCAGTGGTTTGGTGTGTGTTCAGGGTTCTATTATCGCCTCTGGGTGTACCATGTCCTGCACTGTGTGCGCATGTGTGTTGCTTACCCTGTACCCTAGGCATGTCCTGCTGTGTTTTGTGTGTGGCACTAAGTGTGCATGTCGTTACGGCCTTCCCCTAACTATGTTGTATGCCGGACAAGGAGTAGGTGTGCACATGTGTGTTTGCTGCCAACTCTGAGTGTGTAGCGCTTTACTGTGTGTGTACACACAACTGTCCTCCGAGTGTCTGGGCGAGTGTACATTTGTGTGTGGGTTTAGTGCCCCCCCCCAACAGCCCTCCCCTGGTACATGCATCTCTCCAGTTCCTACTGCCAGAAGCGTTTGTGTGTGGCAGGGTGTGCATGTGTGTGAGTGTGTGGTCCGAGTCTCCTCCTTGTACTTTCAGGCCCCCCACATCCCTCCCCGGGTACCTGCATAACCCCAGACCCTACGGGCTGTGTTAACTGTTTGTATACAGCCCCCTTCCCCCTGACAGGCCCGTGCTGTGTGTGTTCATACCCTTCCCATGGGCATCGCTTGTGTCCGGCAGCCTCCATGGCAGTGGTGTCTGTGCGTCTACAGCCTCCCCTGGACAGACTGGCCCTCCCCTGGACAGACTGGCCCTTCCTTGGACAGACTGACCCTGTGTATGTCTAGCAGCCTCCATGGCCCGTGGTGTCAGTGTGTTTACAGCCCTCCCTGGACAGACTGACCCCCCACGGCTGCCGTTGTCTGTCTGTCTGTGTTTACAGTCATTAGCATCTGAACACAGACTGCTCTTACAACACAGGTCTCAAGATGTCCGCCTTGTCTCGGGGTGGACCGGCTGACCCCGTGCCCCCGGGGCCGCAGGGCACTCAGGGACTCTCACAAAAGGGCCGGTTAATGACCCACGTCGCGGACCACAGCCCCTTTGCATGGAGGGTGCAGAGTAAGCAGGGACAGGCACCCTTTAATGACACCCTCTTCCAAACAATTAAACTGCAGGGGTGTCTGTAAGCAGGCAGAGGGGGCATTTATTTACATTCCTATATTTTAAGATTGGACCCAAGCAGACACACACGTAACCTGCAAACACAGAGGAGCAGGCACTTGCCCTCAGTCTGTTATGTACGGGGGCCAACAACTGCAAATTATTCCTAATTAATAGACAAAGAAGAAATACGTCATACTGTTCTTTACAAAATATTAAAACATGTATTATGATGAACCTTTTTTTTGTTTTACAAAGTTGTCTATTAACACCGACAACAACAAAGTGTCAGCCTGTCATCTTTGTCCCAAGTGTTCAGTTTCCCATTCTTTTCCAGATTAAATGTCCATGGCTGTTCCAAGTGCTGGACTTTCATCTCTGATCCATTGATCACATTTCACATCCAGTTCCAAGTGTTGAACATCCGTCTTCATCTCAAGAGTTAGCTTTCCATCTGTGTCCCAGGACCCACATTTCGTCTCCTGTCCCAAGTGTTTGATTTCGCTCCCTCCCCTGGCTCTCACATGTCCATCTCCTAGGGGTTCGATATCATCTGGACGTCAGCAGTCTGAATTTTGCCAGTCCCATGTGTTAACCTCTTATGTCAGCCAAAGGTCCCAGACTTCCACAAATGTCATGTAGCACATTGCTCCATAACTCCCAGATATAAGAACCTGTAAATTCCAAGTGTCAAGTAGATGCAGTCTTGCCGGGTCCACCTTCGCTGTCCGATGGAGCAGGAATTCCACGACACATGTAGCTCTCGTGGGCCAGAGGAAGCCTCGTCACAGTCCACACCAGCACCCCAAATAACTATATCTGTTATCCACTGGCAAACTTTCAATAGACTCCCAACATTCCAGGTGTCAACAGGTCTATGAGGCAATACTCGATTAGCGGCGCGTTCATGGACCATCAGTTTTTTTTGGTTCTCTTTGGGAATGTGCTTTTAACTTTAGTGTTCGTGCTTTTCACACACACAAACACACATAGCCAAATGTATACACCAGCACAAGTATTCACATACTCACAATTACATGGCCGTCTGTTTTATTTTCTAATGAGCTTTTATACTTTTGTTGTTTTTGGATCAGTGGCGCATTCAGGGGTCTTCTGTTTATTTTTTTATTTTTTTCCCCTAATGCCCCTTGGTAATTCGATTAGCGTCGCGTAGGAGTGACCTCTTGGAATCACTCAGGACGTTTTGGGAAAATCGTGTATCTACTGCACTGTTTCCAATGAGCACTCGTGCATGTATGGCGTTTACCTTGCGGGAGCAAACAGCTGCGCCATCTGTTTCCAATTATTGCGCCCGCGCTAATTGGAAACTAATGGCAGT
Source organism: Triturus cristatus (assembly GCF_964204655.1). Lineage (NCBI taxonomy): Eukaryota > Metazoa > Chordata > Amphibia > Caudata > Salamandridae > Triturus > Triturus cristatus. The sequence continues at coordinate 449,548,207 of NC_140593.1, read as the reverse complement.
CGCGTTCACTTTTGCGGCTGCTTGTTTCTTACTGTTGCTGTGTTTTAATCCTTCGTTCCTGTTTGCTTTTATTATCCTCATCTATTAGTTCGTACATTGTAAAGCGTCCAGAAGCCCTGGGCCTGGTAGGCCCTTTCTATAAAGCTTCCATTAACGAGCTAAATGCATCTCTTTCCGCTCTGGTCAGCGTTGCGATACTAAACCCCTATCTCAGGCGCGGAACTGCATTTAATGACTTTTGTGTTCTTTTTCCCCCCTTCTTGTGTCTTTTTATCTTATTTCCTTTCTCCCCTCCAGGTCGTAGGCGAGGTCCGGCACCTCATTTATTGATTTCTACTGTCAATTAGCAGCAAATCACCTCCCAGCGAGAGCTCATTAGGGCAAGATGACCTGAAAACAAGTGTGAGGCCCCCAGTGGTCTGGGCACTCTCTCGTTAATTAAAGTGACCCCCTAGCAGGTGAGCAGGCGGCGCTGCCGCGCCCTGGTGTGACCCGAGATCTGAGCAGGAGGCCGCTGGCAGCAGCAGAGTCACCCGCCACTTGGCCCCTCCCTGACGCCGTACTTGTAATTGATTAGCCCTGGTGACCTCTGAGGCTCATCATTTCCTGACTGCAAATCCCACGCTTGTGAGACGTCCAACATCGGATCACTGGGGCTTCTATTGTTTGTTTGAATTCTGTCCCCACTCAGGTTTGACCCGAAGTTCATGTTTACGTGCCACAGTGAAGTGACACCCATTTGTGGAGGATGTTCAGAAGCCATACGGGCTGACTGCGGTCCTGACGTCAGGCGCATGTACAGCATTGGATTTAAAAGGCAAACGGCACAGCTGCTTATGGCGGGTCCTTCAGGCTGTGCGACACCCTCCCCCACCCTCTGACATTGCTGCTGCTGCTATTGTATAATCCACCAGCCTTTTGTGTCGAAATTTTTTATTGAGTTTTATAATGAGAATACATCAGAATGTTAACATCTATAAATAAGGAAGTACAGGAATAAAAAGAACTTATGAAATATGACATAGTAATAGGTATACAGTATCGATATTTAAGTAGACCATGTAAAAATTGCTTATGAAGAAATATGATACAATAGGCATTTAGATAAGTGAATAATGATTGAAGAAACAATTAAAGTAAAACATACACTAATACATAATGAAGGATAACCTATGTGAAAGAAAAGAAAAAGGAAATTGCATAAAAAGTAAAGATAAATGAAAATAATATAAATAATTAATATCACAGAGGCATTTGTTGTTATAGAAAATTAAAACAAAGTTTATTCTGGAAGGTTAACATAGAAGAGTGTATATATGGAGAAAGGAATATATGAGAAGATAAAAAGGTAACTAGATAGAAACAGCAGGATGCGCCAAAATATGGAAAAAACAGGAGAAGAAATAAATAAAGAGAAAAAGAGGCTAAAAATGAAAAAGGAGAGAAAGAGGCAGAACAAAAAATCGGACAGAGTAAACAGAAAAAATGGAAGCAAATTAATCTGCTTGGGTAAAAGTGTTGGCAGGGGGATCAATAACTTTGGCTTTTAGGAATGGAGACCATGTTTGAAGAAAGATATCAGCTTGATCCTGAAGATTATAAATCGTCCTTTCATGTGAAGCTGTTTGTATCATAGCTACCAACCATTCTTCCTGAGAGGGTGGTAAAGATGATTTCCAATGAGGTAATATACATATTTTAGCTGTAGCTAGGGCGGTATAAAAAAGACGGAGTTGTGGTTTTGAAAGCTTTGGGGAGTGACCTAAATCATGTAAGAGGATAATAATTGGCGTAAGCGGTAAGTGTAAAGGCATTATGGAACTCAAGGTAGCACCAATGTAAGTCCAAAGGGGTTGTATACTAGACCATTCACAAATAATGTGAGTAGTATCACAACCAGAGTTGGAACATCTCCAACAAGTAGTGTGAGAGAAAAGACCAGCTTTGTGTAATTTGACTGGTGACCAGTGCCAATCATGCAATATTTTGAATAAACAAAATTGGAGCCTTGCTTCTCGAGTTCCTTTATGTATATTTTCTAGGATTTTATCCCATTCAGCGTCTGAATAGGAGACTGAGAGACGGGATTGCCATTTACATTGAAGATCATGTGAAAGAGATTTAGAAAAAAGATGAGATGAAAAGATTTTGGAAAGACCAGAAGTAACACCTTTGAATTTCCCCCAAGTATTTAAATAGCATAATATTGAGGAAGTTTGTATTGACCAAGGTGGTGACCCTAAGTGATGTTTCAAACACTGTTGGAGCTGAAGATATTTAGAAGAATGATGCAGGGGAAGACCAAATTCCACGCTGAGCTGAGAAAACGGTTTGAAGTCCCCATCATGAAGAAATTGATCTGGGTAGAGAATACCTGCAGTTTGCCATACAGGCCAGGATAACATACGGCCATTACTACGGATACCTGAGTTATTCCACCAGTCTTTTTTTTAAATTATTTTTTAAACCTTTTATTTATGATTTTGGTCATAAAACATAACCGTACAGCTTGACATCCACATGACAGTTACAGTAGATCGGAATGTGATTCTATATACAATCTTCTTATTTGCATGACAATGAACATGTCAAACATATAGTGCTCAAGGCTGCCATCAACACAGATCCATACACAATACATTGATAACAAAGTATACTGATAAGGCTTAGGAATCCATCATCAATCAATAGCAGAGCTGAACATTGTTACCATATCCCCATACAACCACAAGAGGGGTGCACCACCCGTCTTGAAGGGCATTGCCAGGGCTCCAGAGGAATCCACGCACTCCTCACATCATTTATGAGCCACCTGCAGTAGATAAGTCTATGCCCCCCGCCCCCTGTTGGAGGAGGAAGGTCTGAAGCGGACCCCAGATGTCCCTGGGTCTGGAGGCAAGCGGCTGTGTCTCAGCATAGACCGGCATTTGTTCCTGACAGTATAAAATATCTGTTAACCACTCCTTAAACTTTGGGGCTCGTCCTCTGCCCCACCGGCAAGCCACCCTGCGCTTGGCCAGCAGCAAAGCTACCGCACTAAATTTCCTGTACTTATTGGGTATTTGGGCAGTGTAGCCCAGCAGCGCTATCAGTGGATCCTAGTGTACTATCTATCATTTTTTCAAGGGCCTCATAGACCTGCATCCAAAACTCCCACACCGCCGGGCGTTCCCACGCCAAATGCAGAAATCCCGCCCCAGTCCGGCCACACCTTTCACACCTATAATTATCGGACAACTTCAATCAGCATTTTTTGGCAGGTGTATAATATAGACGCTGCAAGAATCTATAATGTATCACTTTCAATCTACAGCTGGCAGAAATATGCCTAGTTTGTGTGCAGCAATACAACCATTGTTCGTCCCAACTCCTCACTCCAAGATTTACGTGCCAGGCTACTGACACCCTTTTGCTGTGTCCCTATGCACCGATATATACCCGATACCAGATGTTTACCATCCGAAGAAGTTAGCATGAAGTGTAACGGGACAAAATTCTTCGGTTCTCGAGGGAATTCAGTAAGAACCGCCCTCATCCCCTGCCGCAGTCGCACATATAAAAATACATCTAATGGCGTAGGCTGCACTGCTTGGAACATGTGCTCGAGAGATCGGAACATACCTTCGTGGAAGAGGTCCCCCCCAGGTAGCGATATGTAGTCGCTGGCACATATTGTGAAACCCTTTTTCCTGCAAAAACGCCATATTTGGGTGATACACTAGCGGGAGACGCGGGGATTACAAGAAAGGGGACGACTGGAGGAGACCTACCATGCGCCTCCACGCTTCTACCGAGCTGGTGACAGTTGTGGGTGGTGTCCCGCGCGCGCTGGCATGTTCATGAATAAGGCCATTAAGTGGAATAGGATGTGCAAGCTAATCTTCAGTAGCCACTTGTGGCGTATAAGCTGTAGGCCGCATCCAATGGTATGCGTAATGGGCTTGCGCACTTACATAGTACACCTCAAAATCTGGTATATCAAAACCTCCTTGGTCATATGGCTTCGTAAGTACGGACCACTGAAGTCGTGACTGCTTACCTCCCCAGAGTAAACGAATCAGTTCAGTACGCAGGGTTCTAAAAAAGAACGTCCCAGGATGGTAGGAAATATTGAGGAACAAGTAAAGGAATTGGGGAAGTACTATCATTTTGATAAGGGAGGCTCTACCTGCAAATGATAAGGGCAACGATATCCAACGCGTCACATTGCTGGCCAATCGTGTGATGGCCACCCCATAATTCAGTTGTAGATTGTCTCCCTTATCTCGAGTCACCTGTATGCCGAGATATCGGAGGTCAGAGTCGCACCACTCGAACGGGAGGTCCGGCTGGAACCTAGGAACCGCAGGTGTAAGAGGGAATATCTGAGACTTCCCCCAATTGATATTGACACCGGACATTCTGCCAAAGACCAGAAATTCCCTTAACAAGGGATTTATATTTTGTTGGGGATATCTAACGTATAATGTGACACCGTCAGCGTACAGTGATATAAGAAGCTGACGCTGATAGCACCGAAAAGCCTTATCCTGATGTTTCTGGCATAGCCAACATGCTAGCGGTTCAATCGCTATAGCGAACAGTAGTGGAGATAACGGGCACCCCTGCCTGGTGCCCCTCGATATGGAAAATGAAGGGGATATGTGACCATTTATCAACACCGTAGCAGTGGGTTGATGATACAACAATTGTATCCAGGAAATAAATAACTTGGGGGAAACCCATCCTCTGTAACACACCGAATAAATAGTCCCACTCCACAGAATCGAAGGCCTTGGTGGCATCTAAAAATACGGCAGCGAGTGGGAATTCCGGTGCTACAGTCTGTATCAGGGAAAACAAAGTGCGTAAATTGTGGGTAGTGGACCGACCAGGGACGAAGCCGGACTGGTCAGGGAGAACAAGCTTGTCCATCAGAAGCGACAAGCGATTTAGCCAAAACCTTGGCTAAAATCTTGGTATCGCAATTTATGAGCGATAAGGGCCTGAAGGGATCACAGGTGCTGCGAAGTTTGCCCGGTTTCAAGAGTGATGTTATCAGTACTTCCCTCATCGAGGGCGGGAGTATCCCGACTTCCAGGGATTCTTCAAAGACTTCTTTAAGTACCAGTGCCATAATGTCTATGTAACTTTTATAAAATTCAGCGGGCAGGCCAACCAAGCCAGACGCCTTCCTGTTCTGCAAGGACATGATTGCGTCCCTAATCTCATCAATCTCAAACGGTGCACTCAGAAATTCCCTATGCGCATCACTAAGCCAACATAACGCAACATCCCCCATAAATACATCCAGGTCCACCGTGCCCTGGTGCTGCGAGGTATATAATGTAGCATAGTGTGAGGTGAATGCTTCAAGGATTCCAATAGTATCTTGACAGAGCGTACTGTCAGGCCTCTCTATTTCTAATACATGCGGGTTGAATCGCGGGCACCGCTTAATTTCGGCTAAAGCCTTCCAAGGACGCTCTCCCTCGCCATACCTGCGAGCCACCCAATAACTTCCTTTGAACTTAACCTCCCTGGCAGCAGTGTCTTCATACTCAGATAGTTTTTCCCTGAAATCTTTTTGTATTTGACCCGTTTCTCCACGCACCATTCGTTCTTCCAGCCCCTTCAGGTCCCGCTCGAGATTCTTAAGTGTGCGTTGTATGTCACGTAAGACGCCAAAACATTTTGGGATACAGTACCCCTGGATGGTGGCCTTAAATGCCTCCCAAATAACCTCCACTCTATCCACTGAAACTTTGTTACGAAGAAAAAAATCGCGTATTTCTTCCTCAAGTTCGGATTGAAAAACTGGGTTGTTACGAAGAAAAAAATCGCGTATTTCTTCCTCAAGTTCGGATTGAAAAACTGGGTCTAGCAGGGCGTTCGGCTGCATCCGCCAAATAGGTCTGGGCCTGTCGTAGCCAGGCGGGACAAGCGTAAGTCGCACAGGGCAGTGGTCTGAGTAGGTTCTGGCAAAGTGTGTGACATTGCGAATGCCAGATCCCGACCCCCTCGATAGCAAGCAGTAGTCGAGCCTAGCCCATGTCCCAGTGCATGAGGTAAAATGAGTCCCTTCCAGCACCTGTGGATGGGTGTGACGCCACCCGTCTATTAAACCACCCTCCTCCATAATGCCCTGTAGTACCTCCTGAGACCTATTATAATGATATGCGGCAGCATTGGACCTGTCCTGCTCAGGATTCAAGGCAACATTGAAGTCTCCCCCCCCAGATAATGTGAGTAGATCCCAGAGCTACGATTTTCCCCCACAGGTTAGTAAAGAACTCAGGCATATCGACATTGGGGCCATAGCAATTTGCGATCGTTACAGAGTCCCTGCCCCATCTCCCCCATGCAACGACATATCTTCCCGGTGGGTCCTCCATTGTGCCAGCCAGAACGAAGGGCGTCTGTTTTTTAACCAGTATGGCTGTACCACATGCGTAGGAGGAGTAAGAAGAAAAGACTCTGGCACTCGCCCATTTGCAAGCAAATGTATTGGGGGATCGTGGATTTATGTGCGTTTCTTGTAGCATTGCCACTTGAAGCCGCTGCCTGTCCAGATAGGCCAATATCTGTCTGCATTTTCTGGGCTTATTCAGCCCTCTAACGTTGCAGGATAGTATCCTCAACACCGAATCATTCTCCTGCTCTGCCATAGAACCCTGTTCCACAATATCGGCAAACCTGCAGCATTAAGTAATACAACATACGTCTAGGACATGTGTCATTTGTTCCTGTTACATGACAGATGCCAGTGTTGTCAAAGCTGTAAATCGCCCCTTCCCACCTTGCCCCCACCCACTGAAGCATCCCAACTATGCCAGTGTCAATCAACCCTCCCCCCACCCCAACAACAAAAACCCAGTCAAACATGCTAATCATTACATACCCAACCCAGTAACGAGCTGGTCTAGAAAGAAGCAAACAACCAAAACAAAAGTGATAAAAGAACAGGGGTACACCCATTAGGGGGATAGTGCTGCTGGGTGGGCCTCGGGTACCTCTCACCCATCCAGGAGACCTGCAACAGCAGTCCTGGCCGACTGCGCTATCTCCATCATTAGTTCCAATTTGCGGTGTTGGCAGACGGACCCCACATCATCGTTTGTTCAAACAGGGCAAAATCTTGTGGGCAATGGCATCCATACGATTAGAGTGTGTGTCCATCTTCTCCACCATAGTTGCGAATCCCTGTCTCACTTCCGATAGGATCGATTTCACGTCACTGCTAGGCCCAGCATGTTTATCTTGTGGCATCTCTTCTGTTCCACTCTCTGCCTCCGCCACCTGTTGACGAGCGCCCTTTTTTGCTTCAAAGGTGAGTCTCTGTTGGCGCGCGTCTGACTTCCCCATCCTGTAGGTGGCAACCGGAGACCGGCACAGCAGCAGGGTTGATTCAGCTAGTAATATGGCCTGGTGACCACGCACCCAGGTTCACTCTGGCCCACAACCTCCCGTTGTTGTTGTAAAGCAGAGCCCCCGCAGTTGTCGTCAGACCTCCGCTATGAACCTCCCCTTTTGTCCACTCTTATGGCATCCAGCATAAATGTGTAATGCAGCGCTGCAAGGCCCTTCTTGTCCCATGTACCATATCACCACCTCTGCCACCAAGGACTCAAAGCTATTAGGGGTAGTATGCGCCTCACTGCGTGGATGGGGCGCTCCCAGCCGCTCTTGCCAGTCCGCCCAAGGAGCCTTACTCTCCAAATAACTTTCGGGCCAACCACCAGCCTATGCCCCCGGCCACCACCTGTGTCTCACCTACAAGCAGGATCAAATCGTGCGCGTCTCATGCGCTTCTCTGGTGGTGTGTTGGCAGGATGGAAGGTCAACCAAGGCGAGCTCGAGAGCAGAGCAATTGAAGTCCCAACAAATGAATATTCCAGACCCCGTCAGTACCAGAGCCGGCACTGCACTACCGGCCTCACATTCACCAGTCTGTATGCTGCGCCTGTCCTTTGTACGTAGCCGGTATCCTTACGATGTGTATGCCCTGAATAGCGCCGCCGGTACTGTCACCCACCGAGAGGGCACTCCTCCACGCAACCAGCACCAGCTGCCGCCTTTTGCCTATGGCCGCCGCACTCAATATATCAGATCAATGTCTCATTGCCCCCATGCAGTGCGCCGGTAATACATGCCTGGAGTGCCAATCGTAGCAGCGGGGGGTCCGTGCGAGTCTGACCACCACGTAGGAAGACTCACTGTTGCCGAAGCACCGGGCGGCGATCCTCCGGCCTGCTCACCACGTGGCATCCTCGACACTCGCGTGCCCCCCGCAGCCCAGTCGCAGCACCAGGACTCTCCAAGGGATCTCCCGGTCAGCGCATCACAACGTTCGCTGCCCCACCAGGTCACGGCATTACCCGCTGCAAGTAGCACCGATCGTTCTCTAGCCTCTCAGCTTCCTCATCATATAGGTAGCAGGTGCACAGCGCTGGCAGGATATAGGAGAATTGAAGGATTTTGTAGTCGAAGTGCGGGAGCCTCACCAAACGGCGACCATTCCGCTCGTGCGCCACCTAACGCCCCCCCCCCGAGTTATTCCACCAGTCTTAATAATAGTTTCTAAAGAGTCCCAACAGTCTCTGTACGGCGAGCAAGAACACTTTTTTTTGAGAAGCTGCACTAATAGCTAACACTTATAAGGTCCCAAAGGTGAAACCTATTGGCTATGCCAATGCTTGTTTCCTTTTGTGCTTTAACTTTTGTGTTTGTGCTTTCACACACACAAACACATATAGCCAAATATATACACCAGTGCACGTATTCACATTCTCACAATTACATGCACACACATGCTTACACAATCTCTCGCACGAGATCTACCGCTAAAAGGAGCCTGTGTTGGGCTGCTTTCTAGCGACTCTTTGAGTGAACAGTTTATTTTTCAGTAACATGCGTTTGAGATTACGTACGTTATTGCGTGACGCATGTCTATTTTATCTTGAAATGCACATAGGCATGCACTTTTTGCATTAGTTGGTGCTACTGAACCTGGCAGCAGTTTGTAATGAACGCCGTGCCTGTGCTAGCCTTCACGTCACCGCTGGCGCTTTACCACCAGAATAATGAGCCCAAAATATCATGGCATAAAAATATTGTAGCAAGAATACAGACAACAAAAATATCACGCAGGTAAAGTATATGTAGATAGACAGTTTACTGAAACACAAACACGCATTGCCAAATGTATACACCAATGCACGTATTCACATACTCACAATTACATGCACTAACTCTCTCACTCTCACTAACTAACTAACTCTCACACTCTCGCTAACTTACTAAATCTCTCACTAACTAATTGTATCACTCTCACTAACTAACTCTCACTAACTAACTAACTAACCTTCACTCTCATGTTATTTATACCCACCCCTTAACAATAAAAACCATAATAAGCAACCATTGGGACAGGCAGATTCAAGTTGCCAGCAATCAAACATCAAAAGAAGCTGAAGTCATGAATTATAATTAATACTTTTTTAATATAGTCATTCTGTTGTACATAATACTTTCTTGGTCATATCTAAGGTAACAAAAATGCTTCTCACAAATCTTTATTATAACTTTTCTGCATACTGCAAACTTCTATACACACAACTTAAAAACAAACACAAAGTAATTATCTCTGCCTAAACAAGTATTAGTTTCCAAAGGCGAGACCTATTGGCTATGCCAATGCTTGTGTATTTAAGGCACCTCTAGCCTGGGAATACAAGGGGTTGTCTCTCCTCGTCGCCATCAACTTTTGTTTGTCCGGCTGTAATCGACTCCTGACTGCTTTTCACATTTCCTGTTTTTCTCCGAAAAAACCCTTCTATTGAGCTGGCTGCAGTAACTGCTAACTTTTGTGTCACTCCTATGCCGTAGTGCAACCAGGTGTAGGCCTGCATCTGCTGCTTTTTATTGCCATTGACAGTACATTGCTTAGGTTTCCCTTGTCACGTTACAGCTCCTCTCACGCTATTGTGTACTCTCATTGGTGTCTCCTCTTCTTCTTAAGCCAGTCTTTAGGCCCTTCGGTCAGTTGCACAATGCAGCCCTTCTTCACAACATGTACACCACTCTTTTATTACATTCAGTTTATTCATCCGGCTCACCTCCTCCTTACATTTTCATGCGGGACTTAACATGGTCTTCCCGCGCTTGGTGCTACACGCAGCGCATTTGCTTCAAAGGTGCCATGCACTTTCAGGCCAAGTTAGGGGAGATCTCAGGTGACTTCAAATAGGTCTTTCACCTTTCCGGCGTGCATTGCTATCACTCTCCTTCATATCCACATACCTTCATTATTTCCTTTGCTTCACAAGTTTCTCACCTCCACTCATCAAGAGGAACGACTGATTCAGCCTCTGTACATCTCGCTCTGGCGCACACTTAGCAACACTGTGCAGTGCAAGCAGACACAGAGCATCTTGTTCAATGTTATGAGGTTTTTGTGGCAGCGCTTTTCATTCATACCTCACAGTCAGTCCACCTTGTGTATTATTGCTAATCATAGCAGTGAAGTTAAGTGGGGGTCAATGTTTCAATTGCTACTGACCTCCCTGAGTATGAACAACTTTGTTTTCCACATCTATTCTTCCTTAGTGTTGTTTTTCAACATTGCATTTTGAACCAGTTTGAGGACACTCGAGGTGAAGGAAAGGATGTCTGTTTGGAAGTCTTGTTACTCCACGCCCCAATCTGAACCCACTTTATGGTGAATAAATGTATCTGTTGCTGGCTGTCCTAACACAGTGGCTCAGAAACTGAAAGCTCCAGACCATCCACATCCACTTATTAGACCTGTTGAGACAGTTTAACTATTGAAAAGAGAACTACTGCAGAAAAGGACAGGGTAGCTAATTTTGACAGTCTGGTTTTCCTTCGTGACTTTGTATATGCAAATAACCTAACCTGTCTGCATTATCAAGCTATTTAGGAATTCACCAGAGATGGTCATTTGGAATTCATGTCTATGAAATCAAAGACAACATGCTCATCCTTGGAAGGTATACGTCAAATTTAGACAACACCTTTAGCATGCTAATGTAACTGATGTGCGTTCTTAAACATAGCGACCTTGTGTCATAAATATTAGAAACCGCTTTGGTTTGCAACCATTTACAAATCTTTGTATGCATATGACGTTTTAACTGCATGGATTTCAATGTTTCTACTGCCAGAAACATTGACATTCTAGTGACGTCTGTTTTTGATTTAGGCCTCAAAAAGCATGATTAGGCAAAAAAAAATTTAATCTGAAATAAAGACGGCTATATACGCAACCACAGACCTGCATCTCTCTGCCTTATCTGGGGCCAGCCACTCTTCTCTGCGAAGTGGCCTTGTAGGTTGCAATTTGCAGGTTGTGGGTACAGCACTCTTTTTCTATTTTATATGTTTCGCCTAGATCCCACATCCACTCTGCACGATCTTTTGTTTTTTATTTGTGGGCTTGGAGACTGCTAATTGCTTATCATTGGTTGACTTAATTTGCACTCTTATTTGATTTCTTTCTTATTGGTCAGCTGCCCTAAGCTTTCTTTCATTTCCTGTTTACCCTCGCCTGGAGTATGGACGCATCACTTGTGTCCCTCCGGTATGTTTTTAGACGCTTCATTTTTCTTTGGATTTAAGCACTCTATCTTTGAGTGTCTTTATTAATTTGGCTTCCTTGTGTACTTCTTCCACATGTTTGTCTTATCCAGTCTGCTGCCCCCACCTGCCCTCCTTCCTTCCATTGTCTGTGTTGGTTTGCCCCCACCATCCCTCCGTTCCTTGTCTGTGTAGGCTCAACCCTGCCCTCCCTCCGTTCCTTGTCCATGTGGTTTTGTCCCCACCCTTTCTCTCAGTTTGTCGTCTGTGATAGCTTGCCCTGCTCCTGCCTTTCGTTGTCTGTGTTTCCCTGACCTCATCCTCCCCCAGTTGTCTGTTTTGGCCCCCTTACCTCGATCATAACAACAAAAGCGCTATGACGCAGACACCGCTGGCTAAATCATAACTGTTCTTTTCCCCTATGCATTTTGTGTTGCCTTACCCTCCCTGTTTTGTACCCTTCCCCACCCTCCCTCCCAAAAATGTAAATAAATATCTCATGTGGAAAGCGCTGGCCATGTTGTGGTGTTTTTTTCCCCCTCTTTTTTTTAAACTTAAGGCCATACTGCACAGCAGCTGTGCTGCTGTACAACATGGCAAAAGACATTGACAAAGCTAATACCTCACATAGGCGAAACCTATTGGATTTGCCAATGCTTGTCTCACTTGCCTCTAAACCTGAAGTACCAGCTCATCTCCGGCTCATTGAGTTGAGTATCTACTCCTTTCATAGTGGAATTCACGTGTGTTCATATCAGGCACTTCAAGAACCTCAGTGACAATAACAAATCTGCTTCCTAATTCCAAGTTTGACTAATTAGTCATGAAGTTATTTGTGGGTCTGCGGTATTTCCTAACCTGTCTGTCACGGGTCTGCAGTAAACCAAAAGTTTCCTGCAGTATTGCTAAATTTTGAAAGGTCTGCTCAAAAACAGCTGGATGTTCTCTCTTTATTGCAATTAAATACTTCATGTTGTGTTCCAGTTGGCTTACACAAAGTTAACTGCAGTCCTAGATGTATAAACTCAACAGTTTTAAGGATGTTTCCTACTGCACTACTACTTCGATCTGTCTATTATAAATGGAGTTATTTTCACACATATAGTTTTCTAAAATACGTATTTTTCCTTTTTCTTGTTAGGAGCATCATCTCCAGCGAGCTATTTCAGCACAGCAGGTATATGGAGAGAAGAGGGATAATATGGTTATTCCAGTCCCAGAGGCAGAAAGTAATATTGCCTACTATGAATCTATATACCCTGGAGAATTTAAGATGCCAAAGCAGCTCATTCACTTACAGCGTAAGTAATAATTAAAAAACACAAGGTAACTTAAAGATTATCAAAATATAATTAAATGTACCATAATTTTATTTTAAAATATATTTACATTTTTGTAACATTAAATATATTTTGTAATGGTAGGTATTGAGCTGCAACTTATGTTGCTTTCTGTCCTCACAGCTGTGTTGGTCTTCTTAACCTCAGCGTTCACGTGGTGTTATATTTTTGTCTTTGAAGATCTGAAGTATTTCTTTTTAGATATCTTTCAGAGATTCGTTTAGAATCTAATAAAGCAGTCTGGTGGATACATAAGTCTAATGTGGCATTTTAGTGACTGAAGGGGTAAGTGTAGTGTATAGAACCCGTATTATAATTTCCAAAGTGAAGTTTAATCTCACTTTATCAAAAGGGAACCCTTAGATTATATTTAGATCCATTTGGGATTTGCAGCCTGTGGTTTTTCAATTCAAATCTTTGTTGCACCTATCTGCTTCTCCTGTGCATCTTAAAACATATGCTTGGGGAATTTACTGATCATAGTTAAGTTTTAAAATGATGTCTTAGATCAAGTACTTTATACTGGTGTAGATGGAAAATCCGTCCATAGTTCATTAGCAATGATTTTCAAAAATGCAGTGGAGGTCTTCTGATTTGAGCTATTTGTTCTTGGACTTTAGCCAAATAACATCACTTATAATGAATAACATCTCTTATAATATCGAAGAACAAAAATATATTACAAGAAAATGCATGCCTCATTAAAAATGGAACTGTATTTTTAACCCTGGTTGAATTGTGTGTTTAAAATAATAAATTACTCCTCTTTTTGTTTGCTTGTCTCTCTTCCTACTTGTGTCTTGATAGGATAACAATGTTTGTATTTAATCAACCAAGCTTCATGGAGCAGATTATTAGCTTGATCAAACAAATTAATGTTTTTGATGGATACTTCTAACTTTCGATTTCTCACCTTGGGAACATTTCCTAGGCGTCAGACTGGATCCTGAAACTTTCAAGCAGGACTTTAGTGCGCTATAAGATTGTGTTGTACAGCTCTGCGCCAATGTCGTTGTGCACCAGAAGGGATGAATGGAGCCGGGTATATATGGCTCACATGCAAGCTGATGTTAGGTTTTTTTTTGTGCTCAGTCAGACGTCAATCTGAAGCTTCTCACTTCTTTTCAAAGCATTTTTTGTCAAAATCCACCAGTGTGCGAGGGACAATGTCAACCCCTAAAACAACAGGGTTCGAATCGTATAGTGACTATTGCAAACAGATGTCTGTGACGGACCCTCACAAAAGTCTCTCTTTGATGCCTGGGGCCATCACGCCTGTGATGAATGCAGCCAGATGAATCTGAAAACCACCTGGGACCATGAGGCCAGACTTTACTTTGCCAGATTTAGGAAGACTCAACTGCATGACCAGTCGAATTCAAAAGGATGGTTCAGTTGCTGAAGTAATTCCTTTGGCTGATCTTCATTGTGATCGAAGTATTCAGGTAAGTCCAGAAAAAAAGCATGTGAAGTTAAAGCGAGAATCTGCCCACACCAGCCACTTTTGGGCTCCAGAGAGGGTGCGAGGTTGCACGTGTGCCTCCTTGTCTCGCTTCTGATCTCCTTCAGAGTAGATTCAGAGTCTAGTCCTGGTTCACCCTGACTTTCTGGGTCTGTCGATGACGTCACAGCAAGTAGAGGCATTTAGAGAGGGCATGCTATGCATTTTGTCCCTTGACCAGTTATCTCTGTCCCGTCTTTGGTCCAAGGATCCGCTGAGGCCTCCAGTCAAATTTCAGTGCAGTCTGTGCCCCTTGAATGCAATCGAGTTCAGTAACTGTGTCAACTTTGGTTTGGCACCACCCACTGCGCTGGTTCCCTTTGCATCAACGCCACCAGTTTTGGAGTAGGCTTTGCAGCCCATTGGGCTATCCAACTATGAGCAGCATCCACCAGAATCTCGACTGAGGCAGGGACAGGCTCCGACTGGCTTGCAGCCAACAGGGAATTCTTCTGATTCTGACACATTGCCATTGCCACGTGGTAGGGCCCGAACGCTGCTCAACCGTTGGTTACTGACTTGAACAATGACAATTATGATGAAAGGGATGATTACATCCCACAATATGATGAGGAAAACTGCCATGAAGAACTCCCAATATGCCAGTGATCTGAATATTTCTCTTTATATGTCTTTCTCTTCGTGGCCCTGCTATGGAGGAAAGCGTCTTCTTCACATCTGTGATGCGCAGGGCAGCATAAGTCTTTGATCTAGACCTGCCCACTGTGGAGGTGAAAGCTAATGTTTTAACTGAGGTACTTCAGCCAGGTCAGGCTCCCTCAGAACCTCTTCCATTCAATTAGGCCCCCCTCTCTTATACCCTTTTTGCACTTGGGAAAAACCTTTTTCAGATCCACTTGTTAATTACCAGGTTGCTTGTCATTGTCCAGCACTGGGCAACTCAGCCTTTCTTAGACAGTCTCCCATAACTGAGAGTTTGTTGGTACAGACTTCCACAAGTGAAGCCAATCACCCCACCTTCCCTGCCACTCTTCAGGATTTGTAAGTCAAAATGGATAGAGTTGTTTGGCAACTGGTTTTTCTCCCCTACAAGCCTTGCTCGGAGGTCAGTGAATGCCAGACGTCTACTCCCATGTCCTATAGAACACAGTTGTGCATGTTTATTTTTTATCAAGTTTGCAACTCAAATACATAGAGAGAAAATACCGAACTTCAATGAAGAACATTTATAGAGACCATGCATTGTGCAATAATCAAGATTGGTAATTTACACTGATAGCAGCGGCAGTTTCAAGTGTAGTCAGTTGAATCAGCAATATACAATATAGTAAGATCACAAAAAGTAGGGTGGGAGGAGCCTAGCGCGCAACCAAGATGGCCGCGTAGGTGCGAGGCTCCCGAGGACCTCCGCGACCTCCTGAATTAATCCTGGCGATATCCTGCCCTTTTTGAGGGGACTGTGTCGGTACACCCGAGCTGAGGCGCCACCCGTTTTTTGGGTTCGAATCGGACCCCGGACACCGGTGGGAGCACCGATCGAAAGTTGCGGCCTTCTCCGCGCCGGCCCCCCGGATTGGAGTAGTGGGGCGATCCGGGGACAAAGTGAACAACAGCGGCGGGCAAGGCTGGGCGACTCGCGTACCCCGTGCTTTCACTTTCGCTTTTGCGCCCTCCTTGCCCTCAAGCGAGGTAGGGCTGCGGAGCGGGGTGCGGTGGTGTGGCATTGTCCAGGTGCCCGGCTGGCCCGCCGGCTGTGGGTCGTCCTGCGGTCCAGTGGTCGCCCTCCCCCCCCCCCCCGGAACCCGTGAACTGGTTTATCGGCCCGTTCGAGGAGATTGGCACGACGGTAGGAGAGCAAGCATGTCTACCAAACAAGATGGCGACCGGGCGAAGGTGAAGACGACCCGCCGTGGCCCGGCGCACCAATCCAACAGTATGGACCGCTACACTCTCCAGAAGGGATCTCCGGAGACATCGCGCACATCCCCGGCGGGCCCGACGGAGGCATCTGCTCAGCCGGTGGATCTGACCCTCCGGGACGTCATGGGCGCCATCGCAGAGATGAAGGCCTCGGTGGACCAGCGCTTCGACACCCTAGCGCAAAAAATAGACTCGGTCCTTGTGGATGTGAGCCTCGTGAGGGCTGACTTGTCCAAAACGAACGACCGGGTCGATTCCCTGGCCCACACTACAACGAGCCTCACGACGGATGTGGTGGCCCTCCAGAAGGAGGTGCGCCGGCTCGGACAGGCGAGCGCCCTGATGGACCGGCGACTGGAGGATTCCGAGGGTCGGGCCCGGAGGAATAATGTTCGTATTGTGGGGGTGCCGGAGGGACGAGAGGCGGAGGCGGCAGATCTTTTTGTGGAAGAACTGATCCTTACCCATCTCCAGCCCCGGGGGCTGAGTAAGCTTTTTGCGGTGGAACGTGCTCACCGGGTCCCTGGGGGCAGACCTAAGGCCGGTGCCCCACCACGGCCTCTCATTGCCCGGATTTTTAACTTTCGGGACAGAGACGCTATCCTGCAGACCTCCAGGCAACAGGGACCGGTCAAGCTTGATAACATGGATGTGCATTTCTACCCAGACTTTACTCCGGCGGTCCAAAAGCAGAGACTGAGTTTTCTCGGTGTTAAACGTCGCTTACGGGACCTGAACCTTAAGTACTCAATGCTTTTTCCAGCTAAGCTGAGGGTGGAGGTGGATGGTCGCACGCACTTCTTTGACCGGCCCGAGGCGGCTGGGGACTGGTTGGACACTCTGCCTGGAGATCGGGGCCGAGGGGGTGGGGGGGTGCGGTCAGCGGGGAGGGCCCGCCGGATCAGAATTGAGGGGTGAATAATAGGCCTTGCTCTGGACAACATTCCTTTACCATTTATTGATCGTATATGTTCCCCTCCTATGGAGGTCGTTCGGGGTCTGTCGGAGGCTTCCCTCCTCCTCTGGGGGACTAGTTAGTTTTCATCTATGGGGCGACAGGCACACTGCACTTTGGGGGGGCTGTCTGGGCTCATGCAGGGGTGCAGGGAGGGGGGAGTTCTGTTGGGATGGGGGGGTGGGGGGGGTGTGTTGTTTGTTTGCACCGCAAGGCAAACCCGCTACTGTATTGTTGCTCTCAAGATGCTCTGTGGGGGACGACTGATTGCTTCTACGTACGATGGGGGGTAGGGATTTGACTGTGTTGTCATGGAATGTTAACGGCCTGGGGGATAGGATTAAGCGTGGTGTGGTCCTGCAGTACTTGAAACGTATTTCACCAGATGTTGTCTTCCTGCAGGAGACACACCTTATAGGTAACTCCTTTCATGCAATGAATCGGCGGGGCTATCGTTTGGTGGCCCATTCGGGCTTCACCTCGGGCTCGCGGGGGGTGGGTATCATGATCAAGAACTCGCTCCCGTTGGAGATTGATGAGGTGCGCCATGATGAGAGGGGACGCTACACTGTCCTGGTGGGTAGAATGGAGGGTAGAGTGTTTATTTTTATATCAGTGTACGTCCCGCCTGGGTTACAAGCTACTACATTTGCGGACCTGGGGCGCCTCCTCCTGGACCTTCCGGGTGGCCTGCTGGTGGTTGGGGGGGACTTTAATGCGGTAGCTTCTGGGTCTATGGATCGTCATCCCCCTAGGGACCTCCCCCGGGCACAGGCGTGGCTGTCCGGCCTTTTAGACACGCTGGGCCTGGTGGATTGCTGGCGACTAAAGCATCCCGCACAGCTGCAATACACCTTCCACTCGGGTGCCCATGGTAGCCTCTCGCGGCTTGATTACATCCTTGTCCCGGCGGCCCATGCTGGGAGGGTGGGGGAGGTGTGCCATCTGGCGCGGGGTATTTCGGATCACTCCCCATTGCTGTTACATTTCGATGTCTTCCCGAGGGGGGAGGGCAGGGTGGCTCCAATCAATGCATGGTATTTGCGCGACCCCACCATTCGTGCTGACTTGATCAAATCCTTACAGCGATATTTTGACGAGAATGTGGGGTCTGTCCCTTCGGCCATCTCCCTGTGGGAGGCTTTTAAGGTAGTTCTCAGAGGGGAGGCCCTCTCCTTTATCTCCCATGCCCGGAGGCGCGAGCGGGAGGAAGTGACCCGGGTGGAGGCCGAGATCGCGGAACTGGAGGGTGACCTGGGGAGCGGGGTAACGGATGCCAAGCTGCATGTTCTACACCTCAAGCAGGCGGCCTATAGGGCCCTCGTCACGGAGGCGGCCAGGGGCCTCAGTAGAGAGCAGCAGGGGCGATTGTATGATGTGGGCGATAAGGCTGGCAAATTGATTGCGTGGTTGGATAAGAGGGAGAGAGCGAGTCGTGTGGTTCCGTTGATTGAGAGGATGGATGGTGCGTGTGTCACCGAGCCGGAAGCCATTGTCTCCTGCTTCGCGGATTACTTCCGCGAGGTGTACTCCCCGGTTTCCCCCTGCTCGGAGGAAGATTCCCATGCCCTGCTTCGGGACATCGCGCTGCCCTCCCTTACGGTGGAGGACAGGGATTTGCTGGACGTTCCTCCCACCTCGGACGAAATTGCCATGGCTATTCGCTCGGTTGCATCCGGCAAGGCCATGGGCCCCAATGGTATCCCCATCGAGCTTTATAAGCTACGCCCGGATGTACTAGCGCCCCACCTGCGCGCGATGTTCCTGGCGGCCCACTCGCAGGGTTCCCTCCCGCCGGACCAGCGTCTGGCCACAATCGTGGTGATCCACAAGGAGGGGAGACCCCGTGAGCGGGTCACATCCTATAGGCCGATCTCGCTCTTGAACGCGGAGCCTAAAATCCTCGCCAAGGTGTTGGCCAACCGGTTGGTCGGCGTGGTGGGCGATTTGGTCCACCAAGACCAATCTGGCTTTATACCCCACCGCAACACGGCTCTTAATCTGCGACGCTTGCACGGGGTGCTCGCGCGTGTCCCGTTTGTGCGGGAGCCGGCCATCTTGGCGTCCTTGGACGCCACCATGGCGTTTGATACGCTTGAATGGCCATACATCTGGGCGATGCTGGCGAAATTTGGATTTGGACCGGGATTCATTAGCTGGGTCAAATTGTTGTATTCGGGCCCATTGGCGCAGGTGGTGGTGAATGGGCGAGTCTCGGCCCCATTCGTGCTGGGGCGGGGCACGCGTCAGGGTTGCCCCTTGTCGCCGCTCCTGTTTGCACTGGCCTTGGAGCCCTTGGCGGAGTGGCTACGGTGGCACCCTTCTATCCGTGGTCTCCGCTGGACCCCCGAGCATGAGGACCGCGTGTCCCTCTACGCCGATGATATCCTTTTGTATCTCGCCTCCCCGCGTAAATCGCTGATTGTCCTGGTTGATGTTTTGCGCTCCTTCGGTCGTAACTCAGGCCTCGTCATCAACTGGGCGAAATCCTGCGTATATGTGCTTTCCGGGGAGGCTCCGGCCCTACCACGGGACTGCCCGATCCAGATTGCCTCCCAGGGGTTCCGGTACCTGGGTATATATATTACTCTAGACCCGGAGGCCCGCTATGAGCGGAACTTGCTACCCCCCCTCCAGCGCCTGAAGGAGGACGTTGCGCGTTGGCGGCGTCTGCCGCTTTCGCCGCTTGGCCGAGCGGCCTTGTTTAAGATGATGTCCTTGCCGCGCTTTCTGTACGCCCTCCAGAACACTATGGACTTGGTTCCGGCGCGCTACTTCCGTGAGGTGGAGGGCCTCCAGCGGCGCCTGTTCTGGGACGGGAGGCCGCGCATTGCTCTGGCTAAATTGACGCTCCCGTGGTACGATGGGGGGGTCGCCCTCCCGGACATTAAACGGTATTACTGGGCCTCCCAACTAGCTGCAATTAATCATGGCCTTTACGGGCCCGCCTTGAACCCGGCATTTGAAATGGACAAGATGCTCCTGCCCGGTGGCGATTACAATCGAGCGCTCTACTCTGGCGCGCCCGACTCCCGTCTGACGGGACCGACGCGTGTCATGGTGCGTGTCTGGCACGCGGCTAATGCAGCTATGGGGTGGAAGGACCGTTTGACCCGGGCGTCACCGCTATATGCGTCCGAGAGGTTGGGCTCCCTGTGGACATCGAAGGGCTTCGAGAAGTGGGACACGATCGGAATCAGCACGGTGGGAGATCTCTGGACGAGGGGGGGATTCAAAACTTTTGAGACGCAGCAGACGGAGTTTCAGCTGCAAGGCAGTGAGTACTTTCGGTACCTACAAGTCCGCCACGCGCTGGGCTCCGTCTTTCCAGATGTCGCGTCCATCCCGGAGTCTTCCCCCCTGGAGGACAGAGTGCTGGATGGCCATGTTCCAGACAGCACAATCTCCCTTATATATAAAAAACTGATCAACGACAGATCGTGCCTGCTGATTAGTCTCCGCGAGGCCTGGGTTGCCGACGGGCTGGAACTGGACGACGAGGATTGGATTTCCGCGGTGGCCTCTCCGAAGGAGGTGGCCATCCCGGCTCGCCTTCGCTTCGTCCAGCTTAAGATCCTTCACCGGGTTTACGTGACGGGGCCAAGGCTTCTACGTATGGGCTTTGCTGGTGACGGATTGTGTAAGCGTGGCTGTGGTGCTTTGGCAACTTTCATGCATATACTGTGGGAGTGCCCAAAGGTGGAGCGATTCTGGCGTGGTGTGCATGAGGTTCTGCGTGTGGTTACGCGTGTCGCGCTGTTGCCTGAAGCGAGGAGATGCTTGCTGAATGTGTGGGAACCAAATGACTATTCGGTCCCGCAGACGCGGTGGGTGACTCTGGGATACATGATAGCTAAGCGTGACATTGCCCAATTGTGGGGATCCCAGAGGCCCCCGGCGGTGTTGGCCTGGAAAGAACATATGGATTGGTGTATGTTTCGTGAAAAGGTAGTGTATGTGGCGAGGGGTAAGCCTGGGGCGTGGGTGAAAATCTGGGGCCCCTGGAACGCCTACCGCGGGGGTATTTGTGAGCCGCCACTGCTACCGGCTGCCTCGCCAGCTCCGTCCCCCTAGCCGACTCCCCTCCCTCAGCCGTGGGCACGTGGTTCCCCAGTCCCTGATCTACTCCCATTCCCCTCTTCAGAGTTTTGCTGCTGGTTGGGATCCCCCACTTACGGAGCACGTGCCGTCCCTTTGGATTGCGGGTTGCCTTGCGGGTGTGGTTTTTTGTGTTGTTCTGTCTTGATAAAAGGAAACCGTATTGTCGGCTTGGAGTTATGCGGCCTGCGCTATTGATGTCTCCTGTTTTACCAATCTGCACCGCCAAGTGACTCTTACTGTATGTATGTCATATGCTTTTGTCACTCTAGCGGCCGGCCGGGTGGTTGTAGGCCCATACCTGTAACTTTTTCAAAATGCAATAAACGGTTTCAAAAAAAAAAAAAAAAAAAAAAAAAAAAGTAGGGTGAGTAGGGGAAGAAACGAGCACGGGAAAGATGGTTGGGAGGGATATTAGTCACACTGTAACAGAGGCTCTCTCACAGTGATATCTCCAGGCAGTACATCAGAGGGGGCCGGGGAAGGGCTACCAAGCTCCCGCTCAAGCCCATCGCTTCTGAGGGCACTGCTCGTGGGGGTGTGCGACAAATCTCCATCGGCTTAGCATCATGAGAGTTGGACTCCTCTATTGCGGCATCTTGCAGCCGCAGGTACAATTCAAGAGGCGACCAGATATCTTTGGGGTGTGATCGGACTGGCATTGATTCCCAATATGTTGTTAACTGGTCTTGGCAATAAGTTGCGTCTCTGAGCCCGTCATTCAGTCGGGGGAGTGGGCGACAACTCAAGCAGATCGCCGTCGCCTCTTGCCCAAAAGGAGCAAGAGAGCTGTAAATATCCATAGATCTGGGGGGACATCTTTAATATAGCTTAGTAGTGCGACTAGGGGTGTGCGCTCTATCTACAGTCCTGTTATCTCATCAATGATATTGAAAATAGACTGCCAGTATCGTTCTATTCCAGGGCATTCCCAAGCCAAATGAATAATGTCTGCGTAGGGCTCTGAGCATCTAACGCAACTGGCCTCATCTAATAACCCCAGTTTAAACAGCTGCTCCGGGGTCCTATAAAACAGTGCAGGAATTTAAAATGCACCAGTCGGAGCCTATAATTGGATGATAATGCTCTTGCATAAGCGCAGAAGGCGCTCCACTGGACCTCAAAGATAAAAATGCCCATATAGTTCTCCCACGCCTGGTGTGCTGTAGGAATCTGAACTGGCGCAGTGCCCTGCATTCACAGGTATAGTCTAGTTACAAGCCTGCGCGCGGAGGGGTTCCCAATGAGTTCTTGAAGCACCTGTAGGGAAAGGGGCACCGTGGGGAATGAGGCATGAAGAGCATGCCTGGCCGCTCTCAATTGGTAGTAGGTAAACCTGTTTCGAACAGTCGCGTCGCAACCTTTTAAAGTCTGCTACGGCATGATAAAAGAGCCCTCTGTGAACGCAGCTTCCATAGTGGTGAGTTGCATCTGCCGTAGCCTATCACATGCACCAACATCTTGTATGAAGGGTAAGGCTGGGTATCCAGTCAGAGGGATTGAGGGGGCGGACAAAACAGCCAGTCCCTCACGCTTACGCAGCTCATGCCACTCCTAAACCGTATAGCCAGCCTTCTCAAGCGCCGCTCGTGGTCGCCATGGGTAGTGATATAAAACCATGTGAAATGGGCAGGGCACAGCATGCTCAGGCGCAGTGTGGGCCATGAACTTCGAAGGGTATAACCAGTGGAACGTAAACTGCTCCTGCGCACAATTATAATAGAGATCCATGTCCGGTGCATCCAGTCCACCCTGCTCAAAAGGAAGAGTGAGTGCTTCACAGGCGAGCCTTTGCTGCCTCCCAGTCCATGCCAGTGCCACAAGATGGGAACAAAGTTGGCATCGCAAGCAGAGTGGAAGCGGAAGATTGATGAACAAATATAAACATTTGGGTAAAACAACCATCTTTGCAATTTGATTACCTCCCATCCATAGATAATGGGAGACTCAACCAACATGCCATCGGCTCTTCAGCCAGTCCATTAGATGGCCATAGTTAGACCTCCAGAGGTCATCCACATTGCGACTCACCCAGATCCCCAAGTATTTTATTGGACCACTCACCCACGTAAGGGAAATGTTGAAGGGAATACTTCAGTTGTCTTCGTGAGCGGAAAAATCACTGATTTCGCCAAATTGTTGGTGATCCTGGAAAGCCTGCAGAATCTTGTATATTCCCTAATGAGGGGGGTCAAAGTTCTCGGTTGGATGTTTAATATATAAAGTGACGTAATCCATGTACATGGATACCAGTACAACCCGGGGTGAAGGCCAGGCCACGGTGCGCGTAGTGTTGCTGGAGGCGAGCCTCCAAGGGCTCTATCGCTATAGCAACAAGCATTTGCATTGCAATAGGTCTCGCAGTTACGAGAGTTTAAGCTATTGGTATTGTAAATAACAATTCCTTTTATTTATGTTTTTAAAAAGAAATCAAAAATAAAAGGCCATTGTTATGTGCAATGCCAATAGCTCAAACTCGCGGCAATGCGAGACCTATTGCATTGCAAATGCTTGTTTTAGCTTGGGTGTTTTAAGCCACGTCAGTGACTGCATTGGTAGCGCCCCATTGAAATCCCACACCCCCCTGAAGTTTATATCCCACATAAAGCCTGGTGAAGACTGATTTGCATATGGCTTGGTCCAAACCGGGGTGTCGTTCTGAGCAAAAAACGATGGATTGAACCCAGTTTTGTGACCCGGTGTGACTTTGCATTCTGTCCATCTGTGCTTCATAAATGAACAAGCTCAGCCACGCTTTTAAATTGAGCACGTTTTGTATACAAATTTCCGGTAGGGCCTTGATTGTGGTTGCAGCTTGTCACGGCTGTGGTTAGATTTCCGAATAAAGTTTTTGTCCCAAGAAGGCTAGCCTAATCCCAACACGAAGTTGTCCGACAAGGTGAGTGACGGCCCGGATATGTTTATGGGGGGAAGGGGGTAAACTATGGTTACGGCACGGAGCAGGATATTTCGTGTGGCGCAGAGTAACGTATTTTGTTGATTTTGGAGTTTAGGAGAGCTTTATTACTTTATTTGGTTGGGCAGTGAGCTTGTGTTGGGAAGCCCTGCTGGCTCATTTGCCAGCACCTTAATACGGTTGCCTTGGGTGGTGGGTGTTGCCTGGTAGGAGTTTTGATGCATTGGTATGATTTCTAATAGCCACGATGTTTAATACGGAGGAACCAGTATTAGCCAGGAATGCTTGGCACATGGTTAATTTTGTGAAACAAGTTAATGGGATGTATCTTTGTAGCTGTTGGGAACGAAACCGTCTCGGGGCCAAGCGGGTTGACATGGCTCTGTTCGTGGGAGAGCCGGAGGTTACTTCCGTCCAGCACCGGATGCTGCAGTCACGTTTTGGAAGTTCTGTCCAAGAGAAAGGCGAATAACTGTGCTCATTTACCCGAGGTTGGAGCATTGAAGTGAGTCTCTCTCACTTACCACCATAGAGCCATAGCGATCTGTTGGATTTCAGTGGTTTTCTGATCGGCTTTAGTGCAAAGCAGTAAGTGCTTGACAGATGTCAAACAACGAAGCACCTTCACTAGAAAGAAAACCTGACAACTTTTTGTGACTACAAAGCTAGGCCAGTTCTTAAAATGGATGGTGAGCTTTGGAAGGTTAAACTAATGTGAAACAAGCGGCCGTGCGGCCGCGAAAGTGAAAGTGATCGCGATCAAACATCAAAGCGGCCGTGCGGCTGCGAACGTGAAAGCAAATGGTGTGCAGGCTGCCAAATGGTGCGCGCGCCCGGCGCACATGCACTGTATTTGGAGGCCTGAAAGCACTCGTTTGCACTTCCAGATCCCCCATTTACAAAAGCTCTCGTGAGAGCAGCGCTAAAGCGCTGGCTCAGGCGAGACCTAAAAAGGATGGGCGAAAGCGGGATTCCCTGCTGTGTTCCACAGGAGACCAAGAAGGGGGGGAGAGATCACCCCATTGATCCGGATGTGTGCTGTTGGTTTAGAGTAAAAAAGACCAATTATTTGGATGAATTTGGGACCAAGTCCTAGGTGGGCCAGCAAGGTCTATGTCCAGTATTTGTAAAGCGCAAGCAATTACCCAAAGGTGTGAAGGTGCTGGGGGCTGTCGGAAAGATTAAGTAAGCTATTGCCCAGAGTCACCTGGTGCTGGGCTGATCTTCCTTCAGTGCCGGGGATTGAACCGTGAGCCCCCGGGTTCCGGAGTCAGTCTCCCCGACTGATGCGCCACATCTCTTCCTCAAAGGTGAATAGGTACGTCCACTCAAGTGAATGGATTGCGTTGGTGGCATCAAGGAAAATTGCATCTGCACTTACGAAGGGTTCTATGACCTGAAGAATTACAAAAAAAGTGTGTATATTGTTCCCTGTGGCCCTACCAGGCACAAAACCTGATTGATCCAGGAGTACTATGAGAGGAAGAAAGGGGAGCAACCGAGAAGCTATCAGTTTGGCAAGAATTTTATTGTTCACATTAATCATGGATAGCAGTTTATACGATTTGTAACGCTGCGGGTCTTTGTCTAGTTTTAAAATAGTGACTATGAGTGCCTCTCGAAGGGACAGAGGCCGTTTGCCTCTCTCTAGTGATTCGCTGAACATGTCCATGAGGTGAGGGTCCTAAAGGGGCGCAAGCTCTTTATAAAATGCGGTCGTCTAAACCTGGGGTTTTATCCCCTGGAAGGGGTCTAATGACCTGTTTAACCTCCTGTTCCGTGAAAGGCTCATCTAAAAATCTGTGGTGGCCATCTTCCAGCCAGAGCAGCTGCACTGATTTGAAGAAGGAGTCAAGGTGCGGGGGAGTCCGTGGCGGAGTCGTGGTGTGAAGCGATGAGTAGAAATTAGTCATCTCCACCTGTCCTTCCCTGAGGCCAACAACCAGCTCATTCTCATTGGTACAAAGAGAATGCAATATAGTCACTAGCCCAGGGTTTGTGAAGAATACCTGCCAAAGTTTTGCCTATTCGGTCTCCCTCACCATACCGCCTTGCACGAGCCTCTTTTCCTACATAGTGAGTCTCCCTCTGCTCTGTCTCCTCAAAATAGTTTATCTTACTATGAATGCTGTCAAGTCTGTTTTCGCTGCAGTCAGCAAAGTATTTGAGCTTAAGCTCACGGATCTTATCTTCAAGTTGTTTTAGTTCCCCACAAATCAGTCTCAGGACGCCAGCCTGTTTAGCTATGCATTCTCCTCGAATGACAGATTTAAATGCTTTTAACAGCGTTGAGTAAGAATCATACCGTGCCCTCCTCATGCACAAAATATTCCACTATAGCTGTACAAATGCTATTCTAGAATACCTAAAATCTCCGTGCTCCTGGTGGCAGGTGCCACATGTATGCCAGTGAAGGTAACTCTGACGGAAAAAGCTTAAGGAGCACAAGTAATGATCTGAGAAAGATAGCAGCAGATGGGACGTCTCAGTAGCCCAAATGTCCACATCCCAGGAGACAAGCCAATAGTCAGTGCGTGACCATGATTCATTCACAAAGGTCATGTGCGTGCTCTCCTCGTTGTAGTCGTGTCTTACTCTCAAGAGGTCAGCAAAGCTGTTATCAACTTTTATAGTCTACAGTTGTGCAGCTGCTCGCGGGTGGGGGCGGCGAGAGTTGCCAGATCTGTCCTGCAACGGGTCTCGGATCACGTTAAAGTACCCTCCAGATATAATCGCCAGGGCCAAAAGTATTCGCAAGCCTCCAAGTTTTAACAAAGAAGCCGGGGTCACCCACTTTAGGGCCGTAGATAGAGATTAGCCTAAGGAGAACTCTCCCTGTAGGGTGCCAGCCAGCATCATATATCTCCCCTGTCAATCACATGGAATCATGCGCGTACGCTAGGGCAGTCCCTCTTTAATGAGAATAGGTATGCCATGGGCATAGTTACAGTAGCAAGCAATATGCTTTTCCCCAATATATCCTGCATGCAGGCACGGAAGAATGTGGTCAGTCAGATGTCACTCTTGTAAATAGCAGATATCTGTGCCGTGTCACTGCAGGTATTCCAGGATTAGCCGTGATTTACGCCTATTGTTTAATCCGTGAATGTTCCAGTTTATGTATGTTAACGGCATCATAAGGAGGCAGCAGGAGTGTCCTGAAGTAGCGACCAGAGTCAGCGCACAGCACTGCGATGCAATGGTGCAGCTGTGCAGTGTGGGACGGAGGAGAGGGAGGAAATTGGGAGACAAGGAGACGGAAAGAAAGAGGAAAAACTATTTCAACCATCTAGCACCCAACTCCCACTTCAGCCTCCCAATCGGGCTGAATGCAACCATCCTACCTCAAACGCAGCATCAATGTACCAACAATGAAGAGACAAAAGGAATCATTCCATGGAGGACACACCAGTAGCCTGGCACTTTCCCAGCAAAGGGGAGGTTGGGTGGCCAGAGGAGGAAGATATCCGGCAGCCAGCGCCCGCCAATCAGAGAGACCCAGAGTTACCAAAGTTCAACAGTCAATCTGTGGGGTACTAAAGCACAGGGCTTCTTCATTGAAGGGTTCAAAATTCATGTCAGTTCCTCTTAGGCAAGGGTGGTCGGAAGTCACTAATGGCCATGTCCCAGGTGCCATCATGGTCAGCCGTCACTGATGCAGAAGGCCTGAATCTGGGTGCAGTAGATGGAAGACCTCTTATAAACTTGGAAGCCGCCTTGGGTCGGTGAAGGACGTGGTTTTACCTGCATGGAAAATGAGCAGCTTGGCCCTATATAGGAGTGAATATTTAGCGTCTGTTTTGAGGAGTGATCGCTTAACCGGCAGGAAGTCTTTGTGCAGCTTGACCTGCCATTGTGTATTCTGGGTAAATGGATTGATTGTTTCCCTGATGGTTGATCGTCTGCTTGTCTCTGGCTAGTCTGAGCACAGTATCTCTGGCTCTGTAATTTAAGAGATGGTCATTAATAGGGTGTGCCACTGTCCCAGGTGTAGTCCTCTGGCCCAATGTTCTGTGCGCTCAGTCCACTATACAGACAGCAGACATCACTTCTCCACATAATCTGCTTCACATAATCTTCCATGAGGTTCATCGCAGTAGAGTTGAGAATTCCCATTATTCTAAGATTGTACCGTCTGGACCTGGCCTTTAAATCCTCATTTTTGTTGCAAATCAGTTCCAATACTTATTCCATTTGGAGCAGTTTCTCTTTTGCTGTGGTACCATCCTCCTCCTCTTCCTCCACCGTCGACGTGTGCTGCAGTAATTGACTAATACGTTCATCTTGGCATGTCATTTTCTCCTTAAGGAGATCAAATCTGCCAGTCAGCAGGTCTATTTCATTGTCTATGGCTGTAAGGCTCTGTTTTAGGTCCAAACATATTG
This sequence comes from Triturus cristatus, assembly GCF_964204655.1. Lineage (NCBI taxonomy): Eukaryota > Metazoa > Chordata > Amphibia > Caudata > Salamandridae > Triturus > Triturus cristatus. Next base: position 449,519,553 of record NC_140593.1, on the reverse strand, counting down.
CACGTATATCAGGTTCCTGGTGCGATCCTCCAGTTCCTGCGGGGTCGGATTCCTCTATGTGTGCCTCCAATATCTGACGTTACTTACTTTGTTCAAAGGACAACTTAGATTGTCTGGTGTCCGTTTTCCCTATCGTAAAATCCATGGCAGAATAGCGTGCAGTGGCACTACCAGCACCCAGCCTCTTTGCTGCGGTCCCGCCTCACCCCCAAACAAATTGCACCTGGGGGGCATGAGCAGACCGTGAGTCCTAGTCATCAGAACGTCTGGTGACAAAGGGAGGGGGCCCACTCCAAGAAGGGCCCAGAGTCCACTAAACTGCAAATGGAGTGTGCCCTGCAGTGGTAGTCAGGTCCCACCTCTCCACAACTGCACTCCCCAGAGGAAACAAGTAGGTAGGGTGCGATGGGCCATAGAATTCTCCCCAGATACACCACAGGTGTGCTGTATGTTACAGATGAGGCCAACCGTCCACGTAGTGGCAGTGTCTAAAAGGAAGCCCAAAAGGGGCGCAGCACTCACCTCGTTTCGTTGCTGGGCCCGATATCCTCTTCAAGCCCAGGGCAGCGCCTTGTGGATGCTCAGCTCCCCCTGTCCCGGGAGCGTGCCGGATCAGCCCACTCAGCTCCTCTGCGTAGCAGCAGCCAGCGGGCCAGGTGCCACCCACGGAGCCTCGCGCCATCCTCGTGGCACCAGGTCCGCACCAGGAGCCTCCCTGCCGTCTGGCAGTCAGGCGTCCCGGGCCAGGAGCCTCTGGGGGTCACAGGCACGGCCCACATTCTTCCAGGACATCAGGTGGGGGAGCCGTGCCAGTAAAGGAGCGCCGGGTGCCCAGCCCGCATACCTTCACTTTCAGCAGGCCCTGAGGGCCAGCCCTATGTCTACATCGTCAGCCCATGTCAACAGGCCAGGCCGCAGGGCATACCACTAGAGCCGGCATCACACCGGTTTCATGCCTCTCACAGGTGGGGGAACCCACTCACAGTCCGCCATGTCCCTGCGATTCTCATTCACTGCCGCGCTCCTAATACCAGAGCGGCTCCTCTTCTGCCGCACTGCTCCGCACTGTGGGCCGGGTAGTTCCTCAAGGCCTGCGGGACTAGGCCTCAAGTGACCCGCCAGCCGCTAGTGATCCTGCATAATCGGCATCATTAATTAAGGGATCCGCCATGTACAACAGCATAGGGGGAGTCTCGAACGCCGACTGCCAGCTGCGGATGCCACCTAAGAAAGCAGATAAGTGCTGGATAATCTCTCCAGCCAGCAGAGCTTCACGGAGTAACAGCCATCTTGTGGATGGGCTCTCTAACGCTCCCACCCCAACACCGAAATTCTTCATTTTTTTTGTTTTTTTAAACATTTTTTTATTGTTTTCGAACCAACAACTCAGTACAGTTCCCAACAGCCCCCTCCCTCCAAAGGAGACTTTTACATTCATCATTGCCCCCGAGTATGCAGGAGAAAAGTCACCCTTCCCGCGTGGAGCCCCCCCTCCCTCCCGCAACCCATGTCAGTGTGCCCCCCTCTGCCTACCCCCCTCCTGACGCGCCCCCTCATTACTATGAATCGTGTACGGGTGCTCAACCTTCCCTAGGCAACTCGGGCTTTCCCCCATGGCGACCCACACTTTATGCGTCCAGTTCTCACCACGGCCCCCTTCCTACTCCCCGCTCGCCGCTTCCTCCTGTCGATCAGAGGTGCTCCCTTCTCCCCCCGCATCAGACATCAGCCCCTGAAGTTCCACCACCAGCGCCTCCCATGCTCGGGCCGTCGCTAGTGCCTTTTCATCATCCCTCCGAAGGGCTAATTGCAACCGGAGTGTGCCCTCTGCGCCTGCCCATCTCGCAAACGCCGTCCTCCACCTCAAAAACTAGGCCCCGCCCATGATTTCCAATGCATAGTCAGTTCCCTCTTGGCCATGATCAACCCCAAGTCGTAGAACTTACTGGTAACCTTTGTTCGGCGGGTGTGGGGAACACCGAAATTCTTCATACAGTCTGGTTTGGACATGACTGACTGCTTAGGTTGAGCAATAGACACCAGTGTGTAACTTCAGCACAACAACTGGATGAGGTATACGGGCAGGCCACGCATCACTGATGGACATGCCTTTTGATGACTCTCACATCTTTGGCAAAATAATGCATTTGGAGAGTAGAATAGAAGTTTTAAAAATAACTAGTAGTCACTTTGGTTTCCCTTTATTTTGGGTGCCATGATATGATTCAAATATGAATGAGTTAAAGGAAGAGTTAATACCCTTATACCCTCATACTACGTTGACATGTTTCAGCCCTCCTTCACACCCATACTTGGTCCCGGGCTTTTGTCAGGACTGATTGTTAATCCCTGTTTCCTATTTCGCGTCAGAGTCACTGTTTAGCCAGTGATGTAGGATCTGTCACTTGTCAAAACACAGGACATAAAAAAAACATCAAGAGGTAAGTCTAGCCTACTTGTCTGTGCCCCAGATAGAGAGGCATATACTGGTGCCTGTTTTCATCAAAATCAATGGTACAATTGGACAAAGAAATATAAAACTAAATAGACGAGAGATAAAACAGAAACTTATTAACTCAGCAGTTCTGAGTGAGTATAGGAGGATTGGTGATGTAGCACATTCTCTTGATGCATGGAATGACATGCTGGATCCATGCATGCCCATTCACACAAAGTGCACCCATGTTCCTTAATGTTTGGTCCAGGTCACGTTATACATACAACATGCAATATCTTTTTGCATGGATCTCAATGCAGTAGGGGCAAATCTCTTGTCACTTTTCATGTACGTTATTGTATAGTACACAACAGCACAAACATGAATATGGTGAACACGATGTGGTATATCCTAAAAAACATGATGTGCATAGCACTTTGTAAGGTCATAGTCAATCATACTTTATGAACTCTTACTTTCCTTGGTGTATAATAACACCGTATTTGGGCTCGTGGGACACATCCCTGTAGTCACACTCTGGTGGAATGGAGATAAAAGTTGTTAGTGCCCCTGTAACTCACCTACTGTACAAAGTTGAGGGGAGGTTCAGGAAATGTCCATCTAACCACTCCAAGGGTTGTGTGTCGTAGTTAGCCTACAGTGCCACCAAACACTCGTGCCCATGTTTTCTCATTGCTTCCCCATTGTATTTATGGTGTGTTTTCACATCCAGAGGGTCGGTGAGTGAAGCTACGTGGCTGTGATGCGTTAAGGTGTAGGTCACGGGGCAATGCCGTCCGGGGTGCTATCTGGGAGTTGTAGTTAATTCTGCCACTACATAAGTCATCAATCTTTGTCAATGTGGGTCACTCTTGAGTGGTTGGTGCCTCATGGTATACAGACTCCCAAAACTGCCTACTCACATTGGTTCATCAGGAAGGTGATTTCTGGGAGATGTAATTATATTATAAAGACTACGGCCATCAATCTCTATTTAAGTGTATCACTGTGAGTAGACGGAGTCAAGTGGTATAATAATCTGAAAGAGACCATTAGTTATAGATTCCTTACCTTAGATTTACCCCAGGCGTCAGACTGGATCAGCAGAATTTTTTCTGTAGCATTACCCCTGCGCGTCAATAGGTGGCGTTGGTCGACTCCGCGTCCGTCGTGGTGGTTGCCGGGATGATGTCGCAGTGTCTAGTTAGATGCCGCCCCTGCACGCTTACGTCAGTTCTTTCTTTTTACGCGCCAGCCAGCGCATATTGGGAGACAGCTTGCCCCTTAGTAATTTTTTGACAACTTTTTTTTACTTTTTGTTGACGTTTTTTTTGAGTCTTCGACTCCTGGTAGCACAAGGGATCTCACATCGTCAGACCGGCCTCAAGCCTTGTGACTCCTGTCACAAATTGTTGCCCGTCACGGATCCGCACCTTGTGTGCCTCTGGTGCCTGTAGAGCGACCATGACCCGAAGTCGTGCTCAGACTGCCGTGACATAAATCCGAAGTCTTTGCGGGAGTGGGCCCCGAAAGCTCTTGGAAGCCCAGCAGTCCGCTCCACGTCGTTCGAGGTCCCGGTTGAGAGGAAGGCCTGTGGACCGGTCGCGGAGCCACAACCACTTGTCATCGAAGTCTTCGCACTCCTCGGGTAAGTCGGAGAACAAGAAGAAGGCAAAGAAGCATCTTCGCCTTCTCCCCGTCCGTCGGCGGACTCGGGTTCCAGAGCGTCGTCGCCCTCCAGCTCCGCTTTTGGAATCCGCTTCTGGGACTGCTCCGAGCTTCCCTTCCTTTCCCGGAGCCAAAGCGTCCCCTGCCCAGCTTCCAGCTTTTTACGAAGCGCTCCATAGCATCTTTGGGCAGCCCGACTCCGCTGGCACACCTTCGGGCCCGACGACTCAGCTGGGGGCCCTGGGCCTTCGATGCCAGCGGCTCAGGCGCCAGAGGTCCCCCGAGAATCCAGGCCTGGATCCAGATCGATGCCAGTTGACCTCACGGTATCTTCCCCGGTGCCGATTCCAGTGACGAAGTCCGCAGCGCCGGTTGTGCCCCCAACCGGCTTCGACCCCAGCCTCACCCCTGAGTTTGTCACGGCACCGGACCGACGTCGGTACCGGCGCCGGAAGGTACGTTTGTGCCTTTTTGTAGGTGTATCTGGGCAAGAGTTTAAGTTTTAAGTTAATTAGGATGAAATATCCAAATCCATGCAAATAGATCCGATGGTATTGGTAATATATTCGTGCTTTATTCGTCAGGTAGGAAAAGAAAAGAGATGGCACTGCCAACACGTGTTTCGCCCCCTAACAGGCCATCAGGCCTAGGGCTTCCTCAGGGCGGGTAGTCACGTAATAGGGTATCTATGAAAGGAATGGGTTTGTTAACCCGAGATTATCCGGTCTCGGCTAATGCCAGATTCGGTGAGTTTCTGCGGCTTTGGTCGTTTCATAGATACCCCATTACGTGACTACCCGCCCTGAGGAAGCCCTAGGCCTGATGGCCTGTTAGGGGGCGAAACACGTGTTGGCTGTGCCATCTCTTTTCTTTTCCTACCTGACGAATAAAGCACGAATATATTACCAATACCATCGGATCTATTTGCATTGATTTGGCTATTTCATCCTAATTAACTTAAAACTTAAACTCTTGCCCAGATACACCTACAAAATCCTACTTCATATTAGGGGGATAGGGGCCTCTCCCCCTGTTTCTGGGCTTGAACCAGTACAAGAAGGATACATGCTTATTACATGACTAGTAAGGGATGAGGATCTTTTCCCCTCACCTACATGCAACACGTTTGTGCCTTTGTTCTGGCGTTCCCTACCACCCTGAGTGGCAGCTAGAGGAAGGTGAGGAGGACTGGGAGGGTCTGTAGACCCTTTAGCTGACCAGCTTGATGAGCCAGTTTGGCGAGAGGAACTGTATGATGTAAGTGGTTTGGATACCTCCCCAGACCTTGGCATGCTCTTCCCCCCGTACCGTGGCTACAGAAGAGGGAGATTCGTACCCAGTGGTTTTGCGTAGGGTGGCTGAGGCCTTGGGCCTGGAGCTTCCTACGGTGGCAGTCAGGACTAACCTCCCGACAGAGATACTTCGACCAGCAGCGGCCTCTTCGGAGCCCTTGCTGCCTTTTAATAAAGCCCTCACCGACATCTTTCTAGGCACTTGGTCTAAGCTCAGCACAGGGGCTCCTGTGGACCGGATGATTGCCCGATGCCACCGCCCGGCCGACCCATTTTTCCTCTCCCAACACCCTACCCCCGAGAGCTTGGTGGTTCATGCCTCGTCTTTTAAGGGCGCATTCCCTACTGCTCCCCCCAGATAGGGAATCCAAGAAGCGGGACCACCTTGGGAAGAAGATGTTTTCTTCCACCAGCTTAGCGCTGCGGTCGGTGAACACTGCATACCTCTTTGGCTGTTATACCCATACGGTGTTGGATACCGTTACGCAAGTGCTGCCACAGTGCCTAGGGGAGGCCCGGGCCATTCTCACCCGTGTAGTAGCAGGGGGTCGAGACGCAGCTAAGTTCACCATTCGGTGTGGGCTGGATACCGGCGACTCTCTGGGCAGAACGGTTTCCACGTCAGTAGCCTTGAGGCGCTAGGCCTGGTTGAGTACGTCTGGTGTCTTTCGGGATGTCCAAACCACCCTTCTGGACATGCCCTTTGATGGCCGTTACCTGTCCGGTGAGAAGGCGAACTTCTTGCTCGAGCGCTTCAAGGATTTTAGGGCTTCGGCCAGATCCTTGGGCCTTGTGGAAACCTCTCTCCCCAGGCAGTCTGCCTTTCATAGCTACGGAAGTGTGCCCCACCAAGTTCCACCCAATGTGGCCACAGGGCAATGCAAGCTACCTAGGCCTCTGCATGGTCGCGGACGTGGCACCCAGCGACGCAGGTCTAGGGGCCAGTCGGCAGGACAGCCCACCCATGCCACCCCCATCAACCCCCCCCCCCCCCACCCCAGCAGCAACCGCCAAACCCTCCTAGTTCGATCTTTCAGGGCCACCAGAGGCCGTTGAGCAGTAGAATTCGCCATCACTTCCCCCACTGGCACCACATCACGTCTGACAGGTGGATTTAGCAGATAGACTGAAGGGGTTACTCCCTCCCCTTCGAGGCTGCCCCTCCCTCCATGCCACCAGCATGCCATCGCATTTCGGAGGATCACTTGGCCCTTCTCTGTCAGGATGTTGCAGCTCTCTTGGCCACGGGAGCTAATGAAAGGGTCCCAGTGCCAGAAGTAGGCCGTGGTTGTTACTCCCACTACTTTCTGGTACCCATGAAGGACAAAGGCCTGCGTCCTATCTTAGACTTCTGGGCCCTCAACCGCTTCTTCTGGAAGGAGAATTTCCGAATGCTCATGTTGGCTCAGGTCATGTCTGCCCTCGATCCTGGAGACTGGTTGGTAGCATTGGACTTGCAGGACGCCTATTTCCACGTCTCTGTCCTGCCAGCCCACAGACGTTACCTACGGTTCACGGTAGGCCACAAGCATTTTCAGTTTACCGTGCTCCCTTTTGGCCTTACCAGTGCCCCTTGGGTGTTCACGAAAGTGATGGTGTTGGTCGCAGCTCAACTGCACAGATATGGGGTACCAGTTTTCCCCTATCTAGACAACTAGCTGTTGAAGGCGAGCTCGACCCAGGCTGTCGTCTCCCACCTTCAGACTATGGCGGACCTCCTGCACTCGCTGCGGTTCACAATCAATGGTCCATATGATACACAGAGACGTACGTTAATCCTGTCATTATCGGCGAATCCAGGGAATCATCTGGTAGGGATCCTCCTGAACTCACGGTCCGTGACCAAACATAAAGTTGAACTTGAACTGCATCTAACTGCTCATTCCCCTGATCTGGCCTTTATCACGGAAACCTGGACCAATGCGGCCTCCTGCCCAGATTGGAATACTGCCCTGCCCCCAGGGTACGCGCTACACTGTCATGACAGGAAGGATGGCAGAGGGGGGGGGGGGGGCTTAGCTATCATCTACCGGGACCACCTGAAGGTTCAGGTCAGGGCCGTTGAAGGCTTGCATGCAGAAGCAGTGCAATTTAGTATCTACTTAAATGACACTATTGTCTCTCATGGTCTACTGGTCTACAGACCACCTGGACCCAGGGCCGCGTTTGTGGAGGCGCTTCAAATCCATCTAGAGTCTTGTACTGAGTTTGAGGCCTATACTATCCTTGGGGATTTTAACTTCCATCTGGAGGCCAAGAATAACTCGGACACTACCAGATTGTTGGAGAGCCTGGAGGCATATGGACTACCACAATTGGTCTCAGCCCGACTCATACTGGGGGCCATACTCTAGACGGCTTGTTCTCTATCCACCCAGACCTACTATATCTTAGGGCCGAATCCCTCCCGTGGACCGATCACCGGGTGGTGTTCTTTAGGGTAGGGGTAAAGACAAAGGCAATAGGTGGCCCTCAAAGACCCACCACGATTATGTTCAGGAGATGGAGTAAGGTCACAATCTGAAAGAAACACGTTAGTTAGATTCCTCACCTTAGAATATCCCCAGGCGTCAGACTGGATCCGGAAGATTTTTCGTCAGCAATACCCCTTGCGCGTCGCTAGGCGTCGTCTGCGGCTCCGCGTCCGTCGTCGGCGTCGTGCGCCGGGATGACGTCGTCGGAGTACTTAGACGCCGCCCTCGCGCGCTGACGTCAGTTCTTCTTTTTTCCGCGCCAGTAAGCGCAGATCCGGGAGAGCTACCCCTTTTAGTCTTTTTTGACTAAATCTTTTTGATCATTTTTGATCCTTGTCTGTCGACATCTGGTGCCGGTAGGATGCCTGGGTTCAAGGCTTGTGAGGATTGTCATCGACTGATGTCGGTGACCGATCACCACCGCCGGTGCCTCTACTGCTTAGGCCTCGACCACGACGCGGAGTCGTGCAACGACTGTCAGGCCTTGACTTCGAAGGCTAGGCGGGAGCGGTCCCGCAAGCTTCTCGAGCTTCGCCACTCGGCTCCGCGTCGTGCGCGATCCCGGTCCAGGAGGAGGTCCAAGGATCGCTCGCGGAGCCCTAGCCGACGCCACCATCGATCGTCGGGCTCCAAGTCGTCGGGTAAGTCCAAACACTCAAAGAAGTCCAAGAGGCGACATCGCTCTTCGGACTCCCCTCGCCGGTCGCGCGACTCGGCCGAGGGTCCAAGTGGTTCCACCCCCGCGGCTCCGGCGGAGCCGCAGGTGCCGCGTCCGCCCCCATACCTTCCGGTCCCTGGGGCTGACGCGGCGCCGGCGGAGATCAGTGCCTTCCTCTCGGCCATGAGGAGCCTGGCCCCGCCGTCGACGCCCGCTGGCGCGCCTTCGGGCCCCGCGGGCTCGACTGGGCGACCTCGCGTGCCGGCGGCTCCGGCCCCGGCGCCGTCGACGACTCCGGTCTCGACGCCGCAGGTCCCCGCGGGGCCCATGCCTGGGCCCCAGTCGACGCCGGTTGACCTTGTCACTCCTCCACCGGCGCCGACGCCTGAACCACCGACGCCGTCACCGGCGCCGCCGACGCCGACGCCTGTGACGCCGACGCCCCAGTTTAGCCCTCATCCGGACCCGACGCCGGCACGGCGTCCGCCGACGCCGCATCCGACGCCGCTAGAGACCTACCATCTCTACAGTCCGGTTCCGATCATTCCTCCTGTTTATCAGGAATCGGAAGAAGGGGGCGACTGGGAGGGGTTCGAGGACCCTCTGGCTGTTCAGTCACAGCTTTCTCAGGACTGGGCAGATGAACTGGGGGAGGCCAGCGGGCTGGACACCTCGCCAGACGCTGGATTCACTTCTCCTCCGACCGTGGCTTCGGAGGAGGGTGCAGCATTTTCTGTGGTGCTGCGCAAGGCGGCTGAGGCCCTTGGGCTCGAGTTGCCTGCCGTGGCTGTGAGGACCAACATCCTCACTGAGGTGCTTCAAACCTCAGCAAGCTCCACTGAGCCTCTGCTGCCGTTTAACGAGGCCCTCACTGACGTTCTGCAGGGCACCTGGTCCAAGCCCTCCACAGTTCCTCCTGTGGATAGGAACGTTGCCAGGCGCCACCGCCCTGCTCCGGGCGACCCCAGCTTCCTGTCCCAACACCCCACCCCCGAGAGTCTGGTTATCCAGGCCTCTACTTCCCAATCCTCCTTCCCGACCGCTCCGCCGGACCGGGATTCCAAGAGACTCGAGCAGTTTGGCAAGAAACTGTTCTCGTCCCTTAGTTTGGGCCTGCGGTCTTTAAATACCGCCTGTCTCTTGGACCGTTATTCCCATTCCCTGTGGGATACGGTGGAGGACGTGCTGCCCCAGTGTCCGGAGGAGGTCCGGACGCGTCTTACCCAGGCTCTGGCCGATGGGAGGGATGCAGCACGGCACGCCATAAGATGTGGGCTTGACACCACGGACTCGCTAGGTCGGGCGATTTCCACCACGGTGGCGCTCCGCCGCCATGCCTGGATGCGGTCCACGTCATTTTCCGGGGATGTCCAGAACACCCTCATGGACATGCCCTTTGATGGCACTCGCCTGTTTGGTGAGAAGGCGGACAGTGCGCTGAACCGCTTTAAGGACTCCCGGGCTACGGCCAAGTCCTTGGGCCTCTCGGCTCCGCGGGCGCACACCTCCGCTTTTCGCCCCTTTCGTGGCCAAGGAAGGGGCGCCTCCTCACGTTCGCAAAGCCACCAGCCGCAGAACCAACCTGCGCGCGGTCGTGGACGTGGCTTCCGCCGTGGCGGAAATGGAGGCCGACGTGGTCAGCCCACATCCACCCCGGCAGCATCCGCCTCAAAGCCTTCCTAGTCCGAGCTTTCAGGCCCATACCACGCCAGTGGGCGGCAGAGTTCGCCATCACCTGCTCCACTGGCGGTCCATAACATCGGACAGGTGGGTGCTGCAAATCGTCCGAAGGGGCTACTCCCTCCCCTTCGAGACGACCCCTCCAGCCATGCCACCGCAGCACCACCGTATCTCGGGGGATCATTTGGATCTTCTCCGCGAGGAAGTTTCGGCTCTCTTGGCCAAGGGGGCCGTCGAGCGCGTTCCGAGTCCAGAAGTAGGTCGTGGTTGTTATTCCCACTACTTTCTGGTTCCCAAGAAGGGCAAGGGGGGCCTGCGCCCTATCTTGGACCTCCGGAACGTCAATGCCTTCCTCCGAAAGGAAAGGTTCAAGATGCTAACGTTGGCTCAGGTTTTAGCTGCCCTAGACCCTGGAGACTGGATGGTAGCGTTGGACTTGCAGGACGCATATTTCCATATCCCCGTCCTGCCGGCCCACCGGCGTTACCTGCGGTTCACGGTGGGCCAAGAGCACTTTCAGTTTACCGTGCTCCCCTTCGGCCTCACCAGTGCCCCTCGGGTGTTCACGAAAGTGATGGCGGTGGTCGCAGCTCATCTGCGCAGATCAGGGGTCCCAGTCTTCCCCTATCTCGACGACTGGTTGTTGAAGGCGGGCTCGCCCCAGGCAGTCGTCTCCCACCTCCAGACTACGGCGGATCTCCTGCATTTGCTGGGGTTTTCCATCAACGTGCCGAAGTCGCACTTGAGTCCCTCTCAGAAGCTCCTCTTCATCGGAGCGGTTCTCGATTCGGCGCAGTTCCGGGTCCATCCACCGGAACAGCGGGTCCGGGATATACAGGCCCTGATTCCCATCTTTCGGCCTCTATCCCGGGTTTCGGTCAGGTTAGTGTTGCGGCTTCTGGGGCTGATGGCCTCCTGCATCCTACTAGTGCATCACGCCAGGCGGCGCATGCGGGCTCTGCAGTGGGACCTGAAGTTTCAGTGGGCCCAGCATCACGGCAACCTGTCCGACCATGTCTTGATCTCGGAGGGTACTGCACAGCAGTTGCAGTGGTGGCTCACGGACCGCGAGTGGGTCAAGGGCAAGAGCCTCTCCCTTCCCCAACCGGAGCATGTCGTAGTGACGGATGCGTCCCTCTTGGGATGGGGTGGCCATATGGGAGAGGCGGAGATCAGAGGCCTCTGGTCTCCGGCGGAGTCTCGCCTCCACATCAACCTGTTGGAGTTGAGAGCGATCCGGCTTGCACTGAAAGCCTTCCTTCCCTCTGTCAGGGGAAGTGTCGTGCAGGTGTTCACGGACAACACCACCGCCATGTGGTACTGCAACAAACAGGGCGGGGTGGGGTCGTGGACCCTTTGTCAGGAGGCTCTGCGCCTCTGGACATGGCTGGAACACCAGGGCGTCATCCTGGTGGTTCAACATCTGGCGGGCTCTCTGAACGCCAGAGCAGACGAACTCAGCCGCCGGTGCATGATGGATCACGAATGGCGTCTGAACTCCGAAGTGGTGCAAGGCCTCTTTCAGCAGTGGGGAGAGCCTTGGTTAGATCTATTCGCCACCGAAGAGAACGCGCAATGTCAGCAGTTCTGCGCGTTGGAATTTCCAAGGCGGCACTCGCTCGGCGACGCTTTTCGTCACGAGTGGAGTTGCGGTCTGTTGTACGCCTTTCCGCCTATACCACTTCTGCCCAGAGTGCTGAAGAAGATCAGGCACGACCGGACCCAAGTCATCTTGGTGGCTCCGGATTGGGCACGAAGATACTGGTATCCCGAGCTACTCAGTCTGTTGACCGATCCCCCGATACGTCTGCCCCTTCGGGAGGATCTTCTGTCGCAGCAGCAGGGGACGGTCCTCCACCCGAACCTGTCCAGCCTCCACCTCCATGCGTGGAGATTGAGCGGCGGCAGTTGATGCCATTTGACTTGCCTCCTGAAGTCTGTGATATCATTCTGGCAGCCAGGCGTCCCTCCACAAAGTCGGTATACGCCTGCCGGTGGAACAAATTTGTGGCATGGTGCACAGCAAAGGCTGTGGATCCCCTTTCCGCCCCTCTTTCTGAGGTTCTCCTCTTCCTTCTTTCTCTGGCCCGGCAGGGCTCTGCCCTGGGCACCCTGAAAGGTTATCTTGCTGCCATCTCCGCCTTCTTGCGGCTTCCTGATCAGCCTTCTCTTTTCAAGTCCCCTGTGGTTACACGCTTTCTCAAAGGCATTACACACACGTTCCCTCCTGTCCCTTTTGTAATGCCTCAGTGGGACTTGAATCTGGTTTTGACATTCCTGATGTGCGCTCCCTTTGAGCCTCTTCACAATTGCCCTCTTCGTCTTCTCACTCTAAAGACTGCTTTTCTGGTAGCCATCACCTCGGCTAGACGGGTGAGTGAGCTCCAGGCTTTATCTTCAAAGCCTCCTTTTCTATCTGTTCATCCGGACAAGGTTGTCCTTCGGCCTCGTCCCTCCTTTCTTCCTAAAGTGGTGACTCCATTTCACCTTGGGCAGTCTGTCACCTTGCCCACCTTCTTTCCGCCTCCGCATCCTTCCAAAGAGGAAGAGAGGCTCCACCGTCTGGACCCAAAACGTGCGCTCTCCTTCTATCTGGACCGCACAAAACAGTTCCGGGTGGACGACCAGCTTTTTGTTGGGTACGTGGGCGCTAAGAAGGGGAAAGCTGTGCACAAACGAACCATCTCTCGGTGGGTCGTTTTGTGTATCAAAATCTGCTATTCCTTGGCTAAAAAGGACCCTCCTGTTGGGCTGCGCGCCCATTCTACTCGGGCCACAGCGGCTACTACTGCCTTGGGACGGGGAGTCCCTTTGCAGGACATCTGTCAGGCGGCGACGTGGGCTTCGCTACACACGTTTGCCAGGCATTATTGCCTTGACAGCCAAGTCCGGAGGGATGGCTTCTTTGGCCGTTCTGTCCTCCAGGACTTTCTGGTGTGATCTTGGTTCGCAGACCCACCACCGGGGATGGTATTGCTTGGGTATCTATTCTAAGGTGAGGAATCTAACTAACGTGTTTCTTTCAGATGAACAAGTTACTAACCTTCGGTAACGATGTATCTGTAAGAAACATTAGTTAGTTAGATTCCTCACCGACCCTCCCATCCTCCCCGTTCTGCGAACTGACATCTAGGGTTAAGGTTGTCCTTTCAGGCCCCTAGATTTTATTTTTGGCACCAGTGTCGGTCTTTGCATGGCTCTGCGTTCCTGGCGCGGAAGGCTATGTACAAGAACTGACGTCAGCGCGCGAGGGCGGCGTCTAAGTACTCCGACGACGTCATCCCGGCGCACGACGCCGACGACGGACGCGGAGCCGCAGACGACGCCTAGCGACGCGCAAGGGGTATTGCTGACGAAAAATCTTCCGGATCCAGTCTGACGCCTGGGGATATTCTAAGGTGAGGAATCTAACTAACTAATGTTTCTTACAGATACATCGTTACCGAAGGTTAGTAACTTGTTCTACTCATCCCTCACCGAGGCGCTGGGTAACCCCCCCACCCCCTCCCCCCCACCCTTGATACTAATAATGAGATGGCTGTCGTCCAGTTTACCGATTGGATTACTAATGCAGTCAATCAGGTCGCCCCCCTCCAGATAGCCACCCGGAACAGGCGTCCTCCTGGTGCTCCTTGGTATGGTCCGGAGCTTCATCTTCTTAAGGTTAAATGCAGACGGCGGTAACGGCTCTGGAGAGTGGACTACGATGGGGTCTGTATGCAAGCTTATAACCAGGTTTTGCATAATTATAAGCAGGCCATACGGATAGCCAAGAAGGACTATTTTTCCCAGAAAATCTCGGAGGCAGGGAATTCCACCAGAGAACTTTTTAAAACTGTATCCTTCCTGGCGAATCCCCAGCAGACCAATCGGTTCAACCCGGATCAGTCCTTCTGTGATTAGCTGGCTGTCTTCTTTCAGAAGAAGGTAACCACCATCTATGACGAATTGTTAAATTCAGCGGCACCTAAAACTTGCTCTTATAACCGCAGCTGAGGGTATTCGAGCTACAGTGGATGGAGGGGGGAGAGCTATTCTCGTCCTCCTGGACCTGTCCGCTGCGTTCGATACCGTTAATCATGCGATGCTGATGCAGCGTTTGAGGGAGGTTGGGATTGTGGACCGGGCTCTGGCCCTTCTCTCATCCTTTTTGGATGATCGAAGACAAAGTTTACAATGGGCCGGCCTACACTCGGCTAATTTCGTTCTACCGTGCGGCGTTCCACAAGAGTCTGCCCTTTCTCCGACCCTTTTCAACATCTATGTCAGACCACTGGCCAGTCTGGTCAGGAGACATGGTTTTATGCTGGTGTCCTATGCTGATGATTCACAGCTAGTGATATCAGTTGTGGACTTCCCTGATCATATAGCAGCCAAATTCCATGCATGTCTTGTTGATGTGATGGATTGGATGCGATTGAGCTTTTTAAAGATTAACACTGAAAAGACTGAAGTGATGGAGTTCGGGAAAGGTCACTCAATCTGGAACACCCTCTGGTTGCCTTCGGAGGCAGGGCAATGTCCCCTCCCGGTCACAGAGGTGAGGAACTTGGGGGTGATCTTTGACGAAAAACTGGATATGTCAGCCCAGGTTAACAGCCTAACTTCATCATGTTTCTTTCTGTTAAAAAGTCTGCGAAAATTTTTCCCATACATCCCGCTGGCGCTTCAGAAAACTGTCATGGCCGCTTTATTTTTGTCCAGATTGGATTACTGTAACGCCATGTTCCTGGGGATGGACAAGTTCCAGGTTGGAAAAATCCAGTCCTTGCAGAACGCCGCGGTTCGGGTGATCCTGAACCTGCCCAGGGGTTGTCCCACCTCGGCGGGCAGGAAATCTCTTCACTGGCTCCCGGTCCAACAGAGAATCGAGTTCAAGGCACTCTGTCTGGTTAACCGGGCCCGTTTTGGGGGTGGTGCTAATGATGGAAGCGACAGGTTTAGACCCTACATCCCGTCCCGTGCTTTGCGGTCAGCCAACCTGGGCCTCTAGATTTAAACTAGCGAGATGGGGCGGTCGCTCCTTTGGCACGTGTGCAGCCAGACTATGGAACCATTTGCCTGTGGAGATGCGACTCCAACCTAGTTATACCCTCTTTAGAAAAATATTGAAACATCGCTTATTCCAGGCCCAATAATAACTCGCCTCCTGCTGACCACTCACACTACAGCGCCAAGACACCCTCTGGTATTCGAGCGCTTTATAAGCTTCTTTTATACTTTTACTTAAAGTCACACCTTATTCCCTCTCAGAGGCACCTTTTCATCAGAGCAGTTTTGGATACAGTGCAGTTTTGGGCTTATCCTCTCGAGCAGCGAGTCGGGGATATTCGGGCTATGATACCGATGTTTCAGCCACTATGCCGGATTTCGGTGAGAATGACTGAGACTGCTGAGCCTTATGGCCTGTTGCATCCTACTGGTGGATCATGCCAGGTTGCATATGCGGACTCGGCAGTGGGACCTGAAGTTCCAGTAGGTGCAGCATCAGGGAAATCTTTCCGATGTCGTCCAGATCTCGGAGGGGGACTGCATGTCAATTGCAGGTATGGCTTACGAACCAAGATTGGGTCAGTTGCAGATCCCTTTCCCTTCCCCAACCAGAGTTCGCAGTAGTGACAGATGTGTCACTCCTGGGATGGGGTGGCCACCTGGGAGATCAGGGTTCTCTGGTCTCTGGCGGAGTCCGGTCTCCACATCAACCTTTTGGAGCTCTGGACAATCCGTCTTGCACTGAAGGCATTCCTTCCTTCTGTCAAAGGAAGAGTAGTGCAGGTGTTCACTGACCACACAATAGCCATGTGGTACTGCAACAAACAGGGCGGGGTGGGGTCGTGAACCCTATGTCAAGAGGCTCTTCGCCTTTGGACATGGCTGGAACATTAGGGCATATCACTGGTGGTTCAACACCTGGCAGGCTCCTTGAATGCCTGGGTGGACAAACTCAGCCGCCGGTGCATGTTGGATCATGAATGGTGTCTTCACTCGGAGGTGGTGCAAGGTCTCTTTCGGCAGTGGGGAGAGCCTTAGTTAGATCTGTTCGCCACTGAAGAGAACGTGCAATGTCAGCAGTTCTGCATGTTGGAGTTCCCAAGGTGACACTCGCTCGGCTATGCTTTTTATCATGAGTGGAAATGCGGCCTCCTGTACTCCTTTCCGCCTGTACCACTTCTGCCCAGAGTTCTGATGAAGATGAAGCGCGACCGGGCCCAAGTTATTCTTGTGGCTCCAGACTGGGCGAGAAGAGTCTGGTACCCCGAGCTCTTGAGCATGGCCATCGATCCTCTGATCAGACTGCCTCTTGGGGAGGATCTTCTGTCACAACAGCAGGGGAAGTTCCTCCACCCGTACCTGTCCAGCCTCCTCCTTTTTGCGTGGAGATTGAGCTGCGACAGTTGACCACTTTCGACCTTCCTCCTGAAGTCTGTAATGTCATCTTGGCAGCCAGGCATCCCTCCACTAAAACGGTATACGCCCGTAGATGGAACAGATTTGTGGCATGGTGCACAGCAAAGGCTGTGGATCTCCTTTCTGCCCCTCTTTCAGAGGTTCTTCTCTCCATTCTATCTTTGGCCCAGCAGGGCTCTGCTCTGGGCACTCTTAAAGGCTACCTTTCGGCCATCTCTGCTCCTTCCTGATTAGCCTTCTCTTTTCAAGTCCCCTATTGTAAATAGATTTCTTAAGGGCATTACTCGCCTATTTCTTCCTTCTCCTTTCGTAATGCCCCAGTAAGACTTGAATCTTGTTCTTACTTTCCTTATGTGTGCTCCCTTCGAGCCACTACATAATTGTCCTCTTTGTCTTTTTACCTTGAAGACAGCTTTCCTGCTTTCCGTCACCTCTGCTCGCAGGGTGAGTGAGCTTCAGGCTCTTTCCTCCAAGCCTCCTTTTCTTGCAGTCCCTCCGGACAAAGTGGTCCTTCGCCTTCGCATTAGGCCATCTTTTCTGCCCAAAGTTGTTACCTCTTTCCACATAGGTCAGACCATGACATTGCTCACCTTCTTGCCGCCTCCGCACCCTTCCAAAGAGGAGGAAAGACTCCATTGTCTGGCCCCAAAATGTGCTCTGTCCTTCTACCTTGACTGCACTAAAAAGTTCCGGGTGGACGATCAACTCTTTGTGGGTTATGTGGGCGCCAATAAAGGTCGGGCCGTGCACAAACTTACCATCTCTCAATGGGTTTCCCTATGCATCAAAATCTGCTATTCTTTTCTGAAAAAGGAACCTCCAGTAGGCCTGCGTGCCCATTCTACCAAGACAACGGCAGCCTCTACTGCTTTCTTTGGGATGTGGAGTTCCGCTGATTCACATCTGCCAGGCAGCCACGTGGACATCCCTGCACATGTTTACAGCACATTACTTACTGGATAGCGAAGTCCGGAGAGACTTATTTTTTGGCTGTTTTGTTCTCCATGACTTTCTGGTGTGAACTTGGTTCACAGACCCACCTCCGGGGTTGGCATTGCTAGGGTATCTATTCTAAGGTAAGGAATCTATAACTAATGGTCTCTTTCAGATGAACAAGTTACTTACCCTCGGTAACGCTGTATCTGTAAGAGACATACATTAGTTATAGATTCCTTACCACCCCACCCATCCTCCCCGTTCTGTGAACTGACTTTTAGGGATAGGGACTCCCTTCTAGGGCATGGAGAACCGTGTACATACCGACGGAAGGCGGTTCAGCAGCAGGACTAAACACTGCTCGCACGCGTTCACTGCGATTCACTCTAGCCTCCATTACCAAGGCGTACGTATAAGTACCTTCACCCGGCCACCATTCCAATCGATCCTGACGGTTAATCAATACCCAGAACTCCACTGGATGGGTGTTTTGCATCACATTGTACCGACTCAGGCCTTCCCATACTAATTGCTAGGTTGCCATCCCATACTCTAGTCCTGATGAAGACCCGCATGA
The DNA here is from genome assembly GCF_964204655.1 of Triturus cristatus. NCBI lineage: Eukaryota > Metazoa > Chordata > Amphibia > Caudata > Salamandridae > Triturus > Triturus cristatus. The sequence goes on along the minus strand of NC_140593.1, from coordinate 449,501,423 downwards.
CAATTTATGATCGCATACATAGGGTTGAAACGTCGACAGCATATAGGCCCAGTTCAAGACCTCGCTTGCAAAAAAACTTGAATTATTTCTAGCAGCAGTGTCATTGTTGTTTCTCATACTGGTATTTTTATAATTGTGTACATATCTTTTCAATCACTTTGTATTTACTACGCACTGATCGTGTCACTTATTTCACTATGTCACTTATTTCACTATGTCACTTATCCACAATTCACTTTAAACTTTCACAGTTTTGGCAGCCTTGTTTGCTATAAAGAATTCTATGGGTGAGAATATTAAAGATGCAATATGTATAAAAATACTGTGCCACCCAACTAACTTGATCTCACTGTGGTTTGTGTACCTTTGCTCTTTCTTGTGTTCCGTTCAAATAATTTTCTTTTGATCATTTCTCTGTGGATTGATATAATCAGTTTTCGTATAAATTTAATTATAATGCAAAGCAATTTTGTGGTCATACCCGACAGAACCATTGCACTTTTTATGTGTCTAAAAGAGAGGCTCAGAGGCTGTTGGAAGAGGAATGGTTTCTGTGGTAGGAAGCTGAAGAAGGTGAAATTATTGAGACACTGGATGAGTTTGAGGGTCTTCAAGGGGCTAGTGGTCTGTACACCTCCCCAGAGTGGGAGCTTCCTTCTCCAAAAGCCTCTCCTTCTCATGAGGTGGTGCCTTATTACGCTGTGATCAGAAGGGCTGCTGAACTTTTAGACCTTCAGTTGCCCACGGCTGAGTTCAAGCCCAATATTCTGACCGAAGTTTTGCATTCCCCATCTTCTGTGATTGAGCTTCTTTTGCCTTTTAATGAGGCTTTGACTGAGCCAATTCTTGAGGTGTAGCGGAAGCCCCTTTCTGCTCCTGCCGTTTCAAGGTCGGTGGCAAGGAGGTACAGGCCTGCTCCTGGTGATCCTACTTTTCTTTCTGCACATCCTATTCCAGAAAGTTTAGTTGTGCAAGCTTCCTGTTCTAAAAAGTCAACTGGATAATTTCCTCAGGCTCCTACAGACAGAGACTCTAAAATATTGGAACAGTCTGCCAAGAAGGTCTTCTCATCATCCAGTATGGCGTTGAAATCTGCCAATGCTACGTGCTTGTTTGGGAGATATAGCCATGCCCTAATAGAATCGGCCAAGCAGTTGGCTCCCAAATTGCCGGATGGTGATCGTGGTTTTTTTTTGGACGTGTTGGCGGATACGCAGGCTGCAGCTCGCCAGGTCATCCAATTTGGTTTGGATACTGCTGATTCGGTGGCCAGGGTGATGGGTACCTCTATTTCCACCAGGAGACTTGCTTGGCTCAGGTCTTCGAGATTTTTGCCAGATGTGCAAGCTACTCTCCTCGATCTGCCGTTTGATGGGTCCAAGCTGTTTGGAGAGAAAGCCGATTCTGCGCATCCGAAGTTTAAAGACAGTAGAGCCACAGCACAATCTTTGGGTCTTCAGTCTCAAACCAGGGGTTTTGGATATCAAAGATCCCGTGGTTTTGGTAAGGCGGCTTCTTTTCGTGGCCGGCAGCAGCCTCAACAGCAACAGAATCCTCCGTGCAAATCTTACAGAGGAAAGGGCGGAGGTCGTCTGTGAGGTGCATCCCGTCAACTCTCCTCATCTTCTTTCTCTCCTGCCCCCACCACTGGTACCACAGGAAAGCAGCTCTAGATCCCCCATCTTGCAGCATGCTGGTCCTGTAGGGGGTCGGGTGTCCCATTTTCTTCAAGATTGGAAATCTATCACTTAATCTTATGGAAAATGGGTACACCCTTCCCTTCCGGGAGTTTCCACCTCCTTACCGTCCTCGCCAGGGCTGGTGTTCAGAGGATCATTTGTTGCTTCTGCAGCCAGAAGTTCTTGCCTTATTGCAAAAAGGCACTATATAGGTGGTTCCGGAGCAGGACAGGGGTTAGAGTTGCTACTTCCGGTATTTCCTGATTCCCAAGAAGGACGCCAGATTAAGGCTTATCCTGGACCTCAGGGTCTTGAATTTTTACCTCAAACAGGAACAATTCAAGATGTTGACCCTAGCTCCGGTTCTTCAAGCGCTGCAACAAGAGGACTGGATGGTGTCGATCGACTTGCAGGATGCATATTTTCACATTCCCATCCTGAAGTTGCACAGGAAATATCTCAGTTTTACGGTCGCGTCTCAGCACTACCAGTTTGCAGTCCTTCCATTCGGCCTTTTTTCTGCTCCTCGAGTCTTCACAAAGGTGGTGGCGGTGGTGGCAGCTCATCTCAGGAAGTCGGGGGTTCTAGTTTTCCCCTATCTGGACGACTGGCTGCTCAAAGGAAAGTCGTCGGAGATGGTGCTTCATCATCTGCACGTGACAGCACAGCTGTTGTTCAGCTTGGGCTTTTCGATAAATGTACCCAAATCTCACCTGGTGCCCTCACAGTGCAACCTGTTCATAGGGGCTGTACTGGACACTGTTGTGTGTCTAGCATTACCGCCTCCGCAGAGAATTTTCGACATTCAAGAGATGATTCCTTTGTTTCACAATGGAGCGGTTGTTCCGGTCCTGAAGGTCCTATGCCTCCTCAGTCTGTTCGCTTCCTGCATTCTGTTGGTCAACCATGCATGCTGGCACATGAGGGCTCTCCAGTGGTGCCTCCGCAGGCAGTGGTATCAGCACAATGGAGATCTCAGGGAGTCAGTCAGGATCTCAAGAGACACTGCAGCGGATCTGACTTGGTGGAGTGTGAAGGGCAATATGTTGCAAGGAAAGCCTTTTCATCTTCCTCCACGGTGATCACGGATGCCTCTACTCTAGGGTGGGGTGCTCATCTGGGGGATCTGGAGATCAAGGGTCTTTGGTCTCCAGAGGAAAGGTTGTTTCACGTCAACCTGCTGGAATTGCGGTCGATATGTTTAGCTCTCAAGGCCTTTCTTCCCTCCCTTCACGGTCAGTCGGTTCGGGTCCTCATGGACAACACTATCGCAATGTGGTATATAAACAAACAGGGAGGAGTAGGTTCGTATCATCTCTGCAGAGAGGCTCTGCGACTCTGGTCGTGGGCTCGAGACCATCAGATTTGTGTTATGGCAAATCATCTAGCAGGAGTGTTAAATGTTTGTGCGGACAGTCTGTTGGCACTTTTCGGCCGATCACGAGTTGCGGCATCTTTCGGAGGTGTTCCATCTCATCTTCAAGATGTGGGGATTTCCTCGGGAAAACGTGCACTGGGCGTAGTGGGACGTATTTCAGTTGGAATGGAGTTCGCAGCTCCTTTACGCATTTCCCCCCCATACCCTTGATTCCTCGTGATCTGAGGAAGATTTGCCAAGACCGGACCCAAGTTATACTGATCACCCCGGATTGGCCAAGAAGGGTGTGGTACACAGATCTACTTCACCTCTCATCCCACCCTCCGCACCGTCTACCTCTCGGGGCAGATCTCCTCTCGCAGGGGCAGGTTCTACACCCCCACCTCCAGATTCTGCACCTTCATGCCTGTGGATTGAACGGGGCGACCTGAGTACTTTCTCTCTCCCACCGGATGTGGTGGACGTTATTTTATCTTCCAGGAGACACTCCTCCAAATCTATTTATTCCTCCAGGTGGTCCAAATTTGTGAGATGGTGTGGAGAGAGGTCTATTGATCCTTTGAAGGCATGTTTGTCTGATGTGCTGAGTTGCTCTCTTTCTTTGGCCCAGCAGGATTGTGCTGTGGCTACAGTTAAAGGTTATTTGTTGGCTTTCCTTTGTTTACCAGACCAGCCGTCTTTGTTTAAATCTCCAGTTGTTATGAGGTTCATTAAGGGCCTCACCAATAGGTTTCCTCCTATTCCCTTTGTTATGCCTCAGTGGGATTTAAATCTTGTACTCACTTTCCTTATGGATTCTCTGTTTGAGCCTCTTTATAGTTGTCCGTTGAGGCTTTTGTTCTTCAAAACGACTTTCTGATCGCCATTACCTCGGCCAGGAGGGTAAGTGAGCTTCAGGCCCTTAGTTCCAAACCTCCGTTTTTGACAATTCATGCAGAAAATATGGTTCTCAGGAGGTGGTTACTCCTTTCCATCTTGGGCAATCCATTACCTTACCTACCCTCTATCCTCCCCCTCACCCTTCCAAGGAGGAGGAGAGACTTCATCGCCTGGATCCTAAGAGAGCTGTCAAAACCAAGGATCTGAGGCTGGACGATCAGCTTTTCGTGGGCTGTGTTGGACGTATGAAGGGCAAGGCTGTTCACAAGCGGACTCTCTCCAAGTGGATCGTTTTGTGCATCAAGATCTGCTATGTCTTGGCCAAGAAGGAACCGCCTGAAGGTATAAGAGCTCATTCCAATAGAGCCAAGTCGTCTTCTTGTGCTTAGGCTTGTGCTTTCCTGTTGTTGACATTTGTAAGGCAGCAATCTGGGCCTCCCTCCACACCTTTGCGAAGCATTACTGCTTGGATTTGGAGGTTAGGAGGGATGGCCATTTTGCACGCTCTGTGTTTTAGGATTTTCTGGTATAGGTTGGTGGAGGGGACTACTGTGAGATTCAATTTAAAGGTGAGGAATCCATAGGCAGATGTCTCCATCAGAAGAACAAGTTATTTGCGCTTTGTTCGAGGCATATGAGCTGTAGATCATATGCTTTAGCATAGATCGCCATCTGGTGTTGGGTCTGGATGTTTGCACTTTGTTTTTGTTCGAATAAGTCTTGTAGTCACGAGATAGGTGACTCCTCCCTTCGGTGATAGTGCGCATGGACATAGACTCCATCCTTAAATTGTTTTTTTCTGCTATCGAGTTCGGATGTGTATTGCTGCGCTCCGGTTCGTTACTGTTTTCGGACCCCTTTGTCGCGCAGTCCACTACACTCGAGGGTATGACCGACCGCGGTTCCTCATTCGACGCACATCGTCTCACTTCGAAAGACTTTCCATCTGAAAACTCGAGGCAGGCCGTCGGGCCTACCCGTGCCGACCGTGCTAGCAGTCGATGGAACGGACTCCATTTAAGCTGTGTCCCGGGTGCCATGCTAAATTTCCACGCACCGACTTGCATGAAGTTTGCAACCTCTGCTTGTCTCCGGAACACGACGAGAAGGACTGCGACGGTTTCGATCATTCCGAACGAAAAAGACACTTTGTGATAGTCTGGCTCGGCGCCACAACATGCAGCATCAGAGCGACTCTATTCCGGATATCTTCAGAGAAGATTCCGGTATCCAACATCCAGCTCAAGAGTCAGAGAAAGAAGAGCTGATCTCCATGTCCAAGGCCGACTCGGACATGGAAGAAGAGGAAGACATCACTGCGGGTCAGTGTACAGTGAGTACAGATCCCCCTGTGCCCATTCCACATAAGGCAAAGGCTTCGATCCCCCCTTCGCCCTCGGATTCAGGTCAGCACCGACAAAACGTTTCCGATGCCCCGCCCTCCGGCCCGACTCCGAAACAAAAATAGAAGCCTTCTGGCTTAGGTTCGAGCTCGGGCCAGCCCGCTCCGATGCCGAACCGACACCTTCGGCAACAAAACCTAAGACCAAGCATCTATCGGTCAACATACCTTCGGGACCGAAGATAACACCTTCGACGCTGAAAGGCTTCGACCCGAAACCCTCCAAGCCCAAAGAATCGGAGCCGAGACATTCCATGGCCAAAAACTCGGAGCCGAAATCCTCTAGGCCAAAGACTCGGAGCCGAAACCCTCCAAGCCCAAACACTCAAAGCCGAAACCAGTGACGCCCAAAGGCTCGGAGCCGAAAATGGTTGTATTTCTGCAGCATCTAATTGCACTATGATGATCTATAATTCTCAAGCGAACCTTTCTGTTGGTCATTCATATGTATCTCTGGTCGCGTGGGCATGTGATCAGTAGTGTGGTTTCTTTTTTCCTCACAAAAAACTGTGGCAGAGATAGAGTATCTGTATGTGTGTGGTGTATGCACACACTATATACAGTAGTCTTTCACAAGTGGGAGGTTCCAGAGTGTATTTTCTCCCTTCGTGTTAATTTTTGGTCTCGTGTTGACTAGCATATTCCATATTCTCATATTACATTTAAAAGAAAGAAGGGGTCTTTCTAAGTAGAGGTTATTGCTGTTCAATATCCCCTAGTGTTTTTGGATGATTTTCTTCAATGTGTTTGAAACATTTCTGGAAGTTGTCACACCTAGCAGTTGTTCATTGTCATGTTTCTCTCTGTCGGTCAGAAGACAATCTGTTTAATTATATCTGGCACGTTTCTCCACATTCCGTATTATGTGTGCAGGATAATGTCTATCTTTTAGTTTCTGTCTTTATTTTTGCCTCTGATTTGAAATATTGGAGGCTGGAACATTTCCGTCTAATGCATAGGAACTTTCTGTCCGGTAGATTATATCTTAGTGTTCTAGGGTGTACACTGTCGAATTATGAGACTGTTTCTGTCTGTTGGTTTTGTTTAGACCAATGCCCCTTCAGATGCTTTTATCAAGAGGTCAAGGAAAGGTTATGCAGAGTTGCTGTATATCATGCTAAAGTTGAGAAACTACTTATTGGAATTCAACCATTGTGAAACTGTCTTGCTCTTCAGGAGTTCCATGCCATATTATGAGGATGTCATTTATATATTATTGCCATATTCTAATCTCACACAAGAGGTGAGTTTAAAAATTCAGCTCTGTCTCAGCCCTTAGTCCTGTCTTTTTAGAGTTTTTTATATATTTTTTTCTGTCTTTAGAGACCATTCAATACCCCCCCTGAGAGCTTCACCGAATAAGACTCTCGATGATTTCAGCTGATGTTGTTATGTATGTATTGCTTATTCGTACAGTTTTGTCATGTGTTTTCTGTCTCCAATCTTTTCTTAGGTGACTCCTGAGCACCTCTTCGGTACGTAGAACACACATACCTTGTTGTAGATAGTTTTTGTTTTCCCTGATCCTGATGAATTGCCGTGACCAATTACTGGCCTGAAGGGCAAGAAACATGTTGATCCTCCAGAGAGTAGGGCATACACAACTAGCATCATAATCACTAGTAGCTATCCCCACCTCACTTTCCTTTTAATTAGGCTGTTTACCACTTTATTAAACACTATTCTTGTGGACTAACAGTACCTATTTTATTCGTACACCACATCTACACATCCTAGGGCCCCTTACCCCCACAGCACCCTTCGGCAGGAACAAAAGATCCCCGCCAAAGAGCCCCAATCTTGGGAGCCCGTCAGGAATTGCAGCGCCGACCTGACGAGGGGCAGGCTCAAATGATGAAGCATGACACCTAGCTTGCTGGGTGTGTGAGGGCCCTAGTTCCAACTAAAGGGTTTCCCCCGCCTTTTTCATGGCAAATGACATTTTGTGCTGAAATCACTACTTTTTCTTAACTTGTCTGAGGAACTTTGTACCCTTTTTGTCTTACTAGTTGCTTGGGTATGTACACTGGACCTCGTTAAACCTACCCATCTATCCCTCCTTTTGTTGACATATTCTAATCTCCCCATGAAAGGGATTATTTGCCCATTATAGTTGTTTAAAAAATATGGACATAGAGGCTTGCAATAGTAGGGGCAAAATTGATTCCTGTGGAAGTCCTGTGTTTAATATACAGCGTGCCTTTGAATTCAAAATAATTCCTTTTCAAGGGTGATTCGGCTAACAAAATGTAAAATCAATAGGTGCTACCCATTCCCATGTCTGTAATCTCAAAAGGCCCTCTATAGCTCACAAGCTCTCTTCTTGGGGTATGCTGGTGTAGAGGACTTCTACATCCAGTCCTATTGGTATTTGTTCCTTTGGGTTGTTATTAATGAATTTTAAGATATTAAGCATGTGTTTCTTGGTCTCCAATGGTCTGAGGAGCAAGTCAATAAGGGTAGAAAGGTTTTAATACTGAAGCTATTCCTGACACTATAGGGTGTCCAAGAATAGGAGTTCTGTTTTTGTGAATCTTAAATAGGTGTAGGAGTATGGAATCGTAGGTTCCTTACTCATCAGGAACATTACTTTTTAAGTGACCCATTGCTCGTCCTTTGCTACATTCATAACCCTTCCAGTCTCCTATTGTAATGATTTTGTTGTGTCTGAATTCAGGGTTCTGCAGTTCCTTTTGTCTGATAATAGGGGCCCTATGATCAATGGTCTGGATTACTATTGCCCTAGTTTATCAGCTGGTTTGATAACTATATCCTCTCTGGATTTTAAGTTGGCTACCACTTTCTGCTCTTTGGAGGTAAGTAAGATTGTGTAACTGTTTCTCGTTGATGTCAAGGGATTCTATATCCTTTGACTGCTTGCTCAAAAGCTATGATGTCCGGAGGAACAGAGGTGGTGGGGGGGCGGGGGGGGGGGGGGGGGAGGGTTGAAAAAGGATTCATTTCTTAGAGGGGTATGTCCAGGTTCCTATGTAGTTTCCTGAGTCTCAGCAAAAAATACTTTATAGTAACTGTCACAGACCTTTGTTCAAGACCATCATCTCTTCCTTTGTAAAAATGTAGGGTGTTAGGTTAACAACTAAATCTACACATGACTTGTCCCTGGTTGAAGTTGAGGTTGCTCCCCTGTTTTGCTTCTGTTGGTCACCCCTTCCAGCTTTTCCCATCTCACTTTTTGATCCGGTTTTTTTCCTCTCCAACTGCAATGACCTAAAAAAGGGTGGGCATGCGGGTAAAACAACGGCTGTGTCATTGTTAGGGCTGGATTGTATGGTGCAGGCCAGAGGTACATTTGATGGTGGTGTTAGAGGCTACTGGGCAGGGACTGGGTAACCCCTGTAAATCCCCCTCTCTCTTCTGTGACCTCTTCTATTCCTGGTACTGCCAGATGAGTTGTTACTACTTCCTCCATCTGAGTCACCATTAGATGACCAGTCGTCCTCTTAGTTTCCTACTCGCAAGGATGATCTCTCCTTTCATTGTTTAGTGTATTCTTCTGTTATATATGGGTACACCTTGGTTTGTGAGAATTTTTTAACATTGTATATAAGTTTACTTTATTTCAGAAACTCATCTTCCCCTACTTCGATGACTGGCTGCTGAATGTGGGCTTGCCCCAGGCAGTCGTCAATCACCTCTAAGCTATGATGAACCTCTTACCATTGTTGGGGTTCACTATCCTTGCATTGAAGTCAAACCTGACTCAGTTTCCGACGCTCCTGTTGATCAGAGCTATTCTGGATTTGGTAGGATTTCTTGGCTTTCGCCTGGTGGGGGGAGTCCAGAACATTTGGGCTACTATCCCGAAGTTTCAGCCTTTCTCCTGAGTCTGTGTGGATGACTTTTATGCTGCTGGGTTTGTTGGCATTCTGCTGGTCAATCATGCCAGGTGGCACATGCGGGCTCTGCAGTGTGACCTCACATCCTAGTGGGCACAGCATCAAGGAAATCTGTCAGATTGTATCCTGGTTTCGGAGAAGACTGCAGTGATGGCTGCTGGACCGTGATTGGGTCCATGACTGCCCACTGTAGTTGCCATATTCAGAGCTGACGACGGCCACTGATGTATCACTACTGGGTTGAGGAGGCCATCTGGGAGAGGTGGAAGTCAGCGGCCTCTGGTCTCCAGTAAAGACTCAATGATTCGCTTGGCTTTGAAGGCCATTGAAAAGAAATAAAAAGGAGAAAAAGAAAGTCATGTGGCCAAGTTCGGTGCTGCAAATAATAAAAGAAAGGCGTGGCCACCATTATTCCTGGCCAGGCATGCAGTGCTGCATACATTAAAACAAAAAGGGTTGCAGGAGAACGTGTCATGCCTGCAACAGCAGGTAGACAAAACCATTTAAGAAATTAGTGCTTGGAGGCTGTAATTAAAACATACTGCATAACAACACATGTAACAGAGGGTGTCCTCATGGGAGGTTACAAGAAGAGAATAGGTGGTACTAAGGCGGTACTACTAAGCCTATTGACCAATGAAAAGCCACCATTTACAAAGGACAGTGACAGGAGCCAATTGAAAAGATGGGTGGAAAGTGGGGAGAGCTTCATGCCCATATCCTGAATACAGCATGTGTCGAAGAGACCGCGCAAGCACTGCCTAGGCGAGACCTAAAAAGCAACAGGGAACGAAAAAAAAAAAAAGCTATGTGGGAGGAAGAGAGGAAGCAGGCAAAGGAGGGACAGCAACATGGAGTATCAAAGGATTGTACTAAGTGTCCTTGCTAACGAGAAACAAAGTTGCCTGTAAAAAAGACGCAGTTGCCTCCAGCCTTGCTTCTCGTAAGCAAGGACTAGAAGCATAAAGTGCGGACAGGTTTTCAAAACACATAATTAAAAGGCATTGTCATTTACAATGCCAATAGCTCAAACTCTTCCAAATGCGAGACTTATTGCATTGCAAATGCTTGTTTACTCTTTCTATGTGTGCTGCAATCTGCAGCATACATAGAAGGAGGAAAATGCCATCAATGATTGCTTTTGTGCAGGAGGGTATCCCTTCCTGCTGAAAATAGATCATCCCTGCAAATCAGGACACTTGCACGGGTACCTGCATTCGTGCTAGGCAACCAATTGTGCGCAAGCGCAGAGGATAGCACAGGGATGCGTCGTATTGCTGTAAATACAATGCATCCCTACACTTTCCTAATGATGCAGCTCGGTGCAGTAAGATAGCTTCATCACCGCACTGCGTAGTTTTCTAGTAATTAAGCCCCTTAGTATAACAAGCATTTGCATAGCCAATAGGTCTCTCCTTTGGGACCTTATAAGTGTTTAGCTATGCAACAGTTGATGTTGTACCAAGGATATTGTGCTGCATAACTAAATACTTATAAGGTCCCAAAAGCGAGACCTATTGGCTATGCCAATGCTTGTTATTTAAAGGGCATTTAGTAAACTGTACTGCAAAGTTAATAGGTCTCGTCTTTGGGACCTACTTGCTTTGGCAATGGGTTTAGCCTAACGAGAGGGAACAGGTCTACAGCGCCGGGACGCCCCGTTGCTGGGGCAGCTGTGCGCTTTACAAGTCTACAACATTTACATTTACATTTACAAGCATTTGCAATGCAATAGGTCTTGCATTTGTGATTTTGTGAGAGTTAAAGCTATTGGTGTTCTGACTGATAATATTTTTTTAAGTATGTTGTTTTGTTTTAGTATAGTGGATGAATGTGGAGTGGAATTATGTGGGTTGTATTGGAATTGTTAGTTTTGGAATTGTATGTAGTGTATTTGTGTTGTGGAATTATGTGGCATGGTGAATAGATAGTGGCCAGAGATGCAGAAAATAGACAACGGATGGATGATAGGGATAGGTAGTTTGTGTAGGAAGGCGTTATTGAACTTGGGACAGGAGCAGACATATGTTTGTGAGAAAGACAGAAAGACGGGGAGAGCAGGGCATAGATGCATAAAAAGGGTTGGTTTTGTGTATAAATGAAAGACACCCTAAGAAGCGAAGGAGAGCGTGGGTTTTAGGGATGGAAATATTGAAAAGTTACAGGATAGATACTGTGTTTGAAGCCCTGAAGTGAACCATATGAGAGAGGTGCGAATAGTGCATGAGAGAGAGATGGGTGAGAAAGAGTACGAGACAGAGAGATAGAGGGACAAGTGGATGGGGCACCTAGGGGGAGGCGAGAGGTTGACTAGTGTACATCATGAGGATGTAGAGGAAGGTAGCATATGTGAGTAAGCAGTATAGAGAGGAGCTAGGTAGTGGGAGGGATGAGAGAGGGCAGGGGTATTGCGAGATGAGAGTGGGTAGTGGAAGTGTGAGAGAGAGATGAGGGGAAGTGGGTATGTAGGTGAGAGATGGCAGTGTCTACGTGGGACAAACAGACTAAGTTTCCTTAGTGCCACTCATAGAATGCAGCGGAGAGGATATACATGCTGAATGGGTAGTGGATTACTGGCTGTTGCACAAGTACATAAACATGCCTGGTTAATTGTATAATTAAAAGACAAATTAACGTTTACATAAAAGCATATTGCCAATACATTAGACCATTTCATTTAAAAAATCCACATTTGTGTCTTGTTTTACCCCTGTTTAAAACCGCAGCCGATAGGTAACAATTTACTGTACTGCACCGGTTAAAAGTAGGGATTGCTGATCAATCAATAAAGATGTGCCTAATAGTTTAAAGCTGCATGCCTTGGGATATGTTATATATAATGACGAGTGCGTTTAGGGAAAATCCGATTACTTTAAATGTAACAGCATTGTATTTTTCAACCTCGTGTTAACTTTTTTGAGCGCATTTCGTAAACCACTGTACAAACACGCATGCGTGCGGCTAAAATTCAAAATCTTGCAGAGTTCACACAAAGGCTTGCTGATTTCACAGGCAAGATTCCACAAACATAAATGTTATGTTCTTACAATTAGGACCTCCTATTTACCATGAGTTCCATGAATACCGTTTGACATTACCTGCTGCAAGCAGCACAACCTCCTCGTAAGAGCCAAGGCGGCATTTGCAACTGTTTAACCCCTTGTGTGCCCATGACGAGCTGGACTCGTCATGGGCCGCGGTTGTGCTGTGCCCATGACGAGTCCAGCTCGTCATGAACCCCGCCCGCTAATGCAACGCCCGGCACAGGGCGGGGAAAGGGCGTGTCACACAAGGGGTTAAACAAGAGATGCACGTGGTGGTGATATATGGTGGCTGTGGCAGCCCCCCGCCTCAGAGCAGCCCACTCTAGTTCAGCGGACAAGAATATGTTGGAGGAGCAGAAAGCCAGCTACGGAAAGAAAACAATAAACCAATATTTTTAAGCAGCTTTCCATATGCGAGCAGCCCAGACTCGACGTAAACCTGACCCACGCAGTAGAGTTTGTGATATAACTGTGTTGATTTCTTCAATACTAGAGAACATTGAAGAGAGGCATTTTATATGAAAAATCAGCATTGCTTTAATGCTGTGGTAAACACATGGAGCGCACATCGTGCGCTCCATGTGTATTTTTTTTTTCATTGCTGCTAGGGGACCCGTTTATTTAATAAAGACATTCATTGCAGTAACAAAAAGAAACTTCAGGAAGTTAGGAAGGGGCAGGCAACGCCTTGCTTCGGTAACGGGGGCGCAGCTTCGAGGCTCAGTCCATGTACAGCGTTTACCTTGCGGGAGCGAGCGCAATAATTGCAAACAGATGGCGCCGCTGCTCGCTCCCGCAAGGTAAACGCCGTACATGCATGAGTGCTCATTGGAAACAGTGCAGAACATGCACAAGTTTCCACAAAAGCCCGGAGTGATTCCAAGAGGTCACTCCAAATCAGCGCTTGCGCGCTGCGTAGGCGAGACCTAAAGAAAGGAAAAAAAAGCAGGGTCCTAACTTTCCTAAGATTTTTAAGGAGCATGCCGTACTGCTGAAACCTCAGGCTGCCTAATACCAATGATGACTAGTCTTTTTTCCACCTCATGGTTCTTCCTTCCACCACCCTACGCTTCCTGGGATTGATCACCTAAAGGGTGCACTGGGAGCAGTAAGTCAGGACACCGTCTCTGCCACAGTTTTGGGCTGACTGGTGTCTTAAATAGTTGAACAGCTGGAGCAGTGCTGTTTTACCACCCAAGACAGTGGTACTGGTCGCTTGTCACGGGATCTTTCAAAGCTTGTGCTGCTTTTGGCCGAAAACGTATCAGCATTTGTTGACATTTAAAGTAAACAAATGAACATAACAATAACATACACAGAGCAACACAATTAAAACATAACAGGGTACGTCTCCACGAAACAGTCAAAAATAAATGTTGCACAACAGCCTCAATACAACACAACAAAATCCCATAGCAATAATGACGCACAAATGCAGAGCAGCACAAATGCACAGCAGAACACATCACCACCATAATAACATTCCACACGAAAAATATCCACAAACGTTATGTCACATATTACCACCTCATGAATCCTGCTTTCATTGTAAGGTGGTAAAAGGTGTTTGAAAAAATCACCGCCTTAACTTATCACCAAGGACATGTATCTGATAGATCCAGTCAGAAATGATCGTGACCTGGCACAAAGCCTCTTTATCTTGCAGGTTATTTTTCATAATTTTCTCACTTTCTCCATTTTCTTCCTCCTTTTCTCTCCCTTTCTTCTTGTTTTACACAACGAAAGAAAATCTTAGGATAAAAAAAATAAGAACTAGTTCCCCAAAAAAGAACTTCACTGTCCATCACCTGCACAAATGAAGCAATGCCACCATCCTATTAACATTTCATCATCAACCAAAAAGAAATTGTAACCAAATATGCACAACACATTCCGTGGAAAAGCACATAAAAGACGACTGCTTCTAATGACAACCTCATACATCTATCGTCATGTTTTGTGCAGTTTTATACACAACAAACTTAGCCCAGAGGCACCAGAGCTCTTTTCACAAGGACCACACTGCACAAGATCAGATTACTTGCTTGGGCTCGGGACGACTGTTTCAGTGATGCGCCTGCCCAGAATGTGAGGGCATCGAGCCAAGGCCTAAATTCCAACCTGGCACCTCAGATGGCAGCTCAGGCTGATAGGCCACACTTCATTACAATCAAGCGAGCAGTGCGAATTCTTAAAAAGTGGTACGCCACATGGTAGGTAGAATCCAAAGGACATTCTGTGTGGTTTTTATTTTACATATGTGTGCTCTGCTCTCACTCCATGGTCTCCGAATGCTGGTAAATAGAAAATGAGCGAGGGAGGGACCGGTCCAAAGCCTCTCGCAGCAGGAGCACCCCAGCCCTTTGAAGTCGCTTGTACAAAGAACGCCTGGAGGGGTGGCGTCATGTAAGGAGGCATTTGAAGCCGTGTTTTCATCTCTTGGCCCTGCTCTTTGAAGAGTAGGGCGCAGAATGACAACAAGGGTGAGGGTCATTGACCAGGGCTGGCTGCACGAGGGCCTCATGGCCTGGGGTGATTGGAACGTCTGAACCCATACATAGCTCAGCACATTACTTAGCTTTGCCGCTCTGTTTCAGTTGGCAGCTGGAGCTTTGTGCACCTACGTTTTGTGTTGCTCATTTGCACAATAAGTCTACACAATGCAATATGCTGAGTCGGCTTTGTAATGGCAGACCCAGTGCATGCGGCTTCATCAATGCAATGACGTTGATGCTTCAAATAAGTGCTCCCGAGTATATTTAAAGTGCTGCACGTGGGCCGGGTGCAATACGTCTGTAGTTTTGTTTAACAAACGGGGGAACCTAGGGACAGAAAAAGTGCTAGCCTTTGTCCTTAGTCTCCACCACAGAGACATTTATCATCTCCTACAACCACTTAGATGCACTGGATGATCCCGGCAAAGCCCCCAATCCGGCTGCAAAGTGAGACTGGTTTAAAGTTTTGGTGAACTGTACAGAAATTAGCCCATGGGATGGCAGAAAGTTGCATATTTTCTGTTGACATGATTTAATCACGTAAACAGGATTCTGTCATACTCGTCTGCTCTAAAAGAGAAGTGCCGAATGATGGCGCAGGAGATGTTTGGTTTAACAACAGAATTAAAACAAGCAAAGGCGAAAGCACAGCGTGTTGTGTGTAACCTGACCCACGAGGAATGCAGTTGTCACCCTGCGCGCCGCTGCTCGCTCCCAAGAGCAAAACGCCATGGGGTTGAACATTAAAAAACAGGTGCAACATGCGCCTGCCTTTAGCCATTTGTGTGCTTTCATTATTGAAAGACACACGCAAAAGCCAACCACATGCGTGGGGGAGTCAGAACCACACAAAGTACTTTAGAGTGCTTCCAAGAAGCCTCGCAGAGCTGCGCATGCTCGCTGGCTCAGGCTCTAACTAAAAACATTAGCATTTATAATGCTAATAACGCCAACTCCAACAAATGCCAGACCTACTGCATTTGCAAATGCTTGTTCTCTCCAGCTCTTTTGTTCCCTCACCACTCGCAAGCTTGTGTATTTGTTTTAAAGTTGCATTTGTTGGAGAGGCTGGTAGCAGCAATTTACTGCCACGTGGTTTGCTACAAGAAAAGTGCTTTTGTGCATTTTTTACTTTTGTTTTTTTTTAAATGTACTGATGTAAGCAGCGTTCTCCATCCTACCAGCCTAAATACGTCATAAAAAAGGGGCCTTTTTTCCAGCATTGGCAAAAAGCATAGGTCTACAAGGAAAACCCTGTTGTCATTTCTGCTGTTAGTTGTAAAAAATCTTTTGCAAACTATCATGTTTCTAACAAATATTACCCACCCCCTTTACCTAGCCTTTAATGAGTTTGTTTCCAGTTATTTGTATGCTATACACATAAACGGGATAGTGAGCCCGTTGCATCTCTTGCTACCTTTTGCTGTTATGTCTGTATCTGTTTCCTTACTAGACATTGTGAACTTTCTTCCCTTGTCAATACAGGCAACTCTATGTTGGTATTCAATACGATACCAAATAAGTTTGCAGAAGTATCATCACACTCCGTCTTTCTTTGGTGAAAATATGCCTTCACTATCAGCTGTTTATTTTGTTGTTTACAGTGCACTTTTACACCCTTGAGGGCGCTTATTTTCATTGTAGCTGCCATGACAGCATTCTGAGGAACTGTGTTGGGGGTGCAGGGAGGGGTGGGGGCAGTTTACTGATGGCTGTCTCCACGTGATATCCTGGCTGATAGATGGCTGTCATATTCACGTTTTCTCCCACATGTACCTCACCTACAGACCTTACTGGACTGTAGTCTATTGCCCTTACAGGAAGCTGTCTCATTCTCATGGTCCCACAGCTGGACTCATTGGCATGTTCTATTGAGAGCTGTTTCTTTCGTATCTCTTTCTGGGCAGTTGTCTCATCTACTCATTGTGCACTTTTTGTCACCAAGTGCTTTCAGTTTTTCTCTTTTCTTTCTCACACCATCTCTGGTAGCCAGCTCTTTGCTATGCTGTCACTTTCTGGTAGCTGTCAGTTCCTAAGCCGTCTATGTGAGCTGCCCTTCTTAAACTGTCAATAACAGCCGCCCTCACTGTCAGTGATGTGTTTTCATATACCTTCACTATCAACTGTCTATTTCACATGTCCTCACAGAGAGCTGTCTCTTCCCTAATGTCCACATTGACAGCTTTCTTTTCTGTGTCCTGCAGGAAGCCAATTGCCCCCCATACCAACCCCCACTTCCCTGTGTCCTCAGTTAGAGCTCTCTTTTTCAGTACACGCTTACACTAACAGCTTTTTGTGTCCTTGCTGAAGCCTTCTCTAATTTTGACCGCCACACACTGACTACTCTCTTGTTTCTGTATCCTCCCTAAGTTCTTTCCTGTTGATTCAGTGTCAGTTGACTCCTTTCCAAATGATAACTGTCTTTTTTTCTCCTTACCCTTATCACATGTACAGTGGTCTTTTCCCTTCCCTTCCTTTCACAGTGGCGGCAGCGGACCGTTCTTTAGACACCCCTCATCCAAACAAATGGGCATGGCCTCTATTAGCGTGAAAATGCAGCATGGTGCGCTTGAAAACAAGCATTTGCAATACGACAGGTCTCGCATTTTATAAACTTTGACCTATCTGTATTGTAAATGACAATGCCTTTTTATTATTGCAGGTTTTTTAAACGCATAAAGATAAGGCATTGTCATTTACAATGCCAATAGCTCAAAATCTCGCAATTGCGAGGCCTATTGCATTTCAAATGCTTGTTGAAAATGTTCTGGCTTTCTAGGAATACGTTTTAACATTCACTTAAAAATCTCCACCTATGTGTGAGATGTTGAAACCTATTTTTCAAAAAGAGGCTTATTTCTAAAAGCTAAAATAACATATATTCATATTCTCAAACCAAACAAAGGAGTAGTCAGTGGGTTACAGTTATACCTGGGTTATTCACGCCATCCAACAGATGCGTTTCGGCAGAAGCTGCCTTTCTCAAAGTTGATTGCGCACAGAATAGAATCATCAGAACAGTTTTTAAATCAGCAGTGGCGCCCTACTGCCTTCACGCAGGAAAAGAAAGGAAAAACTAAAATAATTATAACATAATGTTATCATTTTTTTTTTCTTCTTCTGCAGCAGCTTGCGTGAGGACGTGGGCGGAGCTGTAGAGCAGGGGAGGAGTGGTAGAACCCTCCTTAAGTGCGCAAAGACTGTTTGGTCGGCCCTCTTAGGCCTCTCATGTGCACTGTTCCTGTTCTCCATGCAGGCTGCATTACAGCCTGTGTGAACATGCCCACCCCTCCAGCCCCTAGCTGAGCGCATTGTCATGGCGCTCAGACCAATCACAATGCTGCATTGCAGCGTTGTGATTGGTCAGGGAAGCCTGTGTGCCGGGTGCTTCCTGTTCCTGGACTCGACGAGAGCAGGAGCAGAGACGCAAGACCCGTTGGAAAGGGAAGTGTTTTTATTTTTATGTTTTTTAATTGTGACCTGCGCTTCCTACCATGCTTTTTCACGGTTTCAACTTTAAGGAGTCTTGGCCACGTAGTAGCTGAAATTGAAACAACTGTTACAGCTGATAAAACAGGGCTCTACATAGTGGTCTCCTGCACAAGCATCTGTGGTGCAACCCATACCTGTGTACATCCAAGCCTTTGACTGTTTGCCATTTTCTGGTGAACTGTTAATCAAAACTTGCTTCTTTTGTGCTAAGCCAATTCCTGATGTGTAGCCTTGCTCCGATACAGTTATATTTTTTGGTATTTAAAAAAAGTCTTTTAAATAGTTTTAATTGAGGAAAGAAAGTCCACAGTGCACCATCTATGTGTGATGCCCACTACCAGTAATCACTCAAACAGAATGAATACAGTGTGATCTGGCACTACAAGTAACTCTGCATATCATATTGTCACATCTCGGAGATTATCCGCATTAACAACACTCAAGGAGTCATGTAGACTATTCATGTCTCAATACAAAATAGAGTGGGGGAAGGAAAAGGATGGAAATACGGAGTTAAGCACCGCAGTAGCTGCCTCTCAGCCCAAAACAGAAAGCATTGTATCAGGTATTACTATTAGGGCAGTGAGGAAAGAAATAGTAAAGGGAGTGAAAAGCAGTGCATTTCCTGCATAGTTTTCTCTACAAGTTTAGCAGTGTGTCCATAAATATATGAGCTAAATAGTGTATTTGACTTTCTTTCACCCTCAATCTTGTCGAGAACCATAAAGATGCCTCCCAACCCCAAGATATAAGGTCTTTTTTCATGTGTTGCAGCTCATGACTCGTTTCTACGGATTCTATGACCGGTCGGGAAACACAAGAACTTTTGCTTCTTCCATGAAGAAGAAAAATGTATTTGTTGCTACCTTGATTACTTTCAATCTCTGCCCGTGGGTGGCCAAATCCCTTCCCCAGTTTCTCATGAAGAGCTTTGTATCAGGGACTTGTGAAGTTTATCATGAACACCAGCATCCTTACACCTAGTGGTATGTATGTGCGCCTGTAGTTAGGTCCTGGACTTTCACCACAAGCCTTTTTAGATGTTTCAGGGCTTTGGATCTGAGAACTTGCATATGTATTTGCAAACAAAAACACATGTTAATCTGTCATCAGAAGGGGTGGACACAGTCGCCAGCCGTCAACAGCAACTGGTGTTGCTTACCTCACACCTCTGTGGGGGACATACCCTCAGGTTTTTTCCATAGCCACAGCCGTCTAGAGTCTCAATTGGCGTTCTCCCCGATCTTACGTAAGTCTTGGGCAACTATTTACTCCTGTGCTGGTGCTTTTTCACCACTGCAGAGGCAGAGTACTTACTCACTGGATTATTCAAGCAAATTGTTGCTCCTACAATTATCAAATAGGCTTTTATTTTTCTGATCCAAAACAATCCATAATCAGCTGGGTTGCTCAACCGGTGCTTTTGAGAAATGCTTTTTAAAAAAGAAAATTGACATGTTACTGGCTTTAAGCAACACAAACTGGGTCGTTTGCTATTAGCAATAGCTGATTTGCTTAATATATGCATGTCGTGTTTGGGGAACATGTGCCCAGTGCTGGGAAACATTTACCCAGTGCACATCTACGTTGTATCAGTAAGAGGTTTCTTTGGAAACACCTGATTTATATTCTCATCAAAGATGCGCTAATGCCAAAAGAGCTGTCAGTTTTCATCATCATGAAGAATAGCCGAGGTAAGTGCTTTCTCAGGTGTAGTGCTAAGTGTCCTTTCTGCTGGTGAAGTAGTGCGATCCCTCCCCAATCCTAACATGTGAGGATCACTCTCACTTGCCCAAAGAGGAGAAAGTAACCCCAGGGAAGATGAAGCGCCCAGGAGCTGAGGTCCCTTCAATGACTAAACACTTTCCTTCTCCGTAACTTCCATAAAAACGTTGACTTCAGCCCTAATCTGGGTGCCAGGTCCCATACCATCATTACACCATAGGGTAATGTCCAGTCTCTACTTTTGTGTGTGAGACTGCGGGTTAATTGCAAAGAAAAGAGAAGCTCTCCTTACTGCTGAATCTTGGGTTAGGGAACAAGTCTCAGTTTTATCCGGTGACTTAGGAGACTCTAAAATCCTCTGCGGTTCAGCCCGTTATGCCGTGTGCAGGTGGAATTTAAGATAATTTGGCAACCAGCCAGCAAGCTGACAGCCTTAATGCTAGAAGCAGCAGGAGGCTCAAGGTTCCCCTAGTACTCTGGCAAACTGTTAGTCTCTATTCCTTATCCTAAAACGCAAGACGGTATCCTCTCTAGAAACCCAATCAAAACAGTCCTGTCGAGAGGTTGCCAGTACACCAGAGTCAAGCATTCCAAGGAGTGTCAGTCAAAACCAGTCTATCTTTCTTCCTGTTTGGCTTCTGAAGGAACAGAAGTTTAATTTCCTCTCTAGTGCTACTGTTGGACTCTCTAAAGTATTTTGCTAATGGTGATCTTTCGCCTCAGAAAACAGTCCATTTGTTCTCTGCCCTGGCTGTCTTCCAGGAGAAGCTTGCGCTGAGGTTTCAGAGCTTCTTCCCCCCTCCCGGTGATCTAGATGCAGGTTTTGTCTCCATGCCATTCTCTATCCTCAGGTCAAACTCTTAGATTCTCTGAATGCATTGTTTAAGGCTAGATAAACCACCACACCCAACAGCCTACAGTATCTATGCAGCTCCACAGTGCAGCTCCTGCATACTGCAGTGGCTAGAGCAATAGTCCAAGGATCTAGTACGTACCTCCAAGAGGTGCTGCTGTTTCTGATTCTGCTGCAGTTCCTGACTTTAGTCCTAGGAGTTAAAGCTAAACCTTCTGTTATGTACAGTTGCTCCCCATGGGATCTTTTACCCCGAGTCTTGTGTAAAAAAAAAAAAAAAACTTTCTAGGGATAACTAGACATTTATCCAGAACCAGTAGTTGCCACAATAAGTTAACCAGGTGCTATAATACGTTCTTGGAAAGGTTTTCTAAACGGTGACTATTGAGATCTGTGTGAGAATGAAGGCATTTAGTCAGTAGTGGGCCTAGAGCTTTCTTTTCTCGAGCTAGCCCATGGGATTTGAAAGAAGCTTTTCTTTGAACGTACCAGCTCAGACCCCGTAAACAACAAGACAGGAAGTATGCGTCTCCAAGGTCAGTTGTCACACCAGTTCTCCAAGTCCCAAAGGAATCCTGGGACAGCAGTTTAATCATTGTTGAGTTATGTCTGTGGGCCCTGAAAACACAGGTTCCAGATACTGTTGCAAGCTCATTGAGTTGCCAGTTGCTTCTTTTTCAGCCTTCAGTTTCAGGGCATGGTGAGGTCAGACATTCAGACTTGGTCACAAAGCTTAAGGTTAGAACACTTAGACACAGTTGGTTCAGAAATAAAGTCCAATAATTGCATTGTAAACATAAACTAGCACTGCAGTTAAATATTTCTATATAATACTCTGTGGCTCTGTGTCCAGTATTCAAGGAAGTAGTTTTGTCTGTGCTCTTGCCCAGCTGTAGCATCAGTTGCTTCGCCAGTAGGCTGTGTCATTCTCACGAGAGACCCAGGCGTCTCCATTCAGCATATCATGTTGTGTAAGATTGTGACCTTGCTGAACTAGAGTTCCAATTAGGCTCAGTTAATCTGGGCCTTGTGCTTAGCAAATAAGTCTCTGTACAGGTGAAAGAACAATGGTCAAACTAGCTATGGGTAACTGACTAAAGTGTACAAAGATGTGATGGATGGAATGCTTGAATTAATCTCAGCCATTGGTAATCACTTGGGCCGCATCCCAGTCCATTGTTATTTTGCACACCTTGCCACCTCTGTTTGGACCCAGCCTTAAGCAACCCTAGTTTAGGCTCATCTGCCAGGTATAGCTTGGTTCCAGTGACACAGTGGCAGCTTGGGTTGGACTGTTCTCATTGGAGCTGGGTTGAGATTGATTTGCATACGGATGGGTCCAAACTGAGGTGGCATGATGTCCAAAATAACAATGGACTGTGATAGTGCCTCAGAGATTACTAGTGGCTGAGACTGACTCGAGCAGTCCCTCAGTTATTTGTGAACTTTAGTGTGTTGGCCTAAGTGCTAAAGGTATACCCACACGTGGGTCTGGTGCACAGTTTGTCACTGGAACCAAGCTCTACCTGGCTGATGAGCCCTAAGTAGGGCAATACCGGTCCTGGGTTGCTTTTGTTCCAATTCAGGGAGGACCTGGCAGTTCAGGTTGGACTGTTCCCCATTGGAACAGTGTCAAGGCTGATTTACATATGGCTGGGTCCAAACTTGGGGTGGCAAAATGATGATTGACTGAGATGCGGCCCAGAGTAATTACTAGTGGCTAAGATTCATTTAAGCATTCTATCCATCACATTTTGGTATACTTTAACAGGTAACTGACAACACTGCCATGTCTGGGAAAAGTGGAAGTCTGCCTTAGATGAGGAAGAACTAATAGGGCAGTCTCCTCAAAAGCTGCATCCCAACCAGCAGCCATACTTATTTTGCTACAAGCTCACCATCTCAGGTGGTTCTTTGCACATCCATAGCCAGGATACCCTCAGAATACAGACTGCGAAGTGTGGAAAAAAGAAAAGAAAGGTGGCCTTTTCCATCTGTGCACCCAGGATCTGGAACAACATCCCTGTATTCATTAAGACCTCTCCAACTCTACTTTAGGAAAGAGTTGAAGACTCACTTCTTTAAAGAACTCTACATCACCTTGCATTAACCGCACACTCCCCTTATATATTTGTAAACCTGTCCCAAATTAAGACCGTCTGGTCAAAAATTATGAGCCTGGACCCAGCCAAACAATGCTTCCGGTCTTACTTGTTTAAGAATCTATTAGCTCCAAAACCATGGCTGAGCTGCCACCTCTTCTGGGAACATGCAGGGTGAGAGAGCAACGACTCTATACCAGACTCAACAGACTAAGAGGTTCCATTGATGTTTTTGGGTATCATCAGTGTACCTCCACTTCCTCTGCACCATGTAATTTGGCCCACTGAACACTGCATTACTGCACACAATTACGAAAGATGTACAGTTTATAGCAGGCCAACAGCATATGAGCTCATGCAGCCCTAGTTGGCTACCTAAGAACTATTGCAAGAGGTAAAAGGATTTCCCTATTTAGGAGCATTGGCATATTTTCTGCCAACAGAAAGGGGCCAAGGATTTTACTCCCTCTATTTCTGGAGTAGAAAGAGAAGAGGGCTGTACTCTATACTTGACCTCTGTGGTCTAAATCGGTCGCAACAACTCCTTCCCTCCCTCTCGCCTCCCCAAATGTTTCCAGAGATTCTGAATGCTGTCTTCAGATCAGTCCAATACTAATAGTCCAGAGTGGACCTTCAAGAGGCTAGTTCCATGTACCCATCTTTGAAGAACTCACGGTGCACTCTTGTTTCACTGTCGGAAAGCAATGCAACCACTTCAGGTAACTTCCATTTGGTCTCCGTGTTACCCCTTAGGACCGTGACAAAATCCTGGCTAGTGGGAAACCTTTCTGTGTAACTGGAGGCCCATTGCTTTCTCTTCTTAAGCAACTCCCTCATTAAACTGCAATCAGGAAAGGAGACCCCAACCTCACCCAGAAGTTTGAGACTTTGCATAATCTGGGATGTTCTGTGAATTATTCCAAAAATCAGTTCTACCATACAAAATAATTCATTCAGTCCTCAAGCGTAGCATTAACATTCCCTCTAGAGAGGGCATGGGGCATTGGTCTGATAGTAGGTAATTTCTTTACCAATGAGACCATGCTAGCTTGATTGTTCCAGAGGCTTCTGAAGCTGCAGACCTACATTTTGATGTTCCCATTCATGCCAAACTGTACATGCATTCCCTACAGTTTTACCTGGCTCCTAGTTAGCTTTCACACCGTCCTTTGTTCCAAATCTGCAGTGGTCAGCATGTTTCCAAGCTCTCGATGAGATGTCCTTCTTCCTGCTCTGTACTCAGTTTGTGGGCAGCTCCGACTACTTCGAATAGGGGTGATTGTCACAATGCTGGGACTCCCCATTAGCGTTTTGCAGAACAAGTCCTATTTGTCCCTAAAGATAAATGTGTGGGAGCTGAAGGCCATCTTCTTGTCATGGAAAGCTTGCAGATGTGAGATTCATATTATGTTGATTAATCTGTTCAGTGCTACAGCCCTCTTTTTTGGTGTGTGTCTGAACACAAAAGGGACATGCTCTGCAGCTCTCCAGACTGGACCTTGAGATTGGGGTTGCAAAACTGCTTATTCTTGCTGCTCTCCCACATTGTAATTATTGACAACAACAGACAGAACAGCATTAGCAGGCCTCACTACCAGGATGTTCTCCGGGAAGTCCTCACACTCATCTTTTAACCCTAGGACCATCCATCGATGGACAGATCTGCTGCTTATATACTCTGTAAATGCAGCCAGCTTGCCTCTTTGATGGGCAGGGTGCTTGGATCTATAGGGTACAGCCTGGTGTGGTGCTTGACACTGAAATTCTATATGATTTTCCTTCACTTTCTCTGATCCAGATGATTCTCAATAAGAACAGAATACATGTAGGGTGCACTGTCATTCTTGTGGCTCAACTTCTTCAGTGGTAGTAGGGAAGATTACTCCTGTCCAAGAAGGGAGTGAGAGTGTTAACCTCCTCCCGATAATCTCTCAGTTTGAGCGTGTGGTTGTTGAGGAGCTGAACATTTAACTCTGAGAAATTAGAGGTCATGTTGGCCACCAGTTAAATCTCTACCAGAACTCAGTATCAAGAAAAATGATGGAAATCCTGCCACTGGGCACTATAAAATATTAACTAACAATTATTGTAAATCAGTGTCTTTTTTTTTTTTTTTGGTGCCACCTACCTGAGCTATGCCTTCATGTGGGCACTTGCAATACTTAACTCGGGCGTTTGTGGCATGCCAAAAGAGGCCGGGGTAGAACCTTACATCCAACGAGACCCTCAATGGACACTGGAAAGGCCTAAATAACGTGTTTCTTACTATGGCCACAATCATACAGACTCTTAGGGCCTGAATCCAGTCCTGGTTAAGATGATTGGAGATCTTTTGAGATTATGGGCTTGTGACACCTTAAATTTGGTTGGTTGGTGTCCAGAACTTAAGTCAAAGGCATAAATGGGCTGCAGTCACTTCGTGCTTCTGAATCTTTCAGTGATTCACATGAGCAGTGATCATTCTCCGTTCATTCTTCCCACATCCCCATTCTTCTTCTGCTGACAAGGCTTTGCTTCCTGTTGACATCAGTTAAACTTTGTCCTTCTATTTGGATTGACCAAGGGATGTGCTTTTCACAGTCTGGTGATTTTGTAACTGGTTAATAAGGAAACTACTCCCGAATGTTGTGTATTACCTACTGTTATGATTTGTCTGGAGCCCAAAAACGACCTAATTTCTGAGCACGTTGCTCCAGCTTCAAAGGAGCATCCTGAGGCATGTACCTATTGGAGACTGATAGCAGGCTACTACATTTCAATAGTATGGTTTTGAGTCTTCTTTACAGAGGGATATAAGGATTGTTCATGACTTTCTGTGCCTTTGTGTAACATACCTGATGCTGCCTTTCACTTTCTCATTCTCCTGTGCCTTGGAATCTAGAAATCCACAGCTCCGGGTAAAAACAAAGACTGATTGGCCCCTTTTTTTATTTTATACACTGTAGGAAACTGGTGTGATTGAACACATGTACAGCAAAGGAGCTGTCTGGTGTAGAATGCACTGTACCTGCTTGCAAAGTTCTGTTTAACAGCTAAAGAAGCAGTCCCCGATCCCACAAATATGTCAGCGGCCACAAACTAAGGGCATTACAAACCCCATAAAGATATGTTTGTCCGTTACAAAGGTTTTCCCATTCATCATATCAGCACAGCCTGTGGGAGGGGTATAGTTGCAGGAAATGACACAAAGGAGTATGCATAGTCTGCCTGCCAGACAGTTTCACCTGGGGGGAATTCCCTAATTCGCCCAAAGATTAACTTCACGAGACACAAGGAACAGCACAGTAAATTAATCTTGTTTATATCCAATTGTAATTTTCTCTGAAGCATTCCAGGTCTTCACTGACACTTGTAGCTTTTGGATCCCATTAGCACCAAGAGGGAAGGCTTCATACCATGATCCTTGCTTTACCCTCTCTGACACCCTTTTTGGTCACTCTGAATGCTTGTGGCACTGCCACCATTATGTGCATCATTTATTTAGAGTGGCTGACAAGACCGCCCGGCAAATTTTTTTCTGTTGTTCTCTGGCTTGGCTAACAGACCTTGTTTGAGGCATATAATACCAGCAGATTTGACACAAATGAGGAGAACATCAAATTACTGAGAAAAAAACACCAAAGACTATGGCTTGCCTGATATTCCTTAATCCTTTTATTTAATTCTGACTCTTCTGATGGATACTTCTACCTGCAGATTGGTCAACGTTGGATATCCCCACATGCCAGACTGGTCAAGAAACCTCTGTAATAGTCTCTCGCACCATGGGAGGGGACAGGCTCCGTTATGATGTCTGACATGAGGTTGTGAGGACCTCAACAGGCTATATAGTGCTAGGACTGGCACTCTGACATCAGTTCTGTAAAGTCCATATCTTTCGATGCTTCTGGAGCATCATTATCTCTCACTCTACAAAGAATGTTTTGTCTCAAAATGTTTAAGTTTGTGCAAATAGGTACATGTCATCTCCGAAGAGTCTGGTTTTAAGTCCTGTTAACAGTGTGACAGCCAAATGTCCATCATAGATACTCACAATGACTGTTTCTGGTGGCTCTTGTTGAGGCACGACATGTTGCTGTGTGACCTCTGCCAGCAGATGCACCTGAAGGCTGGCAAGGAGCATATGGCCAAGCTTTTTGTAGCTCGCTCTGAAGAGGGTCGTCTGGAGCGCTGCAAGTTGAGGTTGCAGCTAAGGGGGAAAGGTCTAGGTCACCTAAAGGTCGAACCCCGCCTGCCATATCTTAAAAGAACAAGAGGATGCACAAGAAGAAAAATAACTCCACTTCGCCTTGAAGGTCAAAATCACGCATGTCCAAATATCCTCTGGCCCCGTCCCCGGAGCCAGAGTTAGTAGAGACTTCCCCAGCGGCACCACATGCACGCCTGAGTCAGCACTACCATCTCCACTCCCACCTCTGCTCCCTTCTGAACTAACAACACTGCCGCTTTCTCCGGTGTACCCTTCACTGGGAATGGATCCGCCATCCTTCATGTTGGCCTTGATGGAAGTCTTTAGAAGGGTGGCCGTCCCCTCTGGAGCACCCTTGGGTCCCAAGGGACCGGGCACAGGCCCCTACGGCCTTATTTTCGGGATCACCTTTGTGCCATACAGATTCTACCAAGCATAACGCCACCTTCGCCAATGATGACTGCGTCGACAAGGGCGCTGCAACCTTCACCTGAATCCCTGTTGCCAGTCAAAATCTATCACTTGAGGAGAAAGACATTCCAATAACTGACTAACATATCCACCACTCAAATTACTTTAATATTTTACTATACTAATTTACCACTAATCTTTTATGGGTTCTGGAGTAGCGTGCCACTCGCCGAAAAAGCACTTTACGCCTCATCAGGGGTAGCAAGCGCTATATAAATGTAATTACAATGCAATTACAATACGTTCTGTAGGAAGTACACTGTGCCTATACCACATTATTGGTGCTTATTTGGATGTCCAGTGCCATGTTGGAGGCTCTGGGCTGCCTTCAGAATTGTTCGCCCTCCAAGAGGCCATTGGGCTGTACACAAACCCTGACCACATTGACTCTTTTCCAAGACCATTTCCCCCCAGAAATGTCAGCTTTCATCATGTCATTAGGAAGGTAGCTGAGGTCCTCCTCCTACCACAACCTGCAGTGGAGCAAAGAGCCATTATCATTATGGTTATCCTGCAGGTGGCATTGTCCACTTCAGAAACTTTGTGTCCGGTGGTCCAGCCTCGTAACATTTCTCCCATCATCCAGATTGAACCCTGTAACTTGCCCTACGCATCCTTCAGCTAAGGAGTATAGGGAGTCCAAGTGCCTGGATGCCACAGGAAAAAAAAGGCTTTTTCGGCTGGCAGCTTAAACCCTTTGCTCCCTTAACGCCACAAAAGGCACAACAATAAAAATCCACAAATATTGAAAAAACTAGAGTAAAATTTAATAAACAAAATAACACCAAACTGACAAAAATTCAGTAAAGGGAACCAGAGTTATTAATTTATAGGGTCTTACGTTAAAATCGCGGCAGGAAACACAAATTGCAAATGAAAGTTAATGGTCGTGGTAAAAGAGAAACATGGCACAACTGGGTGCTGACCTCTGTGGAGCACGGGTCAAATACACTAGCCAGGTTCGTACTGGTCAAAGGTTTTACCTTTGGTATTTAGTCCCTTAGGCCACAATCCCCGATTGTAGGACACTTCTAAAGACCGTCTGGAATTCAGGGGAGGCACTGAGAAACGTACAGGGTGGCAAGCAGAGGCCGACGAGTCCAGGTCAAGTTGCTACTGGTCAGCTGGGCAGTTGCAGGAAAACCCCTCGTACCTTCTTATGTCCCTGTAGCTTTAATAGGACGTCTGACTTATGCACCTTGGAGTCGATTCGGAGTCCAGTAGGGCACAAAAGGAAGAGCAGGTCCACCCTCCTATACTCTTCTCAAGTCTTTGGACAGCAGGTTCAGTCTTCGTCTTATGTTCTGCAGGTCAAAACGTGTTCTGAAGTGGGTGTCCGGAGATGCCTCATTTATGCCTGACCCAGCTAGTGGGTGGGAATGACCTCATGGGGACACCCAACGAATAGGGTAAAGGTTCTCAAGGCTAACCCTACACACTGTGGGCGTTTTCAAGGCGGTGAAGTCTTTGGCCATGCGGTTCTTGGGATATGAGGGCTAGGGGGTGCGTGGGAAGTTTACTCTTGTAATCCTAGTGTCCTCCCACATCTAACAACAAAATCCAGTTGTAGGCAGTCCCTCTTGTCACAACAGACTCAGAGACCGATATGTGGCTGAACAAAGCTGAGTTTTCAGCAACCAGACATGGGATGATCCCTTTCCTAATAAGATGCTAAGTATTATTCTATTGCGCCACTACTTGACCTCGGAAGTAGCAGCAAAAACAAAATTGAACTGATGTTAGGGCACTAGTCTTGTTTCTCTTTTGACCTAGATGATGTCCTCATGATCCCTTGCCCCATGTCTGAATGAAGGCTGCACCATCTAACGATGCCGAAGAGCTATTGCAGAAGTGTCGGGACAAGTCTGACGTGTGGGGATGTTCGAAGATGTAGAATTTGCAGGTAGAGTATCCAACAGATCGATATTGAAGGTAAGTAACTTTTTCTTCCAGGTAAGAACATTCTATTCAAAGAGCAGTTCCATGTGATGATAGTTGGCAGATATAGAATGCTTACGCTGTGCACAGGCCTTCATCCTTGCCTGCTACACCACATCCTAGATGATTTTACTGAAAAAAGGTGGGTAACTCACAAGGAGAAGTTGTACCACTGTCTGAAAAGCTAAACCCCTTCATGAACTTTCCATTAATGTTAGCTGTATAACAATAGTTTCTAATTATCATGTGTGAAGTAATGGTTAACAATTTCCATGCCATAATTAATATATAATAAAACATTGAGTGATTAACAATGGCCATGTCGACAACAAAGAGTTAAAGACATTTATATTACTATATGAAAGACATTGATCCACATTTATCAAATAATCATGTGTGAGGGGTGAACACGGTGCTGTTTAAAAAAAAAAAAAGGTTTTTGATTTCAAGCATTTAAAAAAAAAAATACATTATTGTCGTCGTACATGATTACACATACATAAACCTGATGTTAGACTCTCATATGCAGTATAACTGGTGTGTGGAGAGTCTTATTATCGGATATAGTATTGATGTTCTCTTTTATCACAAGGTTGCTTCCACTTTGTGTGTGAGTCTACCTCTACGTGATAATATTGCCTGAGGGAGTCTATATTGAGAGAGAATCATTAGGAGGGAGTAACTCCTTTCGGGGGAGAACAATCAACTGTGAACTGGGTAACACACTGGGGGGTCGCGGGGTAGAGGTGGAGTAGGTAGGGTGGGTGCGTTTTTCACGTGTCTGTGTTCATGGGTATGCGATTATAGGTGAGGCCTGCTTTGGATGGGTCTCGAGGTGGGCTGTCTGTGGCGTCCACTCAGATAAGCTACGTGGAGTGCTCTGATGAGGGGAGGTTCCATTTGCATCTGTGGGAGTGGATGTACTTTTCGGTGTCTCGGGCAATCGTGGTGATATGCAGGAGGATTGGGTGTTTTCGGTGGTATGCCTAAAGCACTGGAGGAGTGCTACCCATTCTGTGGAGATGCGTCACTTGCGCATTCCTCGGACCTTTTTGTCGAAGAGCATCCTCCTTGGATGCTCCCCATTTATTGACTGCTCCTGTCCAGGACGCTAATGGAGGCCTTGTGGGAGCTTGCCAGTGCATGGTGATTCCATGTTTGGCCAACAGAAGGGTCAGAGATGCAAATCGTTTCTGAACTTTACAGTGTTTTCGATGCCGGAATATACCAAGCGCAGGCCTCCCATGCAGTTATGTTGGTGAGCCTGGTTACATCTTGCACTGTGTTATGGATTGCATTCTAGTAGAGTCGCAGCACAGGGCATTTCCAGAACATGTGGAGTAATGTTGCACTAGGGGCTTGGCAGCGAGGGCAGGAGAACTGTGAGTTTGGATAGTAGCGCTGGAGTGGCTCAGGCGTTAAGTACGCGTGATGCAGGAAGAAGAGTTGTAGGTTTTTAAACCGGGAATTGCGGGACACCCTTTTCGGGAACTCTATGCTTGCTCCCATTCCTTGTCATGCAGTGGCTTCTCAAGCTTTTCCTCCTACATGTGGCGTAGTGGGTGAGTGATACGGCTGTTAGCTCGCGTAGGACTTTGTATATCCATGTAATTATGTGCCCCCTGGTGCCCATATGTAATATGAGTTGGAGGACTGGGTGTGTCGCTGGTTCGCTCTCGGACATGTTCCATATCCAGCGGCAAACCGACACTAGCTGCTGGGGGAGAAGGAATTGACCTTGGGGGAGTCAAGTCTCCTCTATTAGACCATCAAATGTAAGAAGCTGACCGTCTGCGAAGAGGGACACCACTTCAAGTATCGAGTGGTCTGTTCAAGCCTGTAGGGTTTGCGCTCTGTTTTACTTGTTACCCCAGGGCAGGCCCGCAAGTGACAGCAGGGGAGTCTATAGCAGGGTTTCTCAAGATAGGCGGTGGATCCATAACATACAGGACTGTGCTACTGTCACCTGTATTGGGAAGGTCGAGATATGTTCGGTGCCTGGCAGCAGCAGACGCCGGATCGCTGCTAGCGGTAGAGGCCCGCGTGTGTGCTGGTCTCTCCCAGACTACACCCCTCCGTCCAGCACCATAGCCACTGGAGCAGATCCGCCAAGTAATATGCTTCAAATGATGGGGCTCCCAGTCCACCCATGTCTATTGGTAAATGCAATTTAGACAGGGCAACCCGTTGGCTCCCACTACCCCATGTGAGGGTGCAGAGCAATGTGTCTAGCTCTTGAAAGAATGAGTAGAGGAATGGCCAGACATTTTGCAAAATGGTTAAGAAGGCGTCGGACAAGGACCATCTTTGCTAGGGCAATTTTTCCGAGGGGGGCCTAATGGAAGAGTCTTCCAGAAGCTAACTCAGGCTTGAATGCCTCCCAGCACTTCGCGATTATTGGCGTCATACAAATCTTGTGGGGTGTGGTAAAGTTGTACGCCCAGGTAACAGGGTGCGTGAGCACTCCAAGAAAGTCTGCTAGAGTGGTCAAGATGGATTCCAGATCCATTGTAATGTCGCGCACATTGAGTTTTAGGTCGTGAACACAGTGCTGTTGATAAAAAACGGCAGCCCAAAATTGTGATCAGACATGTATTTAATCTATATCCATCAAAGTCTTAATACAATTTTGGGCTGCTATATATATATATGAAACACGGCATGCTGGTCTAAATAAATCAGAATACTGCAATCCCACAGTGTGCGTCATTGTTTTTTCCAGTGGGAGCAGTCTGTCTTTGTATATTTATGTGCGGCCACTATCATGTTTTGGAACAACCATCCTCAAGCAGGTTGACAGTTTTAGTGGTGTTGGTGGAAGTTCTTAATGAGTTCCAGGAATTGAAAATCTGCCAAAACACTGCAAGCCAAGCAGTGATGGAATGCCTGGTGACACAAGTCGGATCATGACTGCATGAAGAGCGTTTGGTCAGTATACCAGCGCTTGCAAGTACTGTTTATCTGAAGGGCAATATGCGGCTGGATGCAGGGCTTGCAGGGACTGATCAGTTTTAAACATTTGGACACAACCAGTCAAGGACAGTGATGTGAAAGGCAGCACCATTAACATACGGGTGAGATGCCGCCCGTGCCAAATGGGGGAAGCAACATTGAATAGAAGAGTTGTGACAAATGGTCATAACAGGGCCAACAAACATTATTGGCCAAAGAAACTTTTACAGCAGTTGCATAAATGGCCCACACATTTACTATCTGAAGTGTGGAGACATTGTGTAGTTCTTTCTCGCTGGTCACCATAAATATCCGCCAATAGAAATGCGGCAAGATCCTTTTAAACAGCGCAGTTTGCATACTGGTTTGTCACTTGCATTTGAAAAAGGAAAAGATGCCGAAACTCGTCCTGCTGGTTTAAATAAATCGGAATTGTGCAAACCCGCAGTGTGTGTGTGTGTGTGCGCACGTGTGTATGTATATATATATATGTATATATATGTATATATATATATATATATATATATATGTTCGAGGCATGTGGGCTGCTGAATTCATATCTGTGCATAGATCGCCGCCTAGTGTTGGGTCCGGATGATTGCACATTGTTGTCCTGGAAGAGTCTTCGAAGTATCACGAGATAGGTGGCTCCTCCCCTGGACTACAGTGCGCATGGGCATCCTCTCCATCCTTAGATTGTTTTTTTCCGCCATTGGGTTCGGATGTGACTATCTTAGCTCAACTTAGGAATATTCAGTTTTAGGCCAAAAGGCCTTTAGTTTTCGTCGGTACAGTTACCGTTCGGTGTCGACTACTAGCTTTAGTGCTCCGCACGTTCTTCCAACTTTCAGACTGCAACAACAATGACATTAACCCACTGGACGCGTCTATTCAAAACATCATATGCTACCTCTTACACCTGTACCGCTGTAATCTAGCATACAACTCCATACGCATCCATTTGACCGCGATAGCAGCCTACCTCCAAAACAGGCAGCACCTCTCCTTATTCAAAGTACCTGCCGTTAAAGCGTTCTTAGAGGGACTCAAACGAGTAATTCCCCCAAGACACCCACCAGCACCAGTGTGGAACCTCAACTTGGTCCTCACCAGACTGATGGGTCCGCCCTTTGAACCTCTCCATTCATGTGAGATTCAATTCCTCACCTGGAAAGTGGCTTTCCTAGTGGCCATCACTTCCTTAAGGAGAGTTAGTGAACTCCAGGCACTAACCATTCAGGAGCCATTCATTCAGGTCCACACAAACAGGGTTGTCCTACGCACCAACCCCAAGTTCATGCCCAAAGTCATATCACAGTTCCACATTAACCAAACTATCGAACTGCCCGTTTTCTTCCAAAATCCGCAAAATGTCGCGGAAAGAATGCTCCATACACTAGATGTAAAGCGGGCTCTCATGTACTATATTGACAGGACAAAGGATTTTAGAAAAACTAAACAACTCTTCGTTGCCTTCTCTCCACAACACAAGGGCAACGCCATTTCCAAAGCAGGAATAGCCAGATGGATCGTTAAATGCATTCAGATTTGCTATCACAAAGCTAAACGCACATTAACGGTTCCCCCAGGAGCCCACTCAACACGAAAGTTAGGGGCATCCATGGCTTTCCTAGGAAACATCCCTTTACACGAAATTTGTAGAGCAGCCACATGGTCCACTATACATACATTTACCAAACACTACTGCGTAGATGTACACTCAAGACAGCAGGCAGCTGTAGGACAGGCTGTTCTCAAAACTCTTTTCCAGACTGCTGCAGCTGGCAGAGGTAGCCGCCGCTAGGGGAGGTACTGCTATATATTCTATGCACAGATATGAATTCAGCAGCCACATGCCTCGAACTGATTATGCTACTTACCAGTATGCATCTGTTCTTGGCATGTAGGGCTGCTGACATTCATATCGCCCACCCTCCTCCCCGGCGCCTGTCGCGGCTGCAGCACTCAGAATTTCTGTATAGCATGGTCATCACTTACTATATCTACTCCATCACTGCCACAATGGCGAAAAACAATCTAAGGATGGAGAGGATGCCCATGCGCACTGTAGTCCAGGGGAGGAGCCACCTATCTTGTGATACTTCGAAGACTCTTCCAGGACAACAATGTGCAATCATCCGGACCCAACACTAGGCGGCGATCTATGCACAGATATGAATGTCAGCAGCCCTACATGCCAAGAACAGATGCATACTGGTAAGTAGCATAATCAATATTTTTGCAGTGTGAATCTTTCTGGATTCACTATGCTGTGCATTATTCCGCGTTCTTGTGGTTGGGTCCGGATTCGTAGTCTTTCTTTTTTTTTTTTTTTTTTTTTTTGTAGCCCAGGTGGGCGGCGACGACCCACCATTTGGTGCACCTCTCGTGACGTCGTCGTGCTTCCTGCGGAAGTCCCACCTTTGGGGTGCCATCTTCAGATTCTTTTTTCCGCCGTTGGGTCTGGATCGTCATCGGGAAGCTCCAGAATTACAATCGAATGAAGAAGAAAGAAAAGCGAGTTTCGTCGATAACTACTACGAAGATATCACAGGAAAGGAAGAGATTACATCAGGAGCGCGAAGAAAGGAAGTTTTGCGCCTTTTTCTTCGACGCCCTTGGAGAATGCGCACTCAGAGGCCCTGAGCGCAATGGACAAGACGCCATTCAAGTTCTGCCCTAACTGCCACCACAAGTTCGCGCAGAAGGACCAGCATCCGGTCTGCAACCTCTGCCTACCGGTGGACCACCAGAGTAAGGACTGCAACTCCTGCTCAGCCTTCGCGCCGAAGACGCTCCGGGTGAGAGATCGGCAGAGAAGAGCCAACGCCAGCATGGATGGCAAGGGTAAGGCCCCGTCGCTCTACGATCTGGGCCTCTCCACGGACGATGAGGACAACGTCGCCGAGGGACCCGAAAACTTCACGGTCGTAGAGACCGACAAGAAAAATGAAGACGAGGTAAGAGAATCGTCGAGCTCAAAACAGAAAATACCTCGAAAACCCGAGGGTGACTCGAGAAAATCAGAGTCAAATTCCACGAAGGGAGCTCCGGCGCCGAAAACTTCGACGACCAAGGGGGGAACCATGGACAAGAGGCCGAGCGGATCCTTCGAAAAGGACTACCTGGTGCCGAAAGACGCTGAAAGGCAAGGATTGTCGAAGACAACCCATGAAACGGGACGCTCGACGCAGAAAGAACGGTCGACGTCGACGCAAGTTCCGTCGAAAAGGCCCGCGGTCGACGCCGAAAGCATCTCCGAGATGGAGAAAAAGAAGAGGCGGCTCGAGGCCGAAATGGAGAACATCCTTCAAAGGAAGAAGGAGTTCGACGCCAAGATGAAGGAATTCAAGATTCCAACGGCTCCACTGACGAACGTCGTCGAAGTCGAGGACGAATTCGACACCGAGGGGCTGACAAGAGATCTCGAAGAGGAAGACGAGACCTATTATGAAGGCGAAGCCGAGGAAGAAGACCAGCAGTCGTTCTACATCTTGGCGCCATCTACCAGCACCCACATCGAATGGCAAGATCTCGACACCGAAAACCCGGAGGAGCCCGTGGACACGTACCCTTCGAGGCCTTCGCCACCCGACGACATCGGGGTGTACAATATGGTGGTCAGGAGCGCAGCGACAGCCTTCGGCGTCAAACTCGACGAAGAGAGGCCGAAAGTCGATTTCCTCCTCGAGACCCTGTTCCCCATCCAGACGAGGAGCCAATTCCTCCCCATGCTACAAAGTGTGATGAATCAGGGGAGAGAAGCCTTCAAGGAACCAGCGACCTGCCGTTCGATCACGCCCAGGACGGAGAAGAAGTATAAGCACTCTTCTCTGGACCCCCCCTTACATCAAGGGTAGCATCACCGCCGACTCCATCATAGCTTCCACGGCCAGGAGAAGGGCCAACGTACCAGCAACTTCGGGGCCACCACCTGATAAAGAAAGCAGGAGGATAGACCTCACAGGAAGAAAGGTCGAGAGGAACGCCGCAATGCACTGGCGCATGGCGAATTTCAATGCACTTCTCAATAGGCACCAGTACCAGCACTGGGACGAGATGGGGGAGCTAGTAAAGCACCTCCCCGAAGAATACCGCCAGAGAGCCTCGCACCTGGTGGACGAAGGTAAAAACATCGCCAACTCTTGTATAAAGACGGCGTTGGACGGGGCAGAGACTTCGGCAAGACTAATGGCCATAGGGGTCACCGAGAGAAGACATGCATGGCTAAGAATCTCGGGATTCAAACCAGAGGTGCAGAACAACATCCTTAGCACCCCCTTCAACGGAGAGACACTGTTCGGAGCAACAGTAGACGAGAAACTCACCCAGCTGAAAAAAGAAAACGAAACAGCAAGGTCCATGGGGGCCCTACAGCTGAGGGGAATGAGGCGAGGCAATCCCTCGAGGAGACCCTACGGTCGGGGAGGAAGCCAGCAGGGGGCGTCGCACCAGACGTTCCAGCAGGGTCAGCAGGGTGATAGTCACGGACAACAAGGTCAACAGAAGCAAAACTTGCAGTACCAACCTCGGGGCCAGTCCTTTCGCGGGAGAGGGAACGGACGTGGCCAGAGGAGGAGAGGGGGTGACCAGCCCTCATCAAAGTGACTCAGCACGCAAGAGGACGCCTACCCTCGACATGCCCCCAAGGGTGAGGCGCAGTACAGTAAAATCAGGGGGGAGAGAAGAATCAAAAGCCTACGAGCATGCAGCACCAGTAGGCGGAAGACTGAGGTTCTACCTTCAGGAGTGGCGGCGTATAACCACAGACAAGTGGATACTGAACGTCATGCAGTACGGATACTGCGTAGATTTGGTGAAAAGACCTCCAAACAGAAGACCAAAGGGAAGGCAGAGATCGGCTCAAGAACTGGCCCTACTCAGAGAAGAAACACGGAAACTTCTAGAAAAAAGAGCCATAGAGGCAGTGCCGTTCAGAGAACGCAACAAAGGGGTCTACTCAAACTACTTCGTGGTCCCGAAAGTAGACGGAAACCTCAGACCCATCCTGGACCTGCGTTACCTAAACAAGTTCATCAGAACGCAGAAGTTCAAAATAACTTCGCTGCAGGAGGTACTGCCCCAAATAAGAGACGGGGACTTCATGGTCACCGTGGACCTCAAGGATGCCTACCTGCACATCCCAATAAACAGAAGACACAAGGGCCTTCTAAGGTTCAACATCGACCAGGAACACTACCAGTTCACAACCCTGGCCTTCGGATTAAAATCGGCGCCAAGGGTTTTTTACAAAATGCCTGTCGGCGGTCGCGGCCCACCTACGAAGGCAGGGGATCCATGTCTACCCCTACTTAGACGACTGGCTGGTCAAGGCAAACTCACGCGAGAAGTGCGAGAGGCACGCAAAACGCGTAACAGACACTCTGACGAACCTGGGGTTCTCGATTCACTGGGGGAAGTCATCGCTGGAACCGGAGCAGGTGAAGATTTTCCTGGGAGCAAAAATCAACTCCCTGAACAGCACAGTGGTGCCCAGCGACAGGAGGACAGATGCCCTACTGAAGGAGACGCGGCTCTACCAGAAGGGGCGAGCTCTGACAGTGAGGTCAGTGAGCAAGATGATGGGGATGATGGCGTTGTGTATCCAGCTGGTGCCGAATGTACGCCTGCACATGAGACCATTCCAAGAATGGCTACAACAGCAATGGTCACAAGCAAACGGAAGTTGGGAGGATCTAGTGGTTGTTACGCACGCAGTGCAGGAGGAGATGACTTGGTGGAACAGAGACAACATGACAGCAGGGAGAAGCCTGACACCACCAAACCCAACAATGACCATTACCACGGACGCATCGCAAAAGGGATGGGGAGCGCACATGGACAACCTCAGAGTGAGGGGTCTGTGGGCTCCAGCAGATGCGGTTCGCCATATCAATTACCTCGAGTTGAAAACTATCCTGCTAGCCCTGAAGGCATTCCAGAGGCACCTGTACAACCAGAGGGTGTTGGTTCAAACAGACAACACCACGGCAATGTTCTACATCAACAAGCAGGGGGGGGACACAGTCGTTCCCTCTCTCCTCTCTGGCACAGGAGATTTGGAGATGGGCCATACCTCTCAGGATAGATCTACTGGCAATTCACCTACCGGGGAAGGACAATGTGGAGGCAGACTGGCTAAGCAGGCAGACCTCGGCATCGCACGAGTGTGAGCTCAATGGCCAGGAAACGGAGAAGCTTTTCCACAATAGACCTATTTGCAACACGCCAAAATGCAAAATGCCAAAGCTTAACGTCCAGGCAACCAGATTAGCAATCCCAGGGAAATGCCCTATGGATAAGCTGGTCGAGGACATTTGCCTACGCCTTTCCACCGATACCCCTGTTGCACAGAGTGCTCGACAAGTGCAGAACCAGCAACATGACTCTGATCCTAGTGGCTCCGCAGTGGGCAAGGCAGACATGGTTCTCACAAATTCAAGAAATGGCACAAGGCAATCCATACAGGTTTGAGAGGAGAAGGGACCTGCTCTCCATGCAAAACGGAGAGGTCCTGCATCCAGAGCCAGAGACACTCAACCTGGCGGCATGGCTCCTGAAGACCTAGAGTTCGCGCACCTTAGATTGCCTCCTAGCACTATGCGGGTGCTACGGGAGGCAAGGAAACCAACTACACGAAAATGCTACAGCGCAAAATGGCAGAGATTTACTGTGTGGTGCAGGAAGAAGGGCCTGTAAAACAGAATGACAAGAGACTCAACAGTACTGAGGTACCTCACACACCTTCTAAAGAGTAACCTCTGCTCGAGCTCCCTAAGGGTACACCTAGCAGCGATCGTTGCCTACACCAGAGGTGAGAAGGGTGGAAGTTTCTTCACTTCGCAGGTGGTGAAGAGATTCATGGAAGGAGCCAAAAGAATGGCCCCTCCGAAAAGGTTGCCGCCGCCGGCATGGAATCTAAACGTGGTTCTGACGGAGCTCATGAAGGCACCGTTTGAACCCATTCACAAGGCCACACTGCAAATGTTGACGATGAAAACGGCCTTTCTAGTGGCCATAACCTCACTACGCAGGGTGAGCGAGCTTCAAGCACTAACACTACAGGAACCCTACATTCAGATTCACAAGGACAGGGTAGTCCTGAGGACAGACCCACACTTCATGCCCAAGGTGGTGTCGGCGTTCCACATGAATCAGAGTATTCAGATACCAAGTTTCTTCCAAAACCCGACTTCAAACGCAGAGAAGGCTCTGCACACCCTCAACGCTAGAAGAGCGGTGATGCACTACATTGAGAGAACCAAGGAACTCAGGAAATCAAAGCAGCTGTTTGTGTCCTTTGCTACTAGCTTCATGGGTAGACCAGTGACTAAGGGCACCATCGCTAGATGGATTGCCCTCACTATTCAATTCTGCCACAAACAGGCTGGACAGGAGCTAGCGGAGGGGCCTCAGGCTCACTCCACAAGGAAGAAGGGGGCCACCGTTGCCTTCCTGGCGAACACGCCCATCCAGGACATATGTCTGGGGGCAACTTGGGCATCTGTGCACACGTTCACGAAACACTGCTGCGTGGACATTCAGATGAACAAGGTAGCACAGGTTGGACAGAAGGTGCTTCAACACATTTTCAACGACCAACGCTCATCTACCACCCAGCCACCATAAAATTAGGGAAAAACCGCTACAAAGTCTATGCACAGCATAGTGAATCCAGAAAGATTCACGCTGCAAAACGAATAGTTTCTTACCTGTCGTGTAGTTTTGCAGCTTGAAGATCTTTCTGGATTCACTAGCGAACCCACCCACCTCCGCCAGGAAGATGAGGCTGGAGGAAGAGGGGGTGAAGTGGAAAACATCAGGAGAAATAATAACGTGCAGAAAATAAACAGAAGGACTATTCAATCGCCTAGGGTTTTAAAAAAAAAAAAAAAAAAAAAAGAAGGGGAAAAAAGAACCCGAAGATGGCGCCCCAAAGGTGGGACTTCCGCAGGAAGCACGACGACGTCACGAGAGGTGCACCAAATGGTGGGTCGTCGCCGCCCACCTGGGCTACAAAAAAAAAACAAAAGAAAGACTACGAATCCGGACCCAACCACAAGATCGCGGAACAATGCACAGCATAGTGAATCCAGAAAGATCTTCAAGCTGCAAAACTACACCGACAGGTAAGAAACTATTCGATATCATAGCTCCGACCCCACCTGGTCTGCTGAACTCTTAACGCGGGTGCCTTCAGATGTGATGGTAGGACTCACAATTCATATGAAAGCTGCAGGGGGGCACTTATGGGATGATATACAATGTCCACTTATTTATGCAAACGCGTTTTGGCAATCAGCCTTCCTCAATGCTTTAAATGTACATCTGTAGCGCACGACATTGAATTTCTTTAAGTAATGCAGACACTGTAAATACGCAGTGAGAGGCAGAGAGGGTATTGTTTGTATCACTAGTAGCCTTTTATTAGGATACAATATAAGATCAGTCCGGTATGGCGTGCTTTGGTTCCCTTTTCGTTCTTTACTTCGGAGGTAGGGCTTGCGTCGAGCTTCTCCTCGACAAGACAGGCAAATGCACAAAAGAGAAAAAAAAAAAGAAAAAGAACCAGGTTTTAATGGGGCCCTCTTTGCCACACATTAACCAAGGGAAAGGTGTGAGGAAAAATGATCTACACCCCAACCATCACAAAGTGGTCGCGAGCGCTTGACGGGCTCTGTATTTTAGCAAACACCCAGTCAGTTCCCCTCAGCCACCCCAGCCCTGAACGTCGGTTTATTTGTCCTCAAGCCCGCTTTTGGTGAACCATCCCCTCACACGGGAACGTACCTCGGGGAGCCACGCTCCTCTAGGAGTGTGGCTGGCTTGGACGCGGTACCGAATGGGGTCCGGCTCCCGATCCTTAAGATGTTGGAGGCCTCCCCTGGAAAGGTGTGGCGTCTCTTCCTCTTCTGGCCTGTCGGGAACAGCGGTTGTGGGGGCCTGCAGCAAGACGAGTCCTCCGGTCGGGAGCTGGTTTCTCGGCGTGTCCTCGCTTCCGGGTTCCTTGGCGATGACGACACCCCTCTCGTCCTCCACGCCGCTCTTGATAAGGCCCTCCTCCTCGCTCTCCTGGCATTCCATAGGTGCATGTGACAAGGTCACATGGGTCGGGTTGCTTCCGTGGGATGGGGCATAATTAAAGGGGACGATATGATGGTCTTCAACCCTCTCCCATGGCGACTGTAAATAAAGGGTGGGGGAAACATAAGAGGGAAAATGGCCAGTGGAGTCCTCCTCCTCCTTCTGGTCCTGGGCAGTCCTATTGTGACAGACACCTTTCTCATTGGTGAATACCTAATGATGGAAAACAAAGAAGAGCTGCAGTTAGATTCCGTAAATTTCGGCTGTCATATTGGAAGGGCAATGTCCTGTACTTTGTAATAATCAATATGTTCGACATAGATGTCCCAAGAAACAATTCTACCACAATTGGTGAGTACAAAATCATAGTCCTTATTTCCACACTTTACCGTGCTCTGCATACCAGTCTCTTATTGCACCTTGCCCTTT
This sequence comes from Triturus cristatus, assembly GCF_964204655.1. Taxonomy (NCBI): domain Eukaryota; kingdom Metazoa; phylum Chordata; class Amphibia; order Caudata; family Salamandridae; genus Triturus; species Triturus cristatus. The sequence goes on along the minus strand of NC_140593.1, from coordinate 449,459,454 downwards.
CTGACAATAACAATGTCGTCCTGTGCTGTACACCCCACGCCCTGCCGCTGGTTGGTACCCCAGGTAAAATCAGCTCGTAGCGGTCTGATGCCTGCTTCATCATGGGTTTGTATAACCCACGACCTCGGTCGGCAGATTGTCCTTCAGCTCCAAGGGGGAGCTTTGATATGAATCGTGAGTCCTACCATCACGTTTGAAGGCACCCGCCTTAAGAGTTTGGCAGACCAAGTTGGGTCGGAGCTGTGATGTAATTTTTTACCAGAACCGTTGCTGAAGGACGATCCGCTGACCGAGGTCGTGGGTTATACAAACCCATGGTGAATTGAGCATCAGACCGCTACCAGCTGATTTTACCTGGCGTACCAGCCAGCGGCAGAGCAAGGGGTGTACAGCGCAGGACGACATTGTTATAGTCGGAAAGGGCAAGATGCAAGAAGAGACTGGTATGCAGAGCATGGCAAAGTGTGGAAATAAGGACTATGATTTTGTACTCACCAATTGTGGCAGAATTGTTTCTTGGGACATCTATGTCGAACATATTGATTATTACAAAGTACAGAGACATTGCCCTTCCAATATGGCGACCGAAATCGATAGAATCTAACTGCAGCTCTTCTTTGTTTTCCACCATTAGGTATTCACCAATGAGAAAGGTGTCTGCGTTACTTAAAGAAATTCAATGTCGTGCGCTACAGATGTACATTTAAAGCATTGAGGAAGGCTGATTGCCGAAACGCGTTTGCATAAATAAATGGACATTGTATATCACCCCGTGAGTGCCCCCCTTGGAGCTTTGATATATATATATATATAAATATATATATATATATTACCTACTGGCAGTCGCCAGTAGGTAGTTATAGGTAGGACGGACCTATTTTCCATAGGAAATCCGCAACATTCTATTTGGAATAACGTTGGCGCCGATTGACGAATCTTCGCGAAATTTTCCAAACTTTTGGCCAGCTCCGGTCCGCTCCTATCCTGAAAATTTCACGGTGATTCGTCAAGCGGGGGCCGAGAAAAAAAGAGGGTCCCAAAACGCATTTTCCCATAGGACCTGTTGACGCAGCTACAGCCCGAACTGCTGAACGGAATTACACCAAATTTGGCAAAGAGGTAGTCCTCAGTTAAGACTCGTGCCTTTTGCTTAAATGGTGTAAATCCGTTCAGTAGTTCCAGAGAAAATTAGAGTTAAAAAGATAGATATATCTGGGGGGAGCCTAACAACACATCTTATCGTGAGATCTGATTGGCTGTCAGTACTTCATCCAAGAAGTGTTGGCAGCCATCTTGGGACCAATATACATGATAGCACCTCATTAAAAAGCATTGCAGTTAATAGAAGGTTTTAAGACTTTAGTTACATTATAAATCATTTGTTGATGGTACCATACTCATTTGAGGAATTGTGGTGTGTTCTAAGGTGATTTTACCATGTGAAAAAGCTTTCTGCTGTGATATCATGAATCATGTTTGAGAGAAAACTATTTTCTCATGCTTTTCCCACAGAGGTTTGGAAGGTGATCTACAAGCTAACTGAGAGCATATTTTCTGTAAATTCACATTATCTTTCTCAGCCATGTGAGAATGAAGTCTGACATTCTCAGTAAAACATGTACATCCAACAAGGGCAGAGACTGTCAGTTGATTCCTTTGTGTTCTACTGCAGCTTCCCAGAGTGTTCTAAAGAACAACTAGAGCGCTATCAGTCCTACTTATGACAAACGTATTGCACACCTGAAGCCATCTTCATTAGAATAAAGTGGTAACTCTTAAAAAATGTAATTTAAAAAGGAAAAAAATGAGGGGGTTCATTTTGCCATAGAAAGTATGATTAGTGCTGCAGAAAGAAAAATTAGGGCACATTTTGAGTGACTTTTCAAATCCTCTTATATTTCATAAAAGAATTCTGACATGCAGACTGAAACATGCACTTTCAATACCAGCAGCAGACTTCCCTGGTGAGCAGTAGCTTTACAACAGTGATCTAATAAGCAACTAGACTGCTAACATTCTGAATTTATGGCACATGTGTGACACATCTGAATGTCTTCTTGATGGAATCAAAGTAAAAAACTGAAAGTACTTCCTACTGAGGAGACTATAGTAAATGAGGAAATTAGGAAACTTCATAACAAATAAGTCTCCTAAAATGGCCACCGGAGACAAAAGAGCCCAAATGTAGCCCAAATATCACCCAGATGTAGCCCAAGTATAGCCCAATGACAGAATGTCCCAGAGTGTTCTAACGAACAACTAGAGCGCTAACAGTCTTCTTTATGACAAAAGTATGGCACACCTGAAGCCATCTTGATTGGAATAAAGTGGAAACACGTAAAACATTTAATTTACAAAGGAACAAAATGAGGGGGTTCATTTTGCCATAAAAATTATGATTAGTGCTGCAGAAAGAAAAATTAGGGCACATTTTGACTTCTCAAATCCTCTTCTATTTCATAAAAGAATTCTGACATGCAGACCGAAACATGCACTTTGAATACCAGCAGCAGACTTCCCTGGTGATCAGTAGCTTTACTACAGTGATCTAATGAGCAACTAGAGTGCTAACATTCAGAATTTATGGCAAATGTGTGACACATCTGAATGCCTTCTTGATGGAACCAAAGTAAAAAACTGAAAGTATTTCCTACTGAGGAGACTGCAGTAAATGAGGAAATTAGGAAACTTCATAACAAATAAATCTCCCAAGATGGCCACCAGAGACAAAAGAGCCCAAATGTAGCCCAAATATCACCCAGATGTAGCCCAAGTATAGCCCAATGACAGAATGTCCCAGAGTGTTCTTAAGAACAACTAGAGCGCTTACTGTCTTACTTATGACAAAAGTATGGCACACCTGAAGCCATCTTGATTGGAATAAACTGGTAACACTTAAAACATTTAATTTAAAAAGGAACACAATGAGGGGGTTCATTTTGCCATAGAAATTATGATTAGTGCTGAAGAAAGAAAAATTAGGGCACATTTTGAGTGACTTCTCAAATCCTCTTTTATTTCATTAAAAAACTCTGATATGCAGACTGAAACATGCACTTTCAATACCAGCAGCAAACTTCCGTGGTGAGCAGTAGCTTTACTACAGTGATCTAATGAGCAACTAGAGTGCTAACATTCAGAATTTATGGCAAATGTGTGACATATCTGAATACCTTCTTGATGGAATCAAAGTATAAAACTGAAAGCATTTCCTTCTGAGGAGACTGCAGTAAATGGGGAATTAGGAAACTTCATAACAAATAAGAGTGCAAAACACTTATTTTTTGTGTATTTGCAGTTTTATATAGTGCAGACTTGTCCGGTATCGGACTGCTTTACATGAGCATTGGTTACATCACACAAGATCAAATTAATTTTGGTTGTAGACATGGGGAGATTAAGTGATTTGACCAGAATCACAGAATGTTGAGCTGAAGCAGAAACTCCAACCTGGTTCCCCAGTTGCAAAGTCTGCAGCTCTGGAAGTAACACCACATCCTCTCCCCTAGGTGCAACATTTAATCAAGTGGTCAACTGGATAAAAAAACATAAAGATTACAAATAATTTAAAAGTTCTTTGTCGCTATTTGAAAACTCAGAAAATATGTCCTCATTTTAGTTTTTTAGAGCACTAACCATAATTTTGATGCAAATAAGACCCTCTCATATATGTAATTTCTAAAGGAAATGCTCTAGGTATTACAGTTTTGATCACATCAAGATGGCGTCAGGCGTTCCACACTTTTGTAATAAATATAGAATGTTAGCAATCTAGTTGTTCATTGGGATACTGTTGAGAGGCAGAGGCCAGGGGCACGGACTCTGAACATTGAAGGCAGGTAGGAGAGTGCAGAGGCAACAATTTTACCACACTGGGCAGGCAGGAAGGGCAGTGGCAGCACAACAGACTATGGAGGGAAGTGGAAAGGGGGGCAGGGGCAACAAACCAACCATACAGGACTGGCAAGAGAGGCCGTGGCAATATAATAGACCATTGTGGGCAGAAGGAAGAGGCAGTGGTAGTACAACCATACATGCCAACAGACCCGTTTCAGCCAGGAAACGTCCAATGTTTTTAAGCTCAAATGGGCTTCACTTGATCTGTCTCCTGTCTACAATCTCGTCTTTTTTAATGTAACTCAAAGGAGAAAATCAATACCCCAGTTTTTTTTCAAAATCTCCCTCATACCAAGTTCAAAATGTTCGCAAGTATGGTACATTGGATCATGGTAGGCAGGAGTAATTGGGGTAGGGACATGGACTCAGATAACAGAGGACAGGAGGGACATGGAGAGGTGCCCCAAACTGACCCTACAGGGCAGGCATCAGGGTTGGCAGCAGCACAATACACCACACAGGGCATGCGGGACGGGAGTGCAGCACAACAATCCATAGAAAGCAATAGGGAGGGGACAGGACCATGCACATGGACAACAGAGAACAGAGGGGAAAGAGGCAATGGTAGTTAGCTGACCATAATGAACAGACAGGAGAGAAAGCTGCAGCATAACAGACCATAAAGGGCAGGAGGGATGGATCAGGGGCATTACAATGGAACAGACAAGCCAGGAGGGAGGGAATAGGGGTCTGCACGTGGAAACAGAGGGCTGGGGGCAAGGGGGCAGGGCAGGAGCAGCAAGATGGCCATGGAGGTCAGGCAGGATGGGCACTAGAAACAAGACACACCATGGAGAGCAACAATGAGACTATGATGGCATACACACAGACCATGGAGGGAAGATGGGAGGGGGTCAGGGGCAGCTAGGTGACCACACAGGGAAGGTGGGAGGGGCCATGGCAGCACAGAAGACCATGCATGGCAAGCGGGAGGGTTAGTGGCAGCACAAGGGCTATGATGGGCAAGAAGGAGGGTGCAGGGGCATGCACAAAGTACCATGGAGGATAGAAGGGAGGGTCAGGACCTGGGACAGACAAGAGAGTTCAGGGGAAGGGGCCTCACCGCGCGGGGCAGGCAGGAGGAGCAGTTGCAGCACAACAGACCAGGGAGGGCAGAAGGGTGTGGCAGTAAAATGGACCATGGAGGACAGGAGGAAGGGGATAGGGGCATGGCATGTGGACAGGCAGGGTGGAGTTGGCAGGGACAGGTTACAGTCATCTGACAATGCTAGGCAGGTGGGAGGGGAGTGGCAGCTCAACAGAACAATCAGAGTAGATAGGAGTGGCAGGTCCATGGAACATGGTGGGCAAAAAGGATGGATCAGGGGCATGCACAAAGACATCGGAGGGCAGGGGGAAGGAGAATAGGGGCAGCAAGCTAAGCAAAGAGGCTAAGCAGGAGGTCAATGATGGGGCATAGAATTGGGCAATGGAGGGCAGGAGTGGACTGGTGCATCATGCTAAATGGAGGGTAGTGGCAGCACATCAGACCATGCATGGCTGGAAGGAGGAGGCTAGTCCATGGGTTCAGACAACTGAGGATAGGGAGGAGGTGGATGGGGCAGCAAGCTAACTGTTCAGAGAAGGTGGGTATTAGGAACTTTATTGTTTTTAAAATGTGTGTCTGTGCGAACTACTTAAAATATGAACAAGTATGCAGCATAATCTCACTTTTATTCAGGAAGAACAGGACGTTTGTGACTGTGACTCCAGGCTCACTTGGCAGAAACACCCCCTGACCCTCCACCCCCCATCGCAAAATGTAATGCCCGTGATAAGGGTAGGTGGACGCAGTGTTATATCGAACATAGTCCTGAGAGCACGATTGAAAATGAAAACTAGATATAGTATATGGTATAAACTATGCCCCAAAAAGTGTCATATAAGATGAACTGGGGCGTGAAATATAATATGCAATACATTGTGCGCAATGACAGATTCATTGGAGAGCGCGAGATAGCACAGGCACTAGCGCGTGCTATGCGATATGCGCCTTGGAGTGTAATATGCACAGGGCAGTGTTGTGTAACCTAACTAGTCTCTAAAGTTGTAATATAAAATATGTGCTGGGGAGTGTAACGTTGCATATGCACTGTGACAAAGATATGGATCCCAGATTGTAATATGTATGGCATAGCGCTGTGCGATATAACGTAGCCATCGAGGAAGGCACGTTAGATGGGGTAATATAACCCGTGCGAAGGCGAGTGTGGCATGACATATTCACGGGGTGGTGTTACAGTGCACATGGGCTAGAGAGTGTCATAGCATACGCACTAGCTGGTGGAATACAACACAGAGGTGTGTGGCACTCGGCGGGCACTGGTGGGTGTAACACAGCATTGGGCTCAGCCAGGAGCACGCTGTGACTCTCAAGTGAGGTTCGTCTCCTTTCCAGAGAGTAAAATAAAAAGTATTACACATCCGGCGGTGGATGTGTGTTTTATTAACCGTGAGGGGGGTTTCTTGCATAGTTTGGTCGAATTTTTGTCGAATCCCCTTTGAATGGCTTGGTGTGCGTGTGTATTAAATGTGCCCGTCATAGCTACCCATGTTTGTATAAATAAACGACAAGGGTGTCTACTTGGAGAATACCCACCGGCGGGGGCGCCGGGATTAGGCACGGTAGGGCGTCAGACACGTCAGATCTGCACTAGTGGTGTAAATACATTCCACGTGGATTCATTGTATGCATAGTTGCCTTTAAATGAATATCACGCACATCGTCATGGTGATAGGTAGATACGGTTTGTCCAGCATGTCCTAGGTGTTTCTATAAATATAGTTTAAAAAAAAATAATAAAAAACAAAGGCCGGCCCCGGGGGATGGGGTCCCCGGGGCCATAAGAGGCCTGAGAAGGGGGGCAACGCACCCCCCCTCCTACAGAATAAAAAAAAAAAGGCCATGACCCGGGGGTTTGGGTCCCTGTGGCCGATTAAGGCCTTGGGAAGGCCAAATTAATTTTTTTCAACAAAAAAATTAGGGTGCAGGCCCTGGGGGATGGGGTCCCCAGGGCCAATAAATTAGAAAAAGAAGGGGGGCCACACAACCCTCCGTCTTAAAAAAAATAAAATAAATAAAAGGCCGGCATCGCGCCAGAGGCCATGCCCCCTGGCCAGTTGTAAGTTGGGGAATTAATTCCCTTCAATACTGAGGGTCCCTGAGGGCCAACTAGCCCAACAGGTATCTCCAGTATGCTCCAGGGAGCTGCGTTGCAGACCGGTGTTCTGAGGCCACGCCCCTTTTTACACCTCTATGCAACGCAGCTCTGTGGTGCTTACTGGAGGTACCTAGTGGGCAAGTTTGACCCTAGAGACCCTTAGGATTCAAGGGGACTTAATCTCTCAACTTAGAACGGCCACAGGGCGTGTTTGCACAATGGTGAAGGGACGGGACGGGGCCTGAGGTGACGTGTACAAACACGCCCTGTGGCGCGTTTTTAAGTTGGGGAAATAATTCCCTCCCAATCCTGGGGGCCAGCTAGCCCACCAGGTGCTTCCAGTAAGCGCCACTGCTCTGCGTTGCAGAGAGGTGGTGCATGCCGTGCCCCTTTTTACACCTCTCTGCAAAGGCGCTTACTGGACGTACCTAGTGGGCTATTTTGCCCCTAGGGACCCTCAGGATTCAAGGGGACTTAATCTCCCAACTTAAAAAACGGCCACAGAGCGTGTTTACACAGTGGGGAAGGGAGGGGACGGGGCCTGAGGTGACGTGTGCAAACGCGCCCTATGGCGCGTTTTAATTTGGGGAAATAATTCCCCTTCAATCCTGAGGGTCCCTGGGGGCTAACTAGCCCACCAGGTGCTTCCAGTAAGCGCCACTGAGCTGCGTTGCAGAGAGGTGGTCCAGGCCGTGCCACTTTTTACACCTCTCTGTAACGCAGCTCTGTGGAGCTTACTGGAGGTACCTAGTGGTCTAGTTGGACCCTAGGGACCCTCAGGATTCAAGGGGACTTAATCCCCGAACTTAAAACGTCCACTGGGCGTGTTTACACAGTGGGGAAGGGAGGGGACGGGGCCTGAGGTGACGTGTGCAAACACGCCCTGTGGCGCGTTTTAAGAGGTAGTTTTAATCCCCTGCCCTATTATATACTAGGGGCTTACAGAGGAGGTCCTGCTAATCACAGGGGGACCCCAACGCATAGTGTTCCCTAGTGTATTTAGGTGTTTTCACTCTATTCTGAGTGTCTTTTAACATAGCACTGGCTCTAAGACTGGTTAGTCAGACTCCGTTACCACCAGTATCCGTCTGAAAAAGTTGAGGGTACAGGATGATTTTGCAACAAGGCTTCTTTCTGCTCTTCTGTTTGTTCTTTCTGCACGTTATCCTTCTTCCTGCACTTTTCTTCGTCTTTGAGGACTTCTGTTGCTTCTTTTTTTTTCTGTGCGTTGTTTCTTTTTTCTTCACATGTCCTATCTCTGTAGGCATAGTTAGAAATTAGCATTTAAAAAACCTTTGAAATTCACTGAAAAACCCATAGGTTTCAGGCACGTTATAGTTAGGAATTAACATTTAAAAAACCTTAGAAATTCACTGAAAAAACCATAGGTTTCAGGGGCGTTATAGTTAGCTGGACTTTTCACTCATACAAAACCATTGAAATTCTCCCGTTATAGTTAGTTCAGCGAACTATAACACGCGCGCCCGCAATGCACTGCTGATGATGTCACATATTACATCACTCATGACATGGTCAGTGACATCACTCATGAGATCACTGATGACATCTCAAATGACATCATCCTTGTGATAGAGTGGCAGACCTCCTCTCCCCCTAATATAACCTTAGATACACACACTCAAAACTAGAAACTAAAATTTTGAAAACAATGGACATACCAATACCAGTTACAACAACCTATGCAGTAATTCTAAGATCCACATACACATCCACTCATTCACCAACAGTCCTATACAGTCACTCATACATGTACGCACTCATCATATGTACTCATACACCTATACATCCTGTTACACAACGACACTCATCCATAGAGTTACTCACACACAGTCACTCATGCTAATAAAGAATCAAACATCCATTTACTTGCATATACAGTTATACACACACCACCACACTTACTTCTACAGAAACCTACAAATACTTAGTCTTTTAAACAATCAATTATAGAAACACATGCTTATTCATACAGAAACTCTTTCAATCTCTCACTCTCACATATACTCACTTATATACACCAATAGTCACATATACTAGTTTAAAACATATGTAGTTACTCATAAAGACACTATTGAGACAGTCATTCACTCACTAACATAGCCATGCACACACTCATCCACCCATACAGTCCTGCACACATGCTGTCTTCAACACATACAAACAGTGAGTCACTCATTCATGCACCTATGCACTACGTAATACCCCCCCACCGAACCATACAGACACTCCTAAAAACCAACTAATAACCTATATAGACACTCATGTAGCTACTCACCAACCCATGCAGCCACTTATACACAAAGTGAGAGACTGATACAGATATTTACATATTTAAACATTACTCACTAAGCCATGTATTCACTAAGATACACTTAATCAGTCAGTTATACAATCAATTTTTCAAAAACAAATCATCCATTTAGAAGACCTTGAGATATACATATATAAAACATATGTAATTTTCAGAAAAACACACATTCACTGGATGATGTCATCAGTGATGTCATTTGAGATGTCATGAGTGATGTCACTGACCATGTCATGAGTGATGTAATATGTGACGTCATCAGCATTGCATTGCGGGCGCACGAGTTATAGTTAGCTGAACTAACTATAACGGGGGAATTTAAATGATTTTGTACGAGTGAAAAGTCCAGCTAACTATAACGCCGCTGAAACCTATGGTTTTTTCAGTGAATTTCTAAGGTTTTTTAAATGCTAATTACTAACTATAACTTGCCTGAAACCTATGGTTTTTTCAGTGAATATATATATATATATATATATATATATATATATATATATATATATATATATATATATATATATATATATATATATATATATATTTTCACCTGTAGTTAGGGATTCTACTCACTATGGAACTAGGTATAGCAACTGGAAAGTTACAATATACATAGGAAACAATTTATTTTGTTCAACATTTACCCATTCAGGGTTAGATATTTAGCAATAGCGCCTTACATGCATTTCTGAGAACAATAATATGTATTATGTTAAGCCTATTCAGGGCTGGATATGAACATTTGGTGCAAAAACACAAAAAATGTAAATGGGAATGCAAGGAGAGAATTGCATGTTTAATAATGGCTGCCATTGAAGGACGGAAGTAAGTCCTATGTTTATGTTGCTTGGAGTGTATTTATGTTTACCTCAAGTCGGTGCCGACCACAATTGAAAAATGCGGCAGCCGAAACGCGTTTTGTCATGTGTTTTTCCTAATAAAAATTAAGGACAACTGTTCCCGTGAGTGCTGGTATCTTTACGTTACCGTGAGCCCGGTTGTTATACGCGGTGTCCGTCACCGCGTCTGAAGCACCCGACCGTGAGTGAAGGGAAAAAGGTGGAAACCAGAGCGATATATATATATATATATATATATATATATATATATATATATATATATATATATATATATATATATTTAGCAGGGTGCTCCCAATGCTTTAATGCCCATTTGTATCAATTCATAATGTTTGCATTAATTTAAATTCCAAAAGTGTGCCTTTCTGGCTCCATGCATCAACAGTGTTTCGACCTTTTCATAGTTCACAGGGTCTTCATCAGGACAGAGGTATTGAACTGAACACTTTAACTCCGTTACAGGTAATAAAATCCCAAGGAAAAGGTATAAGAGAAACCTCACAGTATAGGTGAAGGGAAACTATAGAATCAGGACCAGGTGTCCGGTTTTTCCAACTTGATCAATATATGTACAGAGGAGAATGAAGCACAAGTTTGTCAGTGGCAAAAGTCAGTTGGTGTTTAAGTCATTCCCACTCTAAAGAAGTGCAGATTGAACCCTTTGTTGATAGCATGAATTTGTGTAGCCTTTTACTTCTTTAGTAGTTTGAGGCACACAAGATGATGACAGTCTTAGCGTGTCATCAGGGCATTCCTAATGTAATGTTGCCATATTAGTACAAAACCGTGCACTGCTAACAACATGACGTATTATACAATACTTTTGACGTTAACCTCTTCAGCGCTGCGCGGATTCCCGTGCAGTGCTGAAAGATCTGAGCGCGGGCGGGGCCATGACGGAACCGTTCCGTCATAAGCACAGCCCAACCGGCGTGCATGACGGAACCGTTCCGTCATCGGCATCGAAGAGGTTAACACACCTTTAGTTGAATGTTCCTCTTCAACTCTGCTTTACTTTCTTTCAAAGCAAAACAGAGTTTCAAAGCATTAGATCAATGATTTCAGCTTCCTCTAAATCATTGTAGTAATATTGAGATTTGAAGCAGTTGATCACTTGTGAAGTCTGCCATGTACGCAATGTGAGCAAAATATTACTTGTGAATACGCAGAGCTTATTTTCCTTCTTATAAAAAAATCAACTCTCTGCAGCTTTATCTCCCTTAAGAGATTTTTTTTCCATTCTGTATTAAGCCAATCCTTCATATACACCCGCTTATACTTTTTGCCACCGATTGTCAAACCTCGGTCTCTATTCTCAAGTACCCTTACCTCACTGTCCTACTTACTCCACCTGTCATTCCATACTCTGGTGTAACAAGCTAGGCTGTATGGTAATAAAGCTGCTCAGCTCCTTGCAGGCTGGCAAGTTCACGGTCAACTCACTGAAACAGCCCTCATTCTCCCCTCTAAATGTGTTGCTTTTCCTCACCACAGTAGACTAATCTCATCTACTCAACACTATTGCTTCCCTAGCTATTACTGGGAAAATCCTTGCGTGGCTCACCTTCCACCACACCAATCGCTTATTTTTTTGTTTTCTGGTGATTTTATCTATTCAGGTTCATCATGTGTGGCTTTTCACAAGACGCTGTCTTTGGCCCATATTGTTGAATTAGTTGTGTTCCCTGAGTGTAACACTCTTTTGGTTTCTGTCATCATATAACAACCAAATCATCTTCTCTTTCCCTTCTTGCACTCAAATGTACTCACTCATACTGTACTTCTAAAATGAAATTGTCTGCTCCCCTGACTCCAGCAATTTCACTTTCTCAAACCCTCTTTTTTCCTTACCCAGTCTCCCCCCTCCTTAAATCATAGAAAGAAACTTTATAGTGATTTTGATTTGTCATTTGAGGCTTATTTTCATAACATTTTCTTCTCTTCCCATTCAGTAGCGCAAAATTCAGCCATCTTGAGTATGCCGAACTATTAACACAGTTTGTTGCTTGGGGACGTCTAAATTTGCTTTCTCTGCCATCTTCGGGTTTTAACTTTGCAACTTGATTGTACTGTTCACACCCCCATGCTGTGAACCCATTTACTAAAAGTTAATTCTAAGTCAGTAGCAGGGCTCAGCTTAAGCCTGTTATCCTGGTCTTCATCACAATCCACGGCTTTTTGCCCTCACCTCATTCTGGTTCCGACAGTTTCTGCTGCCCACTGTACCAAAGCTTTCAGCCTCTTGCCCGAAGTCTCACTTTTGCTCATTCATCACCCTTTTTGGTAGAGGCCCTTACTTTAGAGTAGCTGTACTCACTGGTTCTGCCTTAAGGGCATGTTTCCCTCATCCCTTTTCTCAACCGCAGCTTACAATTTGTCAAGTATAATATGAGCGTGTATAAATCAATGTAGTTATCCTTCATCTCGTCCTACAGTGGCATTTACAATCCTACACCTTTTGTCTAATATTGCCATGACAGGATATTGTTCAGTGTAGAAAACTGTTGATTTATTATATACAGTCTTTCTGTTCATTGAACTTGGCAAGTAAATGGAGGATAGCAAGCACGCAACTATAATTTCATCCCTGTCTGAAATGAGCAGGTCTCACTAACATCCTTTGATCCACCACTTACTTTAGACTTTGGTCTGCAGTCATGTAATCTTAACATAAGAATCTATCATTCCCTTCTTCAACATAGTAAACACATTGTTTGTGTAAGACATATTCCACATAGCACTAAAAATCCTCTCAATTATCAAGTTAAACTTTGACACAGGGTTCCCATAAATTTAATGTCTAATCTCTTGCCTGTAATTTTTCTGAATATTAGTAAAAGGTGGTTGTCATCCTTGGCATGAACAAATACGTTCTTATGGTTGTATGCTACTTTGTGTACAGTTACATCACCTGGCCACTATGGTACCTCCAATACATAATTGTGCATTGCATCATTTCAATAAGTTACCTGTCTATTCGTAATTAAATAACTTTTACTCTTAAATTCTTTATTATTTTATTTGGATGTAACCACCACGGATCGCACTGCTGACAACGTTTTAAGTCCTACATGATACTCTGCTCATGTTCACTAACAGCAACCTGCCCCTTCCAGACCTTGATTTAAGAAACTATCCTCCACGAAGAATTGACAATTATGGTTTGTATCTTCAAAACCAAATAAAGGTATTTTGAATTTGACAACTATCTTGTTAGATTGCATGGGTTGAACAACAGCCTGCAAACCAGTGACCTCGGGAGTATCCCAAAACACTGCACTATTAAATTCAGCATCTACATAGAGCCTCTGGAGCACACTTTCTTTAGCACAGCCCAGCAGCTCTAAAAGAGCACTGCCCAGGAGTGATTACTCTGACAGGAATCTGGCTGCTTTCACTCCACAACATGTGGCTAACATATTGAGATTAATCCAATCTCCTATAAGTTGCCTTAAAAAGCATCACAAGACCAACAAACACTCCTCCACAGATTAAGTCATACTTTGTAGAATCCTTAAGTCAGTCCCATCTAGATTCAGGCAGTGAGCTGCTTTCTGGCCTCCCTTTTTCACATGTGATTCCGGAAGAGGGTTCTGCTTGCATTCAAATCAACCGTTGACTAAAGAGGTTCAGTCCTATTACTCCCAATCATCCGGACCAACGCTGACTCTACTGCTACTCAAGATTATCTCCAGGGCCTTCAGCATCATCTTCAATGTACTAACTACCTACTTGCCACCCCACCCGGTCCAAATATTCATCATCTCTGTATATCAACTCAGCCAAAAAGAAAAGCTCAGAATGACTTTCTCAAGCAACAAACCTAGGATCTGGAATATATACTCTCCTCGACTTCCTAAAGGAGTTAATCTCAACTCTTCAAGGAACATCTCGTTTGCATTTGGTTATAAGCATACACTTCCTTGTTATCCTTCAAACAACATGCAAGAGTTCCATTCATAATCCTTATGCACACAGTCGTAAATCATACCCAACCTTATTTCCCTCCAGTTTTCTGTACCATACCATTGCTTTGAACCTAGGTTTGCACTGCAGGTTGCCTTTTAGTTGCATACATAGAATGAGAGTAAATGACATGACTAGAATAAGTAGATTAGTGGTTTTGGAGAAAGTTGCTTGCAAAGCTTTATTTAGTGGAAAGCTTTCTCCAGATAAATTGGAGGCATGTTGTTTATATTGCCATTAGGGTAGCGTTGGTGGATCCCACTCCAAGTAATGGATTTCTCTTACATGTTTAGAAATTATAAACTAGTTTAGACTATATTAGGACACTAACTACTGTTAATTGAGGTTTGATGAACTCAGAAAGTGGTACCATTCCTGTGTGAATGTCATCTCACCTAAGTCAATGTAGGGGGGAGGAACATTAACAACCCATTGTTCCAGTCACTGACCAGTGATTAAAGACATTTTTTGAGATGCTTCCTGTTCTTTAACTTGCTCTTGTGGTGTGTGATAGCCTGCGAGCATAGGTGGAAATGCGCTGAAGCATTGTTTTGAGGCAATAACTGTGAGCCTGAAACTGATGTGAAAATTGATGCACGAGGAAACAGAATCCAAACACAAGATATACAACAACGGTATAAGGAGACTTGGTCACTGAGTAATTACAGGAGACTTGTGGCGGTCAGCTAACTCTTCTCTTTATAAACAAGAAAGAGCGCTGTATTCTGAGTTCCGCCCATAATGGTAATGAGGAAGATATGGTGGTAAAAAACAAAATTAAGGGAATCAAGGGGATACATGTGTTCTTTTGGTGAGTGGATAGTGATGGTATGTCTTCCATGTCAATTAAATACAAGCATGAAGATGTTTGAGGGTTGTATTGACCACTTCTCTCAGTTACAAACCTAGACCTACAAGACCAAGAAGCAAAACCAAGCAGGAGTCTATCGACCATGGAACCCAGCTGCAATATGAGAGGAACCAGAATCCTAAATCTACCAAGATGAGATATTCTGAGTAGTCTCTGAAAATGAAAGCAACAGGCTCCAGTGGCTTTACTGATCAATACTAGATGAGTCCAGCCAACAGAAACTCCTTGAAAGTCAAATATTTAATGCATACACCAGGATACGTTATCTGAACTGTCACATAAGTGATTACAACTGTTGTGATAAAACTGGGTATAAACTGCGTAAAACATGGGCCAAGTAAAGCTTGATGCCAAGTTGTCGACAAGTGTTTGTGACTGAGTTCTGAAACTACTGCTGGCAGAGCCAGGCAATGTTTTTTAGGACTTAGCCATCTTTGGCGAATACTGTATACACATTACAAAGAAGCAGGGCAAACTTAATGTTTTGATAGTCCTAGTTGGTAAAAAAGCATTGAACTGTGTAAAAGTGTCCCACTTAGTAAGGATTCTAGATAGTCTAAACCTTGGAGAGAGTATGAGTAGGAAAATCGAAGCAAATTACCAATAACTAGGGTTTTTGCTCTGACTTACTGCCAGGAAAGCATCCTTCTAAAAAGAGATGATTCCATTTTACATGTGTGTTTAAGGTGAAGATGCAGAAGTGTTAAATTTGAACCAGACTGTGGGTACCAATAACTTGTCCAGTTCTAAGTTTGCATCCTTTTGGTCCTAGTACCTACAGTCCTTCTTAGGGAGAAGGTGAAACATTCCTCACTCACAATCCGGCACCATTATTTTGCCTGATCAAACCTGTCTTTCTGCCATGTTGGTGTGTTTCGCGTCTTTCCCTGACAGGACGGTCCACTTTGCTGACAACTGTGCTCTTTTCTTCCTCAACATGTGAGAAAGCAGATTGTCCTCTTAAGCAGTGCTTTTTGTGCTGAGTACCCAACCTCTTTGGGATGCTCAGACGGGCAAATTGGCCGCTCCTGGGCATCGGCGTAGGTCTCCCAGAGTCTCAGCTTTCATAATCACGCATCTTCCCTCTGGATGCACCAGTGTTTGTGTTTACAGAGAACCCACAGCGCACTCTCTTCTCTACATGGAAGATGTGATTACCGAAAGACTGAGGCAAGTCAGTGTCCAATGCGAGGAGGCCCTGGGTGTCCTTCTAGGAGGAAGAAGCAATGGGTGAATATGGTGAAGTATATAAGCAGCACTGACAAGACTAATTGGATTCTTTTTCTTTCCTGCTCTCTTATGAACTGATGGAGACCATGTGATGCCCTGAGGAGGAACCCCCAGATGAAATAAAGAAAAAGTTGAGCTTTACTCTTGAGTAAAGAACCCTGCAAATCTGCCAAGCCAGGCTGATGAAGGAGATGTTGTGGAAACTAAAATCCTCTCAGGAGCAAGAGGCCTTCTTTAAACTCCCACAAACACCCCAGCAAGAATTCAGAAATCAGTTTTGATTTGTACCTAATGTTTTATGTTGGTCAATAAAACTTGAGATTGGGTGTCACAACCAAGTGTCTGCCGAGCTTTATTCCTAACTGGAGACAACACTAAAAGTGCAGTAATTATCCTATCTGAGATATTCACCTGGGTGATTTAGGATAAAAAAATTAAAAAAACTATTTATGTATTGTACTAATATATCACAGAACTGGCTTCAACGTGCATCAACGCTCTTTGCTGAGAACATTTTTATTACTGGTGGAGCATCTCGTAACTGAGATGTTTACTTAGTTTACTATTGAGTGCACGGAATCCAGTTGAAATGCGATTCAAAACCTGATTTTAAATTTAAACCAGTTATTCCATGCTAAAATTGCCTCATTCATATTGTGCACACATTTGGGGCAGTGGGTACTCTTTAGAATTGAATCCACTTGAAAGTCATTACTGGTGTTATGTTTTATTGCTAACACAGTTGTTAAGAACTGCACTTGGTCTGTGTGGTTTTCAGCATATGAAGGTTCTAAAGTTAGAATTGATATTTCTACCAGAGTTGATACAAGCCCTTATTAACCAATATAGTTTATTGCATCTTTTAAAAAGGATGTTATAAATATAGGTTATAGTTTTGCCATGTTCAATTGTAGTACTAATGAACATAATGGGTGGAAGCACAACCGTCCTATACTTTCAACTGTCTACGGAGTTGGTCCACCAGTTGAAAATGAGGAAGTTGCAGGCTACATCAGATTCGGAGTATTCACAGGCTTGCACTCCTTCACGTGAAGTTACTCCTCTGGTTCACTTCTTCTACTCCTCTTCGGCGCTACCTGATTTTTCACCTGTCGCTCCCCAGCCTGCTCCTCCGGCACCTACAACATCAGCCTTGCCTCATATACCAGTTCAGCCTGCACCTCCGCGATCCCAAACATCTGTGCATGTGAGGCTAAAAAACTATTCCTTACAGAAATTCAAGAACTCCTGGCAAGAGTTGAAGAGATCACATTCACACCAATCCATATATTGAAAGTGAAGATCTCATACAGTTCTGCATTCTCACTCTCCAGAAGAGTCAACTATTCTTCTTTTTAGTGCCTTTTTTATTATTTTTAGTTGTAAATATGCATTGATATTTGTGACCTAGTATGACCTTGTTATATTATCATAAGAACCTTTTACAGTTTTGATCATTCCATAGTTTTGAGGACACATTTTTTTTTTTATCGTCATAGACTTCTTCAGTGTCTTCATAGACTTCTTCAGTGCCATTACTTAAAAAAAAAAATATATATATATATATAAGTTAGGGGTAACAACATTTTATTAGCTTTTGAAATCCACCAGGTAAAGTACAATTACAGCTTGATCTCACTTTCACATTATAATTAACCACTTGACAAATCACATCCCCCCCAACCATAGTATGCCACCTACCTCCTCCCTATCTTATTGTGCTTCTGTGGACAGCCTTGTGCAATATAAATCGATTTTTCAAGTTGAGCGCACCAGTCCACTCAAGCAGGCTCTCCATTCGGCCAGGAACGGGCGTTCTGGGAGTTCTATCTCCAGGCAGCGTCCTGCTTAGCATCCAATGTGGCAACACCCACAAGTGTATGGGCAGCCCAGGAGCCACCAACCTAATCAGCCATACCCAGCAGGGCCACCCTGGGGGTCAGGCCAAGGTCCCACCCCAAGACCTTTGAAAGCTCCCTGTGTATTTGCTGCCAATATGTGGAGATAATCAGACAAGTCCAGACTACATGGTAAAAGTCAGCTGGATCCTCAGAATAGCGGAAGCAGGCAGGTTGGGGGATCTCGATGGCATGGTGTAAGCCTATCAGGGTGAAATACGTCATGTGTAGGTAATTTAATTGAATCAGCCAAAGGCATGTAGAGATAGACAACATGCGCGGTGTAACGCCCTGAACGTCTCAGGATCGTTTAACAGACACGACAATGAGGACGCAACCACTTGTGAAGGGTTAGTTCTTTTAATGAAGGCAAATAAAATACAAAGAACAAACAAAAGTTATAGTCACTGGAATCCTCCAGGCTAAGTACGTTACCAGCCCACAGCACGGATGGTCCTAACCGTCCTCTGCATATACGCCGATCCCGGCGTATGCCAACAGAGGGCAGAAATGAAATGGCCGACAATGCCAATCGGTAGGCTGTGAGGGGCACGAAGAGTGTTGGGGAGAATCGAGGAGTCAGGGAAACACCCAGCCGGGGTCTCTACCTGAAGGGAGCAGCCGCTCAACCTCTTCCTCAGACTGCACCGGGACGCGGAGTCACCTCCTGGTGATGCGTCACCGATACCCCAATCACAAGCAAGAAGACTGAACCGAGAGCAGCCGCTCGATCGATCCTGTGGACTTCCGAGTCTGTAACGCGGCAAACACCTCCTGGTGTGCGTTACAGCTGGCAGTCCCTGTGTCTCTGGTCGGGCTGGGAGTTACGACTCCAACCAGCAAAAGCGCCACTGCGCTTGGACTCAGCCGAGTCAAAAAGCGAAGCTCAATGGTTGACCGGTAGAGCTTCCGGGTCCTTCACAGGTGACGATGGGGCAAGACACGGCCCAGGGAGTAACGACTCGACCTACCTCCGTTCTTGCCTTACTGGAGCACCACTCCGGAACACTGCTCTTCACGAAGCAGGTACGTCGGTGTAAACACAATATCCGACAGCCTTGTACCTCCCGGTTCCTCCCTTTATAGGGCGTGTTTTCCTTGAGTTATGTAACAGCTCTCCTGTTTACATAAGGGCGTGTTTCCCTTGAGTTATGTAACAGCTCTCCTGTTTACATAAGGGCGTGTTTCCCTTGAGTTATGTAACAGCTCTCCTGTTTACATAAGGGCGTGTTTCCCTTGTATGACAGGAATTCTTGACACGCGGAGACAGCCTGGCCTCTCGCCAATCTGCCTCATCGAGCTCACAAACCCAGCCCTCCTAACTAAGTTGGAGTGTGTCAAAACCATGTGGGGTGTTACCAATGATCGATAAATACATTTGGAAGATTGCGCCTTTATCAATGTGACCCATCGGCAGTTTGTCCTCCAGGGGCCCAAATTCCAGGACTTCAGTGTCCGGTGGGATGTTAGCTAAGAGTGCGTGGGGTAGTTGCAGATATTTATGGAATTGTGTTCAATTAAGATTGTAGCGGTTCTGTATGTCTCGAAAGGGCAAAATTTGTTTCCGCGACTAGACATCCTCAAGGACTGTGATGCTAATCATATCCCATTTGTGGAAGCCCTCTAAACTGGCTGAGTGGTGGAGCCAGCAACCCCTCCATAAGGGTGTTGTCCCTGTCAGTTTACCGTTCCAAACTAGGAATCTCAGCCTGGATCTCCAGCAAAGGAAGCTCACACGAGTGATGTCAGGCACGCTGCACGGTACTGCTGCACCATATGGCATATCTAGAATGTGGTCAAATCCTAAAGAAGAAAGCTCTCCTTGATATGTTGGATCATCCCACCCACCACTAAGCCAGTTGTTAACAACAATTAGTTGGGAGGCCAATTAATAACATTTGAGGTCCAGCATCCCCAGTCCACCATCATACGGAGATTGTAGGCCTTTGCGAAATAGAATTCGGGAACGGCTGCCCGACTAACGAAAAGAGAGGAGTTAAGTGTGTGAAACCAGCGCTGGGGAATTGGGGTGGAAAGTGTTTAGAATATGTAGAGAAAGCAAGGGAGAATCCTCATTTTGAAGAGGGCGCTAGGGCCCATCGGATTGCAGGGGAAGCTGTGACCACTTCTGGATATTGCTTTTCATATTGGACACTAACGGGGTCCAGTTAAGGTTTCTTGTGAGGTCAGGGAACAGGAGATGTGAAACCCCACATACTTGAAGGGGAGGCACCTCACCGGGATATCGGACTACTACGAGTGGGCGCTGGCTTCGCCTCTGATCAGGACCAGTAGAGGTTTGGATGTGTTCACCGGAGGCCTCGCCAAATAATGCAAGGATTTTGAGACATCGGGCCCTGAAGTCTGAGGGTCGTCCAAACAGAGAAGAACCGGGGTCTCCACCTTTTACGTAATAAGAGCTACTTATGGTTAAAAAAAAATTTAAAACATGCTGTGCTACTATTATTGTTAGTGTTGTTACTGGTGACTAAATCAGACAAGAATAAATTAGTGCTCAACATATACAAGATTAGCAGCAGTGAGCACCTCAGTGCAGAGTTGCCAGCAGTCATGTAAAAAAAAGGGGTTATCAATTTGAAGTGCCTCTACATGGATAATACATAACAGCCATAGCTGCAATGCCACTGTTGCCAAGGTAATGTTAATAAATAGTCTCAAATGTTGTATCAATCAACACCTAAATATTAGATTTAAGTTTATTTTGGAAATTGAGTTCTTAAAATACACACATTCTTGTCTTGAAAATGCATTTTTCTATTTCGATTTACATATATAAATTCAGCCAAGCAAAAGCTTCTAATTTAATAGGCTGGGCTGCATGCAGGAGAGCTAATCACAAGTAGCTGGAGAGTTACCAGTCGCTCACGAACTACTGGTTGGAAAAGACTGCAGTAGAAGATAATCCACATAGAGAGCGATTACCCCCCTCTGGCCCTCCATCCCACAACCACCCGCTGAGTGGGACATTGCAACGGATGAGCTGCTCTGGATAGGGAAGTGATCCGACAGTGAACATTGACCTGAACCTGTGCAAATTGCTGGTGTTAAAGTTTACTGATAAGACGCCTCATGTACTTCCCTAGACTGGCGTGTTCAGGCACAGGCTTGAGGAAGGACCAGTCCACCGTGTCGAACACCTTTTCCAAGTATAGAAGAAGTAGCGCTGCTGGGGGATGGGATACACCCAACCTGGAGAGTGCTATCTGAACCCTTCTTATGCAGTGTCTCGTGCTGCACCCAGGCGTAAAACCACATTGATTGCGGTGAATTAAGTATGGTAAAGCGAATTGCAGCCGATTAACGAGGATTTTAGCATAAAGATTAATTTCAGTGTTGATTAGAGAATCTCATAGAGACATCTAGCTGCAGAATCCTTAACTTTTGAATTCTCTCCAGGCGGCAGTCTGAATCCTGTTTTTTAGCAGTATCTCTGTGCACCGGGAGACAGCGTTGTACGACTCCTTATTGATGTTGACTCCAGTTGTTACATCAGCGGAGCCATATAAGTCCCCTCCGGCGAGGGGATGTCAGTTTAGTTTCTGCACTGTAACGCAGAACAGGAGAGGCGGTTCTTCAGGCTGATTTCTGGCCTACTTCGACAGTGACAGAGGTCGGCTATGGATCCTCATTCTGTTTGGATGCAATGGTGTTTGGGAGAACAACACAAGTCCGAAGATTGCAGCTCCTGACAGAAGCTGAAGCCGAAGGTGCTCAAGGAATGTTGAATGAAACTCCTGGTTGCGCGGCTAGCATGGTCCTTGGAGACTTCTCATTGACCTTGATCTCCTTCCCGCTCTAAGGTCCGTAAGCAGGACCGTTCCAGGAGCCGTTTATGGGGGCGTCACTCCCCATCAGCATCCCAAGGTAAGTACGGGCGGTTGAAGTTGTGGCCTTCCCGACTTTCCCACGTACAGACTCCGTCTATCACGGCTTCTCCCGTTCACTGGTTGAGGAGACCACACATGACTCTGCTCTGCGCCTCCCTGTCTTTCCGGGAGCCGGGGTATCGATTACCCGGATGAGAAAGTATTATAACTCTCCACATCTTATCTTTGGGTCTTCACCTTCCCCTGGAGTGCCGTTGAGCCCCATGGAGGTGAGAGGAACCACGCCGGCGCATTCGCCCTTGCTGTCAGATGGGCCCTCTGAGTTATTGGATCGGCGCCAGCCAATATCGGCCATCTCCGTTTCCGCGCCGGGGCACATCCCTTTGGAGTTTCCACCTTCAGTGTCTTTCCTCGATCAGCTGACTACAGCAAAGGTGTTGATTAAAGCCATTCCTCTAACTCCTCTCGAGTTCGAGGCATCTAGGTGATGATATGGAGGAGTCTGGGCTTTTGCAGCCTATATCTGATACTGTTCTGCCTTTTATGGAGGAGAATTGGCTATCTGCACTAGTTGAAGCTAGTGAGTTAGAGTCTTCCCCAGCTTCTGGACTTTTTATCCTCCTAGCTCCTCTTTTGCGGACATGTTAAGGAAAGTGGTTATGGTTTTGGAGTTAACTCTTCCTTCTGTGGAAGAGTCTACTGATCCTCCAGATCGACGTCGACATTTTGTTGGGCACTTGGACTAAACCTGTTACAGTGGTCCCTGGGGCCATTCTTGACCCTGGAGATCCGACTTGTCTCCTCAGGCATCCTGCTTCTCATAGTTTGGTGGTACAGGCCTCTTCAGCCTCACAGAATATTGATTCTTTCCCTAAAGTTCCACCGGACAGAGATTCAGGAGACAAGATATGTGTGGCATGCATTTTTCTCTTCTACTAGTTCTGCTTTGATGTCCATGAGCACTTCTTGTGTTCTTGGGCATTATTCCCCTCACATTGTGGGATTCATTACAACCTATATTGCCATCAATTCGAGATGACCTCTGATCCAATCTTGATCAGTTGATTCGGGGAAGCCAGCTGACAGCTAAATTTGACATTAGATGTGGCATGGATACCACTGATTCAGTGAGTTTGGGCTATGGCATTCTCTGTGTCGCTATGTCATCATGCCTAGTTGCGTACTTAAGGCCTTCCAGAGGCTGTCCAAGGTGCTTTGGTTGATATGCCCTTTGATGACACCCATCTTTTCAGTGCCGAGGCCGACTCGGCTCTGTGGCGTTTCCGCGACAGTCGAGGTGAAACAGTCCTAATTTCACTCTTTCTAATTGTCTCCTCTTTAGGTTTTTTTCCTTATACTTGGCTTGTATGGGGGATGTTGATCTTTTATTTCTTACAAGGCTGGCCATGTTATGGCAGTGCCATAGTTGTCTAGATTCTGCCTGTTTGTGACACCAGATGTGGTGTTCCTGCGGTTAGCAGGTATTATTTTTTCAATACTGTCTTTGACAGGTTATGTCCGCTTTTTTGTGTGTTAAGAGGATACCTGGGATACCTGTTGAATAGAATTTCTTTCCCTTTTTCCTCTGATGATGGGCTTCATGCTCATGAGGTCATTTACTTGTGGTATTTTCTTCAGGTTAGGAAGTTTACCTATGTCACCTGCTCCTTTACAAGCATTTCGGTATGCTGGTAAGAATTACTTTTGACTTTCAGTGTCTCTTATAGGGACGTCTTGTTTATGCCTTTGGTGGGAGCTTCTCTACAGAGAGCATGCGTGTACTTTTTGGTTACTCTGAGTTTCCACTTCGGTGGAGTTTGGGCTCTTCTCGGTGGTTTACGTTTCTGACCTGTCTGAGGTTCCCACTAGGACATTCTTTTTTGATCTGTTCTTCATCGGTTCTTTTTGCTATTTTTGGGCAGGCTGCACCTTTCATTAAATTCCTATAGTGCACTGGCTGGGTTTCTTTTAGGTGAATTTTGCTAAGGTTCTGCTACTTTTCTTGATGGTGGTTATACCAGCTCTGCCATGTTTTGCGTTCCTTGCCTGTGCAGTGGCTATTGTTACCTTGATTTGTAAACCTCTGTCTTAGAGCCTTTACATATGGTAGGGTAAAGGTTTCTATTTTGTATTCTTCTGAATGCTTATATTAGCAATAGTTACCTCCATTTTATGGGGGTTGTATTGTTGCCTACTTAAGTTCTTCATGGTTGTTCCATGAACGGGGGAGCGCTAGGTGGCACACATCCAAGATGGTCACACACGTGAGGCTCTGGAGGCTTGGCGACCTAAATCCCGCATTTATCCTACACTACCATTGTAGATCTTGCTGCAAAGCGGTGATTCCTACTCCTCGTGAGCTGCAGCAGACATGGTGTAAAAATCTAGTCTGTCCAGTGTACGGTGGTGCCGCTGGAGCCAAATCTTGGCTGCGGGAGACGAGGCGCCACTGCTTTGGTTCCATAGGGCGGTGTGAGAGATTAACGGAGCCCTGGGGATCCCACGTGGCGGCAGGCCCTGAACTGTGTGCTCTGCTTCCCGGCTCACCATTGGGAATATTGTTGAGAGCGGTGAGGAACGGAAATATCATATGGGGGAAATTGAATGTGGAGGGACCCCCCTGCAGCTGTGGTGGTAAGACGGTGAAGGGAGACGCGAGCATCTGCACCATTTTCCTTCCGCTCCTGGCGCGCGCGACTGTTACTGCGGGAGATTAAGCTGGCCCCTGTCAGCCCGGGGGACCTCCTGTGAGACCACCGTTTATGCCTAATGCTGCATGCTAATGTGGGGTTTCGAGTATATTGGCCAACACAGGCGGAGCGCCTCTGATGGGCTGCCGCCATCATTGCTATGCTTTGTGCTGCCCGCGGTGGTGACCAGGGGGTCCTCCAATGAGACGGAGACCCCATTCTGCCAGTAAGCCTGCGACCACAACGGCGTCTCCGTCCCGTGCCGGCCTGCCCCTCCAATACTGCAGCGGTGCTGGCAATTGACGATGCTGAGCTGGGCCCCCGGGTGCAACGGCCTGCTTTTGAGTTGCGCGAAACCACCACGACTGACTGGGGCCTGCTTCTGAATGCAAGGGCAACGGCGGGCAGAGACCATTGGAGACTGCCTAGAAATCACTTGGCGAAGCGGAAGGGATCGGAGGTGCGCAGACGTTATACAATCTTCTATGTGTCAGCCCCACTGGTGAGCTAGTGGGGTCTGGACAGCAATCCACGATAAGACGTCAACCTTTTCCCGACCTAGTACTTTGCTTGCTAACCTCACAGGCGTGGGCCCACCAGACTCTGTTGAGGGGATAACTTCCTGCGATACAGCATCACATGGACCCCACAGGCTTACAGAGCTGTTATTGATCTGACCGGCCTGCTCTCCGCTACATGAAGCTGCTGCTGTGTCTTAAGGTGGCATGCTTGTGCAATCCTGGTAGCCCCGACACATGTGTCTAACAGGATCAAACTGGTGCAACTTGTACTCATCCCTGTGTCGGGTACTGTAGGATCCATTCCTCCCTGACTTGGAACTACCTATACCAGGCTTCTCACTGGGCATTGCCCACTGATCTGCTAAGAATCTGAACAAGACTGCAAGGAGAACGCCGGAAAAAAGCAGGGAACAAACGAAATGAGGAAGCAAAAGCACCGACTGCAGACAAAGGAAGCAGAACAGTAGCTCTGACACCACAATTCACGATGGGCAAACCTGATGGCTGCCAGCCCCGTCTCACCTTTGAAAACAAAAAAGCCTCTACTAGATCTACCTCGGCAGATTCTGGACACCCGAGCATTGACCAGTTTCACACCCCCTCGCCGACCCCGGAAGATGATGTTAAAACGTTACTCCTGGCTATGAAACATAGTCTCAGTGATCTTTCTGGGAAATGGACACCATAAACAATAGACTGGATTTTCTTGTGCAGAAAGTCGACAAACATGATGGGCAAATAAAAGTGGCAGAATGACGGATATCGGATAATGAGGATGCCACATCCCAAATGCAGAAGTAGATGTCACAGATATATAAAATACTGAAAGTCATTACTGCCAAAAATGAAGGTTTAGAGGCCAGAAGCCGTCGCAACAACATCCGAATTATTGGCATACCAGAAAGCACCAACACCCGGCGTATGAAAGATTATATTGAGCGCCTATTAAATTATCGTGATCGCGATGTGGCCCTCAGGAAAGCTCGGAAACTAAAAGACCTGCACTTCGAGGGGAATGCATTTACCATCTACCCGGACTTTACTCTGGCGGTGCAGGAGGCGCTATGGAAATTCCTGCTAGTAAAGCTCAAACTTCTAAAGGCTCAGGTCGAATATGCTCTCATGTACCCTGCACGGCTCCGGATTATGCATAATGGGAAACAAATCCTCTGCAGTACCCCGCAGCAAGTGGAAGATTTTCTGAAATCAACGCAGCGTAGATCACCACGACAGGAACGCCTCTCCAGATCTCCATCTCCAACTTCGGATTAACTTGATTACAAACTGTTCTCCGTACCAGCTGAGGATGTGAGGGCTCCTGCTCCCTCTATGGGGGGATAGCTGGATGATCCAACTGGGCTGCGGTGTTCCAGCCGCCCTGATTCCCACTGGGCGGAGACTGAGCTCGCCCCTCATGCTGTATTGCCACGCCTACAAGACGAACACGGACAGCTAAGTGCCCCTATGGGCTTTACATACTACATATGCTGCATGATTGCAGAGCGAGGGCTATCCCTCTAGATTTTTTTCATATGCTCCTCTTGTTCATATAATGGTAGAATTGCAATAGACTTCGCCAAGCACCCTTCCCTTACCGCTGTGTGCCCCCCCCCCCTCACAACGGGAAATAAGGGAACTGCAATGCAGTGGAGTTGGAACTTGGGAAGGGCTGTTGCAGCTCATTGGCGCCCCCCGACATGGGAGATCCCCTTTATTGTTTATCATCTATTTTTTCACTGTGACTTACCCTACTGGGTTGAAATTACTAGTTTTTGCATAGTACGGTTCTGAAGTTTGGGGAAGATGGGAGGGCACTTGAGTACCGGCACGATTGGGGTGCTGTTGTGGGTGGGGAAGGGAAGGGGATTTGATATTTGCCGAAATGCAAGGGAACATGTTGGGGGGGATGGTTAGGGTTGGGAATGTTGATGTATGCATTTACGCCTCAGAGACAGCAACATATAACCATGTTTACTTCTTGTGGACCATATACACACTTTGTGCACAAAGTCACACGCAATACCACACAACCCTACCTTCGCACCATAAATCTCATTGGTAATGTCGTCAAACATTGAACCTTTACGAATCAAACTGATTACGTGAAATGTAAGAAGCCTTGGGGACCCCCGCAAACGCCGGCAAATATTGGCGTATTTAGACAGACATAATGTACAGATAACAATGCTTTAAGAAACACATATAGATCCACGGCGTGATTCGTGTTTTGGCAGTAAATGGGCTTCGGCTAGGGTGTTCTCTTCTTATTCCACGTACTCACGGAGTACTCATATTAGTTAAAAAGACCACACCCTATATAACTGGAGGCACGTACAGTGATCCTTCCGGTCGCAGCTGCTTAATTTGGGGTACACTGGGCACACAATTGGTTACTCTCGCCTGCTGTTTTAGGCCAAATACGGATAACCCAGAATTTTTCACTGCTTTATGGGGACAGATAATTAATGTGGGATCCACTCACATCATACGGGGTGGAGATTTTAACATTGCCCTATGCCCCTCCCTAGACAGGTCCAACCCTCTCTCACAGCACTATAACAACACACAGGATGTCCTTTCTCAATTATTTCTTGACCACAGACTTCTGGATGCATGGCAATATGCCCACCCATCCACCAGAGAGGGCACTTTTTACACGGCTGGACACCGAACCTGGTCGCGATTGGATTACTGGGTGGGTTCTTGAGAGGTTAGCACTTGGATACATTCAGTTGAGCACATGGCTCGGAAGTACTCTGACCACGCACCTGTGAGCCTAGTGATCATGCCACCTAATCTAATTACGGCCCCATAGTGTTGGAGACTTGCACTAGAGGCACTATTGGGTGCGGTTTTTCAGGCGGAGATAGGTGAGTAGATAGCTGGCTTTTTTGCTAGAAATAAGGGCTCGGTTACGTATGTGGGCACGGTCTGGGAGGCTTTCAAAGTCACTATGCGTGGCACATGCATGTCCAAAAGCTTTGAGGTACTACGGGATTTAAGACCAAACCTGTGTGCTCTAGAAGTCGACATTAAGAAACTAGAATTCAGCATGTGGAGCAAGACGTCGGACGCCCAAAGGGCACTCCTGCGAGACAAACTAACGTACTACACCACTACAGCGGATCGGGAAGCCCAATTTAGGGGCAAGTACTTTACGGCCCGAAGATATGGTGAGGGGGAAAGACCTGGAAAAGCGCTCGCGTCAGAAATTAGACCAACCCGTTTCTCTAACTATATCCTAGAAGTGGTGGGAGGCAATGGGGTGCGACACAGAGATAGTCGGGATATCCTACAGGCCTTCACTGATTTTTATGTGGATTTGTATAGTTCACGCCATACTCGCCAAGTTAATTGCCAACCGGCTCAAGCTCCTTATGGAGAAATTAGTCCTGTCAGACCAGGCCGGCTTCATTCCTGGCAGGACTACCTCCCATAACCTACGGACACTCTTTTCTATACTTCAAAATGTAGATCCAAACCTGACTCTTGTGGCGGTCTTCCTCGACGCCATGAAGGCCTTTGATTTGGTCTAATGGGACTACCTCTTCACCATACTCCAATGTATGGGGATTCCCATTGGCTTCATGGCCTATATCCAACTCCTATACACGTCACCGACTGCTAAGGTCCAAATAAAAATGGTCACGTCTCGTCCCTGATCACCCTGTCGCGGGGCACATGACAGGGATGCCCGTTATCTCCCCTATTATTCGCCCTTGCAATGGAGCCCTTAGCAGCAAAAATCCGACATCATCATCATGAGAAAGGGCTTAGATGCCTATTGCGCCCCGTACTTATATCTCTGTATGCAGATGATGACACACT
This sequence comes from Triturus cristatus, assembly GCF_964204655.1. NCBI lineage: Eukaryota > Metazoa > Chordata > Amphibia > Caudata > Salamandridae > Triturus > Triturus cristatus. The sequence continues at coordinate 449,430,358 of NC_140593.1, read as the reverse complement.
TCATGTAAAAGAGCCGCGCCAAAACTTGAATCCACTTCTCAGGGAATTTGTCAAGTTCGGTGGCATTTCAGGTATCCGTATTAATTGGACTAAATCCCAAATTTTCCAACTGACTGCTGCTGCTACACCCTTTGATACAAACTTCCCCATAGCTTGGAGTTCTGACGAGTTGCGATACCTAGGGATTACTGTTGCGACGGAGCGTGAGGAGTTGATGCTATGGGCGTACATTGGACCATGTCGCTGGCTGTGTGACTCGTTGGAATGCCCTTCCACTGACCATGGTGGGTTGCATCTCCCTAATTAAAATGGTGATCGTACTGACATTTTTATATTTGTTCTTAAACATTCCATATGACCCAGGGCGACACTTTCTCCAGCCTCCGTGCGGAGCTGATCAGGCTGGTCTGGGGAGGCAAACAACCCCGGATAAAATGAGACACACTTATGCAACCATATGCACAGGGGGGATTTGATATACCTAATTTCGAATTATATTACATATGCGCTCATGCACACTTTTTCCATTTTTGGTTCAGCCCCCTTGGTATACACCTCATGTAGCTACCGAACACTGGCTTTCATATCCTATCCCACTAGAGGGGGTAATACTCTCATCGAATAAGCCCCGGGAACCACGCCCCACTTCTGTGGAATGCACGCTTAAGGCCTGGCACCACATTGCTGATCGAATACAGACACCATGCCTATACTCGCCATTGCTCCCACTAGTATACCAACTACAGAAAGGGGTGTTTAGAAAGATAGCAAGGACCCAGAAACTCTGCTACTGGGACGATTTATACATAAATGGTAAATTCCGCACCTTACACCAGCTCTTCTCTAATGCTCCACCCACAACTATGGAAACATTTCAATACACTCGCTTACAGCATGGGATGAAAGACTGCACCCCAGAGTATCCATTGGAGCCTGCGGTGCTCACACAGTTGCATCATGTACTGCGCACACCCACAGCCTCCCATCAAGTGTCCACACTATACCGTACCATGTACACAGATGCTACCTAGCCCACATGTGCTGCCCGTGGCAGGTGGTCGGCCGAACTGGAACATCCTATCACTGACATGCAATGGGAATACTGTTGTAAACAAACAGAACAAATCTCCTTCAACAGCCTCCTACGCATCACCCACTACAAATTTCTTCAGCGTAGTTACTATACTCCAGCTAAGCTACATAAATTTGGGCTGTGAGACACAAGTAGATGCAACAGATGTAGGGCAGTCAGCGGACTTCCTCCACCTTGCTTCGGACTGCCTGGGCGTGCACACATACTGGAACACGATATTTACAGCATTGGACCACATGGTTTCCATATCACTCCCGAGATCTCCCCTGGTGGCACTACTCGGCTATACTGAGCAGATGCCAGCAAAACATCGCAAGTTTGTGACCTTTGGACTTATGTTGGCAAAAAGACCGGTTTCCTGTCGGTGGGAACGTGGGAGAGCACCTAAGTTCAAGGACTAGATGGGCGACATGATTCTATGGCAGGATCAGACTTGCTTATATGCCGAACTGCTCCCAACTTCCTCACGCCCCAGGGACATATGGGGCCCATTCCAGACATACTTGCTGGCACATCCAATCACCAGTGACCAAGAAACTGGTGACTCGCTAGTATGAGTTTGAGAGTCGGCTATTATAACTCATGTTTCTGAATGTCTTGGACGTAGCAGCTGCCCACCCCCTGCGGAGGTCCCCTAACCACTGATCTATATAAATTATATGTAATTCCTGTCTACTGTACATTGACGTACATAAGGCGCGGTCTGATGAGAAAGGATATGGGTTTCAAAATGTGAACATTTATGTATTAAGTGAATGTGTACATTGCTAACTGTCTCTTGCATATATATGTGTTTTTGCTTATGTGTTACTTTAATAAAAAATAAAAAAAATGGTTGTTCCAGGAACACTGCTTGCAAAGTTATCTGGGATATTTTACCCCTCAGGGGTTCGTTATTACACCCATGTCCTGTATTTTGTGAGGGGATTTCTTCTTGTAAGAGAGTTTTCACTTCTATGGTTCTTTGTCTTCTTTAAGAATATTCAGAGTTTTAATCGCCATATACTTCGATATGCCAGGGTTGTGGGGGTATGAGTGTAGTTACTCCTATCCTGTCTGGAGGTTTGATGTCCCCTTCCTAGTTGGGAAATTTTTTCCTCTAATCGGAAGTGGTCCCTTTTTTGTTGATTGCAGTCCTTTTAGGTTCAATTTTTTGAGCTTATAGTCTGTTGCTCTTTGTGTTCTTATAGAACTAAAATATATACATATGTGTGTGTGTGTGTGTGTGTATATATATATATATTATCATCCACAAAGTTACCTCAAACAGTAGAGCCCACACGTGATAACAGATTTAATGAGAGCTGTGGGTGGGGTGTGCAGGACAGCGCAAACAAAAGTTCATATAGCCGACGCGTTTCGGGTCCTCTGCCTTTGTCATAGGCTTTTGTATTTGTGCGGAGTAACTTAGTCCGTTAAATGCAACTGGATTCATCACGATACCCGCCCCGGTGGGCGTGGCCAGTCGCATGGCCTGCTGGTATCGGTAGTGCACTCTATATTCCTCGTGTGAGTTGCTTAGGAAGTCGGCACCAATATTACATGCAGGTCACTCCCCAGTGGGTTGTTAGGTTGCTGTGCCACACGCTGCTGACATTATTTTATGATGATCCCATTACCGGAACCTGTCCTGATGTAGAATATGCAGTTTGGCGTCTTCCCAGTCCGCTAAAACACACATATATATATAATATTTTCTTGTCTGATTTACAGTCACTTTTCTGATTTGGCTGAATATCACAACTGGATACCTCTTTTTGAGATTTCCAGGCGTTGGGTTTTTCTTCATCTTGACCTACTAGGCCAAGTGTGGATTCAAGTTTCTGCTTTTGGCAAGGCTTCATTTTCCTGTTGTTTCCTTTCAGAATTATGGTAGTAACAGTCTCCTAGGATACTTTTGGTCTGCTACCTCGATGTTAAGTCAACTATGTTGTTTATTGAGGGAGGGTGTGCTCTCCTTTTCTTTTTGTTCTCCCTCAATTTTCTGTTGTCTAGGTATCGTGCTTTTTCTTTTCAGCTCCATCATGTCTATGCGTGTATATAGGTATTATGAGTATGATATATATATCCTTGTATCCTACTGGCAGTCGCCAGTAGGTACTTTTACTTGGGACCAAAGTTTCCATAGGAAAAGCTTTTTTGTTTTGCCAATAACTTTGGCGCCGCTTGGCGAATCTTCACGACATTTTCACAAAACTCCGCCTTTCTGGTTCAGCTTTTTTAAAAAACATTTTCAGCGGGATCCGTAAAAAATAAAAATGAAAAAATACAAAGCACGGGTCTCCTGCCCTTTTTTTCATTATCAGGCCCTGGGTGGGCCTGGTCCCGGGGGCATTGTTTTAATAATGGAGGAAAGCGCACGCCTCTCTCCCCCCCCCCCCCCCCCTTTCTGGGCTCATTATGCCTAGGGCTTATATTTGTATTAATGGGGTGTCTCTTGGACCACCCCAGCCCTGGGGACCGGCACCTCTCCGGGACTTTAAATTTAAAAAAAAAATACTGGGGGCCGCGGGGACCACCACCGGGCAAATTTAAAGAAAGGAGGTTGGGCCACATGACCCCCCATCATGGACCCATTGATGACCCTAGGGAATGTCACTCCCCCAAACCCCCAAGGCTGACTCCAGCAATGTCCAGGGGTGCACACCCCCGGGACATTGCAGTTTGCTATGGCTTGGCGGAAACACTGCTCCCGCCAAGCCGTAGCAAACTGCTCTGCCTCGTGCAAGCAAGAGCAGAAAATGCTCTTGCTTGCACAAAGCTGAGCAGAATTGCTTTTGGACAGAGAGAGCTGCATGTTAGTAGCTCCCTCTGTCCAAAAGCATTGCTGGCTCTCGTAGGACGCGGGGAGCAGGCAGGGATCTACCCGGACCGTGGCTTCCAACAAAAATGACTGGGTGTCCTGGGTGGGACCAAGGCACCCAGTAGAGATGCCAGGCCTCGGGGTGTGAGTCCCCAGGGCCAAACACGGCCTGGGATGCGGGCCGCGCCCCCTCAGTTTTATCTATTTTTCTTTTAGAGCAAAGGAAAAAAAGTGGGAGGCAAGCCGCGGGAGTTGGGGTCCATGGGGCCGAAATCAGCCCAGGCTGTGTGGCCCCTTTTTAATAAAAAATAAATATAGCAAGCACCGGGGGATGGCGTCCCCGGGGCCGGGATCGGTTCAGACGTGGGGCCTTGCATCCTCCTCCCATTATATATATATATATATATATATATAAGTCCAGGCCCTGGGAGGATGGGGTCCCCGAGGCCAAAATTGGGGCGTGAGGGGCACTTGCCCCCCCCCCCAAATTATTTTTAAAAATCCCTCCTGTTACCTCCAGTAAGTCACACGCATTGAGATTGCGAAGATGTCTTTGGAGGCCACGCCCCCTTCTGCCACCACTCTGCAAACGTGGCTTCTGATGCTTACTGGTTGGGGGATGAAGTGCACTTTACTCCTGATGGACCTTGGGGGCCAAGAAGCCCTCCTGGTGCCTCCTGTAAGTCCTACCCAGCGGGATTCCTGAGACCTGGTCAGAGGCCCCTCCCCCTTCTCCACCACTCTGCAAATACTACTTAAAAATCTTTTAAAATTCACTGAAAAAAACAAAGGTTAGAGGGACGTTATCGTTAGGAATTAGCATTTAAAAATCCATAGAAATTCATAGAAAAAAACAAAGTTTACAGGGATGTTATAGTTAGGCTCAGGTTTCACTTGTACAAAACCAGTGAAATTCAGCCGGTATAGTTAGTGAGCTAATTATAACTCGCACCCCGCAACACTCTGCTTATGACATCACATAGTACATCACTCATGACATGGTCAGTAAGATCACTGATGACATCATTGATAACATCTCAAATGACATCCCTGATGACATCATCCACAGAATCACTGACACACCCACTCACACCCCCATATAACCTTTCATGCACCCACTCCAACTTCCACACTACCATTCTCAAATTCACTTAGATACCGATATCAGTACTTCTACTTCCACTCACTAATTCATAGATGAACGCACACATACACTCTCTCACCCATACAGCCACTCACTCACTAATATAGCCATTAACATATCCACATCGTACATCTGTACAGCCACTCACAAACTGAGTCAGTCAACCCTAGAGCTATTCACACACCCTTTCTAACTCACCCATACAGTCAATCATATAGCCACTTACTCACCCATACAGTTACACATTCACTCACTCATACAGATACTAACATGTACTCACTCACCTATACAGTCACTGACACAAGCACAGACTCACCCAGACACTCACATTCACTCCCTCACCCGTACACTCACTCACATACCCCATCACTCACCTACACTGTCTTTCACATGTCCAGTTACTCACTCCTATACCACTGACGCATGCACTCACCTACACAGCCATATACACACTCTCTCACTCATACAGCCCCTCACACTCATCCATACAGGCATTCATACACACCCTCACCCACACGGTCACTCATACAGCTACTCAGACAACCAATCACCTATACAGCCACTCACGTACCCACTCACACACCCATACAGCCACTTGGACAACAACTGACGGACCGAAACAGACATTCACACAACCATACATTCACTGAGATACCTAATCACTCACTTATACTGACAGTCAAATACCCGTGAATCATTCAAACAGGCACTCATACACCCACTGATTCACCAATACACCTTGGTATATATATTTAACACACACAAACTTTTTAAAAGCACAGTCACTGGTTGATGTCATGAGTTATGACATTTGAGATGTCATGAGTGATGTCACTGACCATGTCATGAGTGATGTAATATGTGAGGTGATAAGCAGTGCATTATGGGGGCATAGTTGGCTCACTAACTATAACTGCTGAATTTCACTGGTTTTGTACAAGTGAAACCTGAGCCTAAGTATAACGTCCCTGTAACTTTTTTTCAGTGAATTTCTAAGTTTTCTAATTCCATCTACTAACTATAACGTCCCTAAAAGCTTAGTTTTTTTCAGTGAATGAATATATATATATATATATATATATATATATATATATATATTCTGTAACACGCGGCCGTCCTGCCGCGGAGCTTGCACCACCCCGCAATGTCACGGGGGCCACCTGACATGGTAACCATCGTGTCAGTAATGTGGGCCAGCAGCGGCAAACAGGATTGAGGACGAGTCCACTTGCAGGGTCCATACAGGACAAGATTTGTGTGCTATCCGGACCATATTTCCCACAATGCACAGTCTCATTTGAGCTTCCCATTGGTGGGAGTGCAATATGAAAATGGCGAAGTAGGTTCAGCGTTTGCACACACCGTCTCCGTTAAAGCCTCTGAAGAGAAGCATATGGAGCTTCGAAACGCGTCAGGCAATTCCACTACGGAGCGGCTTCTACAAGCGCATCCTCGTCCATGCCTATCATAAACAAAGCTGCTGATCGAGTGCTGCTCACCTGGTGGACAACCTTTGGAGCAGAATGTAACACGCGGCCGTCCTGCCGCGGAGCTTGCACCACCCCGCAATGTCACGGGGGCCACCTGACATGGTAACCATCGTGTCAGTAATGTGGGCCAGCAGCGGCAAACAGGATTGAGGACGAGTCCACTTGCAGAGTCCATACAGGACAAGATTTGTGTGCTATCCGGACCATATTTCCCACAATGCACAGTCTCATTTGAGCTTCCCATTGGTGGGAGTGCAATATGAAAATGGCGAAGTAGGTTCAGCGTTTGCACACACCGTCTCCGTTAAAGCCTCTGAAGAGAAGCATATGGAGCTTCGAAACGCGTCAGGCAATCCCACTACGGAGCGGCTTCTACAAGCGCATCCTCGTCCATGCCTATCATAAACAAAGCTGCTGATCGAGTGCTGCTCACCTGGTGGACAACCTTTGGAGCAGAATGTAACACGCGGCCGTCCTGCCGCGGAGCTTGCACCACCCCGCAATGTCACGGGGGCCACCTGATATGGTAACCATCGTGTCAGTAATGTGGGCCAGCAGCGGCAAACAGGATTGAGGACGAGTCCACTTGCAGGGTCCATACAGGACAAGATTTGTGTGCTATCCGGACCATATTTCCCACAATGCACAGTCTCATTTGAGCTTCCCATTGGTGGGAGTGCAATATGAAAATGGCGAAGTAGGTTCAGCGTTTGCACACACCGTCTCCGTTAAAGCCTCTGAAGAGAAGCATATGGAGCTTCGAAACGCGTCAGGCAATTCCACTACGGAGCGGCTTCTACAAGCGCATCCTCGTCCATGCCTATCATAAACAAAGCTGCTGATCGAGTGCTGCTCACCTGGTGGACAACCTTTGGAGCAGAATATATATATATATATATATATATATATATATATATATATATATATATACACACACACACACGCACACAGGTATATTGTATCTGTGTTTATACATATTTAAATATAGCCCAGCTATGTACAGTAATGCAAGATATAGATGATACATTTGTGAATTTTATTATGAGATGCAGTTGGCTTCTCTTTTCACTATATGTTTTATGTATGTGCGTACATGTGTGTGTAACGGGTGTGGAATTCCTATAGCCCGACGTCAAGGGCAACAAGTTTTCATGTGTATTTTGTCCTTGGGAAAAGGAGACCCAACCCCTTACAGCACAAACCCTTTGGTTGCACAGTTTACAGTACCGCATTATGGACCGGGGAAGGGCATTGTCTGCAGTTAAGGTAATATTTGTGTCCAAACTACTATTTATGGTACATTCATGCAATGCCTTTATTGTTAGGGTGAGCACTCTAAGTAAATGTTGTAAGCTCCGTCTGTCCTATGACAGTGGTTTCAGTATAAAAATGTGTACATATGTTTTCAAAGTTTTAGTAATATGAGGCTATGTATAATGCTCCCAGAATATTCTCTGATTAGATGCAAATATGTGCAGAAGCTTGAAAACAAGATTGATGATTCTTTGCTTTCAAAACAAAATGTTCACAAAAAATGCTAGTAGGAAAAGAAAATGTAGCTAAACTACTGTAAAATATCAGGTATAATTTCAATGTAGCATCGTTTAGTAAAATGTGTTGATGTATGCTAGTATTTCCCAAAAATATACATAATGAAAAATCAGTGTGACCCGTGTCAATAAGATTATGGGAAACATAAAAATAAACAAGTATTGGCAAAGCCAGTAGGTCTGAAATTGGTGGTCAGCCTTTTGGTTTTGACAATGCATGACTTGTTTTGGCATGGTTTTTGTGAAACTGTATTAGTGTGGGAGCTGCCGGGCCCTCGCCATTATAACAAACATTGGTGAACGCAAAAAATATTTTGGTCTCAAGAAGCACACATTGCCACAGTATTTCCTCTCACTGAACAAAGCTACTCTGTGTGCCAATATGCTTCTTGTGAAAAAGCAGAATGCTGTCACTCACAGTGAAGCCAGCCGATAGAGAGAGCGAGAGAGACAGAATTTTAAAAAACACAAAAGGTCATGGTTTATGCCAGACCTAATTAGGGGCTCAATTATTAAAGAAAGTCTCAAAAGTGCACCCATGGTATATGTCCTTACATTAAGTGCAGACATACTGCTTTCGTGAATTCACAAGAATGTACAGAAGTAGGCCAAGAAATAGTACTCCTTGAAAATATTTGTGAACTGCATTTTAGCATGAGAAAATATGCATGTGTAGATTTGCTCATGCAAAAATGTGAGTGTTTGCAAGTTCACTTTCCCTCCTACCACTTTTTTCCCAACCTTGGAAGAAGTTTTACGTCTGCCATTTTCAGGAGTAAATTTCCAACCTTTTTTAGTATGGGAAAAGATTAGAGAAGAGTTGGTGAAACCCTTTAAAACATGCAAGTAAGTAGGTTTGCATAGTTTGAAAAGGGCATTCCAACCCTGGAACTATTGCTTACCACTACCTTCAGCCCCCGTATGTAGATCTGCGGAAACGTGGCAACATAAGGGAATTGCTAGTATTCAAACCTTACTATGGTATGAGCCTCCTGCATAATCAGAGAGGTTATATCTGGACTGTTATATAATGAGATTGCTGCCATAATTTGTCGCTGCATTACATGACACAAAGGGGATAAGTGGATTTTGTTACAGGACAAGTAGATTTATGAAGCAACCTTCCCCATGGACAAGAAGATTTTTCATTGAATTACACACCCCTGAAAGTGAGTGAGAGACAGAATATATGTGTGTTTACATATATATTTATGTGTATTATGGGTATAGATCTATATATACACAGAGCTCTGGCTAATTAGATTTGGGCATATTCGATCCAATATTTATAGCAGATTTATATTTGTATAATGCCAGTTTCTCTATCTCTATGGGTTTTGCATGTTGTGCGACCTTAGTGGTTACTTGGTCTAATGGTGTTTTTTCCCAGGATGGGCTTTGATTTGTATAGGTCTTTGTTCTTGTTTTGTTTTTCCTGACTTTACAACAAGAGTGTTTATTCATCCTGACTCTGAAATTAAATGAAAAGGTGATTTGTATAGCGCGGCTGCTGCCCGAGGGCGTCCAAGCGCTGAGTAGAGGGCAAAGTACTCTGAGGAGGGGGTGAGGTGCTTAGTTTCTGAAAAGGAGGGTTTTTAGTTCTTTGCGGAATGAGGAGAGAGTCTGATTGGATCTTAAAGAGGGGGGAAGGGAGTTCCAAAGCTTGGAAGCGTTGAGCTCGAAGGACCTGCCTCCGGCCGTAGATCTTTTGATTCGGGGAACTGTGGCAAGGCAGGCGTTAGATGATCGGAGCTGTTTGCCGGGGTGGTATGGAGTGAGAAGGGGGTGGTTGATCTGGGGGCCAGCTCTGTAGAAGACTTGGTGGGAGATACAGAGGGCCTTGAATTTTATTCTTTCCCTGACAGGGAGACAGTGGAGAGATCGAATCCCTGCCTTGACTGATTCTCTGCGGGGTATCTGTAGTAGTGTCCTGCCTGCACAGTTCTGGGTCCGTTGAAGTTTTTCTAGTACATATTCTGGTGCTCCTAGGTAGAGGGCATTGTTGAAATCAAGCCTAGATTGAATGAGGCCCTGAATGACGATTTGTTTGGCTTCGAGGGGTAGGATAGGGAGGATTTTTTTCAGCATCCGGATCAATCCGAAGCAAGTTGCTGAGGTCTTGGTTGCCTGGGTATTAAGAGTCAGGGATTTATCGAGCCAGACTCCTAAGCTCTTGATGTCCTCCTTTGGAGAAGGGGGTGGGCCCAAGCTGGTGGGCCATAGCTGTGCAATGGTGGTTGGGGAAGGGGGGCCGAGGAGCAGGATCTCGGTTTTGTCCCCATTCAGTTTTATAGAGGATGCCGTCATTAAGCTTTTTATCTCTTCCACTCAGGATGCCATGTTGACTTGTGGGAGCCTGCTGTTCTTCTGTGCCAGGGAGACCACGAGCTGGGTATCGTCCGCATATGATATGATCTTGATACCATATTGACTAACAATCCCAGCCAGCGGTCTCATGTAGACATTAAACAGCGTGGGGCTCAGGGAGGAGCCCTGTGGCACCCCGCAGCTCAGAGGTTTGCTGGTGGAGCAGGAGTCGCCATCGAAGACCTGGAAGGTTCTTCCACTCAGGAAGGATCTTAACCATGCAAGAGCATTTCCAGAGACTCCAAGATCGAAAAGTCGATGCAATAGAGTTTTGTGGCATACCGTGTCGAATGCGGCGCTGAGGTCGAGGAGGACCACTGCCACTGATCCCCCTCGATCCAGGATCTTTCTTGATTCTTCTACCACGGCTAGGAGAGCTGTTTCCGTGCCATGTTTTGGGCGGAATCCTGTTTGGGTGACATCCAATAGGAGATTTTCTTCGAGGTGTTTGGTTAGGTGGTGATTAAAATACTTTTCCAGCATTTTACTTGCCCAGGGTAACAGAGAAATGGGACGATAGTTGTTAGAGTCGTTCACGTTGAGGTTGGGCTTTTTTAAAAGTGCTTTCACCATGGCCTTTTTCCATATGGGGGGTACTATTCCCTTTTCCAAGGAGCAGTTCAATAGCTCTAAAAGGCTGGGGAAAATTGTTTGGCTAGCCATGGTCATCGTGAGGGGGGGTGCTGGGTCAGAGGGAGAGCCAGATTTTATTTGAAGTGCAAGAATTTGAAGCGATTCCAGGTCTAACGGTGGGATGTCACTCATGGTTGCTAGACGCAGAGGGGTAGTATCTGTTGAGAGCTGGGGCTCATTGATGATTGGGTCAGATGCGGAGGTGGTGAAGGAGGAGTATATTTTGTTGATTTTTTGGTGGAAGAAATCGGCTAGATCATTGCATCGGCCGATAGGGTTATCGGCTGGCACTGAAGGGGGGAGATTTTGGAGAGGATTTTGACGATTTGGTAGATTTATTTGGGCTTGAATCTGGCGGAAATAATTTTTCCATTGTAGTAGGTGGATTGGGCTTTAGTGATCCCAAGTTTGTATGCTTTTATGGTTTCCTTGTATCTGGCTTTGTCAGTGGTGGAGTATTCAAGGCGCCATTTCCTTTCCATCCTTCTACACTGACGTTTGAGTTCCCTTAGTTCTTCTGAGTACCAAGGAGCAGTTTCCTGGGCTCTTTTTAGTACTGTTTTTCTGACGGGAAGAACGATGTCAAGGGAATCCTCGATCCACTCATTAAAGATCCCACTATCCAGTAGGGGATCCTGAGTAAATGAGGGTTTCATGGCCGTAAGTTGGTTGCCCCATTGCTCTAGAGGGAGTTTTGACCAGTTCCTCTTTGTGCGTGAGGTGGGGATTTTGGGGGTGGGTTTATGGGTGAACCAGGTGAGTGGGATGAGAAAGTGGTCTGTCCACGGGAGCGGAGTGATGGACCCTACTGAGAGGTTGGGACAGTTACTGAAAACAGGGTCTAGCAGATGAACTTTATTGTGGGTGGGGTTTTTAATTAGTTGCTCCAGCTGGATGGCGGCTAGGCTTGAGACTAGCTCATTAGTAGTGTTGTCAGACTGGTCGTCAAAGTGCAGGTTAAGGTCGCCAAGTATAGTGAAGTTGGCGGAGGACATGGCGGAAATCGCTGCTTGCGAGGGAAGTGCCAAGTGAAAGTTGTTCAGAGGTCCTGGGGGGCGGTATATGAGTATACCTGTTAGGCTATCATTAGGAGTGAATTTTAGGCAGAAGGACATACTTTCACAGTCCGGGATTGGATCCGGTGTGTAGTGACACTGAATTGCGGATTTGTGTATGACAGCGATCCCTCCTCCTTGTCGCCGAGTGCGGTCTCTACGGGCGATCTGATAGCCGGGAGGGAGTGCTTGGATTACATCTGGGTCGCAGTTAGGAGTTAACGAGGTCTCAGTTAGTAAGACAGCGTCGGGTTTTTTCTCGTCAATTAGTAGAAAGATTTCTGCGCTATGTTTAGGCAGTGATCTGCAGTTTAGGAGTAGTATGGTGAAACTTTGTTGCTCCGGGGTATGTCGGTACAACTTGAGACTAGAGTTACAATGAGGGCAGGAGGTAGGAAGGGACAGAGGGTGGTGGAGGTGGTGACAGCGGGCTTCCTTGGGAGGTTTGAGTTTGAGGAGGTCACTAATGCTATATTGGGTTCTGGTGGAGATACCAGGGGGGATGGCCCTTGGTCCCTGTCGGTCGTGGACGGGCGCAGACGGGCTTGCCTTTGTCACGCCTTCGACGCGCTGGCGGCGCGCCCACTGCGCGCGTCCGCTGCGCGCCCTGGGGAGGCACATTTTTAATGCGGTGTAGGGGGGCGTGGCCTCACGTTTGTGGGCGTGGCCTGCGGGCTTTCGGCGCAATGGCGGTCGTTCTATCTCCACCCCGTGGCAGCGTTCAGATCGGCTGCTCGGGACTGAGGAGATCGGTGACAAAGGGTGGGAAGTGCACAGGAGAAGAAGTAAGTTTTTAAAAATAAACACACAAGTATTAAAAGCAATTTTTAGAAAATCGCGCTTTTCAACGTGCTCCCGGCTTCCGCCTCAGGAGTGCAATGTCTCTAATATGGATGTGTTCTGGGAGTCCTTTTCTCACTGTAGTTTTCATGACATTCGGTATTGTCTCTGGTCCTCCTAGTCCATAGGCTCAGTACACCCTTTGGGGGTCATGTACTATGGTCATACTATTGACTGTTGTCTTCTGACATAGTGTTATTCGATTATCATTGGGGCTTGTTTTTTCCAAGCTTGTTAGATTATTTTTACTTGCATTGTCTGTGGGCCATGCTGCCGTTTTTGTAAGGAGCCCCATGCTCCTTCTCATCTAATTCCTGCTCACGTGTGGTATCTTGTAAATTTCGACCGGCTGGTTCTCTTGAGAATATTGGTAGGATTAGTTCCCAGACCCTCTTCTGTTTGGTGGATAATCTGCGACTAGATGTCTGTCAGGTGAACAAGTTAGTTACCTTCGGTAAGGCATTATCTGGTAGAGACATAGTCTATCCGCAGATTCCTTAATACCCTTCCCATCCTCCCTGCTCTGCGCACGATGTGTAGTGTAAGAGATATTTCCTTTTACAGCCGTAGTTTATACTCCAGTGGTCAGTGTTTCGCGCGGCTATGTCTTTAGACGAACCATTTGGTCTTTCCTTACAGACCTTGCCTGGGTGTTAATATACCATTCATTACCACGTCATATTATCTTGTCTTCAGTGTTGGGTGCATCCAACTCATGGGCTAGGGATGAGGGAATAGTAGGCAGTGGAGTGTCACATAATAGTGGGTGTTCTACCTCCCAGGTGTTATGACGTCTACAGGTGTAAGAATGTTGGTAAAAGACCGCAAAATTGCGACGGCTATTGGCGGTTGGGGACAAGCGCTGACCTACCACATTAGTCAGTTGGGATATGATGCGGGAGATCGTACCATGGGTGGAGAGCCAGTAGAGAAGGTTCCCTGATTTGTTGCAATGCTTGTAAATGTTTGGCGGTCGTGCCCATCAGCACTGACTGGCATCCTCGAGGGCGAGTTCCCGCAGCTGCCACCTGGCCTTCGAGAACCACTGCGTATGATCAGGGGTACGGTGGTCAGAGGCCTAACGCACCAGGGTATGAACCTGGGTTTCGAGTGCCATAATTTGGGCGACTTTCTCCCTTTTGCCCCTACGCATAAGCCCCTTTGCCACACCACAGATCACTGCTTCACCATCCTCCCACAGGGTGGCCGCCAAATCAAGGGATCTCTTGTTAGTTTTGAAATGGGCCTAGATCTCTGTACTTGGCATGCATCCGTACCCAGTAGCAAGAAAAGATCAATTTGAGATTTGCTTTTATGTGCTGCTGAGGTGTGGGTATATATCCGTTTTTGAGGGTTTCAAATTCTCCGTACGTTTCAGAGCCCCAATGTGTCCATCCAGGAGGAGAGTTGGTGTGCGTGGGAGATGCACCCCTGCCAACCAGATCGAGATTGGGCAGTGCATGAAAGTTGGCACCAAGAATGGATTCACCCACTGGCATATATGCAAGCAAGGCCGTCCGCGAAGACCAGCGTGTCTGCGGGTGTTCGGTCAGTTCAAGTAGACCGAGAGGAATTTATAGTGGTGGCCTTCAAGGAGGCCAGCAACTGCCACGTATTGCCCTTGAGAGTCTGTGTGAGTTAGAAACAGTCAAAGGAAATCCCCTGTATAACAGGATGGCCACTAGTCGGGGCCCCAACTGTATCCGCATGGAACACTCTATCATTCCCATATTTTTGAAGGAAGGAACATTGAGCTCCCAGCAAGTGAGTTTCCTGAAGCATTAGAACCGCAGACTGGAATCGAATGGAAAATCGCATGCCAGTAGTATGTTTGATGCGGTCCAGGAGGCCATTCACATTCCATGACATCCATTTATTGAGGGCATGGCAGAAGTCTGTGGCAATGCAGAACGATATTGTGGGGAAACCCGGTTCGGAGCATGGATAGCAGAACCTGGGGTGGAGTGGTGGGGGAGGGTGCTTGGTGGGTCATGTGTAAGGTGTAGTGCAGGTGCTTAAAAAGCCAGTGGAGGATGCAATACAAACAAAACAAAAACCAATACCTCAAACCATTCCTAGTATTGATCTCCAACTCCCCCTCCCCCTACTTCCGCCCCTGAAGCATCTGTTGCACAAGCTGGACCTTAGTGGAGGTACAGAAAACAAAAAAAGGGGGGGGGGAGAAATTAATGCGGAAGGCATGTAGTAAGCAGAGAAAGCCAAATGGACCCCCTTTTAGTAGGAAAGCTGTCTCGGTAAATGGAACATACAGTTACCCAGAAGATGGATCATTCTCTGTGGGACAGAGCCGCCAACTCTTTATTTCCCAGGACCATGGAAGCATTCCTAGACAGGGTCTGACTGGGGAGTCTCTCTCTTGGCGTTCGCGTTGGAGAGACCTCACTTGGTCAGTGTGGGGCGCTCCAAGTCAGAACCCAATGAACCCCTCCGGCCATCATTGCGGTTACAATGTTTATAGGAAGGAGTCCGCCACTTCTACTGAGGCCTCGGGCGTTTGATAGCACCTCAATGTAGCCCAACACTTGGGCTCGGCCGGTACGAAGCACGTGTGGATCTCTTCGCTCCTCAACCCACTCCAAGGCCTGCTCAGACGATTCGAAAAAGAAGGATTTAGATTGGAAGAGGTCTTTGCATTTTGCCTGGAAGAGGAGCACATTTTGGAGATTTAATGGCCAGTGTTTTTGCCTGACCTCTGTGAAGGAGTGGTGATGCTGCTGGACAGACGTGGTATAGTCCAGAAATAGCATAATGCGCATCTTCGGAAAACAAAGGTCGGATGCCCACAGGTCTCTCTGAGGATCGCATCCTGTCCCCAAAATGAAGGATCTTGGCGATCAAGGGGCACGCCGGAGCCCCGGGTGGGTGGGTCTATGGGCCTGTTCCACTGCGAACTAAGGTGGGAGTGTCAAGTCCAAGACCCATCAGCTAAACTAGTCCTCCTGGAATTTTGCAGCATCTGGCGTCTCTGAGCCCTCCAGGTTATTGCAGCGGGAGCGATTCTCTGCATCCTCTGCCCGCACCTTCAGGGCTACTGCCAAGGTAGAAGTCCGGCCACCTGCCCATTCAAGATGGAAACCTCTTCCTCCACGGAAGACATCCGGCACTCGGCCTCGTTGACTCGGCTGACATTTGTTGGTGAAAGAGCGCCACATCCATCTGGACTTCACCCACCCTGTTCTCCAGGGCCATTTTTGAGTCTTTTATGGTTGTGAGAATAGTGTCCATATCAGGTTGTGCGTGTCCCAAAGTCTGCCACCCCTGAAATACCCCCAAACACCTGGGCCGCGCCTGAGCCATAGTCAATCTGTCCATTTTGCTTTGGGCCAGAGCAGGCGGTGGGGCTCGGTACTTGCCCATTGTGGGGCTCTGTCCTTGCCTGTGGTGAGCAATAGGGGGACAAGTACCGAAGCCAGTGGGGAAGAGAATACTTTAATCTGGCTCGTTTACCATTAGACAGCACGAGCAGCCAGGCTGTGGCAGGTGGAGGAACTCGTGCAGATTTGCCGTGTGTGAGATGAGAATGAGGTGCAAGGGGGTCTCCCTCTGCCCTGTTAGCCCTTTGGCAGCACAAGCAGTTTACAGTAGCAGGACAGCTCCAAGCTGGATCATTCGACTGGGATGTCAAACTGGTTGAGGCGAGGCCCCCCGTTAGGGTGTAGCCTCCACAGTGGTAAAAAGGTCTTGGGGCAGGGGACGTCCTCACCCAGAAGTCCCCCCCACCCCCAACCCCTCTAATTCGCCGGGTGAGTCTACTAGGCCACAGTCACTCTTCAGTGCGTGGCAGGAGCGAGATGGGTCCCCAAGGTGTAGTAAGGTCCCAGGCACTGTCTCAGAGGATGGTGAGGGCAGGATGGCAAGGGACAACACGTCAGTCAGTCTCTTGCTAGTCTTGGCAGCAACAGAGGACACACCCCAGGAAACCGGGGAAAGGAGGTGGGCCCTCCTCTGCAGCATTCTTGTCACTACAGCAAGCAGGGTGCTAATCCAAGGAGGGGGGTGGCCCTCCCCTAGCCCGCAAGCATCAGTATTCCAGTGGGGCGCACCGCAGCAGCTGAGACTCCCACAGGGCCTGTCCAGGTCTCTCAAGGGCCTCACACACGGCCGTGAGCCCCGCAAGGCACAAAGAAGTGGTCACAGTCCGGGATCAGGGAAGGCCCAACTGCAGCTGGGCTTTGCCTTCACGGGCTAGAACTGTCCCACCTCCCCAGGGCCCGCATGCAGCTGATTGGCCTCCGGGCTTCTGCAGGGCGGCCGCGTCCTTAGGGCAAGTCGACCTCGCCCCTCCTGTCCTCCTCCGGCCCTACTCACCAGGTAAGGTGGTGGCATCCATGGCTGAACCCAAGACTGCAGCACGGGACCCGCGGCAATGCTGTGTACGCACTTCCTTGGCGGTTTCAGCTCTCCCGTGCCGACCATAGTCTCAGCTGGGGCACTGGAGGGAACGGCAGAGCGTTGGCAGTTTCTTTCCCCAGAGAGGATCGTGGCATATGGCAAAGGGATCAGGAGCAGCCTCAAGCTGTGACCCCCCCTCCCAAAAAAGAAGATATTCAAGTATGAAATTTTGTATTTATGGTGCTAAATCATTCCAAAGTCCGGTGTATCAGTCTACAGTTATTTTCACAGGTATGATTTAGCCCTGTTTGGCTTGCAATGACCCTCTGCAGGGTCTTCACCTTGAACTTCTGAAATCTCCTTTAACCAGAAATCCCCAAAAGCTACAGTTTCTAAAACTATTACACCTTCACCCCATAAGGATCTGTTTCTTGGGATTCTAATTGGTTTAGTTACTTCTCATGATAATTTCTGAATCATCAGCAGTATTTTATTGTTTAGGCCGTGAAAGACTTCTAGGCAAAATATGGTGCAATTCAAATGATATAGTCCAGTATTTATGAAATCTTCGCAAAAGTGACAAATTATTGACCTCATCCAGTCTTTCTCATAAGTATGGTGTGTAAAACTGCACTGGTGACTAAACAGAATATTTTTGTACACCCATGGCGAGGTCACATACAGGTGATGAGATGCAATCAATCGGATATTTGTGAAGCGTGCTACTCACCCATGACAGTCTCAAGGCAGTGGGTGGGTGGGCGAGGAGGGAGTCGTCGCACAGCTCCGTCTCACGCAAAGAGCCAGGTCTTGAGGCTCTTCCAGAAGGCTTGCAGAGTGGGTGAACGTCTGATGCTGAGCGGGAGTTCGTTCCAGGTCTTTGCAGATATGAACACACTTTAAGCTGTAGGTCTTGAAAAGAAGGAAATCCAAAAACACCATTACAAATTCTTTGACAAGCACAACTATATGCATGGTGCTTTAACCTCTGTGTCACCAGTAACAACAGCTACAACAGAGTCGCCTATGTCATCAATGTAAATCCTTTGAAAGGAAAAGGTGGCCAGAGGAAAACCTCCTATAAGGCAATGACTCTTTTCATCCCCTTCCTCGTTAGCTACTTCAGTAGGGGTAAGTGTTGCATATCACATGGAAAAGTGGAAAAATATAACCTACTGTGCAAAAGGGCTAAACTCTGAGCTTCAAGTGCCCTCCTCTGAACAGCCCTCTGAGAAAATCCTCTCAAAATATTAATGGAAAAGCAGGTAGAGGAGTGTGTCCCTCTTCATTAAAAAGAAAAGGGAATGTGTTCCTGTTACCTTCTGGTTGGGGGGAAAAAAAGAATCGAAGAAATAGTTCAGGCTCATCCTGGATCCTAGGAAGACAGACAGACAGACGAATAAAGAAAGAAAAATACAGGATATTGCCTTTGCACAAGAACTTATACAGTTGCATCAATCTTATTGTATGTGTGCCTTGGTCCTACAGGACATATACTGCCACATTTGTATTGCAGTGAAACATCAGAAGTTCGAGATTCATTATTTGGAAAGAACACTACCAGTAAAAAGTCCTATCATTCAACCTGAACCCAACCCCACAAATTGTTTTCCGTAGCAGTCCATTTGAGAAACCAAAAATATTCATACAGCTCTATCTGCTCAGCTCTGTTGTGTACGGACTGGAGTTGCAAGTCATCCACAACAGAAGTTTAAAACTTTCACTCCTTGGATTCAATACTGGATGCTCAAATCGCAAGTGTCTCCTTTGGAGCAGAGGCCCTCTTCTATTCATTTGAAGTGTCTCAAACTACTGACAGCAGCCAATCCGATTACATGCACAATATCTTCTCTGCTGGGAGAAATAGTGTCTTACATTTTTATAGTGCCTTATGCATGTCTTCACATGAGACCTATTCAGTAAATGTTAGAGGTTCAGTTTTGCCAGTATTGTGGCATTTGGGAATACAAACTCACTCTGTCTCAAACTGCAATTTATTCATTCCTTTGGTAGTGCCGATCGAGTGTGTTCTGAAAGCAGTGCCCTTCCATCGAGAGATCCCGACTCCTAGAGTTGTGGCAGATTCATTTCTTTCAGGATGGGGTGCTATTGTGAATCACCTTCACGTGCAGGACCAAGAAAGAAATGGTTTACCACAGCAATCCTTTAGAATTGAGAGCAGGCCATCTGGATATCAAGTATTTTCTTCCGTCTTTCAAGGCAAATTTCTTACTTTTTCTGACCAACAGTACAACGATGTACTCTTCATCTTTCTGTGATGGAAGTATGTCATGACTTCAGTTTCACTTCCCAGATGCTATATTGTCTAGATCATATCAACCTTGATAAATCAACCTTGATGTCTGTGCAAGTTCTTGGATATCTAGGAGCAGCTGTAAGCACAAAGCAGGGTATAGTTGTCTACTCATTTTCGGAAAAGCCATCCACTTCTGCTAATGCCTTCTACAACACATCAAGTCTCATCCGTGTTGGTTTTGATGGCCTTGTGCATCTGTCTGGCACTCAATGTACGTCTCCACATAAGATCTCTCCAACATTGCATGGAAGATCAGTGAGCTCAATGGAAAGACAACTGGGAAGACAAATTGATCCGATTTACCGAGGCTAAGGAGTCCTTCAAATGGTTCTGCAAATGGTCATTCTCCTGAAGGGAATCCTGTTTAATCAGGGCCTGCTTTGTCCCTGCATCCATAAGGGGGCTGGGAGCCCACCCGCAATATCTATCTGTTTATGGCTTGTGATCCCAGAAACAGCAGTTATATCACATAAATGTTTTGTGTGGAAAACAGTACATCTGACTTGGAAAGTATCCCTACTGTCCATAACAATGGACAGCCGTGCGATCCAGACAGATAGCATGACCACAGTGCACTACCTAAACAAGGAGGGTGGCATCAGATTCAAGGTGCTATGTCTGGAAGCACTGTCAATTCGACACAGGCTTCTAGTTAGGAAGTTAATGATAAAGGCAGTATACACCTCCCAGGTCTCCAGAATTGCCAAGCAGATCTGCTTTGTGGATACTTTGTAAGCAACCACAAATCGTTATTAGACAACTTTGTTTTGCTGAATATTTTTAAAGACTAGATTTCCTCAGATTTCTTTATACTTTTCCACTGCTCCATTGATCCCATCAGTGCTGATGACACAAACTTTTAAATGCCATAATGACAGTGGTTGTTTCCAGAACTGCTTGACCTGTCATTGAAAACACACAGAACGTTGCTGTGCAGGACTGAAGTTTTTATTGAGAATGCATGGGAAGATACTTCACCTCAACGTACAATCCTTGACTTTGGAAGCATGACCCTGTGGTCATAAAATATGGTCACCTAAATTTACCTCCGGATTACCTGAACATTCTCAAAAGCCACATGTCTATTTGCTAGAAGTTCCTATGCTGTTAAATAGGAAAGATTTGTAATTCAGGGTCTTAAAACTGATCATCGCCTAGCTTGTCAAGTAGATGTTGTTATTCGCTATCTTCTGTATTTGACATAATCACGTCTTCAGTTTGCATCTATAATAGTTTCTGTGGCTGCCGTCATGGCATACAGGAAAGTGCCTAAATAGAGATTGTTCCTCATGATTGCAGTAGTTGAAGACTTTCTGAGGAGTTTATAGAAAATATTTCCATCAAATCAAACAACATTTGTAGGGCGCACTACATACCTGTGAGGGTCTCAAGGTGTGGGGAGGGCATTATTGATCGAACAGCCAGGTCTTGAGTAGCCTCCTGAAGGTCAGCAGGTCTTGGGTCTGTCGTAGGTTCAGTGGGAGCGTGTTCCAGGTCTTGGCGAGGTGGGAGAAGGACCGCCCGCCGGTGGTTGTTCTTCGGATGCGCGGGACGGTGGCGAGTGCGAGGACGGCAGAGCGGAGCTGGCGGTTGGGTGTGTAGAAGGAAAGTAGTTTGTTGAGGTAGGCTGGGCCGGTCTTGTGGAGTGCCTTGTGTGCGTGGGTGAGGAGCTTGAAGGTGAATCTCTTGTTGACGGGCAGCCAGCGCAGGTTTCTCAGGTGGGGGGTGATGTGGCCGTGGCGTGGTACGTCTAGGTTCAGTCGTGACGAAGCGTTTAGGATGCGTTGCAGTCGTTTGATGAGCTTGGTCGGGGCTCCCGCGTAGAGGGCATTTCCATAGTCAAGTCTTCTGCTGACGAGGGCCTGGGTGACTGTTCTTCTTGTGTTTGACGGGATCCACCTGTAGATCTTGCGGAGCATGCGGAGGGTGTTGAAGCAGGAGGAGGAGATGGCGTTGACTTGCTTGGTCATGGAGAGCGTTGAGTCGAGGATGATTCCCAGTTTGCGTGCGTGGTCGGTGGGTGTCGGGGCTGTCACCAGTGCCGTCGGCCACCAGGAGTCGTCCCAGGCTGAAGGGTTGGAGCCGAGGATGAGGACCTCCGTTTTGTCCATGTCCATGTTCAGCTTCAGTCGGCTGGTCTTCATCCAGTCGGAGACGGCCTTCATTCCTTCGTGGAGGTCGTGCTGTCGGGCAACGTGTGCGAGCGGGGCCATGTAAATGCTGAACAGTGTCTGGCTGAGGGAGGAACCCTGGGGTACGCCGCAGATTATCTCGGAGGCTTCGAATCGGAATAGGGGGAGGCGGACGCTCTGTGTTCTGCCGGAGAGAAAGGAGGTGGGCCATTCCAGGGCTTTGTCTCGGATCCCTACGGCGTGGAGGCGTGCGCGTAGTGTGCGTTGGCAGACGGTTTCATTGAGCTCCCAGCAAGTGAGTTTCCTGAAGCATTAGAACCGCAGGCTGGAATCGAATGGAAAATCGCATGCCAGTAGTATGTTTGATGCGGTCCAGGAGGCCATTCACATTCCATGACATCCATTTATTGAGGGCATGGCAGAAGTCTGTGGCAATGCAGAACGGTATTGAGGTGAAACCCGGTTCGGAGCATGGATAGCAGAACCTGGGGTGGAGTGGTGGGGGAGGGTGCTTGGTGGGTCATGTGTAAGGTGTAGTGCAGGTGCTGAAAAAGCCAGTGGAGGATGCAATACAAACAAAACAAAAACCAATACCTCAAACTATTCCTAGTATTGATCTCCAACTCCCCCTCCCCCTACTTCCGCCCCTGAAGCATCTGTTGCACAA
The DNA here is from genome assembly GCF_964204655.1 of Triturus cristatus. Taxonomy (NCBI): domain Eukaryota; kingdom Metazoa; phylum Chordata; class Amphibia; order Caudata; family Salamandridae; genus Triturus; species Triturus cristatus. The sequence goes on along the minus strand of NC_140593.1, from coordinate 449,407,914 downwards.
ACTGGACCTTAGTGGAGGTACAGAAAACAAAAAAGGGGGGGGGGGGAATTAATGCAGAAGGCATGTAGTAAGCAGAGAAAGCCAAATGGACGCCCTTTTAGTAGGAAAGCTGTCTGGGTAAATGGAAAATACAGTTACCCAGAAGATGGATCATTCTCTGTGGGACAGAGCCGCCACCTCTTTATTTCCCAGGACCATGGAAGCATTCCTAGACAGGGTCTGACTGGGGAGTCTCTCCCTTGGGGTTCGCGTTGGAGAGACCTCACTTGGTCAGTGTGGGGCGCTCCAAGTCAGAACCCAATGAACCCCTCCGGCCATCATTGCGGTTACAATGTTTATAGGACGGAGTCCGCCACTTCTACTGAGGCCTCGGGGTGATTGATGGCACCTCAATGTAGCCCAACACTTGGGCTCGGCCGGTACGAAGCACGTGTGGATCTCTTCGCTCCTCAACCCACTCCCAGGCCTGCTCAGACGATTCGAAAAAGAAGGATTTAGATTGGAAGAGGTCTTTGCATTTTGCCTGGAAGAGGAGCACATTTTGGAGATTTAATGGCCAGTGTTTTTGCCTGACCTCTGTGAAGGAGTGGTGATGCTGCTGGACAGACGTGGTATAGTCCAGAAATAGCATAATGCGCATCTTCGGAAAACAAAGGTCGGATGCCCACAGGTCTCTCTGAGGATCGCATCCTGTCCCGAAAATGAAGGATCTTGGCGATCAAGGGGTACGCCGGAGCCCCGGGTGGGTGGGTCTATGGGCCTGTTCCACTGCGAACTAAGGTGAGAGTGTCAAGTCCAAGACCCATCAGCTAAACTAGTCCTCCTGGAATTTTGCAGCATCTGCTGTCTCTGAGCCCTCCAGGTTATTGCAGCGGGAGCGATTCTCTGCATCCTCTGCCCGCACCTTCAGGGCTACTGCCAAGGTAGAAGTCCGGCCACCTGCCCATTCAAGATGGAAACCTCTTCCTCCACGGAAGACATCCGGCACTCGGCCTCGTTGACTCGGCTGACATTTGTTGGTGAAAGAGCGCCACATCCATCTGGACTTCACCCACCCTGTTCTCCAGGGCCATTTTTGAGTCTTTTATGGTTGTGAGAATAGTGTCTATCAGGTTGTGCGTGTCCCAAAGTCTGCCACCCCTGAAATACCCCCAAACACCTGGGCCGCGCCTGAGCCATAGTCAATCTGTCCATTTTGCTTTGGGCCGGAGCAGGCGGTGGGGCTCCGTCCTTGCCCATTGTGGGGCTCTGTCCTTGCCTGTGGTGAGCAATAGGGGGACAAGTACCGAAGCCAGTGGGGAAGAGAATACTTTAATCTGGCTCGTTTACCATTAAACAGCACGAGAAGCCAGGGTGTGGCAGGTGGAGGAACTCGTGAAGATTTGCCGTGTGTGAGATGAGAATGAGGTGCAAGGGCGTCTCCCTCTGCCCTATTAGACCTTTGGCAGCACAAGCAGTCTACAGTAGCAGGACAGCTCCAAGCTGGATCATTCGACTGGGATGTCAAACTGGTTGAGGCGAGGCCCCCCGTTAGGGAGTAGCCTCCACAGTGGTAAAAAGGTCTTGGGGCAGGGGACGTCCTCACCCAGAAGTCCCCCCCACACCCCAACCCCTCTAATTCGCCGGGTGAGTCTACTAGGCCACAGTCACTCTTCAGTGCGGGGCAGGAGCGAGATGGGTCCCCCAAGGTGTAGTAAGGTCCCAGGCACTGCCTCAGAGGATGGTGGGGGCAGGATTGCAAGGGACAACACGTCAGTCAATCTCTTGCTAGTCTTGGCAGCAACACAGGACACACCCCAGGAAACCGGGGAAAGGAGGTGGGCCCTCCTCTGCAGCATTCTTGTCACTACAGCAAGCAGGGTGCTAATCCAAGGAGGGGGGTGGCCCTCCCCTAGCCCGCAAGCATCAGTATTCCAGTGGGGCGCACCGCAGCAGCTGAGACTCCCACAGGGCCTGTCCAGGTCTCTCAAGGGCCTCACACACGGCCGTGAGCCCCGCAAGGCACAAAGAAGTGGTCACAGTCCGGGATCAGGGAAGGCCCAACTGCAGCTGGGCTTTGCCTTCACGGGCTAGAACTGTCCCACCTCCCCAGGGTCCGCATGCAGCTGATTGGCCTCCGGGCTTCTGCAGGGCGGCCGCGTCCTTAGGGCAAGTCGACCTCGCCCCTCCTGTCCTCCTCCGGCCCTACTCACCAGGTAAGGTGGTGGCATCCATGGCTGAACCCAAGACTGCAGCACGGGACCCGCGGCAATGCTGTGTACGCACTTCCTTGGCGGTTTCAGCTCTCCCGTGCCGACCATAGTCTTAGCTGGGGCACTGGAGGGAACGGCAGAGCGTTGGCAGTTTCTTTCCCCAGAGAGGATCGTGGCATATGGCAAAGGGATCAGGAGCAGCCTCAAGCTGTGACCCCCCCTCCCAAAAAAGAAGATATTCAAGTATGTTATTTTGTATTTATGGTGCTAAATCATTCCAAAGTCCGGTGTATCAGTCTACAGTTATTTTCACAGGTATGATTTAGCCCTGTTTGGCTTGCAATGACCCTCTGCAGAGTCTTCACCTTGAACTTCTGAAATCTCCTTTAACCAGAAATCCCCAAAAGCTACAGTTTCTAAAACTATTACACCTTCACCCCATAAGGATCTGTTTCTTGGGATTCTAATTGGTTTAGTTACTTCTCATGATAATTTCTGAATCATCAGCAGTATTTTATTGTTTAGGCCGTGAAAGACTTCTAGGCAAAATATGGTGCAATTCAAATGATATAGTCCAGTATTTATGAAATCTTCGCAAAAGTGACAAATTATTGACCTCATCCAGTCTTTCTCATAAGTATGGTGTGTAAAACTGCACTGGTGACTAAACAGAATATTTTTGTACACCCATGGCAAGGTCACATACAGGTGATGAGATGCAATCAATCGGATATTTGTGAAGCGTGCTACTCACCCATGACGGTCTCAAGGCAGTGGGTGGGTGGGCGAGGGGGGAGTCGTCGCACAGCTCCGTCTCACGCAAAGAGCCAGGTCTTGAGGCTCTTCCAGAAGGCTTGCAGAGTGGGTGAACGTCTGATGCTGAGCGGGAGTTCGTTCCAGGTCTTTGCAGATATGAACACACTTTAAGCTGTAGGTCTTGAAAAGAAGGAAATCCAAAAACACCATTACAAATTCTTTGACAAGCACGACTATATGCATGGTGCTTTAACCTCTGTGTCACCAGTAACAACAGCTACAACAGAGTCGCCTATGTCATCAATGTAAATCCTTTGAAAGGAAAAGTTGGCCAGAGGAAAACCTCCTATAAGGCAATGACTCTTTTCATCCCCTTCCTCGTTAGCTACTTCAGTAGGGGTAAGTGTTGCATATCACATGGAAAAGTGGAAAAATATAACCTACTGTGCAAAAGGGCTAATCTCTGAGCTTCAAGTGCCCTCCTCTGAACAGCCCTCTGAGAAAATCCTCTCAAAATATTACTGGAAAAGCAGGTAGAGGAGTGTGTCCCTCTTCATTAAAAAGAAAAGGGAATGTGTTCCTGTTACCTTCTGGTTGGGGGGAAAAAAAGAATCGAAGAAATAGAAATAGTTCAGGCTCATCCTGGATCCTAGGAAGACAGACAGACAGACAGACAGACGAATAAAGAAAGAAAAATACAGGATATTGGCTTTGCACAAGAACTTATACAGTTGCATCAATCTTATTGTATGTGTGCCTTGGTCCTACAGGACATATACTGCCACATTTGTATTGCAGTGAAACATCAGAAGTTCGAGATTCATTATTTGGAAAGAACACTACCAGTAAAAAGTCCTATCATTCAACCTGAACCCAACCCCACAAATTGTTTTCCGTAGCAGTCCATTTGAGAAACCAAAAATATTCATACAGCTCTATCTGCTCAGCTCTGTTGTGTACGGACTGGAGTTGCAAGTCATCTACAACAGAAGTTTAAAACTTTCACTCCTTGGATTCAATACTGGATGCTCAAATCGCAAGTGTCTCCTTTGGAGCAGAGGCCCTCTTCTATTCATTTGAAGTGTCTCAAACTACTGACAGCAGCCAATCCGATTACATGCACAATATCTTCTCTGCTGGGAGAAATAGTGTCTTACATTTTTATAGTGCCTTATGCATGTCTTCACATGAGACCTATTCAGTAAATGTTAGAGGTTCAGTTTTGCCAGTATTGTGGCATTTGGGAATACAAACTCACTCTGTCTCAAACTGCAATTTATTCATTCCTTTGGTAGTGCCGATCGAGTGTGTTCTGAAAGCAGTGCCCTTCCATCGAGAGATCCCGACTCCTAGAGATGTGGCAGATTCATCTCTTTCATGATGGGGTGCTATTGTGAATCACCTTCACGTGCAGGACCAAGAAAGAGATGGTTTACCACAGCAATCCTTTAGAATTGAGAGCAGGCCATTTGGATATCAAGTATTTTCTTCCGTCTTTCAAGGCAAATTTCTTACTTTTTCTGACCAACAGTACAACGATGTACTCTTCATCTTTCTGTGATGGAAGTATGTCATGACTTCAGTTTCACTTCCCAGATGCTATATTGTCTAGATCATATCAACCTTGACAAATCAACCTCGATGTCTGTGCAAGTTCTTGGATATCTAGGAGCAGCTGTAAGCACAAAGCAGGGTATAGTTGTCTACTCATTTTCGGGAAAAGCCATCCACTTCTGCTAATGCCTTCTACAACACATCAAGTCTCATCCGTGTTGGTTTTGATGGCCTTGTGCATCTGTCTGGCACTCAATGTACGTCTCCACATAAGATCTCTCCAACATTGCATGGAAGATCAGTGAGCTCAATGGAAAGACAACTGGGAAGACAAATTGATCCGATCTACCGAGGCTAAGGAGTCCTTCAAATGGTTCTGCAAATGGTCATTCTCCTGAAGGGAATCCTGTTTAATCAGGGCCTGCTTTGCCCCTGCATCCATAAGGGGGCTGGGAGCCCACCCGCAATATCTATCTGTTTATGGCCTGTGATCCCAGAAACAGCAGTTATATCACATAAATGTTTTGTGTGGAAAACAGTACATCTGACTTGGAAAGTATCCCTACTGTCCATAACAATGGACAGCCGTGCGATCCAGACAGATAACATGACCACAGTGCACTACCTAAACAAGGAGGGTGGCATCAGATTCAAGGTGCTATGTCTGGAAGCACTGTCAATTCGACACAGGCTTCTAGTTAGGAAGTATACACCTCCCAGGTCTCCAGAATTGCCAAGCAGATCTGCTTTGTGGATACTTTGTAAGCAACCACAAATCGTTATTAGACAACTTTGTTTTGCTGAATATTTTTAAAGACTAGATTTCCTCAGATTTCTTTATACTTTTCCACTGCTCCATTGATCCCATCAGTGCTGATGACACAAACTTTTAAATGCCATAATGACAGTGGTTGTTTCCAGAACTGCTTGACCTGTCATTGAAAACGCACAGAACGTTGCTGTGCAGGACTGAAGTTTTTATTGAGAATGCACGGGAAGATACTTCACCTCAACGTACAATCCTTGACTTTGGAAGCATGACCCTGTGGTCATAAAATATGGTCACCTAAATTTACCTCCGGATTACCTGAACATTCTCAAAAGCCACATGTCTCTTTGCTAGAAGTTCCTATGCTGTTAAATAGGAAAGATTTGTAATTCAGTGTCTTAAAACTGATCATCGCCTAGCTTGTCAAGTAGATGTTATTCACTATCTTCTGTATTTGACATAATCACATCTTCAGTTTGCATCTATATTAGTTTCTGTGGCTGCCGTCATGGCATACAGGAAAGTGCCTAAATAGAGATTGTTCCTCATGATTGCAGTAGTTGAAGACTTTCTGAGGAGTTTATAGAAAATATTTCCTTCAAATCAAATCAAATCAAATAACATTTGTAGAGCGCACTACATACCTGTGAGGGTCTCAAAGTGTGGGGAGGGCATTATTGATCGAACAGCCAGGTCTTGAATAGCCTCCTGAAGGTCAGCAGGTCTTGGGTCTGTCGTAGGTTCAGTGGGAGCGTGTTCCAGGTCTTGGCGAGGTGGGAGAAGGACCGCCCGCCGGTGGTTGTTCTTCGGATGCGCGGGACGGTGGCGAGTGCGAGGTCGGCGGAGCGGAGCTGGCGGTTGGGTGTGTAGAAGGAAAGTAGTTTGTTGAGGTAGGCTCGGCCGGTCTTGTGGAGTTCCTTGTGTGCGTGGGTGAGGAGCTTGAAGGTGATTCTCTTGTTGACGGGCAGCCAGTGCAGGTTTCTCAGGTTGGGGGTGATGTGGCCGTGGCGTGGTACGTCGAGGATCAGTCGTGACGAAGCGTTTAGGATGCGTTGCAGTCGTTTGATGAGCTTGGTCGGGGCTCCCGCGTAAAGGGCATTTCCATAGTCAAGTCTTCTGCTGACGAGGGCCTGGGTGACTGTTCTTCTTGTATCTGACGGGATCCACCTGTAGATCTTGCGGAGCATGCGGAGGGTGTTGAAGCAGGAGGAGGAGATGGCGTTGACTTGCTTGGTCATGGAGAGCGTTGAGTCGAGGATGATTCCCAGTTTGCGTGCGTGGTCGGTGGGTGTCGGGGCTGTCCCCAGTGCCGTCAGCCACCAGGAGTCGTCCCAGGCTGAAGGGTTGGAGCCGAGGATGAGGACCTCCGTTTTGTCCATGTCCATGTTCAGCTTCAGTCGGCTGGTCTTCATCCAGTCGGCGACGGCCTTCATTCCTTCGTGGAGGTTGGCTTTGGCGGTGAGGGGGTACTTGGTGAGGGAGAGGATCAGTTGAGTGTCGTCGGCGTAGGAGATTATGTTGAGGTCGTGCTGTCGGGCAACGTGTGCGAGCGGGGCCATGTAAATGCTGAACAGTGTCTGGCTGAGGGAGGAACCCTGGGGTACGCCGCAGATGATCTCGGAGGCTTCGAATCGGAATAGGGGGAGGCGGACGCTCTGTGTTCTGCCGGAGAGAAAGGAGGTGATCCATTCCAGGGCTTTGTCTCGGATCCCTACGGCGTGGAGGCGTGTGCGTTGGCAGACGGTGTCAAAGGCGGCGGAGAGGTTCAGGAGGATGAGAGCCGCGGTCTCACCGTTGTCCAGCAGTATCCTGATGTTGTCGTGGCGGCGATGAGGGCGGTCTCGGTGCTGTGGTTGCTGCGGAACCCTGACTGGGAAGCGTCCAGGATTCTGTTATCTTCGAGGTATTAGGTTAGCTGTCTGTTAACGATCTTCTTGATGGCCTTGGCCGGGAACGGGAGCAGAGAGACGGGCCGGAAGTTCTTGAGGTCTCTAGGGTCTGCCTTGGGTTTTTTGAGTGGTGCCCTTTTTCCTGTGGGGACACTCTAAATTAATAGGTCTTCCAATCGAGCCTGTACTTAAGGCCTCATTGCATCACTTTTCCTGGAGGGTATTTATTTGTTAGAAGCAATTACATTGGGGGGGGGTCAGTGAACTTCAGGCATAATTGGCTATAAACGTATGCCGTGTTCCACCACAATAGAGTAATCTTGAGTATACATCCTACGTTTCTGCTTAAGATAGTCCAAAAAAAAATGTTTTCTGCTTGTAACATTAGCAACGCCTGTACTCCAGTGGAGAATTTTGAGATTTTACTTGGATAGGACAAAAGACCTGTACATAACTAGTCAGCTTTTGTCACTTATAAACCTTTCTGTATTGGAATGCCTTCCTTTAAACAAGTTATTACAGGATGAATACTTGGCTGTGTAGTTTGCTGTTTCCAGTAGCGAACAAACCACTTCAGGAAGTTTAAAGGATCAGTCTAGATGAAGAAAGGCAGTTACATCTACCTAATTGAGAAATGTTCCCGCCGGGGAACCAATGTAAAGTAACCACATGAATGTCTACTGATATTTTACTTAACATTACTGTTTATATGAAGAAAAGACCGTTTCTATCCAAATCAGGACCCCCTTAGAATTTTTTTACTATTATTGTATTAAATAGGCATTTTTTAAATATGTCTAGACTTATTTAAACATTGGCAGTTAAGTTCTGTTACCGTTTTAAAAATGCAATCCAGTACATGATTGCCAAACATGCTATTCTGGTCAGACAATCCTTACTAACTTGTAAAAGTGTCAACAGTGTGATTATTAGGGAAATGGGGGTGGAATTTTGAAACATATTTGGAGTCATTTCCTTTTTGACACATACTCCCAGCTAGGATATAAATGACAAAATATGTCAGTGATGGCCCATTACTGAGTGGCTTCCTGCCGCTCATTTGTTTCTACTTATAACAAAGTACTATTATCACCAAAATGCTGCTTCTGGCCAAGAGCCTGCCCCCCCCCACTTCCCCCAACACCCCCGGATAACTTGAGGCTCCCCCACCCCCCATTTTGAACACCCTTGGTCTAGAGGGTCCGGTTGCTAATGAGATAATGTTTCTAATTTTAGGTCTTGCTTAAAACACCACATGCACCGTTTCTTTTAAGACATTTTGTTAGTAAGTAATATTTTTATTTGGTTCTAAAAATAAAACCATAAAAGACACAGCAGTCATAGATAAAGTGCAGAATCTGGATTACACCGAGTCAGACATGCAACAACGCTGATATTAAATACAGAGTATGAACCAGGTTGAAAGAAAACACGCCTCACTGATAGTACTGTGTGGGAATTGCTGGAAACTTGCTGGGGAATTTAAACGGAGGGCAACTCTTTTTTTAACTTGAATTTTCACCGCATTGTATGTTTTTAATCTGACTGTAACGGAGCTGTTTTTAATGCTCCTCTAGGGCTTATAACTATGCTGTAGGTCACCGTTCTAGTTGATTGTAACCTGCCACACCCCCCTCACTTGATCCCGCGTACTCGGGCTCAATAGGAGCCGAGGACGCGAGCGCGCAGCGGACGCCTCACTGATAGTACTGTGTGGGAATTTCTGGAAACTTGCTGGGGAATTTAAACGGAGGGCAACTCTTTTTTAACCTGAATTTTCGCCGCATTGTATGTTTTTAATCTGACTGTAATGGAGCTGTGTTCAATGCTCCTCTAGGGCTTAAAACTACGGTGTAGGTCACCGTTCTAGTTGATTGTAACCTGCCACACCCCCTCACGTGATCCCGTGTACTCGGGCTCATTAGGAGCCAATGACGCGAACGCGCAGCGGACGCGCCACGAGCTCGCTGAAGGCGCGCTCAAGGCAAGCCCTTCTGCGCCCGTCCGCGCCAGAACGGGTCCAGGGTCAGGACCCCTGCCAGTTCTAAGATTATTTACTCACATGATCGACTCATGAATTTGAAAATAGAGGTACCGCACAACTCCCTACACTCTATGAGCTGTGACACGCCCTTCTCACAATGTCCTCATTGCGGCTATGGAAGGGCTCATCGCCAAGGTGGACATGAATCCTTATTGGAGGAAACATAATTTAAAATGTTCCTTCTCAACTGCCGCTCCCTTGTTAAACATTCAGTGGAAATCCACATGCTAATGGAAGAGGAAAAGCCAGATATCTTATTTCTTACCGAGACTTAGCTAGACAAAGACTCGGACTATGTCATTTCTGAAACTCTTCCTCCCCATTATTTGATTCAGAGGCAAGATCGAAAATGTGGGCGCGGAGGAGGCAGTGCCATTATTTTCAACGAAGAATTTAAATGCCGCTTCTCAAATAGCCCTATATTGGAGTGTGAGAGCATTTTGTTTTCAATCCAACTATCCCCTACATCTACCTTCTCAGGTATACTACTTTACCGCCCGCCTGGCTCGACTACTTCTTTCTGTCAAGTTTTGATAGATATTGTAACTAAATTTGCCAGTTCTCTACCCAACTTTACGGTGCTGGGAGATTTTAACATTCATTTTGACAAAATGAAACACCCCCAAATAACAGAGCTTGTTGAGGGATTAGAGACCTTTCAGTTCTTTCAAAAAGTCTTGGGACCCACACACATTAAAAATCATCTTTTGGACCCCATTGTTTCTAACATCCAGTCTCTGACTGCGTCCCAACCTATTCCCCTTCCTTGGACTGATCATTTCCTGATCCCTTTTTTATGGGTCAGGCGGGAATCAAAACTGGTAGTGCCGAACATAAAAAAGTCTATTCGTACTTGGACAACTCTCTCTTCGAATACGTGGGAAAGTGAACTGGAACTCACCCGTCCCCCACTGCATTCTAATCCTATAATGGCCAATTACATTTTCAATAATTGGCTGGAGTCTTCATTAAACAAAGTTTTGCCCAAAAAAAAGATACAGGTGAAACCGGGCTCTAAAAAGAATCCGTGGTTTTCCCCAGAACTTAGAAAACTCAAACAAGAGTGTAAAAGATGTGAAAGGCAATGGAGGAAAGGCTTTTTACTGACCAACAGAACTAAATATAGCAATGCTATTAGAGCTTATAAAATCGAGATTAAATCTGCGCAAAGTATTTTTTTCCATGAAAAAATAACATCTGCAGCCAACTCTCCGAGGGAAATCTTTCAGATTGCAAAATCTCTCTTGGCACTCCCCTCTCCCTGTCCTATTCGGGAGAATGTTCAATCTTGGTGTAATCAGAATCAGATGGCAAACTTTTTCTCAGAAAAAATTCAAACTATCTATAAATCTTTTCCTCGGAAGGTAGATGTACATCTGCCCCGCCAAATGGAGTCAAAGATAGAACAGCCTCTCCTGGTAGAACTTCCTTTGGTAGATGAGGGAATTCTCACTCATCTTAAATCTGGCTCCCCCTCTGACCCTGCCCCTCCTACTGCTCTTTTCAAAATTAGGAAAACTATTTTATCAGCTCTGGTCGAACTTATTAATGCCTCATTTCACACAGGTATTGTACCTCCCCTGTGGAAAAAGGCAATGGTTAGGGCCTTGTTGAAAAAACCCAACCTAAATTTGGAAGATTGGTCGAATTACAGACCCATATCTCTACTCCCCGGTGTCTGTAAAATTGCAGAGAAGCATGTCAACTCTGTGCTATCTAGCTTCCTTGAAAAGAACGCCTTGCTGCATTCTTCGCAGACCGGCTTTAGAGCAAAACAGGGCACCGAGACCGCTCTTTTGTCGGTGGTGGAGGAAGCCAGGAAGATCTTAGATAACGAAGGCTGCGCTGCAATTATTTTACTAGACCTCAGCGCAGCCTTCGATACTGTGAACCACTCACTTCTGATTAAACGCCTCCAAGACATTGGGGTCAAGGGTGCTGTACTGAAATGGCTCAGCTCTTTCTTGGAAGGCAGAGTCTTCTCCGTTTTTGCGGATGACTGCATCTCTGACCCAGTACCGTTTTCGTGTGGAGTCCCCCAGGGCTCAGCACTAAGCCCCACTTTGTTCAACGTCTACCTGAGTTCACTGGCGAGCATTGTTACCCCGTTTGGGGTGCACATTGTCACCTATGCAGATGATACTCAGCTAGTCGTCTCCTTGAACAATGATGACAACTCAGGAGGGGCTCTCACGGTATGTCTGGAGAGAGTGGGTAACTGGTTGGAGGCATCCTTCCTGAAGCTTAATGGAGCAAAAACGAAGGTTATGTTTCTCGGTAAAGCAACATCTATAACCATTGAATCTTGGTGGCCGGTAAGCCTTGGACCCCCACCTACCCCTAAAAAAAACATAAAAAGTTTAGGAATCGTGTTAAATACCAATCTTGACCTTAAGGATCAGGCACGAAAAGTTGCAGGTACCTGTTATGGTCTTCTGCGGATGATCAGGAGGATTCTCCCCCTGCTCCCTTTTTTGGCTAGAAGAATACTGGTACAGGCACTTATCCTGTCTAGGTTGGACTATGCAAATGCCATTTACCTTGGAGCCCCGCTGTCTACTACTAAAGTCTTGCAGACTGTACAAAATTGTGCAGCTCGACTTTTGCTGAATATTCCGAAACGTCTATCAGCTAGATCGGCACTCTCCTCATTACACTGGCTCCCCATTCAGGACAGGATTACATTTAAAGCTATGTGTATCATACAAAAATCTTTGACTGGGAAAGGTTCTATGTTGATTGAGGCCATGATGCACCCTTATCAACCACAAAGAACTTTAAGATCAGAGGGCAAATATTTGTTGACAGTTCCTAGAGTAAAACGCACCAGATGTGGAGGCCATAGGTTCTCCTATTGTGGGGCGAAACTCTGGAACATGGCCCCCCTGCATATCTGGTCTCAAATCAACCATGTTCTTTTTCGTGAACAGCTAAAAACCCTACTTTCCCATGAATTATTATTGATGACTAGAGTGTCCGTTAGCGCGGGGATGCCTCCGGGTAACCAGGCGCTTTACAAATGTTCTTTCATTCATTCATTCAAAATGAAATCGTAGGAAGGGTAAAGTGCAAAGCAGAGACAGTACGGTGTACAATATTATAATTTCCACTCAACAAGATTATTTATGAAAACTGATTACATGAAAACATTAAAACCAAAATCAATGGGACCCAATTCAGGTAATGCGTTTAACATGCTGAGTCGTGGCCATGAGGTAAAATGTGGTTTAAGACTACACATGTCAGGTGAACAGAGAACAGGAGACGATAAAGCTGGTGTGATTACATCTGAATTCTAACCAGCACAAACTTCCTCTATCTAGTGTCCACTATGCTATCTAGAGTACCATGATAATACAAAAAGATTGTGATTAATCCAGCAGTGCTCTCCTGTGGTACATACAAACAAAGCCAAGATTCAAGTGCAGTTACAAGGAACATGTAAAAAAAGATAAAAATAAACACACAACCAAGGGCTAAAGATATCCAGAAAAATATCAGGGTAACCTAATGATTTAAGACTGGGGCCATAACCTTGATCAGAGCTAGGCCTCTTGGATCTTAAAGTTCAGGGCCTTGAAAATCTGGAATCAAAATCTTTTCCTTGGGTTGGTGTAGAACAGACAAAAAAAACAAAATGGATGACAGACTGCAAGGAGAGATTGTCACATTCACAAGGCCCGAGGGAGCCGGTGGCGGACCATCTCCTCGGAAAGCTAATAGGTTGCAGAAGTTGTTTTGTCTGAACCTGATTACCAGCTGGCAGTGATATGCATTAGTCACCCAAACTAGGTAAGGCTCTATCGAAGTTTCAGTTTTTATCAGGCAGTGAGCACGAACAGCAGGTTTCTGCAGTTTGAAACCCTCCCTTGCCAAATTAGACTGCAGTAAGAAATTTTGCTTCACCCATGTATAATCAGCCTTTGTTATCTTCTCAGGGCATAGGAACAGACCAGGGCTCCCAATTGAAAATAATTGATGCTTGCTATAATACAACCAAGGGATTGCTCTAACATTGTCCAAAGCAAGACAGTCCATAATGATCAGCCTGTTCAAGGCTGGCTCACACTTAACCCATAGTAGAATCCAAGGTAGCAGGGGCCTTAGTGTAATAGTATCTAGGATATACCTCAGGTCCAGCTCCTCATGAATGGGTAAGGTTGAGATGCTCTGCAGAAAAACTATTCTCCTAGAGCAGTCCCGATACCCCCAAGTGTCACTGCCGTAACAAGTGGCAGAGATACATTTGGCCTGATAAAGATGGAGGAGGGCCCTAAATGGTTGCTTCCCCAGCCTGGCACTAAAATCCAATACTGACCCCCCAGGAGCGGGACAGCAAGAGTCTTTTGGAAGTGAGTAAGGGGCCCCATGTATTTTTGTCATCTAACAGGATACACAAATAGTTTAAGGTGTGAGTTTGGGTAATCTTTGGATTATTGCAAAAAAGGTCTTTTTGCTTGACTGGTTTGGCCCCAGCGACCATTATGTAAGATTTGTAACTGTTGATCAAGAGACCAAGGCTAGTCATAAATACAGAGGAGGAGTTAAGCAATGACTGGCACCCGAATGCAGATCTTGACATTAGGACGTCATCATCTGCGTATAGCGAAGCTAGTAGAAATCAGGCATCAATGTGAGGGGCATTGCATTGTTTACCCACCTCCTCCTGAAGATTTATGTAAATGGTGAAAAGAAAAGGGGCCAATAAAAATCCCTGCCTAACACTTTGAATAATAGAGAAAGGCAGGGGCGTGGCCAAGTAAGATGGCTGACTGGTAGTGCACCGAGTCAGCTCCGGCCCCACGGACTCCTGTAAGCGGCTAGACGGGGGCTCTGGACTGGCGCACTGCGGGGAAAACACCCGCGGGACACTTGTGGAGGCGAATGGACAGGCGGTGAGGATGTGGCGGCCCCGTTGCGGCTAGAAAGCGAGCACTGACCCGGGAGCAGCGAACGCGCAAAATGGCGGCGGAGGGCCGCGACCGATCGCCGAGCGGCGGCCCACCCGGGCTCAGGGGAGTGATTGGAGGCTTGTCGCGATGACCGCGCAGCGGGAGTGACCCCCGCGGCTGGAGGGAGGCTGATCTTGCCGGCGCCGAAAGGAGGGACAGCGCGCGGCGCCACCTTGCCGTGGGACTCGCGCGAGGAAGCGGAGATTGCGGCCACCACGGCGCTCATGAGGAGGGACGGCTGGCCGACGGGAGACGAGTGGTGCACCCTGACGAAGACCGATGCAGGCCAAGATGGCGGCCAAGTAAGACATTTGCCAGCATCGGGGGAGCCTCCATTGCTCTGGTTCTCTGGCGCGCTGGGTGTGCAGGGCGCTTTGTGATGTAGGGGCTGGTCTGTGCTGGAGAGGGCTCTCTGAGGCACGGCCCGTGGGACCAGCTGAGCGTCTGGAGGCGGCAGGCGGGGACAAGTCGGTCCCTGCTCCAGCTTCCGGGGTCTTGGTGGCCGAGCAGTGGAGGTCGGTCGCAACGGGGCCATAGGATTGGTGGTGGCGACGGCGCGAGGCACGGAGGGGACGGTCTGATGGGGAGGGCGTCCCTTGCGCCCCCGACAAAAAAGGTGCCGAAGCCACAGGAAAACCGCGTGGCAAAGTACTTCCAGGCGCTCTCCAGCACCACAGACGAGGGAGGCCCGGGCGGAGGAGACAGCATGGCCTTGACGAAGGACGACCTAGTGGCCACGCTCCGGGACTTCAAGAGGGATCTTTGTGGTGAACTTAAACGGTACCTCCACGCCAGCCTGGACCAACTGCGTGGGGACCTAACGGAGAAGCTCGGTGATCTGCGCCGCGATGTGGACGCCGTGGGGTCTCGAATCCTGGAGGTGGAGGAGAAGGTGCAAACCCTGGATAGCGCCACTCAGGCTTCCCGGACGGAGTGCTCGGAGCTCCGCGCTCAGCTGGTGCAGTCTGCCCTGAAGCTAGAGGACTTGGAGGATCGTTCCCGGAGGGAGAATATACGGGTGAGAGACTTGGAAGAGGGCGCAGAGGGTTCGGACCTAGAGGCGTTTGTTATTGGCCTCTTTGGGGAGGTGGTGAACAGGCCAGACCTGAAAATACAACTGGACCGGGTGCACAGGGTCGGACCACCGGTTCGCGGCGAACGCCGGAGACCTAGGGATGTTCTGGCAAAGCTGCACGCCTTCCCAGTCAAGGAGCCCATCCTGGAAGCGGCTAGGAAGAAGAAGGAGGTCTCGTTCCAGGGCTACAGCTGCTCTCTATATCATGACTTGTCGCAGGCCACCCTAGTGCGACGACAGCAGCTCCGCCCGGTGACCAGCAAACTCAGGGAGGACAATGTGCGCTATCGTTGGACCTATCCCTTCGGGCTCAGCTTTGAACGGCAAAATCAACGACACCACATCACAGAATTGGGGGAGGGGCTGCGTATCCTGGGCCTCCCTACGGAACCGGTGGAAGGAGGAGGCCCGGGGCCGTCCGGAGCAGTGGCAGTCGGCTCACAGGGAAAGCAGTGGCGCAGGGCACATCGCCAGCGAGGAGGGCCCCACCGTGAGTAGAGGTCGCGTGCTGGAGGTACGGGATTCACCGGGATGCAGTTCAGGAGCGACCGCGGGGGGTCCTCCAGCCGGGAGGGACGCGAATACCCGAGCGGCGAGGCCAGGTGGATGGTGACGGGACTGCGACGAATCAGGAGAGAGGTGCGGCAGTCTCCACATGGACACTGAGGTTACATGGACACTGAGGTTTTTGTTTTTCTCTAGAGCCCTTTGTCTGGCACACATGTTGTAGATGCTCTGCCGGTTGCGGAGCAAGTTGATGAGGTTAGGAGTTCGATGGGGCGGGGTCTTGGTTACATTCCCTGGAACTACCCAAGGTTCTTGGGGTTCCATGGTCGGGTCTTTGTGGTGGGGGGGAGCGGGCGGAGGGGAGGGGGGGACGTAGGGGGGTCGGGGCGGGGGGGGAGGGTGAAAGGGGTAGGCTGCAACGACGACTTGGTGAGGGTCTAGGGAGGGGCAGCAAGGCATCAGAAGGGGGGGCCGAGGGGCAGAGGCGGAGAGGCGCTGAGGTCTGGTATAGTTGGATCCCACAACACGGGGCGGAGAGGGGGGTTCTCACTCACTTAAGATGGTGACGTGGGCTACATGGAACGTGAAGGGCTTGAACGCACCCCAGAAGAGACAGCAGGTCCTGAAGTACATTGTTGATCGGCAGGTTAAGGTAGTTGCTCTGCAGGAAACGCACCTTACAAGGGAGGATGTGGGTAGGCTCAAGCATAGGGCATTCCCGCAGATTTTTCACTCAGCGGCCAACACCAAACATAATGGGGTGGCGATACTGTTCCATAGCTCCACACCCTTTCAAGTCGTGGATACACACAGAGACAAGGAGGGGAGGTGGCTCATGCTCAAGGGGCGGCTTCAGGGCCAACTATGCACAATTGTGGTCGTGTATGCTCCGAACACGGGACAGGCGGTGTTCACAGCGCGCATGTTGGGGTCCCTGGGCGGGTTCGCGGAGGGCCCCATCATTCTGATGGGGGACTTTAACTGCCTGTGGGATGGCCTCCTGGACGGCTCCCACGCTACGGGGGGTCAGGTCATCAGTGTTTTCCAAGCGAGTCAAGGATCGCTTCGATTCCCTGGGTCTGCGAGATGGGTGGCGGGCTCTCCACGAGACGGCAAAGGATTATACTTTCTATTCCCATGTTCACCGGACTTACACTCGAATAGACTACATTTTCATTAGCCAAGCATTAGTGGGGAAGGCGACGGGGCGCAGTTTCTCCCCATCTCGGTCTCAGACCATGGGATGGTTCTATTGGAGCTCCAGTGGGGGGTACGGGGACGCGGCAGATGGTACTTTCCGGGGGCCCTCCTGCGAGATCAGGTGCGGAGGGTGGAGCTGACCGAGGCCATAGGGGAGTACTTCCAGGGCAACCCACCTGAAGACACCTCATATCAGAACACGTGGGACGCGTTCAAGGCGGTGATGAGGGGCAAATGCATCCAACTACAGGCGTCGCTGCGGAGACAACAGGCACTGGAGCGGGAGGCACTAGAGGAAGAACTCCGGGGGTTGGAGGGCAGACACAAAGATAAGCCCACTCGCGACCTACAGCGACGACTCACGGCGGTGCGGGGTAAATTGCGGGCGATTTACAGCGCCAGGGCGGAATATACATTGCTGAGGCTTCGGCGCGCTGGGTATGAACAGGGGGACAAGGTGGGTTCTCAGTTGGCTCGAAAGCTCCGAATTCAGCGTGCGAAATCCTATGTGGGAGGCATTCGGGTAGGACCAGACCAGGTCACACACGAGGAGGCGGCGAAGACTAGAGCCTTTAGGGATTTCTATGGCGAGCTGTATGGGGGGGACCCGCTGGCGCAAGACGTACAAGCGGCGTATCTCGATGGGGTGGAGTGCCCCCAGCTATCAGCGCTGGACCGGGAGCGGCTGGACGAACCTATCTCTGAGGAGGAAGTGCGGAATGCCATGAAGCGTCTCAAGCTCCACAAGGCGCCTGGGCCCGACGGCTATACCGCTCACTTCTATAAGCACTTTGTAGACGAGCTAACCCCGCATCTGACGGCTCTGTTTCGGGCGGTGGCGAAAGAGGCACGAGTGTCCAAGTCGATGGCGGAGGCGGTGATTACGGTCCTGCCTAAACCGGGCAAGGACCCGCAGGTTTGTGCGTCATACCGCCCCATAGCACTTCTGAACCTAGATGCCAAGCTCTACTCCATGATCTTAGCTAGCCGCCTGGATGACCTGCTACCTCGATTGATCCACCCGGACCAATCGGGCTTCATTAAAGGGCGCCAGACGCACGATAATATATGGCGTACAATCCACCTTATCGAGAAAACATCCCGATTCAAGATTCCAGCTGTGCTGGTCGAGTTGGACGCCGAAAAAGCGTTCGACCGCGTGGATTGGCCCTTCCTCTTCTTGACCTTGCGAAAATTTGGGTTCGGGGACGCTTTCATGGAGATGGTACGAGCTAACTACTACCATCCTTCCGCTAGAGTGGTAGTCAACGGGACACCTTCCGAGCCCTTCCTACTGACTAGAGGTACTAGACAGGGGTGCCCGCTGTCCCCTCTGCTCTTCGCCCTCAGCATAGAGCCACTTGCCATTCGGATGAGGGAAAATGCATCCATTAAAGGGATACGGTTTGGCGGGGAGGACCACAAAATCTCCCTCTTCGCGGATGATATTCTGCTGACTCTGGGGGAGCCTCATGTCTCTCTCCCCGCGGTGCGGGGGGAGCTGAGGGACTTCGAGAAAGTGGCGGGTTTTAAGGTCAACATGACCAAGTCATACATACTCAATCTCACACTCTCGAGAGCGGAGGTGGCCTCGCTCAAATCCCAGACGACGCTCTCATGGGCTCAACACTCGCTACAATATCTAGGGGTGCAGCTTACGCCGACGGTTTCGGGGCTGTATGGGGCCAACTACACCACAGTTTTGCCGCACTTGAGGGAGGAGCTGAGGCGGTGGACGCCCTTGTATATATCCTGGTTGGGGCGAATCAACGCGGTGAAGATGATGGTGCTGCCCCGGGTTCTCTACTTGTTTCAGGCCTTGCCGATCCCGCTGGAGAAAGCATTTCTTCCGCAGCTGAAGATGATGATCACTAAGTTTGTGTGGCAGGGAGGGAGGGCCCGGCTCCCTTTTACGGTGCTTCGGAAACAGAGGGCGGACGGAGGGATGGGGCTGCCGGACTTTGAGCTTTACTATCAAGCGGCCCAATTGCGGGTCGTGTTGGAATGGATGGCACGGGCATCGGAGAAGCATTGGCTTCATATGGACCGCACGATCGCCGGCAGATCAATCTGGGATCTGCTGTGGAAACCGAGGAGAGATAGACCGCCGAATGCATATCTTAGCACGCCGACGCGCACTACACTGGAGGTTTGGGATAGGGTCACGCGGAGAGACGGGTGGACGACATTCCCTTCACCAAACACCCCGATACACTTCAATCCGGCCTTCGCGCCAGCCAGAGAGGAGGGTCCCTTTGATGGGTGGCGGGAGGGGGGTGTCTAAAACTGGCGGACCTATTTGATAAGGGGGCGTTCCGCTCGTTTCAGAACTGTAGGAGTGAGTTTGGGGTTCCTAACACTGAGCAGTTCCACTACTTGCAGCTCAAACACTGGGCCACGGCGTCACCGTTGAGGGAGGCGGGCTGCCGGAGCCTCACGGATATGGAGAAACTGGTTTTGTCGCAGGCGGGCTCTATGAAGGGGGCAATCTCGTCTCTCTATAGGATGCTGCTGACCACACTACACACACCCAGGGCCAGACATATGGAATTCTGGGAGCAACTCCTGGGGAGAGGGATAAATGAAGCGGAGTGGAAGGGCTTATGGCGGGATATTCCCAGACATAACTTGTCGGTAGGCCTACGGGAGGCTCACTACAAAACCATTTTTGACTGGTACCTCTACCCCACAAAATTGGCTAGGATCTTCCCGGGGACTTCTGCGCTCTGCTGGCGGGGATGTGGTCTCCTCGGGGATTTCAAGCATATCTGGTGGGACTGCCCCAGTATTCAACCTTTCTGGGCAGAAATTTTAGCGCAGATTAAAGAGATTTTGGGCTTTACACCCCCCGGGGACCTCGCTCATGTCATCCTGGGTCTTCGGGGAGAGGATTGGGAGGAAGTGTCCAGAGGAGACAAGGCTATATGGTGGCTCTGCGTGGGGGTGGCTAAGCTTACGGTGGCGGCGGCATGGAAGAAACAGGCCGCTCCCGCTATGTCACTGTGGCACGCCCGCCTGTGGCGCCTGCTCTCGATGGAGCGCCTGGCGGTGTGCTTTAGGGATGATCCCACAGCCTTTGAGGAGTCTTGGGGCGCTCTGCTGGCCTACTTATCTAGGGGCCTCCCGGCTGCTGTCTTCCCGCCCACGTTGAGGGCGTTGCGTATCTTCCGGACCTGGCACTCCCCAGACTGATATTGTTTCCCCTTTTTTCGGGCGCTTTGCAGCTGCCTCAGGGAGGGGTGGCGGGAGGGGGTGGTGGTGGGGGGTGGGACGGGGCACTGGAGGGGTTCGAGGAGGGATTCCCATGGGCCGCACATGGAGCATCTGAACCACCTATGGGGCATTCTGTAGATACCTATGGCCAGGGGACACCCGGCAGTTACTTGTTATTGTATGATTACACATGTGCACTGATTCTGTTGTTATGCAAATCAATAAAAAATGATTGCTATAAAAAAATAATAGAGAAAGGCTTGATGCATGAACTGTCCAAATCTCACAGATGCTGACATGTCGCTGTGAGTGTTAGCCAGAAACGAAACCAAAACTGTGTCAACTCCTAAAGGCAGCATCATGGACCAAAGCTTACCTGATTAAAAGCTGAGGTTAGGTCAGTGAAGCTTAAAAAAGGCTTGTCCTTCTTAGCTACGATATATTTCTAGATTATTAAGTGCAGGTTCAGGGTCTGGTCTATAGTACTGAGGCCAAGCATGAAGCCATACTGCAGATCAGAGATGATGCAGCCATCCCTGGCCCATGACGATAACCTTTCCAGGACTGTCTAGCCCAACACCTTGACTGTTGTCAATCAGGGAGATGGACCTGTAGTGACCGGATCTGTCCTGTCTTCCTTTTCGAAAATTGGGATGATGATAGAGTGAGACCATGAGCGAGGGGAGCCATAATTACCACTGTATTCAAAACAGTGGTCAGCAATGGACTCCAGGTTATCAGCGTTCCTTCAGAAAAGGTGAGCCAAACCTGGGGCCTTGTTTCAAGTTAGATGCCCAATAGCACTGCCCACTTCAGAGATTGAGAAAATTAGGTTAGGGTCGCTCATCTCCCTCGTACCGTCCCAGTTTGCCATGGTGTCAGGCCAGCACTCAAAAGAGTAAATATGGGAGAAGTGCTCAAACCACTTGACCTCATCAGCTACTGCGATGAGTGAATCAGCAACCCCATATACCACAAAGGGGTGGTTAATGGTTCTCCAGAAAGAGACACTGTCTCTAAGGTGACTAGCTTTTAATAGCTGAACCTAGATATCATCCCTGAAAAATTCCTTTCTATCCTTTAGGACCTTTTTGTAAGTGGCTCTGGTGTGAGCCACCTCTGACATTTCCCTAACGGAACGTTTGAGTGTTCCCATGAGTTCACGAACAGGACTCATCGATCCAGTGTGGCCCCGTGGGCAAATTGTGACGCTGGATAAGGGCATTGAGGGCTGCAGTAAGGATCAACTTCGTCCACTTCCTGTGTCTACAATGGTCAATGTGGGCAAGGGTACTGGAGGGAGAAGCTGACGAATTGGGCTCCCTTGTCATTACTTTAGCTATAACACAAGAGGGATATGGTTGCTCAAGCCGGTCAACGAGGTCCAATAGTCAACTAGGTGGGTAATGAGGGATGAGGAATTCATGATGTAATCCACAATGGATTTGCAACCCCTGCCAACATAAGTGGGAGCAACCTGGGTGCTAGGTATGGCCCAGCTCAAGGATTGAATTATTAGGTTTACCTGATCCCCTAGAGTCGTATATTCAAGGAAGGTGGTTGGAAGGTCCATGTCCATGAGAGTTCTTGGAAAACATGGCATGCCCTGGGACAGGGGTAAATGTTAGTCGCCCAGGACCATGATTGGGGTTTGGGAGGAGGGAGTTTTACCTCGGTGCCAGAAGAGGAGTCTTATACTTCTCTATAAACTTGCCCAAAGTGAAGATAACATTGAGATGAAGAAATTAGGACTGAATAATCTGAATAATTTGAAGCAAATGTGGGAAAAACTATCTTGAATAGGTGTGAACATAATACTGATCTCCACCTGCTTACCTAGTGGATAACTATGGACCATGCTGGCAACCGGTATAGCGACTGACGGAAAGGCGATTAAAACTGTACCTTGATTGTATTGCACATATTTTTAGATTGCTTGAGCACTGCTTTAAATAAAAAATAATTTGCTTACTTTGCACTTAGTTTCTGATGGATACATCTGCCAGTGGATTCCTCACCTTGTGAATATCTCCTGCGCCAGCAACATTCGGAAACTTTTTTAGCTCTCCACGCCGACGACGTCACAGAAGCACGGCTCCGCTTGCGGCTCCTCTGACGTCACTAGATCCATAAGAGGACCTCGTCAGCTTGATGACGTCAGTTCCCTTTTTTCCGCGCCGTCGCCGCTAACGGTTTTCTGGGACTCTCCAAAGCTTTGGCTAGTTACTTTTTGTTTCTGCTGGTGTTTCTCTTTCTTCTTGTTTAAGGATGTCGACAAAGAAGTCCGGATTCAAGCCGTGTAGGGAGTGCGATAAGCACTTGTCCATCACGGATCCGCATGAGGACTGTGTCTGGTGCCTGTCGTCAGATCACGACGTCGAGGGATGCTCTTGCTGTCGAAAGATGAGTACTAAGGCCTTAAAAGAAAGAGAAGCCATGTTGTTTATAGCAAGGATGAAAAAAGAGAAGAGAGGTCGAAGACGCTCCAGATCGAGGTCGGCGTCCAAGTCGACATCGGGGCATGCTTCTAAGTCCAAGAAGCATAAAAAGAAGAAGAGGCATGGTTCTCGACACTGTTCGGATAAGGAAGCGGCTCCGAGATCGCCTACTCGACGTCGTTAGGGCTATGTTTCTACCTCTCCTGTCTCAAATCCTGCTTCTCCTGTTTGCCTGACTTCGCCTGCGGCTTCACCGGAGCACTCTCCGGCCCCATCTCCGACGCCGGCACATTCTCCGGCTCCAGTTGAAGAAGCTCCGGCTCCTGATGAGTCTTCGACTCCGCTGGCTCCACCGTCGGCACCGATTGGCCCGAGTCCGGTTATGCCTCAATCTGAGCCATATCCCCCCTTTCCAGGCCCCGGACAGACCCATCCCATTATTTGTATGCAATGTATGGAGTCTTCATTAGAGCGATGTACCCCTCTGGAGCAACTTTGGGTCCAATGGTTTTTAATCTGGGGGTTCCTCAATCCTAAACTCAGGCTCCATTTATGCTTTTTTTCCCGGCGACACCGTCTTGGCATTTCCCGGCGCCGGGGACATCGACGCCGCTTCATCTTCACCGGCTCCAGCTCGACCTTGTTCGACTCCGGCTGCTCCTCCGGATCCGTGTTTGACGCCGGCTCCGGCGCCGTCGGTTGCGGTGTCGCCGACACCGGTCCTGAGGATTAGGTCCAGGCGAGAAGCTCAAAGAGACCTGGAAGAGCAAAGGTACCAGGTTGAAGAGATGGAAGAGGGTGAGCTCATGGAGTCTGATGACTTGTTTGAAGAGTTGAAGGAGGCCAGTGGCCTGTATTTGTCACCAGAGTGGGAGATTACTCCTCCAGCCGATACTCCCTCTAAAGATGTGGCTCCCTACCACACGGTCATTAGAAAAGCAGTGGAGCTTTTGGATCTACAGCTGCCAACTGCTGAATTCAAACCTAACGTCCTCACTGAGGTTTTACATTCTCCCTCCACCGTGACAGAGCCCTTACTACCATTTAATGAGGCCATCACTGAACCAGTCATGGAGGTATGGCGAAAGCCCTTTTCAGCTCCTGCGGTTTCTAAAACTGTGGCTAGAAGATACAGGGCGGCTCCAGGTGATCCAGACTTTCTTACTTCTTATCCTTCTCCGGAAAGTCTGGTGGTTCAGGCTGCTTTCTCTAAGAGGTCTTCCGGTGCCTTTCCACAGGTCCCTAGTGACAGGGACGCTAAAAAAGTCGACCAATCAGCCAAGAAAGTCTTCTCCTCGGCTAGTATGGCCTTAAAGTCGACAAATGCCACCTGTCTCCTGGGCCGTTATATCCACGCTCTCATGGATTTTGCTAAACAGCTGGCTCCTAAGTTGTCTGAGGAGGACAGGCAGAACTTTAATGAGGTGCTGACAGACACTCAGGCGGCTGCGCGTCAGGTGATCCAGAGTGGCCCGGACACTGCAGACTGTGTCGCCAGAATTATGGGCTCCTCGGTTGCCACAAGGAGAAGTGCGTGGCTGAAAATCATCTGAGTTCTCCTCTGATGTGCAGGCAACGCTTCTGGACCTGCCTTTTGATGGTTCTGGGCTTTTTGGTAAAAGGCTGATGCTGCATTAGAGCGATTTAAGGAAAGCAAAGCCACGGCCAAATCTCTGGGTCTGCAGACACAGCCTAGGGTTTTTTTAAGGAGATACAGAGGCTTTGGAAGGTCGTCCTTTCGGACCTACAGGCAGCCCCAGCAGCAGCAGCAACAGAACACCTTGTATAAGAGCTACAGGGGCAGGATCAGAGGTCGTGCTCGAGGTCGGCAGCTCTCCTCCTCCTCCTCCTCCTCTTCCTCCATCCCTCCCACCACTGCAAAGCAGCCCTAGATCCACCATTCTGGATCATGTTGGTCCTGTGGGGGGCCGGCTTACCCATTTTCTACAAGATTGGGAATCGGTCACTTCAGACCTTTGGGTTCTAGATCTTGTAGAAAATGGGTACGCTCTTCCCTTTCGGGAATGTCCTCCAAATGACCCTCCTTGCCAAGGTGCTTACTCGGAGGACCACCTTCTTCTCCTGCAGGAGGAAGTCATTACGTTACTAAAAAAAGGTGCGATAGAGGTGGTTCCAGAGCAGGAGAGGGGTCAGGGATGCTACTCCCGGTATTTCCTGATTCCGAAGAAGGATGGCAGGCTACGTCCAATTCTGGACGTCAGGATCTTGAACCTTTTTCTGAAACAGGAGAAGTTCAAGATGCTCACCCTTGCGCAGGTTCTTCAAGCGCTGCAACAGGAGGACTGGATTGTGTCGATCGACTTGCAGGATGTGTATTTCCACATCCCTATACTGAAGTTGCACAGGAAGTATCCCCGTTTTACGGTAGGGTCGCAACATTATCAGTTTGCGGTCCCTCCGTTTGGTCCTACTACTGCACCTCGAGTCTTCACCAAGGTGATGGCAGTGGTGGCAGCCCATCTCAGAAGGTCGGGATTCCAGTTTTCCCCTATCTGGATGACTGGCTGATCAAAGCGGAGTCGCCAGAGAAGGTGCTTCATAATCTGCAGGATACAACTCAGCTGTTGTACAAATTGGGTTTCTCGATAAACATGCCCAAATCTCACCTGGTGCCCTCTCAGCGCAACCTGTTCATAGGGGCGGTACTGGACACTACTGTGTGTCGAGCATTCCCTCCCCCTCAAAGGATTCTCGACATACAGGAAATGATTCCCTTGTTTTACAATGGAGCGGTCGTTCCAGTCCTGAAAGTCCGTCGTCTGCTTGGTCTGTTTGCTTCCTGCATCCTGTTGGTCAACCATGCACGCTGGCACATGAGGGCGCTCCAGTGGTGCCTCCGCAGGCAGTGGTATCAGCACAACGGAGATCTCAGGGAGTCTGTGAGGATCTCCAGAGAAGCTGCAGCGGATCTGTCTTGGTGGAGCGTGGAGGGCAATCTGTCTCAAGGAAAGCCCTTCCATCTACCTCCATCGGTGGCCACGGTGATAACGGATGCATCCACTTTAGGGTGGGGTGCTCATCTGGGGGATCTGGAGATCAAGGGTCTTTGGTCTCCAGAGTAAAGTTTGCTTCACATCAACCTTCTGGAATTACGGGCGATACGTTTGGCGCTCAAGGCCTTCCTCCCTTCCCTTCGCGGTCATTCGGTTCAAGTTCTGACTGACAACACTAACGCGATCTGGTATGTCAACAAGCAGGGAGGAGTGGGGTCGCATTGCCTCTGCAGAGATGCTCTGCGTCTCTGGTCCTGGGTTCAGGATCATCAGATTTGTCTGATGGCAAATCATCTGGCCGGAGTTCTGAACGTGTGTGCAGACAATCTCAGTCGGCAG
Source organism: Triturus cristatus (assembly GCF_964204655.1). Taxonomy (NCBI): domain Eukaryota; kingdom Metazoa; phylum Chordata; class Amphibia; order Caudata; family Salamandridae; genus Triturus; species Triturus cristatus. The sequence goes on along the minus strand of NC_140593.1, from coordinate 449,381,972 downwards.
TTCTTGGCCGACCACGAGTGGAGGCTCCACCCGGAGGTGGTTCGTCACGTCTTTCGGACGCGGGGAACTCCTCGGGTGGACCTGTTTGCCACTCACGAGAACGCTCACTGCCCGTCATTCTGCAGTCTCCAGTATCCGATGCCGGGATCTTTGGGGAACGCGTTTCAGTTGAGATGGGACTCTCGTCTCCTTTACGCGTTTCCTCCCATACCCTTGATTCCTCGGGTTCTGAGGAAGATTCGCCAAGACCGTGCCCAAGTCATATTGATCGTCCCGGATTGGCCAAGAAGGGTGTGGTATACAGATCTTCTTCACCTCTCCTCGTGCCCTCCGCTCCGTCTCCCTCTCAGGGCAGACCTCCTCTCGCAGTCGGAGGGGCAGGTTCTACACCCCCACCTCCAGAGCTTACACCTTCATGCCTGGAGATTTAACGGGGCAACTTGAATTCTTTTTCTCTCCCGCCAGATGTGGTAGATGTAATTTTGTCTGCTAGACGTCATTCCACCAAATCTATCTATTCCTATAGGTGGTCCAAATTTGTTCTTTGGTGCGGAGAGAAGTCTATTGACCCTTTGAGGGCTCGTTTATCCAACATCCTTCAGTTTGCTCTTTCTCTTGCTCAGCAGGGCTTTGCTGTAGCTACTGTTAAGGGATATTTGTCGGCTTTGTCTGCATTTCTTTGCTTGCCGGATCAGCCGTCCCTGTTTAAGTCACCTATTGTATTACGATTCCTTAAGGGCCTTACCAACAAGTTTCTGCCTACTCCTTTTATTGTGCCTCAATGGGACTTAAATCTTGTATTAACTTACTTGATGGGTTCTCCCTTCGAGCCCTTGCACAAGTGTCCCTTGAGGCTGTTGTCTTTCAAAACAGTTTTTCTCATTGCTATTACCTTGGCAAGGAGAGTAAGTGAGCTTCAAGCTCTAAGTTCAAAACCCCCGTTCTTGTCCATTCATGCTGAAAGAATGGTACTCAGGACCAGGGCTGCTTTTCTGCCTAAGGTGGTAACTTCTTTCCATCTGGGGCAATCCATTACCCTTCCTACCTTCTATTCTCCCCCTCACCCTTCCAAGGAGGAGGAGCGCCTTTACCTCTTGGACCCTAAGAGGGCAGTGAGCTTTTACCTTGATAGGACTAAAGACTTTCGAGTGGATGACCAGCTCTTCGTGGGCTTTGTTGGCTGCAGGAAAGGCAGAGCGGTGCACAAGCGCACCCTTTCCAGATGGATTATCTTGTGCATAAAGATATGTAACTCTTTGGCCGGTAAAGAACCTCCAGAGGGTATAATGGCTCATTCTACCAGGGCAAAGTCTTCTACATCTGCCTTATCTAGAGGTGTTCCTGTGGAGGACATTTGTAGAGCAGCAACTTGGGCCTCCCTCCACACTATTGCGAAGCATTACTGTTTGGATTCCGAGGTGAGGAGGGACGTACACTTTGCTCGTTCCGTCCTTCAGGACTTTCTGGTATAGAAGGGTGGACACCCTCCTCCAGGAGTGGGACTGCTGTGGGAATCTTTTCACAAGGTGTGGAATCCACTGGCAGATGTATCCATCAGAAGAACAAGTTACTTACCTTCGGTAATGCTTTTTCTGGTGGATACACTATCTGCCTGTGGATTACTCATTGACCCACCCGCCTCCCCGTTGTCCACCCTTGTATACCTACAATAGTGATGATGTTTCAAAATTCATTTATTACTGTCAAAGGAAGCGTGCTATTTCTTTTGCCTTCCTGTATTATCTTCACACTGCGTGTGTTGTTTTGTGTATTATGTACTGTGTATACTGTATATATATTGCTGTCAGTCCATCCGTGTGCCGCGAAGGCACAGAAAAAAGGGCGGAACTGACGTCATCACGCCGACGAGGTCCTCTTATGGATCCAGTGACGTCAGCGGAGCCGCGAGCGGAGCCGTGCTTCTGTGACGTCGTCCTCGTCGGCGTGGAGAGCTACAAAAGTTTCCGAATGTTGCTGGCGCAGGGGATATTCACAAGGTGAGGAATCCACAGGCAGATACTGTATCCACCAGAAAAAGCGTTACCGAAGGTAAGTAACTTGTTCTGTGGACAGCTCTTTTGACTCCCGGGGTCCGCATTTGGAATCAAGGGACCGCCATTTTGAGAGAGTCTGGTCAGCGGGCTAGTCTTTTCCCCCCTGACTCCATTTAAGGTTAGGCTGGCGCGAGCGCACTCAGTAAAGTCCTCCTGAGGCTTGAGCCGGGCGCAACCGACGGAACGTCGATTAAAACTGTACCTTGATTGTATTGCATATATTTTTAGATTGCTTAAGCACTGCTTTTCAAAAAATAATTTGCTTACTTTGCACATAGTTGTGGACAGCTCTTTTGACTCCCGGGGTCTGCATTTGGAATCGCAGGACCGCCATTTTGGGAGAGTCAGGTCAGCGGGCTAGTCTTTTCGCCCCAGACTCCATTTAAGGTTAGGCTGGCACGCTCGCGCAGCGGGCGCGCTAAAGGCAAGCCCGTCTGCACACAACCCGCACACAGCGCCAGCACCCCGGCACGTTTTGGAGCAGGTAAGCCCATTTTAATACAATATTCTTGCAGTACTCTGCATAGTTTAAACACTACTAATCCAGACACTAGATGTCTATGTATCCTACCATGCACTAGGCCTCCACACGCCCAAGTGACTTGCCCTGGTTGTGACACTAAGCTACCTGAACTAATGTTCCGGTCGGTGGAATCTTTACTAAGTCCCGGCAAAGACAGTAAAGGGCACCCATACAATAAAGAATTGAAGTGTGTTCTGCTTAACGCAAGGTCATTGGTGAAGCACAGTTCAGAATGTGCTTCCCTAATTGAAGACGAAAAAATAAGTGTTGCATTCATTACTGAATCATGGACTGATGATGCATCAGGCACAGATTTGGTTAAAGCCACACCCCCTGAATACTCTTGCTACACTCTAAATAGGTTAGACAGGAAAGGTGGGGGCTTAGCAGTTATTTACAACTCAATCACGGTATCTTTTAATACATCGTCTAATGCAGAATGCGAAGCTCTGGATTTCTGCCTTTATTTTTCACATCATCACACCTTTAGAGGTACCCTCATTTACAGGCCACCGGGCCCTAGAAGTCTGTTTCTAACTCTAGCAGGCAGCATGCTGGAAAATGGTCTTTGCGCTAGCTCATATACGATATTGGGAGATTATAAATTCCATTTGGAAGCACATTCCGATCCAGATACATTAAGTCTGATAGATCTGATGAGTAATGCTGATCTAAAGCAACATGTCATTGGTGCCACTCACTGGGCATGACACACATTGGATGGCATTTTCTCTAACAACTCACAGCTGCTGGTTACGGTCCTTCTTCCTTTAGTCTGGTCGAATCACAAGGCAGTGCTATTTGAGCTTACCATGACTGATCGACAGGCCAGGAAACCTGTTAAAAAACAGCTGGTGAGTAGAGCATGGAACAAGGTAGAAGCTGAGGAACTACAGGAGCTGTTAACCTCTACATCATACAGTCTACCTACAGACCTTGATGAGACTACCATGTCCTATGCCAATTGGCTGGAGGCAGCCGGCAACAAGCTAGCTCCAAAGAAAATCCTCAGTCCCAATTGGGCACTACCTTCCTCACCTTGGTATTCCCAAGAACTTAGAAATCAAAAATTGATTTGTAAGCGCCTAGAAAGAAACTGGAGGAAGGAGTATAACGATAGGGAAAAGAATGAGTATAAGCAAAGTTTAGTGCAGTATAAACAGCTTCTTTTAAAAAAGAAACGAGTTTTTTGCCCAAAACATTTACTTTGCTTAAAACTCAACTAAAGAGCTGTTCAAAACTGTTGGCACCCTGGCACACCCATGCTCTTCTACGATTCCGGCTAGCCGGGATCTTTGAGATAAAATAGCCAATTTCTTCTTTAATAAGGTTGAGGCTATCTTTTCCACTTTCACTAACTCAACGACCAGTATGATAATGAACCATAAAGTAGGTTTCAAGTCAGGAAAAAGCTGTTCGCTGACTTTTGACAAATTTGCCCCAGTGACTGCCACGGATACACTCAATCTCCTTATGGCTAAATCTGGCTCCCCTTACGATCCTTGCCCAATTTCCATACTAAAATTAGCACCTTAGCCTGTCACACTAGCACTGACTTCTATCATGAAGGCTATTTTGCCAAAGCCTTGAAAAGTGCATCTATATTGTCCCTGCTCATAAAGCCGAGTCTAGATCCTAAAGATACAAACCCCTTTAGACCGATGTCAAGACTCCCCCTTCCTGCAAAAATTGCAGAGACAAATATGCATGTACAACTTAGTTTGTTTTTGCAAGAAGCCCAGGTACTGAACCCCACCCAATATGGTTTTAGAGAGGGGGACAGCACGGAGTCTGCGCTTCTTAAATCCACAGAAGAGATCTGGGCAATCCTAGACTGGAGAGGTAGAGCCGCAATGATTATGGTAGATCTTTCGGCGACCTTTGATATGGCCCATCATGACCTGTTGATGGACCGTCTGCGAGAGAGTGGAGTCCAGGGCAGCGCCTGGAAACTACTTAAATCCTTTCTGTCAGATGGAATACAAACTGTCTCTCTAGGCGACTTCTCTGCCAAACCATTTTCACTGCCCTGTGGTGTCCCCCAGGGGTCGTCGATAAGACAGACTATTTTTAATATTTATGTGTCGTCATTGGCCCCCCTGATTGAATCATATGGCTTTAGTCTGACATCATATGCGGATGACACCCAAATTGTAGTGCCGTTACTGTCGGGGAGGGAGCTGGGAACAGCTACTTGACTCCATCACTGCATGACAGCGGTGGGAAACTGGATGGCCCAAAATTGTCTCAAACTCAACTCCGGTAAGACGGAGGTTCTGCTGTTTGGGAATGCCCCAACTTCTGGACCCCTGCGTGGTGGTCGGATACGCTGGGTCCTCTTCCTACTCCCATCAGGAAGGTAAAAAATCGGGGAGTCTGGATAGATAACAAACTCAATTTTGGGGATCAAGTGAATGCGGTGGCCTCAACCACATCATTCATTCTTAGATCTTGCAAGAAAATTATGCCGTTCTTGCCAAAAGACAGTCAGCAAACAGTTATTACTGCTTTAGCCTTGTCCAGGCTGGACTACTGTAATAGCCTTTACATTAATATCCAGGAAAGGTTTATGTGCAGACTTCAACTTCTGCAGAATGCAGCTACCAGATTGGTCACCGGCATACCAAAATATGCCACAGTCTCTGTGGAAATCAGAAGGCTTTACTGGCTACCTGTTAGGAAGCGTGTACAGTTTAAATCTCTGTGCATTGTTTACCAAGCCCTTCAAGCCACTGGTCCCGACCACCTAAAACAGCAATTTCAGTGGTATGCACCAAAAAGATCACTTCGCTCTTTAGAAGCAAAATTGGTGACAGTGCCCTCTGTTAAAAAAGCCTGTTGGGGTGGCAGAGGCGTTGTGGTCTGTGCGGCCAGATGTATGACAAACCTACTGGGCTCCAGGAAGGCCTTGAAAACTTGGCTTTTCACTGTATAACTCCGGCCTATCCCTTTGTCTTTAGGTTTCAGGACTTTTACACAGCGCCACGACACCTTTGGGTAGCAGTTGCGCTCTATAAATGTCATTAACATTAAAAAACATACTGGCACAACTCTCACGTTCGTTGTTCTGGAGCAGCTGACTTGGAAAGAGGTAAGACTGTGAAAACCGATTGAATTTGTGAATCCCATCCAGGAAATGCTTATCCTGATGGTAGCCTTGATTGTAGAAAGCCACTGTGTCATGGAAAGATGCGAAGGAAAAGAGTAGAGGAGCTGCTACAGCCCACAGTGTATCCAAAAAACACATTAAAAAAAGCTGAAAGTCCCCAAAGGGCTTGCACTTTTGGGCCTACGTTCTAAATGAAATGTGCACGGTTAGCCCAGAGCCCCCTGGGGAATGATGCCTAATAACGAACACAAGTGTTCAGTTAAGTTAAAAAAAATAAAAACTACAATCTTTAAAGTTCCTTATGCCTAATCAATAGTGAAGGTATATCCCCAAGGTGATATTGAATGGCCTACAATATTTGACTTTTGATTTTTTTGGGGTATTTACTTAACACTTTTACGGTGAGACCTCTTCACAGTAGGCTAAACCTTCAATTTGCACCATCGTTTAAACAAATAAAGTTGCTCAGAATAAAGGCACATTATTTGCAGCCCTTTTAAATTGCTATAGACTTTTACTCTAACACACTTGAAGAAATTAGCAGTAATATAAATACATTTCTATCAGAATAGCTGTTCACAAAATTATACACAGGTTCTATCTCACGTCACATTTGGAATTCCAAACATACCAATCAAATATGAGGAAACTAAATAGATCAAACGAGGTACTTGTTAGCATACTCGCTATTTAACTTCATACACTTCCGAATCAACCCAAATATGCCCTTCATGTGATATTATGGCTCCAAACAGCACACCCTGCTACAGGTTGACTTGTACATTTTTGTATCTGATGGACAATAGGCATCCTATTGACACACCTTAAAAGGGGAGCCGAAAAATTTCATGTACTTAATATATATGGCCCAAACGCGGACGAGGCCATCTTCTGGGATAACGTGTCAGAGAGGATGGAAGCACTCCCAAAAAACGAGCTAACAGTGCTAGCAGGCGATTTTAATATGGCATTGGACTACACCTTAGACAGACAATCGCATTGCCACACACTACCTCCAGGGGGGCATAAAGTACTTAGAAATGTATGTACCAAGTACAACCTGATAGACACCTGGAGACTTCAACATCCCGACGCGAGAGATTACACCTTCTATTCAAACCCACACAACTCATATAGCAGAATTGACTACATACTGATATCTGGCTTACACACTCACCTAATAGAGCATACGGACATAGCCACGAGAACAATTTCAGACCATTCCTGTATCAGCCTACTTCTAAACGGCCGCCACAATGAGGACCATCCCCATAGATGGAGATTTAACAGCGATGTCTTAAAAGAACAAAGTAATAGAACCAGAATAGAACAAGCCATAAAGGAATACATTAATGTTAACGACACAGCTGAGGAGGACCCCAAAATCACATGGGACGCACTAAAAACCACAATTAGAGGTACGATCATGGACATCAAAGGCAGGATGAGCAAAAGCACCAAGGTCCAGTTAAATCAACTAGAACTCGACATTCAACAACTAGAATCTTCACACATTTCAGACACAAAGAATGTGGGGGTCCTTACAGATCTTGCAAGAAAGAAATATGAATACAATAGAATTCTAAGCGAGAGAGCAGGCCTGTGGGTCAACAAATACAAGGCGATTAACCTGTGTGAAGCCAACAAAGTGGGGAAAATTCTAGCATCCTATTTAAAACACAAACAGAGGCAACACACCATCTCCGCGATCACAGACCCCATAACGTCAAACACACACAACATAAAGAAATTCTTCGCACATTTAGTAACTTTTACCAGGAGCTCTATAATAAGGACCAAACATTAGACGAAAAGGGCAGTTTAGAATACCTTAACAGCTTAAATCTCCCAAAAATAACACCGGAGGACGCACTCAGTTTGGAGAAAGAGATCAGCATAACCGAAATAGAAATGGCAGTTAAGTATCTTAAAACTAATAAGGCTCCCGTACCTGATGGCTATACAGCCATCTTCTATAAAACATTTATCACATCACTACAGCCAATATTAAAAAAAAGTTTTCAACCACTGCGAAGGGACGGGGTCGATCTCACAAACAATGGCTGAGGCAAACATCATAGTCATACCCAAAGAGGGCAAAAACACTATTTTTCCACACAATTACAGGCCGATATCCCTGATTAATGTGGATTGCAAGATATACGCAAAAATCCTAGCAGTGAGACTTAATGGGTTACTCCCAAAACGTATAAGGAACACACAAGTGGGCTTCCTCAAATCACGCATGTCACATGACAATACCAGACTCCTTTGTCACATTATCGACAGAGCAGCCAAGCAAATCAATCCATCAGTGGCTATAGCACTCGACGCAGAGAAGGCTTTCGACAGGGTATCATGGTATTTTCTAGAACGCTGCATGCGGAGTTTCAATCTAGGAATTGCGTTCATAAAGAAAGTTATGGCACTATATGATAAACCATCTGCCCGCATAGTGGTAAATGGGGCCATCTCCGAACCTTTTAGTCTCCACAGAGGCACAAGACAAGCATGCCCACTATCCCCCTCACTATTCCTACTTGCACTTGAACCACTGATCAGGGACATTGAGTCCAACAAGAAATTGAAGGGTTTTGCCATCAAGGACACTACAACGAAACAAGCGGCATATGCGGATGATATTCTTGTTGTTACTGAAAGCCCTGAAACCTCCATCATGGCCCTTATGGACTCCATAAACAGATATTCGGCCCACTCCGGCTATAAACCCAACAGAGATAAGTCGGAATGTAAACCCCTCAACATACATACAACTAGAGACACATTGGGAGACTCGGGCCTCACTTGGCAAAATGGGTTCATCAGATACCTCGGCATCTATTTTGACAAAGATCTTAAAAACACGCTAGAACACAATGAGAAGATGCTTTTGAACAGGATACAAATACTAGTTGAGGGATGGTCACCAAAATTTATCACATGGTGGGGGAGGATTGAAACAATCAAAATGATGGTCACACCCATGATCAATTACCTCATTAACATGCTCCCTTTGATCCTCACTGTAGATTTCCATCGCAAAATAGACAAGATATTAAATACTTTTATCTGGCGAGACAAAAAACCAAGAATGAGTCTTAAGAAATTAAGACTGACAAATTCTGGGGGTTTAAATCTGGCGGACTTCAGGACTTTCCAAACGGCCTTCCTAGCAAAACAGGGCAGCTACTGGATTTTACCAGACCAAGAGTATACACCGGCGTGGCTGAAAGTGGAAAGAGCCATCCTAAACAATCTAGAACCAATAGCACTTCTAACAACCAGCAGACACAACACTTTTATCGAACACTATACTTACAAACACCAGAAATACCCTATTGAAGGTTGATCAGAAGTTAGAACACAGATTAATAAACTCGAGGTGAGAATCAATATGGTCAAATAACAAAATAAAATACAAATGCAAAACACTGCATATGGAAACATGGGTGAATGCAGGAATATCCCTCCCTATTCAGCTAGAGGAGGAAGGAAGGCCCATCCCTTTCAGCTCGCTTAATGACAAACGCAACCTACCGCACATCGAACTATACAACTTCCTAAAAATCAAGGCGGCAGTGTCCAGAGCGAGACTATCCAATGGCATACCCTCAGTCTTCCAATTTATGTCCAGCATTAACAAAACGGGCCACAAAGTGTCACACATCTATAGACTCCTGCGCCCAAACACTTCAAGACTCGACGCCAGAACACAAACTTACTGGGAGTCACAGCGAGGTAACACCCTAAACGAGAAAGAAAGCCAAACGTTATGGTTCTCCCCACACACAGTAAAGTAACTCCGGTACTGGCTCAGACAAAATTCTGGATCTTACACAAACTACACTGGACCCCTGCTCGCCTAGCGAAACTAGGAATAAATACAAATGGCCTATGCTGAAACTGTAATGGCGAGACCTCATCTTCTACTGCCCTAAAGTTAAAACCTACTGGGAGAAAATATTTACCTTCCTAACTGACATGCTAGGGTGTTCCCTTAAGCCAGAATTCGCAACTCTGGTAACTACCCCTATCACGACAGAACCACTATCACAAAGAGACAACGATCTACTCGATCTTTGGCTTACTGCAGGGATTAAAATGATTCTAAATAAGTGTAAGAACACATCCAAGGCATCGTTCAAAGGGTGGCTAAACTGGGTAACATATCTTAGAGGTGCGGATACGTTGTCCCTACAAGACTCACCGTGGAGACAACCCAACAGAGGGATGTGGACATCTATGGACAAATACATAGGCCCATATGAACCCCCATGAAAAAAGCGGGTGCTACCCCAGCCTAATAGCTGTCAGAACAAACTACCAAGCTCTCTCTCTCTATCTATGCTCCTATAAACTTAACGCAGCTCAGGCCCCTATCTGTTCTCTACACAAACTAGATTCTTTACTAGAACAGAGGGGAAGGGCAGACCATAAAAGAAATAGAAGGAAACAGGGGGTACCGTAGAATATAGTGTTCACGGATTCTGTGCATGTTCTATGTTTTTGTATGACTAAATGTTTAGCTCTGTATGTGCTGGTACTGTTTTTTTATTTTTATGACAAAGTCTCAATAAAAAGTATTGAAATAAAAAAAAAAAGACTGGTATCTCCAGACCATAGAGAAATCTAGGCCCTTCTTTCAAACCACAACCGATGGTAGGGACTAATCTTTGCAGGCCTTGGCAATATCGCGCTTAGCTAGCATAAGACCAAGCAACAACAGATGGCGCTTTACCTATTGCCCCATATCTCCTCTGTATTATGCAGCATGGCCAGACGTGGTGAAAGTGAAATATCCCATCCCGTCCCAGAACGTCCGAAAGACATGTGATCACCCCCGCCAAAACCTCAGCAACGCTGTGCACTGCCACACCATGTGTAGAAAGATACCTCCTGCCGCCCCACATCGTAGACAGTGGGGGGAGGTGATCAGTCCCGCCCACCAAAGCCTATGCCTAGTGAAGTAGACCCGGTGGAGATATTTAAATTGAATGAGTCTGAAGCGTGCAGCAATAGTCACGCTTCGCGGGGACTCCCAACGCCTCCACTCAATTGTTCTCATCTATGGGGCACAAATCCAGCTGCCACACGTCGGGTGTTTTATTCAGTGTAGCAGGGCCATTAGTCACAAGTGTGCGCTATATCTTGGTTATCTTGTGTGTGCCCAGTATCCCCATAAAGACGTTGGCCTCAATAGGGTTAAAGTCAGGTATGTCTTCTTGATGGGCTATGTATGGGGAGAAGGCATGCTGGAAATTGGAGGTACTTATAAAATTGCGAGCGAGGTATGGCATATTCTGTCTGGAGTTCTTGGAAGGACTTTAAGTTCCTGCCATGTAATACCGCCCCAACCGTATTGATCCCGATGGCCTCCCACCCGCAGAACCTGGACAGTAGTGACAATTGTGGCAATAGGCCATTGTGCCATAGAGGAGTTTCCTTTGTCAATATGCCCCACCATCCCATACCACGCATCGCCTGCCTCCAAGTCAGAAACACTGACCTGGTTGCAGGCGGCAGTCCTCTTAAGTGTCGGGCCAGCGTATAGGATTGCATGCAGTGGCTTGGTGTCCATCAGCCAACGTTCAACTGCATATGCTGGATCTTGTCTATCCCGATACCACCAGTCAAGTGCAACCACGATCGTATCTGATCCTTAATGGGGCCAAGTTTCGGTCCCATGAAATGGACTTAAAAGCCGACATAAACACCCCTAGATATTTGAACCCATCTGGGACTGTCACCCCGTGCCTATTTGCCCAATTGGTCACCCCCACGTAGGGGCTACAAGAAGGATTTACCTGTATTCATATACAGGCCGGAGGTCTTGCCAAATATTTGCATTACTCTTTGTAATCGTGGGCTAGTTCTATTAGGCTGCGTGACAAAGAAAAGCACATCATCCGCATAGAGCGCTATGCGGTCCGACACCTCTTGTGACCAATCGAAGCAACAAACCTGAGCATCGATCCTTATCCATGCTGCCAGCCGCTCCATGGAAAGTACGAAAAGATAAGGGAACAGGGGGCAACCCTGTCTAGTTCCACGCCGATAGAGAATTGTTCCGATGTGGAGTCGGCTACGCGGACTAAGGCGGTGATGTAAGTGTGTAGAAGATGTATAAATGTAAGGAGGCGCGGCCCAATATTTAAGCGACTGAGCAATGCAAAGATATAGGTCCAGCGAAGCGAATAAAAAGCCTTATCGATGTCTGCAAGGAGAAGCGCTGCCGGTCCGTCAAGGCGGTCTACGGCCACAATGGTATTATGCACACGGTGAATATTGGGCACGACTGGGCATGAAGCCGGCCTGGTCGGGGTGAATCAACTCCGTAATATGTTGGACTAGACAGTTGGCAATTACCTTAGCCAGAAGTTTCGCCTTGACATTAAGAAGAGAGATCGGACGGTATGAGGAGTGAAGTTCAGGTGGTCATTCCGGCTTTAGGAAAACGACTATTTCTGCGTGTTTCCAGTCCATCAGGAGGCAGCCCCCATCTACAGCAGCATTGATGGCCGCCAGATATGGCGCTATCAGTTGGATTGATATTTTTTGTGGAGCTCACAAGAGAAGCCATTTGAGCCGGGTGCTTTGTCCGATCTCACATCCATCAGGGCCTTTTGTATCTCCTCATCTGTCAATGGAGCGTTGAGGGCCTCGCCCACCGAGTCAGATAGGGTCCGCGAAGGTAGGTTCGCAAGGAACATATGGACCATATTCGTTGGTAGAATCTCTGGGGGGAATACAGTTCTGCGAAGTATTCGGCAAAGCTTGCCGCAATTTGTGATGGGTCTGTGAGTATCTCTCCATCTGACCTGCGTATATCTGGGACAATCTTTGGGCATAGTGTCTGTTGACAGAGGCGGTGAAGTAGGGCATTGGACTTATCGCCCCACTGATAGATTCAACTACGAGTAGCGAGCCAATACATTTTAGCTTTGTCTAGTAATTCACTGGCATGTGCTTGTTGTGTACTGAGCAATTGTCGGCGTGTCGCGCTTCCATCCTCTTCTCTGCTTCTGTGCTTTAAGTCAACCAACCGGGCCTCAGTATCGGCTTCTCTCTGCGCTGTTGTCGTCGCGCAGTGCAGAAAGCAATGTCTACCTCCCTGAGTGCAGGTTTCCTAGCCACCCATAGGATTGTGGGGGATCTGACTGTACCCGTGATATAGGAAAGATAATCTGTGAGAGTCGTGTGCATGTGTAGCCTATACTTTTAATCCTGCAACAACCATGTCGAAAGCCGCCAGCGAAAAGGGGAGCGCATGGGATCAAGGTGCAGTTTAGTGACACAGGCAAATGATCAGATAGACCCCAGAGGAGGATTTCATTAGCCAATAATCTGTGGGTGTGGGGTGAAGATATAAATAAGTAGTCCAGGCGGGAGAAGGACTCATACACTCCAGAAAAGTATGTGTACTCGTGTTCTGCAGGGTGCAACATCCTCCAGGTGTCCATCCATCCCATCCCCTGAGTCAGGGACAGTAGTCTTGACTCTCGCATGGCCATCGGACGCCCCGCACTGTGCCATCTATCTTGCATGGGACATAGTACATCATTCCAGTCTCCCCGGCTATCGTCAGGCCAGGTGTAATGTCCGTCCAGAGCATTGTCAAGCTCTCTACAAGGCTCCAGGCAAGGGGGAGAGGGACGTAGATGCAACAGAGGATGAGGAACTCACCATATAGGGCACCAGAAACGTCAATGTATCTGCCCTGTGGATTGGACCATGTCCTATCGTGAACATATGGAACGCTGCAGTGAATGAGGATCGGCACGCCACGGAGCCCCTAGTGAAGCCAGAATGGAAGGTTTGTGCAAATTCAAATCGTGCCAGGCACGGTGTCTTAGGCCCATTAGATGGGTTTCTTGTAAAAGCAGGACTTCCGCCTTGTAGCGTTTAGCCTGTGGGAGAATGGCCCCCCATTTGATCTTGTCCAGTAGGCCCCGGACATTCCAGCTAATGACCCGAAGCTCTCGCCCTCTGGAACCTGTCATGGTTGATATCGTGTTTGGTAATGAGACACATGGACAAATGCAAATATTTGGTTGACCTGGTCCACCCAGGAGCTGTGTATGTAGTGAATGGTCTTCGCACTGAAAACAAACAAGAACTTCCCGTTAACCCCCCAGCCGTCTCTCCCTCTCCAATACCTCATGAACATTGAAGTATCTATCGTGGCATGAAGTGCATCCCACCCCCAACGGGAGGGGAATCGTCCCCGATGAACGTCCCTTGCACATAAAAGCGTCCAAACATCAAAGGAATATAGAAGTAGCCTGTGTTCTTGCCGTCTAGATTGGTAAATATCTATACAGATCTCTGCGGGATAAAGGTTAGGATGCTGCTAGCTCCAGCTGGTCATCTATCTGGCGCCTTTGGGATTCACTGCGGGTCTTGGATCTTTTCTTGGAGCGCGATCGGCTGCGTTGTTTATCCGTGGTCCTGGGGAATCCACAACTGGGCCCCCCAAGATGAGGAGTCTGAATAAAATCTGAGTGGAGTATGAGGTTTAAACTTCACAGTAAAACACCTCCTCCGGTGTCTCGAAAAAATGTGTCTGTGATTGGTAGGACACCCTCAGGTGGGCCGGGAAAAGCAGGGAGTATTGGATCTTAAGGCCACGGAGGTGGGCTTTGACAAAAGACTGTCGGTGCTGCTGGACCATCTTAGTATAGTCCGGAAAAATCATAATGTGTTGAGAGGTGTAAGTAAGGGTTGCCTTTAGCCTGGCCTGCTGTAGGATGACGTCTCTGTCGTTATAGTTAAGGAATCTAGCTATTATTGGCCAGTTTCATACAAGTTCAGGGACAAGATAATTAGAAACCAATTAATCAACAGAGTGCAAAGTATGAAAATTAAAGAGAGATTACTTGGTCTAAAAGATCCACTTTAGATAATACTATTGAGGTAGCCAAGCACATGGAAAATACCTCCCGTTATGTAAAGAAGTTGGGTGGTGCTGAAACCAAGGAAAAGGAATCTGAGTCCATTAATGAGGTAAATGCTGTTAAGAAGAGTTGGAGGAAAGTAGAAAACAAGTACAAGGGAAGAAAAAAAGCGTTGAAGAAGTAGATAAGAAAAAATATATGTTTTAGATATGGAAGTACCAAACATACTGCAGAGGCAAGCAATTGTCCATCTTCCGTGAGCAGATGTTACAAATGCAAGAAACTGGGCCATTTTTCAAGAGTTTGCAGGATGTCAAATTTAGAAAGATTTAACAAAGCAGTGAATTTGGTTGATTCACATGGAAATGTTTGTGTTGAAAGGGAATTGAGTGAAAAGTGGAGAGGATGATATAGATGTCCCGGTGGTGAATGAAGAAAGAACACAGTCAAACAAGATAGTATGTGCACAGTCTGTTGAAAAAGATGCGTATCATCCATCTAAGTGTACCATTAAGGTAAATGGGAAAAATGGGAATGTGTGGGCAGATTCATGTCCGCCATTTACTTTGATTGACAAGCAAATGAGGGAAGATCTAAAGATGGGCCAATTAAGTCCAACGGATGTAGAACCAGTGGGATGGTGTGTAAGTAAATTACCTATTGTGGGATATTTCATGGCTGAGTTAAAATTTCAAGGTAGGAGTGCAAAGGGAAAAATATATGTGGTTGATAGAGTAAGGTCTTTGCTAGGCTGAAAAGAACAATGTGCATTAGGAATTGTATTGAACCCAAACCATCCCAAACAGGTATTGTCTTTATGTAATTATGGTCTTGGGGCTGCATTACTGAACGTGCATGAGGGCAAGGAAAGAGTAGTAGCCTTTGCATCACGCACCTTGAAAGGTGCAGAAAGTACATATTCGACAGTGGAAAAGGAGGCATTGGCATGCTGGTGGGGGTGCAGCATTTCTGCATCTTCGTATAGAGCATGAAGTTTGAGCTGTGCACCGATCACAAACTATTGCTGGGATTGTTTTCTACAGCAGGGTCTGGTAAATCAATGCATTGTGAGAATGGGAGAAAGATTAGTGGCACCTTTAAATTTATGGGACAAGTTGATGAGGTTATTGCATGAAGGGCATGGAGGAATGTTGGCAATTAAAAATAATGCACGTCTGGATTTTTGGTGGCCAGTAATTGATAGACAAATGAAAAGATTTGTGAGGGAATGTGTACCCTGCACCTGCAGTGCCAAATCACATAGGTTGCAGGAATCGCCCATATTTCCCATAGTCTACCAAGAGCGTGCATGGGAGAAAGTGGTTATCCTTATCTGTGGCCATTTTTAAAGTTTAGGCATGGGAGACAGGTATGCTACTGTCATGATGGATTACTATTCAAAGTGGCCGGAGATTGCATTTAAGAAGGAGATGAAGTCGAAAAATATAATTGCCTATGGTGAGGACATTTTCCGGAGGGAAGGAAGTCCTGTGGAAATTGTGACAGTGGGCCCCAATTTGTTTCTGAACAAATTGGAAACGGCTTGAGAAAGTGGGAAATTGAACATTGTAGAACATCTGTATATCATCCCTGGGGAAATGGCATGATTTTGCACTTTAATCGTGTTTCGTGAGAAAGTATTCAGTTAGCCATTTCAAGTGGTACAGGTTGAAGTAACCAAGTCAGGGACATGTTATGGAGCTACAGGACCACTCCATACTTGGAGACAGTCACCTTTTTAGGTCTCGCGTGCGTTGCAGGGCAGAGCCCTTCTCCGCGAGAGATTTTGTAGGAGAGGATTTTCAGAAGAGGGCTTTAAGCCCCGCCCCTCATTCCCATTGGCAGGCGTCACCGTTTATGTTAAACGGTGGCCTGCAATTGGAAATTAGGTGTTTGGATTTCCTCCCTTTGACTTTCTGTGCCGGCCCACCCGACTGGCTTGCCTGCTTTGCGTCTGTCGCAAAGTGCTTTCTTATCTTTATGGGGCTATGTGTTTCTAACACATGGCCCCATAAAGACAAGAGATCGGCTGCAGCGCGGTCCTCTTTCACTTTCGGGACCATACTTGTTTTAAGCCTCCTCTGGAGCATAGATTACAGTTCTGTTGGTGTCCCTGGTGTTTTATTTTTATTTTTTATGTTCCTGGTGTATCATGCCATGTTCTGAAGACCTTATCTGAAGCATTGATTTCAGTTATGTGAGCCTCTTCCGTCACACGGTATCCAGCTGGGTGTTCCATGGAAGAGTTAGGTGTGGGGTCGCGATAGTAAAATACAGGGGCGAAGCTTTGTGCTGTGCCTAATAACAGCTTGTGGTGCAGGTCCGGAAGGAGGTGCCTTGGTAGAGCTTGATGTGAGTCAGCGTGAGGATGCGTGGGCGCAGACGTTTGTGGGCGTCAGGTCACCTGCGGGGCTTCACCCTAAATGTGTCAGCGAGAGTACTCGGTTAAAAATAGCTCAGAGTATGAGAGGGGCCTGCCGCCCGAGCGCCCGTGAGTAGCCACGTTCAAGGAACTCGCCTTTCAGGAAATTCAAATTAAAAAGAAATAAGAGAAGACAGAGAAAGCAGAAGCATCTTCTGAAGTCCCGCGTCCCCCGGGCCTCTCTTGTTTACCTCAGGTGGAGGCGGCGGAAGTGAAGTTCCCTGGTACTGCGTTGGGGCTGAGAAATCCGCTCTTGAGAAGAGATGCAAATAACAGCTTGCGCAGCACTGACCAGCCCTGTGACGTCACCTCGACGAACTAATAAGAGTTTACAATGTTCGCTTTCGTTTTGTGTGAAGTGACTGTTCTGTGAATTCAGTCTGACTGAACAGGTGGAGGCGCGGTACATACTCCCTAATCCAAGCATACAATACATATAAAACGCTTCTCCTCAATTTCCCCATATATCTTTCTTCCAAACTCCCAATCTCCAGAAAATCCTGCACCACTAGAATTAAATACGTAAATTACCTAAGCACCCAAGATTCAAGAAAGGACCCTCTGCAACTCGAGCATTTACTGGCCATGCCCCTAATTTATACAAGTATGTCCCTTAATCGTTAGAATATTCTACTCTTAGAACCAATTTAAGTGATGATTGAAAACAAACTTTTATAGGGAAAAATATTGGTCCCTGATCTCACCTCCCTCCAGTGTTACCTGAAAACCTGATCCCCTAGATTCAAAATAACCCCATGACGCTGAGTGATCCTCACATTGCACATTATCTTCAAACCTGTTTTAAATCCATATTTAGAAACATGGCAACCCTCGTAATGCCTTTAGACATGTCGGGGCATGAAATAATGTTTTGGAAATGCTAATCAACAAATCCCCAAAGCCATGTTTTCTCGTCTTAATTGTACACAAACAACGTGTTACCGCACAGTCTCTGTAGTCAAGATAATTTAAACTCTTGTGAAGGTTGTGATGTGCCCCGACACTTCTAGGCCTTGATCGAAATAATATATTAAACAATGGAATGAGAAAAGAATTTAGAGATGGATTCCAGAGGCAGGCTCGCATGTTAGCGGCAAATACTGAGCAGAATGGGATATATAGAAAAAGAGGGGCAGTACTTCAACTTGGAGCTGAGTGAGTACCAGTCAGCCACTGGAGAGGAGTTCCCAACCCACCTTCATTCACTGAGATATTCATAAAAGGAGTTCTTGGTAGTCCCTCCCCTATTGTCACATGGACCAGTTGGACGTGTGTCCCTAGTTAGCTGCTGTAGAGCAGTCCCGCCGCCCCTGCGTGCCCCGTGTGTACTCAGACTGTGAGTTCCCATTCATCTAATTGTAAACCAGCCTAGAACTCCCAGGCTTTGTGCCCCAGGTGGCCACAGACCCCGCAGTGCGAGAAGAAAGATGGAATGCCGTGCTTAGTTTTCAACACTGTTATTGCAGTTACATAATTATATAACTGACAACCACACTGACTCACTACGGGTGAGTTTTACTTTGAACCAGTATCAATGGGAGCAGTGCAGGAAATTAGGATCTCGCCGGATCCCGGTTCCGGTAGTTATTTTTGACCTAGATCTGGGACCCGGCCCACCCAGTGAAATATGCTAAATTTGTCCTGGTGTAATTTTCCGATCCTAGGCCACAATCAGCAGCGCACGCACGTCGCAACAACATTCAGTTGGTGAGGAGAGGGGTTTCTTATTTTCACTTCCAGCTGGATCCAAAGCAAAGGCCTTATTAAAGGGCCAGCAGCCCTTTTATTTAAGTATCACCTTTGCTAGGAACTATCTGGATACTAGCACCAAGATGTCAACGCAAAAGCACACAGCTTGTTATCACTTCACAAGCACTTAAGAGAAACTATGATTTAGAAGCAGGTTTATGACTGTTAAGAGATGTGTGTGCACTGTAAGAATGCTGAATGTATCTGTCTATTTGAGTAATTAAAATAATAGTAGTTTTAAATGGCACTTTATAATTCATTTTTTATTTAATTCTCTTATGCTGCTACTCATCCTAGCTTAGGGTGTTAGAACACTTTACATCACCCACAGTGACCTAGTAAATCATGCAAGTGTGTAAATCAATGTACAAGAAATGTTGTACAAGTCAATTAGGGTTATGTGGTGGAAGAGTACTGAATACTGATGGCAGGAGGTATGATAATATGCTGCCCTCCCATCAGCCACTGCTTCCAGGTTCCGCGCGTGATCGCTCATGTATGATGTTTGTCTTGGCAGGGCGACCACATTTCAACAGTCACAGTGCGTGTTTTACAGTGCAAAAGCGAGTCCAAGTATCTGAACTATGGGTCACCATCTTCCTATAAATGGCTTCACTGCCATTTTTAAGCTGTTGCTTAGGTTTCCTCGTTTGGTTCAATGCTTGTGTGCAGATGCTGAGCGCTGGTGGCACTGCAGTGTGTCGCCTCCTCGCAAGGTTGCATTGATTTTTCACCTATCTCCCGTTCTGATCAGTTTGTACACATGTTCGTGTGTTAATTGCGCGTGTGGAAATTTGCCCACTAGCGGCTTCTATTCAAAGGCCTGTCCTTCGGGCAATTAGTAAATGCGGATTGACTTGCTGCGCAGACCGATTGCCGAAGCGTTTATATGTAACTATATGGTGAGGCTACACAGTGTAGGTGGGCACAGTCTCCACGTCCATCAGGAGCGGGTTCGCTCCACCCCCCCGCCCACAAGTACAGCAGCTGAGCTCACAGGACGATGCAGCAGCGCCTGGTGCTCAGCGACTACTTAACAAGTGTTGAGACAGGGCCGTAACTTGTTTAGGGACAGCCAGGCGCTCCCACAAGTGTTCAGCGAGGATTCAACATTACTTGATGTGACACAGAAATCCGGTTGCCCTGCACTCTGTTGATTGGAGTTTCAGTATTCTTTATCCTAGGCCATTTTGTTATCCTTTCTAAAAGTTGGGGGCATTTTTAAGTGGAATCAGCAGCCGATAATTTTGACAATAGAGCTCGGAGTACAGTGGCAAATGGGGCCTCGAAGGAGCCAGGGCAGAGTGATTCCTCTGAAGGGATGTAGATGTATTTCTATGTCATTTATGTGTGTATGTGTGCTTGCGGTTGTTTCCGTTCCTGTGCACGCTTGAATGTGCGTTTCAGTGGTGTCAGGTGTTTGTCTGTTACTGTGTTTTGTTTGTGGGTGTCAGGGCACAAGTCCTAAGCAAGCATTTGCAATGCAATAGGTCTCGCATTCACGCGAGTTTAAGCTATTGGCATTGTAAATGACAATGCCTTTTATTTATGTTTCAAAAACTAAAACAAAACTAAAAGGCATTGTCATTTACAATGCCAATAGCTCAAACTCACGTAAATGCAAGACCTATTGCATTGCAAATGCTTGTTGTTTGTTGAAAGGATGAGTACCATGCACTGTTGAGGTTCCTGCATGGATTGCAAGGTCTGGTCAGCGCAAGGTAGATAGTGGCCGTTTACATGAAAAGGTGGAGAAATATCAGGCGCAATACCCGAAAAGGCACAATGATAGAGTCAAAAATAGTAGAATTAAGTATATAGAGGGAATGTGGGTGTGAGTGTGCTTAGGAACAATGGTAAAAAAGGTTGATTCCAATGTTATCTGAACTAAGAGAAGTGGTGGAGGTAAAAGGTAATGCCTTGAGGTTTACCTTATGGCAAGTGGTGGAACGTTAGAAATGTTGCTGTCTGCAACGAAGTGGAGCTGTACGAGTGGTTGAAGGCCAGAGACAAAAAGTGTAATTCAAGGCCTAATGGGCCTGGTGTTTCAGGTTGAGGTGGGTTGACTTAGAAGTATATGGACATGGATCCTCAGGTGAGGAAACCTAGTACACTTAAGAGGATGAAACCCAATTGTTCAAAAGGTTGTTTTGTGTCATTTTAGTCTGTAATATATATATGTATATAAATGTGTAGTAGTTGCTTTAACTTAAGCATAAATATTGTAAAGTAAGGAGATATGTTGTATTCCTGTTCTGCTCAGGTGCTGTGATGCCATCACGTAGCAACTGGGGCTTTCACTTCCTGAATTGTTTATTTCAGAGACACTGGAGACTTGTAGGCAGTTGCTGTGGGGGCAGATAGACCAGGAGCTGTTGTAGCCTATTTAATAAACCTGTTTGAAAATAAACCTCTGTGTCCTTGAATCACAAAACCCAGCTTACCTTAGTGCTATGTACACTATTTCGAAACCCAGGTGTTGGTCAAGGTGAAGTGTGATAGCAAACATGATATAAATATGGAGCACATACACACACGCTCTTTTTGGGGGGAGAGGTTCTAGTTGTAGTGTGAGTCCTAATTCAGATTGTGTCTCTTAGACTCACTAATAGTATTGAGTGCAGCTGTGAGCATTAACATGTAATATATTCCGCTGAGTACAGTTATCACCCAATATGCTTCATGATCAATGCTTACCTTTACTATACAGTACTGAAGATTATTTGAGTCCATATATGTTCAGGTCAATGTTACTGTAGTTGATATTTTGATTTATAATCCTTAGCAGTTCTTTTGGGGATGGAAATAACAGACCTAAGTAACATCAATCCCCCCCTCCCCCCCCCGATCTGGTTTCGCTAATATTTCCATTTGGAAAGCTTTCAAAACATAAAAATGATTTCCCATAATACCTTTACCTCCATTAGTGGTGTTTATAGAACATTCAGTAAATTGATGCTTCCAAAGAAGCCCTTGAGCATAACTCATCATTCCTTTCTTCTGCGTCTCTGTAAGCTAAGATGCATTCACCAGTATAGAAACTCACATTTATTTGAGCAGTGAGAAAAAGAAATACCGCTTTGAATGCCACCATGATCTCATCTTGTAGCAAGTGCTCTTGCAATTTCAACAATTAAATCCTACAGTTATGATGAATACATCTGTCTGTGGCTTCCTCACCTTTTGAATACCCCCTGCGCCAGCATTCCGCGGAAATTCTTTCCTAGCTCTCCCACGTTAATGAGTATGTCACAATAGCATGGCTCCGCTCGTGACCCCGTATGACGTCATCGGAGCCATAAGAAGACCTCGCCGGCGTGCTGATGTCAGTTCCCTTTTTTCTGCGCCGTTGACGCATAAGTTTTTCTAGGGACTCTCCATTTTCTTGGTGATTACATTGTTTCCTCGAATAATTCAGATATGGCTACTTCTAAAAGTCCGGATTCAAGGCCTGCAGGGAGTTTGGCGGTCACAAGTCGATAACTGATCCCCATGATGATTGCCTTTGGTGTTTGTCTTCCGATCACGACGTCGAAGGGTGTCGAAGCTGCAGGAAGATGAATCCGAAAACTCTTAAAAGAACATGTGGCTAAACTCTTTATGGCCAAAGCAAAAAAAGGAGAAGAGGGGTCGAAAGCGTGCAAAGTAGTCGTCTTCTCACACTTCGAAGTCAAAAAAACACAAGAAGTTGAAGAAGAGGCATGGTTCTCGTCGCCGTTCACCAAGGAATAAGGCATCGAGGTCGCCTTTTCCGGCTCAGCGGCTTAGAAGGAAAGACTTTGTGTCTCCATCTCCTTCTCCACGGGTGACGGCGATTCAATTTTCGGCTCCGAGGTTGCCAGCGTCGAGGGGCTCTTCGATGCCAAAAGGTTCTCCGGCTCTCAGTAAGTCTCTGACACCCAGGGAGTATTATCCTGTTCATGTGGCTTCGCCTGTGTGGGCGCCGTCTCCACTGGCTCTGCAAATTCCAGTCCAACCTCGGGTGATACCTGTTCAGGAAGGTATGGATCCATATCCTCCTTTTCCTGGTCCTGGAACGTATCTTACGCATTTTTTAAATGCGCTGTTTGGCATGTTTGCCAGGGCTTCTAATGCAACTGGTGCGCCTTCGGGCCCCGTGTGACCATTGGCCTTTAATTTGGGTGTACCTCCTCAGTATGCCCAGGTGCCCTTCATGCCGATGACTCCGGCTTGGAGAAAAAACAGCTGTGATGCACTCAATGGGAATCTAGTTAAAACAATACACAAGAATTTTCAATTCATAAACTAACCGATACAATTGTGTGTGCACCAGGTGAAGTGGCTCTGCGGACTACTGAGTACTACAGTAAAGCAACAGCCCAGAGGTGTGTCTGGGAATGCCTAGTGCACTACGAGAAAACACTATCCAGTGTAAATCTTTTACATATCCGAAATATTCAATCATATGTACCACATGAAACCAATAGCAAATTTGTGAATCCAAAAATATATCAATGAATCAAACAGAGTCCAAACGAAATCATATGTTGATTGTATCACAATTCTTCTTTACTTTCAAGGAAGATCAAAGTTCATGATTGATGCAGCAACATACTGCATTTTCTGGAAGATCAAAACAAACTTCTCAATTTTTGAGTTTCCCAATGCATTTCGGGCTGATAAAGCAAAGCCCTTCGTCAGGGGAATCTGTGAAACATAAATGACAACAGTCTACGTATTTGTCATTACTGCGTATATATACATTGAAATTTACATTCAGGCCCGTATGTGGACAGGACTCACGACTTGCCAACAGTATGTAATAATGAGGGAGATGGAATATGAAACGAAAATGGAGAAAAGGAAAAACAATAAAGTTTCAATAAATAGGAAATCAGCTGTGAAACAGAATGATTCCACACACCACGAGTGCTAATGAAAGAACAACACGAGTTGTGCTCAATGAACAACCCTCTCCCCACACCGTGCTTAATAGACTGCAAAAGGTCTGAAATGAAATATCGTACCAAGAAACGGTCATGGACACGATTTCGGGTGAAGACCAAACAGACGTATAACGAAGTTGGGGAACCTGAACGATGAATGAAATGAAATGGAGTGAGCGGAAACGCAATATTTGTATAAAATAACCATCACCATGTGTTGTATTTGCATCTTACCAAGTAGATTGATGCTAAGTACGACAGTGGCCCATACATAGTTTGCATT
Organism: Triturus cristatus; assembly: GCF_964204655.1. Classification (NCBI taxonomy): domain Eukaryota; kingdom Metazoa; phylum Chordata; class Amphibia; order Caudata; family Salamandridae; genus Triturus; species Triturus cristatus. The sequence goes on along the minus strand of NC_140593.1, from coordinate 449,358,031 downwards.
AGAGTACCAGGCAGAAAGATGCTGAGTAAGCATGATGATGACAATATGCTTAAAGTACTATAAAAAACATGATAATTCAAATTTATCATTCAGCCCCAACGGGGAAAGTGTTTGCAAAAACCATATCCGTTTCAACGCGAACTGTAATAGCCATCATGTAGTTTACATCATCAAATGTCCTTGTGATTTAAGCTATGTTGGCAAGACTGAACGTGCCCTTCACACTAGGATTACCGAACATAAGAGTCGGATTCGAACTAAGACCATCAGTTCTCCGCTTGCTCAACATTGGGCAAATACTAAACACACCATAGCCCAGCTTAAATTTGGGGTTCTTGAAATCATTGAGGCAATCCCGGGAAGAAACATGTCAAAAATGTTAGCACAACGGGAGTCTCACTGGATATGGTTTTTGCAAACACTTTCCCCGTTGGGGCTGAATGATAAATTTGAATTATCATGTTTTTTATAGTACTTTAAGCATATTGTCATCATCATGCTTACTCAGCATCTTTCTGCCTGGTACTCTAATGCAAACTATGTATCTATCACTTTTTAGTCATTGTTAACTTGTTTACAAATTTCATTTCGTAATTTTCTTTTGTTCCGCCAATCATGAATATTGTCACACAATGTCATATATTGTCATTATATCTCGCAATGATATTGTTGTGCATTTAGATGATGGTGTTTATCACTGGATCAATTTTAGCATGTTTATTTGCCATTTCTTCACTTTTTATGCACATTTTAGCACGATGCATCTTTCAATATGGCTGCAGCAGTTTGTTCACGTAGTCCTCTTTTCACTTTGCTGATTCTTACTTAGACGCGCATGCTTCACATAACGTCACACTCTTCCCTCCTGAGAGAGCCGACACCATGGGTGAATAACTACTCGTTTCATGGCGATGGGTAAGCGAGAGAGACGACTTTCGTTCAGCGTATTTCTGACTAATCAGTGTCTAAGGTGTTAAAACCTATTGATTCACTTAGTTGATGGCGCGTTTCGCGCGTTTTTCGTATTTTGCAGTATATCGTCTGATCTTGGGCCACTGTCGTACTTAGCATCAATCTACTTGGTAAGATGCAAATACAACACATGGTGATGGTTATTTTATACAAATATTGCGTTTCCGCTCACTCCATTTCATTTCATTCATCGTTCAGGTTCCCCAACTTCGTTATACGTCTGTTTGGTCTTCACCCGAAATCGTGTCCATGACCGTTTCTTGGTACGATATTTCATTTCAGACCTTTTGCAGTCTATTAAGCACGGTGTGGGGAGAGGGTTGTTCATTGAGCACAACTCGTGTTGTTCTTTCATTAGCACTCGTGGTGTGTGGAATCATTCTGTTTCACAGCTGATTTCCTATTTATTGAAACTTTATTGTTTTTCCTTTTCTCCATTTTCGTTTCATATTCCATCTCCCTCATTATTACATACTGTTGGCAAGTCGTGAGTCCTGTCCACATATGGGCCTGAATGTAAATTTCAATGTATATATACGCTGTAATGGCAAATACGTAGACTGTTGTCATTTATGTTTCACAGATTCCCCTGATGAAGGGCTTTGCTTTATCAGCCCGAAATGCATTGGGAAACTCAAAAATTGAGAAGTTTGTTTTGATCTTCCAGCAAATGCAGTATGTTGCTGCATCAATCATGAACTTTGATCTTCCTTGAAAGTAAAGAAGAATTGTGATACAATCAACATATGATTTCGTTTGGACTCTGTTTGATTCATTGATATATTTTTGGATTCACAAATTTGTTATTGGTTTCATGTGGTACATATGATTGAATATTTCGGATATGTAAAAGATTTACACTGGATAGTGTTTTCTCGTAGTGCACTAGGCATTCCCAGACACACCTTTGGGCTGTTGCTTTACTGATGACTCCGGCTTGGCATTTTCCAGCGCCGAGGTCTTCCACTCCGGCTCCTCGGACTCTTTCGGCTGTCAAGTCTGCGCCGCCTCGGGTTCGATCAACGCCGAGGATTGATTCTCAAGGTCCTCCATGGATGCCGTCATCACCGGCTCAGCTTCTGGCACTGCCGACGCCGATTCTGAAGCAGCACTCTAGGAGGGATGCGCAGAGGTTGCTTGAAGAGGAGGAATATAGACAGAAACAGGAGGAGGGAGAAGTTGTTGAATCTGTGGATGGGTTTGAAGGTTTACAAGAGGCCATTGGGTTGGATACTTCCCCTGAGTATGAACTGTTATCTCCAAAGGCTGGGAAATCACAGGATGTTGCTCCTTATCATGTTGTTGTAAGGCAAGCAGCTGAGTTACTTGATCTGCAGTTACCTTCAGCTGAGATAAAATCTAACATTCTAACAGAGGTTCTCAATAAGTCTGCTGTAGTTTCTGAGCCTCATCTGCCCTTCAATGAGGCCTCGACGGAACCTATTTTAGAAGTCTGGCAAAGATCCTTGACTGCTCCAGCCGTTTCCAGGTCTATTGCGAGAAGGTTTATTATGCAAAAGAACGAGGTTTGGGGCAAAGCACAATTTCACCTATCCTTAGTGAAATTTATTTATGTAAGCAAGGTGCTAATGACCGGAGATCCAAAAAAAAACTAAATCTCCTGAGACAGAATGCCTCAAATGACTATAAACACAACACAATGGTCCAGCACTCAAATTTCAATCAAAATATATAAAAATATTTAAATACAGATATATATTAATGAATACTTTTTTATAAGAACACATAGTAGTTCAGCAGAATTGTTTTTTATCAGATCCTTTATTCAGAAACTTCTTTCCAACAAGATAAAAAGACCGTAGCCAACGTGTTTCATCCTCGCGGACTTCTTCAGGGCACAAAAGAACAACTTTTTTTCTTTGCGGTCTGTGCTCAATTCATTAAAAAACAGGATTTCTCCTTTCTGAGGTCTCATAGATTCTGAGAGTATCTGAGAATTGTATATGGCGATTTGTTTATAAATTCAATTGTTGTTTTTCACAGGACATGATATTAGTCAATGTCAGCCATCCTTCATTCTGATTTCCAACTGGTTGTAGAAGTCAGTCAGCCGGCACGGTAGCGTGGCGTCAGTCAGGTTTAACGAGTATGAACTGTTATCTCCAAAGGCTGGGAAATCACAGGATGTTGCTCCTTATCATGTTGTTGTAAGGCAAGCAGCTGAGTTACTTGATCTGCAGTTACCTTCAGCTGAGATAAAATCTAACATTCTAACAGAGGTTCTAAATAAGTCTGCTGCAGTTTCTCAGCCTCTTCTGCCCTTCAATGAGGCCTTGACAGAACCTATTTTAGAAGTCTGGCAAAGATCCTTGACTGCTCCAGCCGTTTCCAGGTCTATTGCGAGAAGGTACAGGCCAGCTCCTGAGGATCCTGCGTTTCTTTCAACACATCGATTACCTGAAAGCTTGGTGGTCCAAGCGTCTTTGCTCAAAACAATCTTCTGGTTCCTTCCCTACCATCCCGTGGATAGGGATTCTAAAACAATAGAGCAGGCGGCAAAGAAAGTATTTTCATCTGCGAGTATAGCCTTGAAATCCACTAATGCTACCTGTTTACTTGGGAGATATATCTATGCTCTTATGGACTCTGTCAAACAGCTAGCCCCAAAGCTACCTGAGGATTTTCAGGTTAATTTCCTGGAGGCTCTTTCTGACTCTCAGGCCGCGGCCCGTCAAGTTATACAGTCAGGTTTGGACAAGACTGGCTCGGTGGCTCGTGTAATGGGGTCTTCAGTGGCAACAAGAAGACAAGCTTGGCTAAGGTCATCTGGATTTTCTCCTGATGTTTAGGCAACCCTTTTGGATTTGCCCTTTGATGGTACGAGACTGTTTGGAACTAAGGCTGACTCTGCCTTACAGCGCTTTAAGGATAGCAGAGCGACTGCAAGATCTCTGGGCCTTCAAACGCAGTCTAGAGGATACGGCTACAAGCGGTATCGTGGATTTGGAAGGGCAGCTCCCTTTCGTGGCCGCCAACAACCTCAACAGAGCCAGCAGCAGAATCCTTTGTACAAATCATACAGGGGTAAAAACAGGGGACGTCTTAGAGGAGCCGCTCGTCAACAGTTCTCCTCCTCCTCCTCTTCTCCTCCCCCCGCTGTTAGTGCCTCAGGAAAGCAGCTCTAGATCCCCCATCTTAGAGCATGTTGGTCCTGTAGGGGTTCGGGTGTCCCACTTTCTAAAAGATTGGACATCGATTACTTCAGACATTTGGGGTTTAAATCTTGTAGAGAATGGGTACACCCTCCCTTTTTAGAGTTTCCTCCTCCTTACCCTCCTCGCCAGGGTTGGTGTTCAGAGGACCAATTGCTGCTTTTGCAGCAGGAGGTTCTTACCTTGCTAGGGAAAGGTGCGATAGAGGTGGTTCCGGAGCAGGAAAAAGGTCAGGGGTGCTACTCCCAGTATTTCCTGATTCCCAGAAAGGACGGTCGATTGAGGCCGATCCTGGACCTCAGGATTTTGAATCTTTACCTTAGGCAGGAAAAGTTCAAAATGTTGAACTTGGCTCAGGTTCTTCTTGCACGGCAACTGTTAGACTAGGTGGTGTCCATCGATCTGCAGAATGCGTATTTTCATCTTCCCATCCTGAAGTCGCATGGAAGTATCTCCGTTTCACGGTAGGATTGCAACTCTACCAGTTTGCGGTCCTCCCGTTCGGTCTGACTTCCGTGCCTCGAGTCTTCACAAAGGTGATGGCGGTGGTTGTGGCTTATCTCAGAAGATCTGGGGTTCCTGTTTTCCCCTATCTCGACGACTGGCTGTTGAAAGCCAAGTCTCCGGAGATGGTGTTGCGCCACTTGCAAGCAACAACGCATCTGTTGTTCAGATTGGATTTCTTGATAAATGTACCCAAATCTCACCTGGTGCCTTTTCAGTGCAGCCTGTTCATAGTGGCAATACTGGACACTACTGTGTGTTGGGCATTCCCGCCTCCGCAGAGGATTCTCGACATTCAGGAGATGATTCCTTTATTTCACGATGGAGCAGTTGTTCCAGACCTGTAGGTTCTATGTCTGCTCGCTTCCTGCATACTGTTGGTCAGTCATGCACTCTGGCACATGAGGGCACTCCAGTGGTGCCTCTGCAGGCAGTTGTATCAACACAACGGAGATCTCGGGGAGATGGTCAGAATCTCCAGAGATGCTGCAGCGGAGCTGACTTGGTGGGGTGTGCAGGGCAATCTGTCTCAGGGAAGGCCTTTTCAGACTCCTCCGCCGGTGGCCACAGTGATCACGTATGCCTCCACTCTAGGGTGGGGTGCTCATCTGGGGGATCTGGAGGTCAAAGGTCTTTGGTCTCCAGAGGAAAGGTTGATTCACATCAACCTACTGGAATTGCGGGCGATATGTTTTTCACTAAAAGCTTTTACTTCCTTCCCTTTGCAGTTCGTCGGTTCAGATCCTGACGGACAACACTACCGCGATGTGGTACATCAACAAACAAGGAGATGTAGGGTCGTATCGCCTCTGTCGAGTGGCTCTGCGACTCTGGTCCTGGGATCAGGGCCATCAGATTTTTGTGTTTGCAAATCATCTAGCCGGTGTGCTGAATGTTCCAGCGGACAGTCTGTCGGCATTACTCAGCCGATCACGAGTGGCGGCTTCATCCGGAGGTGGTCCATCTCATCTTCGAGATGTGGGGGTCTCCTCAGTTGGACCTGTTTGCCACTCAAGAGAACGTGCACTGCCCATTGTTCTGCAGTCTCCAGTATCCGATGCATGGAGCTCTGGGGGACGCGTTTCAATTGGATTGGAGCTCGCAACTCCTTTACCCGTTTCCTCCCATACCCTTGGTTCCTCTGGTTCTGAGGAAGATTCGCCAAGACCGGGCCCAAATCATATTGATTGCTCCGGATTGGCCAAGAAGGGTGTGGTACACAGATCTTCTTCACCGCTCCGTTGCATGGTCCAGGGAGCTCCCCTGGTAGAACACTTTTCCAAAAACAATCGCAATGCGGACGACCTACAGTGGTGGGTACTGGAGAAGGCCACCCTCCATCCCAGAGGAGGCAGCATACTCCAACTGCTAAACCTCAAAGAATGCAGATGGATCCATCTCCTGGATTCAGGAAAAAAATGGGTTAAATGACCTTTAGGAAACATAGACAAATGGTTAAACTTTAGAATCCTTGACATTCATTAAATTCCTATATAATCTGTATGTACCAATGCCATATATTCCATCTGCAATAAATACCTAGACACTTGCCGCAGAATCCTCCTGCAATGTATATCTTTAAACTACCACCAATGTATATGTGAAAGTTACCCGTTGACATATTCCATCTGCAATACATACCTATACATGTGCCGCAGATTCCATCTGCAATACATACTTTTAAACTACCAATGTATAAATATGTGAACGTTGCTTTATACTACCACCAATGTACAATTTAGAAATACGTTACAGTGACACGTTATAATTATTGTGCACTTATCAATTGCCACTAATTTCGCTAAGGAATAACTGACTGCTCAGGCCATAGGTGTGGTGCATAGGCCACATGTTTAAACGTCACGAGATTTGCTAGTGAATAATTCATGTTCCATCTGACATACAATCATCAATGTATAAATATGTTTAAACGCCACTAGATTCGCTAGTGAGTAACTCATGTTAAAGCACAGGCTACTTATGACACGTTTTATTCATGATGTGAAGTCATTAAAATTGATCACCAATGTATAAATATGTTCAAACGCCACTGGATCTGCTCGTGAATAACTCATGGTCGAGCACTTATGATGTAAAGTCATCTAAATTGTTTTCGCGTAACCATTCTTGCGCTAAGGCGTACAACGTAGACATGTTGTATCTGAACAACATCGGAGCGTCATAATGTCCGAGCGTCAATGCCCTTTATGACTGTTGCCACAAAATGTGAAATCGTTGACACTACAGATACGAGTCCTCTTCTCGCACTTCCAATATACATGGAATTTTTAACATACCCCTAGCAACCGGCCCCGGGCAGCCGGATGTAGCTGCTGCACCTAGTGTGCACGTTTCTTTCCAAATGACATCTAGCGCATTCTTTACTAACATGAGCGAGCATGCACGTCGCAGTCACGCCAAGAAGGCTATCAATCACCCGCTCCCGGCCTCACTCTTCGAAATGAGCGAGAGCCGGATGGACGCATTCTGCCAGATCACGGTAAGGATATAATTGAGAACACTTTTCAGAAGCGCGTCTTCGCGTTTAAAGTGCCCGTTTATTCAAGTGATTCACGCATCCCTCCTCTTACTGTCTTTCAGTAAATCGTCTGACTGGCCACAATCACAGACTCCAACCGATCGGTGGAAGTCTTTAAACAAAGAAATCTATAAAGAAATACTTTGAGGTATGTCTCAACTTGGGGAGACTTACCTCCTTTCATTTCCAATTGCATCACCACGAGTGACTAAATGAATGCTTTTCATTCTCTTAGGCTACCACTGGCTGGTGGAATACACAGACCACTATTTGATTCAGATGCCCTTCACATTCGCAGATATAATAGAGAATATGCACTTTGGTAAGCCTTACTACTCCATTAGAACAGTCTGTTTTTCTGTTTCATAACACACACCAGATTAAACGTTCCAATTATTCCCATAGGCTGCTTATCCCCCCTTCCGGTCCTGAAGAAGACCCACCTTGACGGTTCTTACAAATTGCGCAACTTACGGTGTCGAAACGTCGACGCATTACATATGTCTGCACAACGCTCATGATCACAGTTTAACTTTTCAATGGATCCTGAAGCATATGTGCAAAAATCTTAAGGACAAACAGAAATTCCCCTTTCCTTTCTTGATTGCACGGTCATTTTTATTTTGTATATAGTGGACTGTCTATATCACTAATCACCACATGTCACTTTTTCACCTCAGTCACCTAAACCTTTCTTGCAATTGAATTTGTATATTGCGACAGCCTTGAATATTTGATACTTCCCTAAATACATTATTGAATTCTCTCCTTGGTGTGTGTTATGTTCATTTTCTTAATTCATGGATATGTGTTACAAGTAAACTTTGTGCTTCTTTTTTTTTTTTTTTTTTTTTTTTTAAACCGTTTATTACATGTTAAAAAAGGGTTACAAGTATGGGCCTACAACCATCCGGCCGGCCGCTAGAGTGGCAGAAGCATATGACATACCTACAGTAAGAGTCTCTTGGCGGTGCAGATCGGTAAATCAGGAGATATCAATAGCGCAGGCCCCATAACTCCAAGCCCACAATACGGTTTCCTTTTTCCAAACAGAACAACACAAAAAACCACACCCGCAAGGCAACCCGCCATCCAAAGTGACGGCGCGTGCTCCTTAAGTGGGGGATCCCAACCAGCAGCCAAACTCTGAAGAGGGGAATGGGAATAGATCAGGGACAGGGGAACCACATGCCCTCGGCTGGGGGAGGGGGTCGGCTAAGGGGACGGAGCCGGTGAGGCGGCCGGTAGCAGTGGCGGCTCACAAATACCCCCGCGATAGGCGTTCCAGGGGCCCCAGATTTTCACCCACGCCCCAGGCTTACCCCTCGCAACATACACCACCTTTTCACGAAACATACACCAATCCATGTGTTCTTTCCAGGCCGACACCGCCGGGGGTCTCTGGGATCCCCACAATTGAGCAATGTCACGCTTAGCTATCATGTATCCCAGAGTCACCCACCGCGTCTGCGGGACCGAATAGTCATTTGGTTCCCACACATTCAGCAAGCATCTCCTCGCTTCAGGCAACAGCGCAACACGCGTCACCACACGCAGGACCTCATGCACACCACGCCAGAATCGCTCCACCTGTGGGCATTCCCACAGAATATGCATGAAAGTTGCCAAGGCACCACAGCCACGCTTACACAATCCGTCACCAACGAAGCCCATACGTAGAAGCCTTGGCCCCGTCACGTAAACCCGGTGGAGGATCTTAAGCTGGACGAAGCGAAGGCGAGCCGGGATGGCCACCTCCTTCGGAGAGGCCACCGCGGAAATCCAGTCCTCGTCGTCCAGTTCCAGCCCGTCGGCAACCCAGGCCTCGCGGAGACTAGTCAGCAGGCACGATCTGTCGTTGATCAGTTTTTTATATATAAGGGAGATCGTGCTGTCTGGGACATGGCCATCCAGCACTCTGTCCTCCAGGGGGGAAGACTCCGGAACGGACGCGACATCAGGGAAGACGGAGCCCAGCGCGTGGCGGACTTGTAAGTACCGAAAGTACTCACTGCCTTGCAGCTGAAATTCCGTCCGCAGCGTCTCAAAAGTTTTAAATCCACCCCTTGTCCAGAGGTCTCCCACTGTGCTGATTCCGATCGTGTCCCACTTCTCGAAGCCCTTCGATGTCCACAGGGAGCCCAACCTCTCAGACGCATATAGCGGTGTCGCCCGGGTCAAACGGTCCTTCCACCCCATCGCTGCATTAGCCGCGTGCCAGACACGCACCATGACACGCGTCGGTCCCGTCAGACGGGAGTCGGGCGCGCCAGAGTAGAGCGCTCGATTGTAGTCGCCACCGGGCAGGAGCATCTTGTCCATTTCAAATGCCGGGTTCAGGGCGGGCCCGTAAAGGCCATGATTAATCGCAGCTAGCTGGGAGGCCCAGTAATACCGTTTAATGTCCGGGAGGGCAACCCCCCCATCGTACCACGGGAGCGTCAATTTAGCCAGAGCAATACGCGGCCTCCCGTCCCAGAACAGGCGCCGCTGCAGGCTCTCCACCTCACGGAAGTAGCGCGCCGGAACCAAGTCCATAGTGTTCTGAAGCGCATACAGAAAGCGCGGCAAGGACATCATCTTAAACAAGGCCGCTCGGCCAAGCGGCGAAAGCGGAAGACGCCGCCAGCGCGCAACGTCCTCCCGCAAGCGCTGGAGGGGGGGTAGCAAGTTCCGCTCGTAGCGGGCCTCCGGGTCTAGAGTAATATATATACCCAGGTACCGGAACCCCTGGGAGGCAATCTGGATCGGGCAGTCCCGTGGTAGGGCCGGAGCCTCCCCGGAGAGCACATACACGCAGGATTTCGCCCAGTTGATGACAAGGCCTGAGTTACGACCGAAGGAGCGCAAAACATCAACCAGGACAATCAGCGAGTTACGCGGGGAGGCGAGATACAAAAGGATATCATCGGCGTAGAGGGACACGCGGTCCTCATGCTCGGGGGTCCAGCGGAGACCACGGATGGAGGGGTGCCACCGCAGCCACTCCGCCAAGGGCTCCAAGGCCAATGCAAACAGGAGCGGTGACAAGGGGCAACCCTGACGCGTGCCCCGCCCCAGCGCAAAGGGGGCCGAGACTCGCCCATTCACCACCACCTGCGCCAATGGGCCCGAATACAACAATTTGACCCAGCTAATGAATCCCGGTCCAAATCCAAATTTCGCCAGCATCGCCCAGATGTATGGCCATTCAAGTGTGTCAAACGCCATGGTGGCGTCCAAGGACGCCAAGATGGCCGGCTCCCGCACAAACGGGACACGCGCGAGCACCCCATGCAAGCGTCGCAGATTAAGAGCCGTGTTGCGATGGGGTATAAAGCCGGATTGGTCTTGGTGGACCAAATCCCCCACCACGCCAACCAGCCGGTTGGCCAGTACCTTGGCGAGGATTTTGGGTTCCGCGTTCAAGAGCGAGATAGGCCTATAGGATGTAACCCGCTCACGGGGTCTCCCCTCTTTGTGGATCACCACGATTGTAGCCAGACGCTGGTCCGGCGGGAGGGAACCCTGCGAGTGGGCCGCCAGGAACATGGCGCGCAGGTGGGGCGCCAGTACATCCGGTCGCAGCTTGTAAAGCTCGATGGGGATACCATTGGGGCCCATGGCCTTGCCGGATGCGACCGAGCGAATAGCCAGGGCAATTTCGTCCGAGGTGGGAGGAGCGTCCAACAAATCCCTGTCCTCCACCGTAAGGGAGGGCAGCGCGATGTCCCGAAGCAGGGCATGGGAATCTTCCTCCGAGCAGGGAGAAACCGGGGAGTACACCTCGCGGAAGTAATCCGCGAAGCAGGAGACAATGGCTTCCGGCTCGGTGACAGGCACACCATCCATCCCCTCAATCAAAGGAACCACACGACTCGCTCTCTCCCTCTTGTCCAACCACGCAATCAATTTACCAGCCTTATCACCCACATCATACAGTCGCCCCTGTTGCTCTCTACTGAGGCCCCTGGCCGCCTCCGTGACGAGGGCCCTATAGGCCGCCTGCTTGAGGTGCAGAACATGCAACTTGGCGTCTGTTACCCCGCTCCCCAGGTCACCCTCCAGCTCCGCAATCTCGGCCTCCACCCGGGTTACCTCCTCCCGCTCGCGCCTCCTGGCATGGGAGATAGAGGAGAGGGCCTCCCCTCTGAGAACTACCTTAAAAGCCTCCCACAGGGAGATGGCCGAAGGGACAGACCCCACATTCTCATCAAAATATCGCTGTAAGGATTTGATCAAGTCGGCACGAATAGTGGGGTTACGCAAGTACCAAGCATTGATTGGAGCCACCCTGCCCTCCCCCCTAGGGAAGACATCGAAGTGTAACAGTACTGGGGAGTGATCTGAAATGCCCCGCGCCAGATGGCACACCTCTCCCACCCTCCCAGCATAGGCCGCCGGGACAAGGATATAATCAAGCCGCGAGAGGCTACCATGGGCACCCGAGTGGAAGGTGTATTGCCGCTGTGCGGGATGCTTTAGTCGCCAGCAATCCACCAGGCCCAAAGTATCTAAAAGGCCGGACAGCCAGGCCTGTGCCCGGGGGAGGTCCCTAGGGGGATGGCGATCCATAGACCCAGAAACTACCGCATTAAAGTCCCCCCCAACCACCAGCAGGCCACCCGGGAGGTCCAGGAGGAGGCGCCCCAAATCCGCAAATGTAGTAGATTGTAACCCAGGCGGGACGTACACTGATATAAAAACAAACACTCTACCCTCCATTCTACCCACCAGAACAGTGTAGCGTCCCCTCTCATCATGGCGCACCTCATCAATCTCCAACGGGAGCGAGTTCTTAATCATGATACCCACCCCCCGCGAGCCCGAGGTGAAGCCCGAGTGGGCCACCAAACGATAGCCTCGCCGATTCATGGCATGGAAGGAGTTACCTATAAGGTGTGTCTCCTGCAGGAAGATAACATCTGGTGAGATACGTTTCAGGTACTGCAGGACCACACCACGCTTAATCCTGTCCCCCAGGCCGTTAACATTCCATGACAACACAGTCAAATCCCTACCCCCCATCATACGTAGAAGCAATCAGTCGTCCCCCACAGAGCCTCTCGAGAGCAACAATACAGTAAAGGGCTTGCCTTGCGGTGCAAACAAACAACACACCCCCCCCACCCCCCCATCCCAACAGAACTCCCCCCTCCCTGCACCCCTGCATGAGCCCAGACAGCCCCCCCAAAGTGCAGTGTGCCTGTCGCCCCATAGATGAAAACTAACTAGTCCCCCAGAGGAGGAGATAAGCCCCCAACAGACCCCACACGACCTCCATCGGAGGGGAACCTAAACGATCAGTAAATGGTAAAGGAATGTTGTCCAGAGCAAGGCCTATTCTTCACCCCTCAGTTCTGATCCGGCGGGCCCTCCCCGCCAACCGCACCCCCCCCACCCCCTCGGCCCCGATCTCCAGGTAGAGTGTCCAACCAGTCCCCAGCCGCCTCGGGTTGGTCAAAAAAGTGCGTGCGTCCATCCACCTCCACCCTTAGCTTAGCTGGAAAAAGCATTGAATACTTAAGGTTCAGGTCCCGTAGGCGACGTTTAACTCCGAGAAAACTCAATCTCAGTTTTTGGACCGCCGGAGTAAAGTCTGGGTAGAAATGCACATCCATGTTATCAAGCTTGACCGGTCCCTGTTGCCTGGAGGTCTGCAGGATAGCGTCTCTGTCCCGAAAATTAAAAATCCGGGCAATGAGAGGCCGCGGCGGGGCACCGGCCTTAGGTCTGCCCCCAGGGACCCGGTGAGCACGTTCCACCGCAAAAAGCTTACTCAGCCCCCGGGGCTGGAGCTGGGTAAGGATCAATTCTTCCACAAAAAGATCTGCCGCCTCCGCCTCTCGTCCCTCCGGCACTCCCACAATGCGAACGTTATTCCTCCGGGCCCGACCCTCGGAATCCTCCAGTCGCCGGTCCATCAGGGCACTCGCCTGGCCAAGCCGGCGCACCTCCTTTTGGAGGGCCACCACGTCCGTCGTGAGGCTCGTTGTGGTGTGGGCCAGGGAATCGACCCGGTCGTTGGTTTTGGACAAGTCAGCCCTCACAAGGCTAACATCCACCAGGACCGAGTCTATCTTTTGCGCTAGGGTGTCGAAGCGCTGGTCCACCGAGGCCTTCATCTCTGCGATGGCGCCCATGACGTCCCGGAGGGTCAGATCCACCGGTTGAGCAGATGCCTCCGTCGGGCCCGCCGGGGATGTGCGCGATGTCTCCGGAGATCCCTTCTGGAGGGTGTAGCGGTCCATACTGTTGGATTGAGGCGCCGGGCCGCGGCGGGTCGTCTTCACCTTCGCCCGGTCGCCATCTTGTTTGGTGGACATGCCTGCTCTCCCACCGTCGTGCCAATCTCCTCGAAAGGGCCGATAAACCAGTTCACGGGTTCCGGGGGGGGGAGGGCGACCACTGGGCCGCGGGACGACTCGCGGCCGGCGGGTCAGCCGGGCACCTGGACAAGGCCACACCACCGCACCCCGCTCCGCAACCCTACCTCGCTTGAGGGCAAGGAGAGCGCGAAAGTGAAAGCACGGGGTACGCGAGTCGCCCAGCCCTGCCCGCCGCTGTTGTCCGCTTTGTCCCCGGATCGCCCCACTACTCCAATCCGGGGGGCCAGCGCGGAGAAGGCCGCAACCTTCAATCGGTGCTCCCACCGGTGTCCGGGGTCCGATTCGAAAAGAAAAAACGGATGGCGCCTCAGCTCGAGTTCACCGATGCAGTCCCCTCAACAAGGACAGGATATAGCCAGGATTAATTCAGGAGGTCGTGGTGGTCCTCGGGAGCCTCGCACCTACGCGGCCATCTTGGTTGCGCGCTAGGCTCCTCTCCAACTTTGTGCTTCTTGAACATTTAAAGCAATTGAAAATCCCGACAGAACCAATTGTTTTGTTTAACTGTTACCACCCAGTCATCACCTGGATAAGGAGGATTTGGATGATGATAGTCCTTTTGGGGTAGCAGGTAGCTCATCGTAGCTGCATGTAAACTAGCAGAAAGATGATGATATGGAGGAGGAGGAAGAGTATTATGGCCAGAAGTATTACCCTGCTCAGCAAGAGGGCCTACATTATCAGGAACAATTCCAGCTATATCTGTAGCAACATTACCAGAAGTATGTGCTATGTGTACCAAGGGCATTGGTCTCGGACCTGCAAATTATGCTGGCAGATTATCCCAAGCGATTTGCCCCTATAATTACCTCACCTAGGTAGGTTACATTAACTTCTAAAACACCTCCAGTACACCCTTCCACTCCGCAAACGTCACGCAACAGCCGCATCTGCAAGGCAAACACAACCGTTTAGAACCTTGCCAGTGCATGATAGCATGTCTTTGGATGACAGGCACAAGTGGGGCCTAAGAGATATCCACACTGAGTGGGATAATTGCCTTGTCCTAGAGAGAGCATTGAAAACGTTTTACCTTCTAATGACAACTAAGCAGGCTGACTGCTTCTTATACGATTTTAAAGAAACCTTCCGTAAGAGCATCGGAGCTAATCCTATTGCGGACTACATATGGGAGGAAGGTGTAAAGACAATGGAAAAACGCAGCCACAGTGGCTGCAGTGTTGCTCAGCCTAGATGAGAAGTATACGGCCCAGGAAAATTCTCTAGTCTTCCTAATTGGACACCCAAAATCTGACTTCGTAGTCACCCAAGCCGCCCAGCATCGTTCCAAAATTCCATCTGCACCAATTTCAGCACCTCCGCTAAGGAAGGCAGGCGCCTCGACAACATAGGAAAGCACTTCTCTTCAATGGCAGCGCTAACTATGTGAGTAGCAAACTCATTGGCAGTGCTCGGAAGATATGACCGACAAATGTGGTCAGACATAGCCCCATATAGTGATCGTCTACCAGAGGATGCTGAAGCCAAAAAGATCCTACAAGAAAGTGAGCGTGCGTCTTCTAAAATATTAACTGCACCATGTACATTAGGTCTTTAGCTTTTAGACCGCTGGTAGGAGCAGCAGTCCTATAGAGGCAGGGGTGGTTGAATGCTACATCTGAAAGAAACACGTTAGTTAGATTCCTTACCTTAGAATATCCCCAGGCGTCAGGCTGGATCCGGAAAGATTTTTCGTCAGAAGTACCCTTGCGCGTCGGTAGGCGTTGTCTGCGACTCCGCGTCCGTCGTCGGCGTCGTGATCGCCGGGATGACGTCATCGGAGTACTTAGACGCCGGCCTCGCGCGCTGACGTCAGTTCTTCTTTTTTCTGTGCCAGTAAGCGCAGATCCAGGAAGAGCATACCCTTAGTCACTTTATGACTATTTTTTTGGACTTTTTTGGTCTATTCTTTCGAGTCGACCTCAACTTCTGGTGCCGGTAGGAATGTCCGGGTTCAAGCCGTGTGACGCCAGTCACCGACTGATGTCGGTTACCGACCCCCACCGTCGGTGTCTCTACTGCCTTGGGGTCGACCATGATGACAAGTCGTGCCCCCGACTGGCTGACCTTGACCTCGAAAGCTAGGCTCGAGATCTGGCAGTCGGCTCCGCGCCGCTCGAGGTCCTGGTCGAGGAGGAGGTCGAGGGACCGGTCGCGGAGCCGAAGTCATCACCGCTCGTCGGGTTCGAAGTCCTCGCATTAAGGTAAGTCGAGGCACAGTAAGAAGAAGTCTCCGTTGGGGCCGCAGGAGTCACATCTGACCCCATACCCTCCAGTCCCTGGGCCTAATGCGACTCCGGGCGCGATTCTTGACTTCCTCGTGGCCATGAGGAGTCTCGCTCCGCCGTCACGCCTTCGGGCCCCGCAGGTCCGACTGGGAGGCCTAGCGAGCCAGCGGCTTCAGCGCCGTCGTCGACTTCGGTCCTGACGCCGCAGGTCCCCGTGGGATCCTGGCCTGGATCCCGGTCGATGCCGGTTGACCTTAAGACCCCTATGGTGCCGCCCACGGTGCCGTCTTCGGACGACGCCGTCCCCAGCTTCAGCCCCGGTCCAGGTCCGGCGGCGGAACGGCGCCGTCATCGGCGCCGATGGATGAGCATTTCATCTACCACCCGGCTCCGTCGTTTCTACCTGTATATGAAGGGGAGGACTGGGAGGGGTCTGAGGACCCTCTGGCACAGCAGTTCTGTTAAGTCAGGACTGGGCAGACAAGCTGGGGGATGCCAGTGGTCTCGACACTTCGCCTGACACTGGCTTCATCTCTCCTCCTTCCATGGCTACGGAGGAGGGTGCAACTTATTCTGTGGTGCTGCGCAGGGCTGCTGAGGCCCTTCACCTGGAGCTCCCTGCAGCGGCCGTGAGGACTAACCTCCTCACTGAGGTGCTTCAACCACCAGTAAGCTCTTCGGTGCCTCTACTGCAGTTCAATGAGGCCCTCACTGACGTTTTGATGGGCACTTGGTCCAAGCCCTCCACAGTCACTCCTGTGGTCCGGAACGTGGCCCGGCGCCACCGCCCTGCTCCGGGCGACCCCAGCTTTCTGTCAGTACACCCCACCCCTGAGAGTCTGGTTATCCAGGCCTCTACGTCCCAGACGCCTTCCCTTCTGCGGATCGGGAATCCAAAAGGTTGGAGCAGTTTGGGAAGAAACTGTGTTCCTCCCTCAGTTTGGGGTTGCGGTCCATTAATACCGCGTGCCTTTTGGACGTTATACCCATTCCTTGTGGGATACGGTGGCGGACGTGCTGCCCCAGTGACCGGAGAAGGCCAGGACACGGTTCGACCAGGCTCTTGCTGAGGGGCGGGATGCAGCACGTACTTCATTCGATGTGGACTTGACACCACAGACTCGCTGGGTAGAGCAATTGCGACGACTGGCTGAGGTCCACTAATTTTTTGGGGGATGTCCACAGCACCCTCATGGACATGCCCTTCGATGGCCGTTGCCTTTTTGGTGACAAAGCAGATAGTGCGCTGGAGCGCTTTAAGGACTCCAGGGCTACGGCCAAGTCCTTGGGCCTCTGGGCCCTGCGCCCGCAAACTTCCGCTTTTCGCATCTTTCGTGGCCAAGGAAGGGGCGCCCCTGCACGTCCGTCCAGCCACAGACCGCAGAACCAGCCTCAACACGGTCGCGGACGTGGATTCCTCCGTGGCGGAGCAGGGGGACAGAGAGCCGGTCAGTCCACATCTGCTCCCGCAGCATCTTCCTCAACGCCTTCCTAGTCCGACCTTTCAGGCCCATTCCACGCCGGTGGGAGGCAGAGTTCGCCATCACCTGCTCCACTGGCGTACCATCACTTCGGACGGGTGGGTGCTGCATATCGTCCGAAGGGGCTAATCCCTCCCCTTCTAGACGACCCCTCCAGCCATGCCACCGCTTTACCACCGCATGTCGGGGGATCACTTGCAACTTCTGCAGGAGGAAGTTGCGGCCCTCTTGGCCAAGGGGGCCATCGAGTGCGTTCCTGGCCCAGAAGTAGGACGGGGCTGTTACTCCCACTACTTTCTGGTTCCCAAGAAGGGCAAAGGGGGCCTACGCCCTATCTTGGACCTCAGGGGCGTCAACGCCTTCCTCCGGAAGGAGAAGTTCAAGATGCTCACTTTAGCTCAGGTTCTGGCTGCCCTAGACCCTGGAGACTGGATGGTAGTGTTGGACTTGCAGGACGCATATTTTCACATCCCCGTCCTGCCGGTCCACTGGCGTTACCTGCGATTCACGGTAAGCCACAAGCACTTTCAGTTTACTGTGCTCCCCTTTGGCCTCACCAATGCCCCTCGGGTATTCACAAAAGTGATGGCGGTGGTCGCAGCTCATCTGCGCAGATTAGGGGTTCCAGTCTTCCCCTATCTCGACGACTGGTTGTTGAAGGCGGGCTCGCCCCAGATGGTCGTCTCCCACCTCCAGACTACGGCCGACCTCCTGCATTTGCTGGGGTTCTCCATCAACGTGCCGAAGTCACATCTGAGTCTCTCCAAGAAGCTCCATTTCATCAGAGCGGTTCTGGACTCGGCGCAGTTTCGAGTCTATCCTCCCGAACAGCGGGTTTGGGATACTCAGGCTCTGATTCCGATCTTTCAGCCTTTATCCCGGGTTTCGGTCAGGATGGTCCTACGGCTGCTGGGTCTGATGGCCTCCTGCATCCTGCTGGTACATCACACCAGGTGGCGGATGCGGGCTCTGCAGTGGGACCTGAAGTTCCAGTGGGCTCAACATCAGGGCAACCTGTCCGACCACGTCCTGATCTCGGAGGGCACTGCAAGACAGTTGCAGTGGTGGCTCACGGACCGCGATTGGGTCAGTAGCAGATCCCTCTCCCTATCCCAACCGGAGCAAGTGGTGGTGATGGATGCATCCCTCCTGGGATGGAGGGGCCACATGGGAGAGGTCCCGACTCCATATCAACCTGTTGGAGCTGCGGGCGATCTGCTTGCACTGAAGGCATTCCTTCCCTCTGTCCGGGGAAGTGTAGTGCAGGTGTTCACGGACAACACCACCGCCATGTGGTATTGCAACAAACAGGGCGGGGTGGGGTCGTGGACCCTTCGTCAGGAGACTCTGCGCCTCTGGACATGGCTGGAACATCAGGGCATCACCCTGGTGGTTCAACACCTGACGGGCTCTCTGAACGCCTGGGCGGACGAACTGAGCCGCCGGTGCATGATGGATCACGAATGGCATCTGAACTCGGTCGTGGTGCAAGGCCTCTTTCGGCAATGGGATGAGACTTGGTTAGATCTATTCGCCACCGAAGAGAACGCGCAATGTCATCAGTTCTATGCGTTGGAGTTTCCAAGGCGGCACTCGCTCGGAGACGCTTTTCGTCGCGAGTGGAGTTGCGGTCTGTTATACGCCTTTCCGCCTATACCACTTCTGCCCAGAGTGCTGAAGAAGATCAGGCGTGACCGGGCCCAAGTCATGCTTGTGGCTCCGGATTGGGCACGAAGATAATGTTATCCCGAGCTACTCAGTCTGTCAATCGATCTCCCGATTCGACTGCCTCTTCAGGAGGACCTTCTGTCACAGCAGCAGGGGACAGTCCTCCTCCCGAACCTGTCCAGCCTCCACCTCCATGCGTGGAGATTGAGCGGCGACAGTTGATGCCATTTGACTTGCCTCCTGAAGTCTGTGATGTTATTCTGGCAGCCAGGCGTCCTTCCACTAAAACGGTATACGCCTGCAGGTGGAACAAATTTGTGGCATGGTGTACAGCAAAGGCTGTGGATCCCCTTTCCGCCCCTCTTTCTGAGGTTCTCCTCTTTTTTTTTCCCTGGCCAAGCAGGGCTTTGCTCTGGGCACCATCAAAGGATACCTTTCAGCTGTTTCTGCCTTCTTACGGCTTCCTGATCAGCCTTCTCTTTTCAAGTCCCCTGTTGTTGCTAGATTCTTAAAAGGCATTACTCACATGTTTCCTCCTGTCCCTTTCGTAATGCCTCAGTGGGACTTGAATCTACTGTTAACCTATCGAATGTGCACTCCTTTTGCGCAACTCCATAATTGTCCTCTTCGTCTTCTGACTCTCAAGACTGCTTTCCTGGTTGCCATCACCTCTGCCAGAAGAGTGAGCTCCAGGCTCTTTCTTCTAAACCTCCTTTCCTCTCTGTCCATCCAGACAAGGTTGTTCTAAGGACTCGTCATTCCTTTCTTCCTAAGGTGGTTACTGCCTTTCACATCGGCCAGTCTGTTACATTGCCCACCTTCTTTCCGCCTCCACATCCCTCGAAAGAGAAAGAGAGGCTCCACCGTCTGGACCCAAAATGTGCGCTCTCCTTCTATCTGGACCGCACAAAGCAGTTCCGGGTGGACGACCAACTCTTTGTTGGCTACGTGGGCGCTAAGAAGGGGCGGGCAGTGCACAAGCGGACCATCTCTCGGTGGGTCGTTTTGTGCATTAAGGCCTGTTATTCCTTCGCTAAGAAGGATCCTCCTGTGGGGCTGAGGGCCCATTCCACTCGGGCCACACCGCCTACTACTGCCTTTGGATGGGGAGTCCCTCTGCAGGACATTTGTCAGGCAGCAACGTGGGCCTCGCTGCACACGTTTGCCAAGCATTACTGCCTGGACAGCCAAGTCCGGAGAGACGGCTTCTTTGGCCGTTCCGTTCTCCAGGACTTCCTGGTGTGATCTTGGTTCGCAGACCCACCACCGGGGTTGGTATTGCGGGGGTATCTATTCTAAGGTAAGGAATCTAACTAACGTGTTTCTTTCAGATGAACAAGTTACTTACCTTCGGTAACGATATGTCTGTAAGAAACATTAGTTAGTTCGATTCCTTACCGCCTCACCCATCCTCCCCGTTCTGCTAACTGATATCTAGGGTTAAGGTCATTCCTTTCAGGGCCCTAGTTTTTGGCACCAGTGTCGGTTTCTTGCATGGCTCTGAGTTCCTGGCACGGAAAGCTATGTACAGAACTGACGTCAGCTCGCGAGGGCGGCGTCTTAGTACTCCGACGACGGACACGGAGTCGCAGACGACGCCTACCGACGCGCAAGGGTACTGCTGACGAAAAATCTTTCCGGATTCAGCATGACGCCTGGGGATATTCTAAGGGAAGGAATCTAACTAACTAATGTTTCTTACAGATATATCTTTACCGAAGGTAAGTAACTTGTTCTTTTAGACCACAGCTGCTAAGCAAACGTCTAGACCTCCCACATGACTGTGAATCCCTCTTTGGGAAAGACATTGATGAGGGCTTCCAGTCCTTTAAAACAGGTACTGATGATGCAAAGTTGCTGTGTGCTCTGTAGTACCAAAAGATTCCTTTTTATGGTGCATCAGATAGAGGGCAATTCTCTTACAGAAGAGGCTGCCTACAATACAGATACCAGCTCACCAATCTGGGTCACAGCAGATTCGTCCGCAATACCAACAGCAGCAAACTCCTCAGGCAACCTACACAAGACAAACCCAGAGAGGAAGGCTGGGTCGACAGGGCAAGGACACAGGATGTTGACAGTGAGGGATTACAGGCAGCGGCTACACCATCACCACCTCTGGCATGTCTCGCAGGCAAAATATCCAATCACCTCCCTAAATGGATGAAAATTACACCAGATAATGGGAACTGGATTTAATAACATTCAGTCACACACTGGAATTCATTCAAAAACCGCCTCCACCCCAAATGTTCCTGACAAAATATCTGCACCTTCTCAGGTAAGAAGTCCAAACCATGCTTATCAAAGAGGCCATGGAACGAGTCCCTGGAAATCATAAGGGAAAAGGTTTCTACTCCAGTTTCTTTTTGGCCCAGAAGAAGTCAGGGGAATGGAGGCCTATCCTAGATTTAAGAAAATTGAAAAAATATCTCATGAAACAATCATTTTGCATGGTCACGCTTCAAGATATCCTACAGCTTCTGAACCAGGTGGATTATATAACATTAGATCTCCAAGATGCATATTTTCATGTCACAGTTCATCCATGCTATTGAAAATCTTTAAGGTTTACAGTAGCTGTCAGCCATTATCAGTTCAAAGTGCTCCTATTTGGCCTGATATCTGCCCCTTGCATTTTCACAAAGTCTCTGGCTCCAGTAGCAGAATTCTTAAGGCAGGAAAAACACCAAGTATTTCATACCTCGACGATTGCCTGGTCAAGACACCTTCTCATCAATCTGCACAGAGGTCAAACAAGGCTTGCTTTCGCCTTCTCATCAAACCAGGCCTTAAGTTGAACCCACAAAATCAGCCCTTCAGCTTTCCACAAGGATAAAGTTCTTGGGGGCTTCACTGGATACAGAGCAGAGGAAAGCATGTCCAATTCCAGAAAGACATACAAGATTGCTGCACTTGGCCTTTTTAGGAAAAGAAAAAAGTCACTTTCAGTTTGCCTATTCGTATCCCTCAGACATTCCTTTGGTACCGTTCTGCCGCTTTCGGATGCGACAGTTGCAAGAAGAGCTGGACACGCAATGGATCCATACACAATAATCTTTCGACGAGCTAGTTCGTGCCACCACTGGAATGCGTACAACTCTTTCCATGGTGGATTCAAGAGGCGTATCTCTCCACAGTCCTAACATTCATATCCCAAGTTTCCCAATTGGTCATCAAAACAGACACTTCCTTAGAGGGTTGGGGAGCTTCTCTCCAAGATTTGCAAGTCAACGGCAAATGGGAACCATCTCAGTTACTTCTACATATCAACCTTCTGGAACTCAAGGCAGTACACCTAGCCTTGCGGACCTTCCTGCAGTGAATACAAAAGTATGCAATGCTCATCGACACAGAAAACACCACAACCATACAGTAAATCAACAAGCAGGGGAGCACAAGATCTCAGGTGCTCTCCCAAGAGGCGCAAAAGATTTGAGAGTGGTTGATAAGTCACCAGATAAATTTGAACGTGGCACAAGTGCCGGGGAAGCCAAATTTCATAGCAGACATGGTTAACAGAATGAGAAGTACCTGCCACAAATGGGAGATCAATCCGAAAGTCCTAGAGGAAATTTTAATGGGGCAGGCCAAATCTGATTCTGTTTGCAACGTCCCAGAATTGGAAATGCCCATTCTATGCAAGCTGGCATCCACAGCCAGGGTCATGGGGAAATGCGTTTTCGTTCGCATGTTCAGGTATCTTTGCATACACTTTTCCTCTGACTCCTCTCCTTGCAAGGATTCTCAGGATGATGAAGGCTGAGCCCTGCAGCATGATTCTTATAATTCCATCATGGCCAAAACAACATTTGTTCACAGAACTACTACTCCTATCAAAGAGACAGCACATCCAGCTGCAATAACTTCTGTTTCTACTGACAATGAACCAAGGCCAAGTACTTCATCGGGATCCAAGGTCCTTGCACTGGTCAACTTGTTACCTGAATTCAATGAGTTTGTGCATCTGAATATCCCAAGAAAATGTAGAGATATTCTAGCTTGAGCTAGACTAGATAGTATGAACAAGACTTAGGGCCTAATTACGACTATGGCGGTCCATTGGACCACCGTAGTCACAGTGGTGGTCCTTGAACCCACCAGACTGGCTGTACACCTGACGTATTACGACTTTGGCAGTTGGACCGCCACAGGATCGCTGTAACTGCCGGGGATCTGTGATCCTGTGCCAGTTGCACAATGGTCAAAGATGGCAATATGCTGGTGGTGCCGCTGTGGCCCCGCTGAGCATATTATGAGTTGCTTCACCACCATCCTTTTCATGGTGGTCTCTCCACCATGAAAAGGGTGGTGGTGAGGCAACAGAGGGGGCTCTTGTGCCTCTGTGCATAGGGATGCATGCAGGGGGGCATATGTTGTGCCCCCCTTTATTTTTACACCCCCAGTCCCTGCACTGGAAAGAATGCATGACATGGTTTATTCCCTCCAGTGCAGAAATTTAATTAGGCAGTCCCACGGCAGTGCCTTTATAAGTCTCTCCTATGAGCCTTAGAGAGGCACAGCTGTGGGACCGCCCACCAAGTATTAGAGTTGTAATCTGGCGGGCGGTGTACGGATGAGTTTGGCAGTCCTCACCCGGAGCGGTGATACCACTGCTCCCAAGGAGGACCGCCAAAGTAATAATCAGTCCATTAGTGTTAAATGGAAGCGGTTTTGCATCTGGTGTCATCAGTCAAGCATGCACCCAATGTCATCTACACGAAAGAAATTCTTCCTTACCTGCTTCATCTGGCACAGTCAGATTTCGCTCATGCCATTAAGGTTCACTTAGTGGCCATATCTCGCTTCAGAAGATCATCAACATAACCATCGTTATGATCTAACAGACTCATCAAACAATTTCTCAAAGGTCAGTTTAGATTTTACCCGCCAGTGAGAGTTTATCCGCCAGTGCTTTCACAATTAATGAAAAGGCCATCTGAGCCTTAACACAAAGCGGATATTAAGTTTCTTTCTTGGAAAGCGGCACTCCTGCTGGCAATGACATCAGCATGACTAGTAAGTGAAATGCAGGTATTCCTCATTCAAGAATCCTTTTTACAGTTCATGAACGATAGTGATTCTGTGAACGAATCCAAAATTCATTCCAAAAGTTCCATCAGACTTCCATTTAAAGGAACCGCTAGTTCTAAAGACATCCTTTCCAGATCCAAGAATGTAGCAGAAAGGACAGTAGATTCCTTGTATGTCAAGCGATGTTTGAAGTTTTACCTTGACAAGACAAAACAGTTACCACAAATCCAGTCAATTGTTAGTGGCATACAGTGCTCCTAGGAAATGTTATCCACTCTAAAGAAGGCATAGCAAAATGGATACCGAATGGCATACAATTTTGTCATCAGAAAACTGGCATACAGTTACATTCTAAATTTCGAGCTCAATAAGTTACTTACCTATAGCTGTAGTTCTCCAGTATTAGTATCTTTCATAGATTCACATGCAACTCACCCCCTTCCCTGAGAGACTCACCTTCTCTTTGGTTCTATACATATTCACATTTGTGCTCTGAAAATCTTAGTGACAGAAGCCTCTGAGGAGAGTGTCCTAGAGGGTGCTGTAACCTGATTGGTTGAAGCCTGGTCTCTTTTAAATGATAGAGATGTGTTACTAAAGTGAAGGCTTTATTGCCTTCCCAGGCTATGCTTAACATTACACTGCCTTTCTAGTTTTACCGTGGGAACCCCTTGTTCGACAACAGGAATGATTCAAGCATGCTGACCCCCTGCCAACCCCCCTCCCTCTCTCAACGCCTGGAGACCCGCACAGGTGAGTAGCGCGCTTTACAAAACCCTGATTGATTGATTGATTGATGTGGCTCTATGAAAGATAACCAATACTGGAGAACTACAGTTACAGGTAAGGAACTTATTTTCTTCTCTAAAGGTAGTTTGTCAGTGTGCTGGGTAGCACAGAGAACATTGAGTAATATAAAATACCACAAAATCCCTGTCTTCACGGTTTTCCTGCTTTTTAGTTTAAACACTGACCATTTGATTTTCTTTTTTTTTTTTTATCCTCATCACACCAATAAGCATTAACAGAAAAGGCCGTCATCTTGATCTATACGCCCTGCGGCCACTGTTTGCGCTTAGGTCTAACCAGACCAGCCCCATTGATGTAGGCTTGGTGTAATCATAGGACAGAGAGGGGGTTTCAAGGAGGGGGGGGGAGGCGGGGGGGAGCGGGGGCAGCCAGCACCGTTTATATCAATCTCAATTTCAGGCCCCAGGACCATAGGGGTTGCCATATGTTCAACTCACTTTCCCCGCCCTTTCCCTGATCTAGTCGAGCCATAGCGAATGCCGCCTTATACCAGTCCTCCCCCCTAGGAGGACCCTGATCTTTCAACTTCATACATATCTCACGTCTAGCTAATAACACTAGGATTAGCAGGAGACCCCGCTGCGACTGTGATAAATTATTCTCGGATATTCCAACGTCTCCGAAAATTATCAGGGAGATATTTATCCTGATACTAGTATTAAAAATGTCACAGAGGGCGTCCCCCACTTCTTTCCAATATCTACTCAAAACAGGGCACTCAAAGAAGATATGTATGTCATTGGCACTCAGGACATTGCATCTTGGGCACTTGGGGGATGATAAGGGAGCAAACCTGGCGATTTTAGCAGGAGTATAATAAAGTCTATTTACCACAAAAAAGTGATTCTTTTTTAAACTAGCCGGTTTAACATATTTATACAAAAGTTTCATAGAAGGTTCAAAAAGGTCTACTGCTATCTCCTCGAGGGGGGACTGGTTCCAAACTGCATGTTGCGGAGGCAGTTCTTTATCATCAGAATCCATAAGTTTTCCATACCATAAAGAGATTTCTTTTTTTTTACGGTTAGGATTCTGCAGAAGATGTTCTGTTTCCCAGTCACCACTTATATCCCCTTTTTCCGCGTTGAACCAAGAACTCAATTGCATATATTTAAACCGGGAGAAATCACTTCCGACCCGGGACCTTAATACCTCCCAGGGATAGATCCCTTCTTCTGGAATCAGGTCTGACCAGATTGTAATACCTGCACTTCTGATAGGAACTGCAAGGCTATCCTTCAAGCAGATCGGGGTTCCTGGAGAATGCCAAATAGGGGAAAAATCGGAATAATACCCAATCCCCCATCTACGTCTCACCTTAACCCATACCTCCAAGGCAGCCCTTAGTACCTTCAGACGTACTCTCTTATAAAACCTTGGCGCCCCAAATTTATACAAGAAACTCTCCTCACCACACCCACCCTCTGTCCTGACCATTTCACCCAATAAACTCCCCCAAGATGATTCCCCCAGCTTAGCAAGTAGCATCCTAATATTTGTGAACTGAAAGGCTACAGAATACCACCTAATGTCGGTGAGGGCCAACCCCACTCTAACAAGCCTTCGTCTTAGCTTTTTCCAGGTCAGTCTAGCACCCTTATTGGCCCAAATAAAACTACCAATTTTGCCTTGAATTCTATCAATGCCTTTGCAAGGGAAGGACAGAGGAATAGTATTAAAGAAGTATGTCAACTTGGGCAAGATAACCATCTTCACAAGATTGACCCTACCATATATTGTCAATGGTAGATTTCTCCACCTGGCAAAAATACGGTCTATCTCGTTACCGATCCTAGTAAGATTAATCTGTGGGATCTTGTCCAGATCTTTCACGATGATGACACCTAAATATTTTAGTTCTTCACTTATCTGCCCCTCCCAACCATCAATGTTCCAACACATTACCTCCGATATAGAGGTATTAACAAGATAACCTGATAACGTGCCCAATTCAGCCAATAATGCTTCAATTATTGGTATAGTCTCTTTTGGGTTATCTGTGTATAACAACAGATCATCGGCATAAAGGGCCAGCTTGCTACTATATTGTAATGATTTGAAGGGGGTAATTGAGTTATCCAATCTTATGGCCTGCGCCAGTGGCTCGATGTAAATATCAAACAGCAGGGGTGAAATGGGACAACCCTGTCTTGTTCCTCTTTGGATGTTAAAACTCGTTGTCAGCAAGCCATTCAGCAAGATCTTTGCCGAGGCACCCTGATAGCAGTTTATCATAGTCTGAACAAAGATTGGTCCAAAGCCCATCTGCCTAAGAAATTCCCACAAATACGTCCAACACACTCTATCGAAAGCCTTGGCCGCGTCCAAAGCGACTATGGCTGATGGATCCGTCCTAGCCACTGCCAGGTCTATATTACCTATTAGTTGCTGTGTCAGCTCCTCAATATACCTTCCAGGTACAAACCCATTTTGATCGGGGTTAATTAGGCTAGGAACAAATTTAGCCAGTCTCCCTGCCAGAATACCCATAAAGATTTTATAATCGGTATTCAGCAGGGATATTGGTCGATACGAGTCCGCCTTTAGGGGGTCCCTCCCTGGTTTTAAAATAAGTACAATAGTAGCTTCCTTCCAGGTCTCTGGAACCCTTCCTGTTATACTATATACTGAGTTAAATAACTCACGTAATACCGGGACCAACTCGTCTAACAGCATCTTATAAACCTCGCTTGGAAGTGCGTCTGTGCCCGCAGCCTTATTGTTCTTACATTCGTTAATTTGTACTTTAATTTCTTCCTCAGTAATTGGGGCATCTAACACCCTCCTACTATCTACAGTCATCCCAGGCAATGATTTACTTTTCAGCCAAGCTTGCAGATGTTCAGAGCTGGGGGATATTTCCTTCTTATAAAGCTCAGAGAATAGGGAAAGAAGACAAGCCTGTATATCCTCTATATTGCTTGACTTCTTCCCATCTTGATTTATAATTAATTCATTAATACAATTTTGTGAGCGTTCTGCTCTTGCTTTCCAGGCCAATAGTGCCCCTGCCTTTTCGCCGTATTCAACATTCTGCATGCTTTTACTCAACCATTGAGCTCTACACTTTTGATCCAGCCTTCGTCTATACTCCTGCCGGGCACTCTCGAGGTCCCGCAAAACTTGCATCAACCTATCAGGATTCCCTTGATTAATCAGATGTAAGCTAAACGGCTCCGCTCAGGCTGTCAACGATATGCTAAAGATATGCTGACACGCTGACACGAGTCTTGGAAAGCACCTCTGTTGAAGTTTGCCCCCCCCCCCCTCCTTTAAACCCCGTTCTTCTTACCTGCGTTAGGAGGCTGCAGCGGCGCTCGGGTGATCTGTATGGCCCCGGACCTACGAGATACGCCGGCAACGCCGAGTGGATCCTTGCGGTGGGAGGAGGCATTCCGCGAGTGGAGGCGAGGCGGTGCTCTCTGTAAGTGGATCCAGGTTGCAGGCGGCAGAGTCAGTACAATCAGCACAACCTTCGCTGGAGTTTATTCAAGTGCCTGGGTTGGAGGTAGTAAGTCTAACGAAGAGACTACTAACCAGGTAGGCGATATAAATCTCAATTGGCTCAGCAAGGTTGCAGTTGTTACCTGGAGAAGAGGAAAGGGTGAGTCGGGTGAGGTTGGCAAAAAGTGTGTTAATGTCCATGTTTTTGGGGAGCTTGAATTTCCTCGTGTCAAGAATTCCTGTCATGCGAGGGGAGGAAAACGGTAACCAGCGAAAACGGACTACATCTCCCAGGATGCTTAGCGGTTGAGAGGTTATGTAAACAGGAGAGCTGTTACATAACTCAAGGAAAACACGCCCTTATGTAAACAGGAGAGCTGTTACATAACTCAAGGAAAACACGCCCTTATGTAAACAGGAGAGCTGTTACATAACTCAAGGAAAACACGCCCTTATGTAAACAGGAGAGCTGTTACATAACTCAAGGAAAACACGCCCTTATGTAAACAGGAGAGCTGTTACATAACTCAAGGAAAAAAAGCCCTTATGTAAACAGGAGAGCTGTTACATAACTCAAGGAAAACACGCCCTATAAAGGGAGGAACCGGGAGGTACAACGCTGTCGGATATTGTGTTTACACCGACGTACCTGCTTAGTGAAGAGCAGTGTTCCGGAGTGGTGCTCCAGTAAGGCAAGAACGGAGGTAGGTCGAGTCGTTACTCCCTGGGCCGTGTCTTGCCCCATCGTCACCTGTGAAGGACCCGGAAGCTCTACCGGATAACCATTGAGCTTCGCTTTTTGACTCGGCTGAGTCAAAGCGCAGTGGCGCTTTTGCTGGTTGGAGTCGTAACTCCCAGCCCGACCAGAGATACAGGGACTGCCAGCTGTAACGCACACCAGGAGGTGTTTGCCGCGTTACAGACTCGGAAGTCCACGGGATCGATCGAGCGGCTGCTCTCGGTTCAGTCTTCTTTGCTTGTGATTGGGGTATCGGTGACGCATCACCAGGAGGTGACTCCGCGTCCCGGTGCAGTCTGAGGAAGAGGTTGAGCGGCTGCTCCCTTCAGGTAGAGACCCCGGCTGGGTGTTTCCCTGACTCCTCGATTCTCCCCAACACTCTTCGTGCCCCTCACAGCCTACCGATTGGCATTGTCGGCCATTTCATTTCTGCCCTCTGTTGGCATACGCCGGGATCGGCGTATATGCAGAGGACGGTTAGGACCATCCGTGCTGTGGGCTGGTAACGTACTTAGCCTGGAGGATTCCAGTGACTATAACCTTTGTTTATTCCTTGTATTATTTTTGCCTTCATTAAAATAACTAAACCTTCACAAGTGGTTGCGTTCTCAT
This sequence comes from Triturus cristatus, assembly GCF_964204655.1. Lineage (NCBI taxonomy): Eukaryota > Metazoa > Chordata > Amphibia > Caudata > Salamandridae > Triturus > Triturus cristatus. The sequence continues at coordinate 449,328,459 of NC_140593.1, read as the reverse complement.
TATCGTGTCTGTTAAACGATCCTGAGATGTTCAGGGCGTTACACCTCGCATGTTTAAGCGAAGCAAGGGACAGACAGGCTTGACTCACTTCACGTGCATGGAGATAAGTGGGGTACAGATTGCAGCCACAGCCATTGAGTCCTCCCTATGCCCTATAGTCTCCCCTGCTGTCAATAGATACACTCTGCGGGCCAGAGCCGCACACTCCACGTCTAACACCGCTATAACCCACTCTATCCTCCCCCCTAGAATTTCTCCCCCGATATCAGAGGTCAGAGCTTCAATTAGACCTCAGAATTATAAAGGGGTGAGTGTAGATACCAGTGCTGATGTTGAAGGAAGTAGAGGAGGGGGTAGAGGTAGGGGTAGGAGAGTACTTACCTCCAAGGTAAAGATAACTCCTTCGTTGAAAACATTTTACAAGGTGATGTCTTCCTCGACCACTCGAAACCCCAAGAAAAGAGGGTCTCAACCGGGCGCCCTGGACACCCCTTTGGGAGATACTAGTAGTTTGTGCGAAGAAGTTCAGGCGCGATCTGGTTTGAATAAGCCGTCTGACGTACCAGCAACCACACAGAAAGACATGAAGCTATTAAATGTTCCGAAAGTACAAAAGGGTAGTTCAGCGTGCATTTCACCTATGATACATCCTGCAGTAGCGCTATCAAATAGTTTTGCTCCTTTGGCATTGCAAGATGAACAAGAAGAGCAGGAAGCGCAACAACAGACCATAGAGGAGTCTGTTGAGACAGGAGCCAGGTCTAGATCATTGGCAGATATTTTATTGGCACTTAAAGACGAAATGGCTAGCAGATTTTCGGAGATGGCAAATAGGTTTACAGTTTCAGAGGCTAATCAGGCGGCGATACAATCATCCTGTGTGGATTTAGCCGAAAAACTTGAGGATGTCTCTCTAAGAACTGGAGTATTAGAGTCTGAGGTACCTAAAATCAAAGAGGCTCTTAATAGTACTATGGCAGATATGACAAAGTTAGTTGCCCAGAATAAGGAGATGAGAGATGACATTGAGCGCCTGGAGAACCACTCAAGGAAGAACAACCTGAGGCTTATTAATGTTCCAGAAGGAACTGACATAAAGGGGTTGGTGATTTCTCTATTAAAAGAGACAGTTTTGAAGAATTCCCCCAATGTTGATCTTGCGAAGGAGATACAGCGAGTACATCGTGATCCATTTAAGAGGAAGTTGACTAAGCAGAAGCCCAGTAAGATTCTAGTCAATTTTTTTACATATACTGTGAAAGAGGAAATTCTGTCTTTGGCTCTCAGAGAGGGATCGTTAGCCTCTAAAGCCTCAACCCCTTTCTCCTTCTTAATAAGATCAGACATATCCATCATCATCATCATATAGTCTTTATTATCGATTAGATTCATCATAAAAGACAATACATTATAAAAAGTCCACACAAGACACTTCAAGAATTAAAAACAGAATCGAGAAAGAAAGAATTAAAAGAACATATCACTGGGTGCTGTTAGGTCTTATTTCTAATGATCCAAACCCAACCCAAGTATTTAGCCACGGCAATTACAACAGATTCACTTGTGTCAAATCTTAAAATACTTAGTGCCTCAAGCCCCAGCCTGGTGCCCATGTTGAGACAGATGGGTTTAAGCCACTTCGCCCGAGGGGCAGTATAGGCCGGACAAGCAAAAAACAAATGACCAACAGATTCAACACAGTCAGTACACCAGCGACAGGAGTCGGACACCTCACCCTTCCAGCTTTTAGTAAACAATCTAATAGGTAAGGATCCAACCCTAAATTGATGATAAAGTTTCCTGTCGCAGGGCCTGCAAATAATATCCCAGTAGTCTTCTAAATGGGGAGCATCTTTCCACTCAAGAAACCTTCCGGTTAAAGACTCTGCCAAGATATGAGTTAGCTGTTTCTGATATACCATAGACCAGTACAGGCCTTTAAATAATTTTTTTGCAGGAAAAGGGTTGTTGACAGGATCGGACCATAGGTTACCCAGGCCCATAGCTTCCAGAAGCAGTCTGACTTCCTTAAGCCAAGCTATATTACCAGAGCCTAAAATGGAACGTACATCCAGAAACAACTTAGCATAGGGGGCTAGTTCGGGGGTAGTCCACAGTCTGCGCCAAAGGGCCAGAGGTTAGAGCGATGTCCTCAATAGAACGACATCCGAGGTCCAATAGTAAAGGTTTCACAGGACTAGAGCTAGGGAGGCCTGTGAGGTTCTTAAAAAATTTATTTTGCACCTTAACCAGGGGAGATAGGTCAGCAAAACCCCAGAGTTCTGCGCCATATAGGATCGCAGAGCTAATCCTAGAGTTGAAAATCTTAATTGCTGGGCCTATCCTTTTAGTCTGGGACTGTCTCTGTTCTTTTACCAGACCGCCTGAGAGGTGGGCAAATTTAAGGGATAGTATTTCAATTTGTGGCTTCCAGCTCAGTTTATTTTCCAGAACAATCCCCAGGTAAGTCATGATGTTAGTACGTTCGAGAATTTCATTATTCATCATGACGCGGCCACCGACGCTTCGTCCTTTATTGAAAACCATGTACTTAGTTTTCGAAACGTTCACTTGTAGATCGTGATCCGAACAAAAGGTTGCAAATCTATTTAAGGCCGCCTGTAACCCCCTCTGCGTCTGTGACAGTAAAAGGGTGTCGTCAGCAAACATGAGCAGTGGGATTTTAATACCACCCACGGAGGGAGCGTCTGTTGAAGTAGATGTAAAATACTGCACAACTCTATCTATGAATAGCAAGAGAAGAGTTGGCGCAAGGACGCACCCTTGCCTGACACCCCGATTTACTTTAAATGTATCTGTGACCTGCCCTTGGTTCCCCCAACGAACCTGGGCAAAGTTGTCATCATGTAGCCTAATAACGATGTTCAAAAGCTCAGCAGGCATCCCCAACCCCGCCAAGACCCCCCAAACTTTTGTCCTGGGTACAAGGTCAAAGGCTCACCTGAGATCGACAAAAGCAGCGTATAGCGAGCCACCGCCAAGGTAAACAGTTTTCCAGACGATCAATTGGAACCTAAAAACCTGGTCAATAGTGCTAATACAGGATCTGAACCCAGCCTGCAACGATGATACAATATCCTCCTGCTCAATCCATAATTGAATTCTTGCCAAAATCATCCTAGCGATGATTTTTTGGATTGAGTCAATTAAACTGATCGGCCGATAGTTCCCGGGGCACGAGCGATCACCCTTCTTAAAGATGGGCAGTATCTCGGCCCCTTTCCATGATTCCGGGATATCCGCCCCTTTTACAAGGGCGGTAGCCAAGAAGGCAATATATGGTACCCAGATACAGTAGTCATGTTTGAAAAGATCCACAGGGACACAATCAATTCCAGGGGCCTTTCCACTAGACATCCTGCTTAAGGCCATTTCGACTTCCTTACAAGCGAAGGAAAAGTTTTGAAGGGAAGGGATATCTCTCGGTGTTTGATGGGGTATTTAATCGGCCAGAATAGTATTAGAAAACTGAGACTCAAAATATTCCACCCAGTTCTCAGGAGGAACATGGTTGGAGGGGACCTGCGAACGCGAAGAATTCCCCCACTTCACTATATGCCAGAATCTGGTCAGATTTTTAAATTTACTGGCAACTAAAAGATCATGCCAATGATCATCATCCCATTATCGTTTGGCCAAAACTTTGGCCTTACGATAGTTACCCCTGGCAGTTCTAATATTAACCATGTTCTTTGTTTTAATGGCGATTTTCAATTTGCCATAAAGATCTCTACACAATTTGTTATACCATTGGTTGCGCAGTGGTAGGCTGGGTTTCTGTACTTTACTTGGTTTGGAAAAAAGAGCCTTTAGACCCGAAAACAAGGATTCATGTATATGCGCCGTTTCCCTAGTAACAGCTTCTTGATTTTGAAGAGAGTGAAAAGCTTCCAGCGCACTTGTAACCTTGGTGTTAATTTCGGCTAGAACAACACTATTAGTGGCAACCCTGTCCCATCGCACTCTCCGAAGATTATTGGTAAGAAAAGCGTCTGCGGTCAAAATCACAGTTGGTTCGGTACTATGGCGTGATATACATGACCGAATACTCAATACTAGGGGATTGTGGTCGCTCTCGGGGCGGTCAATGATCGCCATATCCTTTAGAGCAGACCAAAACTCCACTTTGATAAGAGCATAATCGATTCTGCTGCGGCGAAGGCCATCATTAAAAGTGTCGCGGCCAATCTTATCGGAACTAGACCGACCATTTGCCGCCCTGAAACCACGCTCCATACATAAGCTCATCCACTGGATAGCCGACTCAGACCATTTCTTAATGGGTGGAAGATCAAGCTGGGGAATATTCCAAGCGACATCCACTTCCATAGTGAGTGAATCCCAAGCAAAATTTAAAGGCTCGAAACAACAATTTAAATCCCCCACAATAAACACATTCGTACCAGGGTTGACAGTTTCCAAAAACCCATCAAGTTGCAAGAAAGTGTTAGATCCGCGACCACCCGGTAGGCCCCTGTTATAGACATTAATAATCATAATATCTGGTTCATTTTCAGGGTGCAACACGATTATCAAAAGGTCTGGGCTATCAACAGCCAAAACAGTTGGACTACATCTAAGCGTTTGCCTGACCCAAATACAAAGACCACCAGAGGGACGTCCCCTAGTCCCACTGATAGCCCCTTTATGAAAATGAATAAAGCCCGGTGAATATACTGGATCCACTGCCCACGTTTCTTGGAAAACCAGAATGTAATATTTGTTTACCCAAGTATACCATTCTTCTATTGTGGTTTTGTTCCTTAGGCCTGCGATATTTCACGAAACCAAGGTAAAAAGCGGTGAATGGGCATTGTCAGCTGGCGTTTGAACCTGAAGCGAAACCTGGGAGACAATGTGGGTTGCTGGCTTGCCAGGAGCTAAACACTGGTGGTTACCAGGGCAAGGTTCTGAGACCATGTTATTAGGGCACTCATAACGAGACATTCTGGCAAGAGGTACATCAGCTCCTATAACTAAAGGAGGGGGGACACAATTTAAGCCTTGAATGTCCACAGGATAGTCCCAAGCTAATAATAGAGGATCTAGATTTGAATTACCACAGGACACATGGGAAGGAGGACAATCAGTGTTGGGATGCTTACCACCAAGAACAGAGGGTCCCTCCACAAAACAACTACTGGAAAATTTTCCCCGACAAACAATACTACCCACGCTTGTATCAAATGCACTGGCCAAGCCCTGGTTGGTATTATAGCTAAGTGCCAGTCAGTCAACACCATCCATACTGCCCAAGGGGCCAAAATGGTTAAACAGGGGGAGATTAAAATCTAACCTGGATGGTCCTCGATGGCCTCTAGGGACCCTTTCCCATCCCGTTGATTGGGCATGATGGACAATACTGGGAACAATAGAATAAAAATACCTTAAATCTAATGTGGTTATTCCACTGGGTCTCGCTTCATTGGGAGGGTGGAGGATGTGTCTCACCACTCTAGGGTCCCTAAAATTAATAATAATGCAATCGCCATCCAGATTCTTTGGTTTTGTGCCAAGCCTACACACCCTACGTACGAACAAGATTTCTGCGCAAAGGTTAGATGGTAAAGGCCTATTAATATTGAGCCAATAAATAACCTTATTCTTGAGCTCATTGTGAGACTCAATCTTGTCTTGAGATATCCTCGGAACACCTGCCAGAATTACTGTGTAGGGAAGTGACTCAGGGGGAAGATTAATGCAGGAGTGTTTACGAAACAATTCATCACTCTGGGGGACGGTTGAAACTACTGGGTTGTCATTAGACTCAACATTAGAAACCTTAGAAACCATGTTCTGCGTCCGACCTGCTCCGGTTGATGGAGGGACATCACCCGGAACATGGTCCATGATAGAGGAGCTAACAGGTCCATTTTGTACAGTATAGTTCGGGGTATTACTAACCAGAGAAGGGAGATTTAAAACAGTCTTTGGTAAGGCTGCAGTGCTGGACAATTGGATAGACCTAAGGCCAGGCAGGGACGCTAACGTTTTTTCCAAGAGAGTCGAGTTTCCGGCCACAATATTTTCTAAATTCCCAATGTTAGTAATGAGTTGTTTAATTCTCTCATACATCGGTAGCAACAGTGATTTTAATAGTTTCTCAAGGGTGTCCAATAAACCATCTGGGGGAAAGTTAGCACAAGGCTGACTGGATGTAAACTTATCAGGCATAAGACTGACAGGGGCTAGAGGAGTACTAGGGATAGTGGGGGGTTGAGGTATTTTGGGGAGGGTAGAGGATTTGGACGCTTTGCACACTTTAGCCCGTCTACCCTTGTTTGCCCCTCCCACCCGTTTCCTTTTTCCAGTTATAGGGTAGCTCGTACTTCCCTTAACCAAAGTGTCGTCCCGTGGGTTAACTATGGGGGGCAGGGGGTGGACAGTGCTAGGATTCACAGTGAGGGGTCTGGAATCTAAAATTTAGACACTATCAGAGGTAGAGTTCAAGATGCTACTTGTGGTATCCAGCCCCGCAACCTCAATTCTTGGCACCAAAACGGAGTCAGAATCGGGTTTTTGCGGACGACACTCAGGGAAACAGCTGACATAATTTTGCCCAATGAAGATCTCTTAGCCGATAAATCCAGTGACAATCTTTTCTCGGTTAGAATAATTTTGTGCTCTAGGACACGAACAGCTCTCGTGATGAAGTTATCAAGGGTCCCTGAAACCGAGTCCCCAGTGATATCTTGGGCAATCTTTCTCCCGGACCTTAAAGAGGTCATTATGTAATAAAACAAATGAGATAAGACAGCAACAACAAAGTGGCGGCGACCCTGAGGCACAAAATGTAATGCTAAAACAAAGATACCCTGAATTAAATCACAAAGGCATAGCGGGACGCCACAAACAGTGCTGCATACTCACAAAGATAGCACAAAACAATATCAACAACAGCACAACTCACTAAGGAGCCACCAGGGTCTCTGAAGCAAAGGTCTGGGCCGGCCCGGCCTCTCCCGGCCACAAACGGTCCCGCCCCTGTCCCGGGCTTCTCCCGGCGCGCGACCGCGCACGACCGCGTAGCGAGAAGCCTGGTCAGGGATATGCGGAGATCAGCATGGGCGGGAAGAGGGCACAGCTGTGCCTAGTCACGGGGCTGCTGGTCCTCGCCGTCCCGACCAAATTAGACCTCTGCAAACAATCCTCGAGTCCAAAAGAGCCACTGTCTCCACTGTAACGTAGGATTTAGTAAAAGAGTCCCAGTCTGTACATAAGCTCCACGAACAGACCAACCTCCAGCAACGAACGGCTCCCGCGAAGCGGGGGCCGTGAGGCGCTAAAAGCGCTCGGAGATCAGCGTGGGCGGGAAAAGGGCACAGCTGTGCCTAGTCACGGGGCTGCTGGTCCTCGCAGTCCCGACCAAATTAGACCTCTGCAAACAATCCTCGAGTCCAAAAGAGCCACTGTCTCCACTGTAACGTAGGATTTAGTAAAAGAGTCCCAGTCTGTACATAAGCTCCACGAACAGAGCAACCTCCAGCAACATCACGGCAACTAGGCAGTGGGAATTGGGGAGGAGATTGGAAGAACTGAATAGTCTGAGGGCCAAGGCTCAACTGAGATTTCCTGCGGTACTGCGAGTAATGTGGAATAATCAGATGTACCAATATCGTACAGTGGAAGAGGTGGATGCCTTTATTGTTAAAATCAAGAGTGGGGAAGATACATAGAAGGGGGGGGGGTCTCGGGAGGGATCTATGTCAGCGGGAGTACAGCTTTGATTTCTAAGTTAGTTTTATTCACTTTGGTTTTTGGTTTTTGTTAAGTGCCTGAGCGGGCTGAGGCCAAAAAGGCTTGCCTATTAGTAGGGAGGGTTTCCCATGGGGTGAGGGGTTCACTGGGTTTACTGGGTGGGTGGCAGGAAAGTGGGGGGTGGCACAGGGTGGGGAGCAGTGGGTCAAAATAAAAAATACATATATCCTCATTCGCTTGTTAATGTTAGATCGTCATCCCTGGGGGTTGGATTTGATGGCAGGTATAAATGGGATGATTAATGAGGTAACATTTATCTCATGGAATGTCAATGGTTTAAGGTGCTCTCGCAGACAAAGATTGGTACTAAAATATTTGGAACTTTCTCCTGCACAGATTTGCCTTATTCAGGAAACTAATTTAAGCTATGAAGAATCTTGTAGCATATTTGTAAAGTGCCCCTGGGTGAAATATTTCTGCTCCTCTGAACATACAATTCATAGTAAGGGAGTGGCAATATTGATAAAACGGGGGGCAGGCTGTACTATAAAATCAGTCCAGTCTGACAATTCTGGGAGGTGGATAGTGGCTTTGTTAGATTTTGGAGGGCAAGAGGTGACCTGCGCCTCATTTTACGGTCCTAATATGGACGACCCAACATATATTGGTAGACTCCAATCTACATTAATGGAAATTACCACCATATTAATAATCGGAGGAGACTTTAATGTACTATTTGACCCTCAGAAAGATAGGTCTGATCAGAGATACTATATAGGGGCCACACGTGTTCGTAGAGCTATGAAAAACATGTTGTGTGATCTAGGATTAGTTGATGTATGGAGGGCAAAAAAAGGAGATACACAAGGATTTACCTTTTTTAGCAAGAAACATGGTCATTCGTCAAGAATAGACTATGTTTTAATCGATAGGCCCAGTATAGATAACTTGACGGATATATCAGTCATCTCTAGTCATCTATCGGATCACGCCCCTATTTTGTTCTCTTATTCCCGAAAAACACATAATTTACAATATAGGTGGACATTGAAAAGATCGATGTTGGCTGATCCCGAGATAGTGAGGGACATTAAAGCAGCCACATTGGATTATTTTTCCATGAATATTGGTTCGACCTCTTTAAGTTTTGTGTGGGACGCCTTTAAGGCCTATCTGAGGGGCACGTTACATAGTCGTATTTGTTTTAGGAATAAGGTGGATGCACGGGAGATGCAGGATATTGAGGGGAGAATCCGCCAGTTAGAGCAGGAAAGAGATCTGACCATTTGATTTTCAAACCACCCACTATATTTGAGATTACACCAATTAGAAATAACACTATAATTACGGTAACATATTGGAAATATGAGGGTATTGTCCCGTTCCGTTGAATAAGTTTCTTCAGGACCACTATTCTGTGAAAGCTGGTGGAACTCAGGGGGCTATGTTGTTATGACTATGCATGTGTTTCCTTTAATGGACATTGGGACTTTGTAGGTATGGCTTTGCTCCGTTATTGGGGGGTGTGACCACACTCGTTGAATTTCATTTCAATTTGCTTTTATCGATCAAATTATTCATTTAGTATAATATGTTGACCTGCTTCTGTTGATAAAATGAATTGGGAAACAAAATTAATGTCTGCCTTTTCTAATGCCTTTGCTTGCAAAAAAATTATCTTTTCTTTAGAGGGGATACAAGCCAGAGGATAATCGTTTGTGGGAGAAGAGAATGGATCACAACACTTACAGATAACAATTATAATTAAGATATCCTAGTCAATAAGTGCCGATTTTTCTTTTCGTCACAACATATTCCCTTCTTCTAGAACCCGATCTGTATCCTCTCAAAACAGAAGGAGGAGTTTGAAGAATGCATAGTCAGAATTTTGAGCAATCCCTGCATCTCATTTGAGCTTTCTAGAAGGGTGTAAAGGAAAATACTTTGTTAAGTTTTTTTCCAAATTGCAACCATACCCCTCTCTGGTGTATGCGGCCGCCATCGGAGCGCTCCTGGCCTGGACCCTGTGATGTGGCGGTGAGTGGGGGCGGCGCTGGACTTCTCCCCCCCCCCCTCCTTCTCCCGACCTGCACTCTTCGTTACAGCTGTGTGTGCACGCTGGGAGCAATCGGCCATTCTACACCCTGACAGCCTACTTTTTAATTCAGTTTGGCGCCCCTCCCCCACAGTGCATGATGAGCTTTGGTGAGGCCTTATTGTGGAATATATCGGCGAACTCGCGCTGAGGGGATTATTGTTGGCAGGACTCCCACGTCAAAGGCTGGTGGCCGGATGTACTGCAGGCAGGGGGGCGTACCTGGAGGTTGCAGACTCTCTACCATAAGCCCCAAAACGCTGGAGAATAGTGCACTGAAGATGCTGCCAGTGAACTGTGGGCCTGAATGAAGGACTGAAAGTGTGGGTGAGTGTAGCACTGAAGGTACCTTCTGATCCCTGGGGCCCCTGTTGACGGGAAATAACATTCATATTTGGGGGCATTCAAGATTCATTTATACCTTTTCCAGGTTCTGGATCTCTTCGTCCCTGACCTCTCCACCTTGGCTATCCCTGAGATCAGAGGTCCTACCTTAACCTTCAAAGGCATAGCAGAGTTAAAGAAACACCGATCTAGTGGCAAGCCCAGCCGCAGAATCACAGGGATCAACCAACTTAACTTGCCTGACTTTAAGACGGCAGTCAAGCTCCATATCCTATCCTACCATCCTTGTCCTCTTCATTCTCCCGTTTCCGGACTCAAGACCTCTGGACTCTTCATGATCTTCATTCTATCCCGGCGGAGCACGAGCACCATGGGCGATTCCCGGGGGAGCTGCATCGACAGCTATAGGGGAGATTGGCTCCGGCTCCCCGCTAGAACCGTCACCTACCCAGCCGGACTTCGGACATAGGTCTCATCGTTTTTTCTCCACTGCTGTTCTCCTCCCTATGAACTTTCATCTCTCTCATACACTACTTTCAATGGAACTATGACGTTGCCCCCTGGGCTGAATCTTCAACTGTTTGGACATACCGTGGAGCCTGCTTAACCTTTGGCTGATACCCGGTGGAGCTATCATTCGTAGCTATTGAGGAGTTTGGCCCTGGGATTCAGCCTCTTGGCCGGCACCTACCCAGCCAGACATCGGACACTGCTTTTTCTCGTCTTCCCGTTATGTTCCTTTCCCTCCCCCACATCTAGGGGCGTGATCACCATGAGGCTCCTACCCCCCACCTCTGCCTCTACTGTTCTTCACCCCATGCCCTTTCTTCTGCCTCCTGATATTCTCCCAATCCCCTCTACTGTTCCCCCCTTTTCCTTCCTTACTCCATCGGTTTTTAATTTTTCTACGTCATCAATGCACTAGTAACGAATGTAACTGTAACTGATTTAATGCTGTAACATTGTTTAATCCTCATGTGAAGCGCTCTGATACCTCCGGGTCTAGCCAGCGCTATATAAAACTCAATAGAATAAAAAAATTAAAAAAATTAAAAACATACGTTTGCACAGCCCTTACCTTACGAAAACAACAAGTTGAATGGCTCAGGAAGCCGGTCTATGTAGAACCATTGAAAGCAAGGGAAAATCAGTGCTGGGCACACTATGCCATGCACACGCTAAACATGTACCCTTTGAAGATGTAGGATTATCAGATTAACATTTATAAGTCCTAAGTAGATAGAAGAGACCAATGGCAACAGTAAGGATCTGGTGTTGTGGACTCTGCATCAGATAGCTCTCTACTGACTGCTGGTTACCAGCGAGACTTACCTGAGGTTTCTCATTTCCCTGTTCTGCTACCACTGACGTCAGCTGACGGTGAGGCTGTGCGGCGTGAGGCGAAGTGGCTCAGGACCAAAGTGGAAAGCAGGCAGGAGAGCTGAGGTGGCGGCGGAGAGTGTGTGTGTGGAGCGGTGAGTGGGATAAAGAACTGGGGTAGGATAGCTTTCCTAGGGATGTAGCTCTGGGGCCTCGCCTCCCTTATCTTGTCCTATTCCCCCCTCCTTGCTAATCCAGCGCACGCCCGCTCCCCCTAGCCTCCTGCCTACACCTCTGCCCGGCTGGCCCCTCTACAATATCAATCATGCCAAGGGGCAGTCACCGCATGTGAGAAAGTGCCATCTTTCTTGCATGGTATGCCCCCACTTTTTGCTTAATTGCTGATGTACTTTGACTGAGTGTGCCCTGGGCTCCTGCCAATCAGGTGCCCAGGGCCTGTGTTCCTTCCCTAAAACTGCATTGAAGCCTCAAACCCAATTGGCATCTCTGGCCACATGTCAGCCCCTGGTAAATGGTACCCTAGGTACCCAGGGCCTTGTGACCAGAGAAGGCCCCTAAGGGCTGTAGCACTTATTGTGCCACCCTTAGAGGCCCTGTACCCTGACACACACACACTGCCTTTGCAGGCTGAGTGTCTTGGTTCAGAACAAAACAGAGTCGACATGACTCACATCCCTGTGTGCCATGCCCACAAACCCACTGCCCTGGCATACCTCAGTCACCCCTCTAGCTGGGTGCCCTATGCCAGTGGTGTGGGTACAGGTGCATGAGCCCTGTACCCCTATAGTACCCAGGTCCATTCCTGGGCACTGTAAGTGCAGTGCTGCCATTAAGAGTATATGGTGCTGGGAGATCGTCATCATGAAATCCACAGCACCATGATGGCTACACTGAAGACTGAGAAGTTTGATGTCAAACTTCTCAGCACATTAAACCCACACTGATGCCAGTGTGGGATTTAATGTAAAATGCACGACAGAGGGCATCTTAGAGATGCCCCCTGAAACTAACCAGCGTCCTGACTGAGAGGCTGCCACTCAACAGACATGTTGCTGGACACCTGGGTAGAGAGTCATCCGCTCTCGTGGGCCTGCAACAATGCACATCCTGGGCGAGGTGCTAGGTCTCCTCCCCCAGGAGGGGCTGGGGAAGCTTTAAAGGCATGCCGCCTTTGTGAGCTTCTCCAGGCCACTTGTTGTACTCAGCAACTGGCCCCCACCGGTTCTGACCCCCACTCTAGTGGAAAGATCGGCAGGAAAACCTAAGTGAGGAAAGGGGGAGTGCCAGCCTCTGCCAACCCCACCCCTCAGGTGGGGGAGGCGAGGTGAAGCACAACTCCGGGCTCTCGCCATCTTGAGGATGGGGAGCCCTGCCCAATCAGGACTAGGCTCCTGCCCCCCTCCACCTGGAGAGTAGCAGGATAGGGGGTGTACCCACCCCAGGGAAGGTACCCATTGGTCCCTGACCTTCACCCACCTATACCACCCCTAAATTTAGTATTTTGGGGCACCTTGAACCTTCCTTCCCCAGATCCCGATTCCGAAACTACCAAGAAGAACAAGAAGATAGAAGACTTGCCGTGCAGCTGCTAACAAGAGGACGACACCAACTGACTTGGCCCCAGCCCTACAGGCCTGTCGACCCTCTAACCTGCTCATGCTAAATCCCGGCGTCTCCAGTGGTCAGCAACCTTGAAAACCCCCGAGGACCTGACTGCCTTGCTCCTCTAAAAGACTGGGACTCCCACGAGCAGTGGTTCTGCTCAAACAAGCAACAACCCCTGGTGCCAAGCCAGGAACCGCGAATCCAGCACACTCTGCACCCGCCGAGCCCGGCCTGTGCCTGAGTGGACAAGGACCACGAGGACGTCCCCCCGGCGACTGTGACCAAGAATCCAGCACTCAAGGACCCTCCTCGACGCTCCTGACGCCGCCTGCAGCCTCACAAACAGGGACCCCCCCAACCGCGACCAGCTGAGGGTAAGATTTCCCGACGCCAAAAGGCACCCCTGCACCCGGCGCCCTGCGGCCCCATGTGCCCAACTCCTGAGTGTCTACCTAACCTACAGCTCCCCAACTTACCTCTCGAAGTGATGGTCGCACCTGAAGAATCTTCGTCCCCGAGCTTGCAGCCTTTGTTAGTCTTGCAGCTTCTCCATTGAAATACATTGAGTGCCCGACGGCTCAAAAGCACCCTGCACCTAGCCGACCGAGTGCCCCTGGAAGTGCAACATCTATCCTATCTTACTTCCCCACTTGCCGTGCGTAAGTGACCAGGAGCTCAGCTCCCACAGCCGCGTGGCCTGCCTGCAAGCAGCCACCAACCAAAGGCCCCCTGCCTGCCATAGGCTAACATTGGGCCTACTCTCTCTGCACCTGGCTGCCCCTGTGCCGCTGAGAGTGTAACAACTGTACCTACCTGTCCCTGGGACACCCCTGATTCTATGCCCAGAACCTTATCTCTGCCAGTCGAGTACTTACCTGAAAGCCGATAACTTGCATTTTCTCATGAGGATAACATTGACTGGTTTTCACTTGGATATTCTTCTAAGTGTCGAGTTTTGAAACTTTAAAATATTCACTAAAAATCACCCGATCAACGAAAACTAAATTACTCACCTGTTATCATGAGAGATCCCAGTGGTGGATCTGTGTGCCCAGCACTGACCCTGCTAAGCAATTACAACTGTGTTTTACCGATGACCAAACTTTCCTCCATAGGATAACATTGCCTGGTTTTTGCCAGAAATTCTTCTGTCAATTTTTGAAACATACAAATATTCCTTAAAAATCGCCTGTTTAACTAAAACGATTTCTTTCAACTGTTTACAGGAGATGCATCAGGGCTGAATCTAGGATCCAGCCCTGAGTAAGAAAAACCTATGCAAAGTAATTGATATTACGTTTACTTTAAAATTCCCACTGAGCTCAATGTTATAATTGTGTTTAACGCGTGTTGCCTATTGCAACAACTGTATCTATTGCATTTAAAAGTCTATTGCTTTTGAAAGTATTTAACTAAAGCATCACATTCTGAGAAAGTATTTTGATACCTACTTGTGGTTCTAAAATAACAATATATTTTTATATGCAAAACAATTGGCCTAGAGTTCAGTTCTTGATTGTGTGAGACCATTTGCTGACTGAGTGTGTACAACAAATGCTTTACACTGGCCTCTGATACTGTCTTACTGCTCGACCAAGCTACCACTTTAGAGAGTAAGGTAGTAAGGTTATATCTAACTTTAGCCTCTGCCAAACCTCTGGGGACTGTGGACTCTGTGCACACTGAATCTTACTTTGGTGCAGTATATACAGAGCCACTTTCTTACACCGCACTGCGCAGTGACAGCATTTTTCCCATTGATCCAACTAAGGACCAATGAGAAATATTCAATAATAAAAAAAAGCTCCAGAGCTGCAGCGGAGCACATTTGGAGAGGCCTGGGGAAGCGGCCCAGCTAGGCTGAGTGCGGCTTGCCAGCAGGAGCTGACCTCTGGCACTTGGGTTTAGACCAGCGCACCAGGGAGGAGCAGCACACTAGCACAACACTCTCCTACGGAGGAAGACCGTGAGTGGAAGCTTGCCAAATTGATGCAGTTAAGCAGGAGAGGCAAGAGGAAGCGCAAGTACTGCAGTGTTAAACCCCGAAAACCTCTTGAGAGACCAGGGACTTGCCCGGTCTCCTGAAACCCTCGCTTCCCTTCATTCCGGTTGCCCCCCTTGGAGCTTGGAGGGGAGTAGCTGAGTAAAAGAATATCTAGAGGAGCCAATAGCATCTGCTCAGAGCTAGCACCAGCGACAGCATCCAGACCTTGGCGCCAGTACCCTTAGTGCTTGACCAAGAAGCAACTGGCAACCAGACACTAAGAACCGAGCACCCAACTCCACGGACCCCCAGTGTGCTTTGAACCACCTAGTACTAATCTAGGCCCAGCCAGTCAGCCCCCAAGTCACCCCTAACTAAGAGGCACGAGGACACAGGAAACGACACAATGAGGTCAGAAAGAAAAAGGGATTTCCTCCCCAACTGTGGGGGACCAAAGGCAGGAAGAAGGCCAAGCCAACCAAACTCGATCACACTGAACCACCCTCGGACCTAGTGGATCTAGCCTTTCCAGTCCTAGTGACACAGTGCTTCCCACCAAGGAGTTCCGATAGTAAGGAGGTCCAAGTGAAGAGTCTTTCGACACATCTTTTCCAGCCAAAAATCTACTCAAAATTATTTTTCTCAAAGATGCAGGTTCCTCCATATTCTCCTCAAGTGGTGTAATTCAAGGCCTCCAGGACCCCCTCTATCCCATCCAGTCAACCACCCAGCCAGCCGCCCAGCCATTACCTCAATTAGCACCCCTTGGGCAAATCGCTGAATCCTGACAAATAATGGAAGAGCCAATAGAGTTAGCTTAACTCCCCAACCACAGAAAGGGATGGCTCACCCACCCTAGCCATTACTAAACCCCTTTCAAAGCAGTCAGTCAACGGACCAAGCTCATCTCCCAATGCACTTACTAAAGTAGGCATCGACCAGGAACAGGAAACAACTCAAGCCAATACGCATCATCAAAACGGATCCAGTGTGCATAGCCCTGGGACACATCCTGAAACCTATCTTAATTATCAAAATGTTTACAGAAAGGGGAAGGGGGAGATACAAGGTGAACCTATTGAGCAAAACACAAACCTGTCACCCTCAACTCCCTCCCAAGGCCCCCCAATCTACCCTCACAGTAGCTGATAACATTGGTTGAAAAGGAGCACTCCAAAGCTCGGAGGGGGACGAAGGAGGATGAAGGCCTAGGAGAATGACCAGGAAGCATTCCCATGTCTAGGCTCTCAGGAGTGGGCCGATCTGATTTCATCCTACTCTCTGGACGCCCCACACAACTTTGTACACAGACCCTTCCGAAATAATGCAGGACCCAACAGGAGGCAAACCTGATTTGCTGCTGTGGACCGATAATCGACAAACTATCTTCACTGCCCTCCATGCTGTCCTCCTTCCTCGATGATGTAGAAAAAGAACTAAATGGTAAAAAGGAGTCCAATAACCTGGAAAAGGTATCACGCAAGAAGCCATGGGGTAGCGCAAGCAGCTGCCAAAACTCCACATATTTCAACTACCGGGAGTCCTTCCCAGGGAGGACATGCCACTGTTCCAACAACATCACAACCCAAAAGAACCCCAGAGCAAAACGCCAACCAAAGACGTCAACTTAGGCGGAAAGTTAAAACAAAACGTCCAACCCAAATCGAGCAGCAATATATCCCCTTTTCTACCACAAACAACAGATCCTTGTGTTAACACAAACAGAAACAACTCACCAACCAACAGATCCTTTAGGCGCTTCCTATCGGTAGGCCGAACGATCCGACATAGTACCCAGTAAGGCCATTAAGTCAAATATGTCGACCCAGGGAGGGCTACATACTATAGCAGACACTAAAGGAGGTCACTCCAAGCAGCTCCAGGGATACTTTGACCATTTCCCCAGATCACCAACATTAGCAACAAGTGAGCCATCAACCACACAGGCCCCCCAGGAGAGAGCTCCAAAAGGTTACTTGGTTGGACTCAGGGAAGCAACAAGAGATAACATCAGGGTGAACACAGCCATAATACTGGCACAGTCAAACTCCCCAAGCACAAACATAATGACAGTGGTGATCTGGGACCCCAGCCTCACTCTTTAATCAAATGCCAACAATGTAACGACTAAAGAGTCTTGCACGGAAGGCACAAACGGCCGCCGCCAATCAGTAGGCACTGGCAATCGCACGTCAACGGAACCACTTTTCTGTACCTGCAATCACCAGGCTGGTTACAAAGGGGGGGAGCGACCCCTCCAGGGAAAGCCCTGCTAGGCAGAGTCCTGTATTCTGCTCTTTAAACCGGAGTTCAAAATGAAAGGTAACTGCGATACTCGAGGAAATATTCTCCAATTAATGTCAACCATTACAACTCTAAGAGATATCAACACAACCAATCTCCTCTCAATAGAATTCATCAAAGCAGAAGCGCTTGGGAAGAGAAACCACCAAGGCCACATAGAGATCAGCTCAGCATGCCAATAAAGTGCGCAAAGAATGCGAAATATTCAAATCATGGGGAATAAGAAATTCATCTTATCATAGCACCGGATACCCCCTTCTATTACTTACCAATAAAAAGGCTCAAATTGATGGCAGCAGAGAAACCACTTCCTCTGTGCTTAGGGGAGCACCAGGCCAGTCTCCTGAAAGAGAAGGGACATACAGTAACCAATTTAGCCAAACCCAGTATCCACCTATGCATCTGGATAACCAGCTGATCTCTAGAACCATCACTGTGACTGCAGACGCTTGATGACAAATCATGCAACATAAAGGGCCGTTCCGACAGAACAAATCAACCTTGCGTTTCCGCTCATGGAACATCAATGGGCTGAGAAGCAAAGCAACCGACCCCGAGTTCAAGTCATACATCAATTCTTTCGACATTGTCCTGCTGCAGGAAACATGGATGGCCGACCCATACCAACTACAAGGCTTTATTTGTTTCCATACGCCAGCAGTTAGGAAATCTCAATATGGCCACTTACCAGGCGGTCTGGCAACTTACGTCTCGATAACAAATAGTTCTACTGCAAAGGAATTCCCCTCCTCCTCCTCAACATCTGTCTATACGATCAAGCTCATCCTAAATCTGAAAGGAACCAGGGAAGAGGTATTAATAAAATGCTTATATGAATCCAAAACAAAAAATTCAGGAATTGAGGCATCTTGTGGACCATCTCTTGTCAACTTTAAGCATGCAGAACACCCCAAATCTTATCCTCTCAGGAAACCTAAACCTACAAATCTTAGGCTCCTTGGACAACGAGGAAGGGCTGGCCCAGTCTCTCCACTAGAACACACCAGCCCAAAAAAGAAGCGTGCATGGCAGAGTAAGCAACACGGCTAGGCGGCTATTGGAAGACTTTGAGCATATTAACCTAAGGGCACTACATGCAAGATTTCAAGAACGCTCTCCACCAGCAGCCTCATTCTACTCGGAAACCACATGTTCAACAATAGATTACACCCTGGTCTCGCTTCCACTTTTTCACCATGTAGTCGGGTTCCGCCTAGTGGATAAAAGGGACAGTGACCACCAGCCCCAGGAAGTACTACTTCAGGCAATCATACATACACCAATACTTCAACAAGGGTGGGTCCGCAAGCATGTCATACACTTAATTTAAATCACATTAAATCCTCCCTAGGAAATACAGGGGAGGTCCTTCAAGCCACAAGGCCCTGTTACAGGAACAAAACGATCTTACAGACAAACCAGTCAGCAAATGGGAAACCTTTACTGCCAAATTGTCAAGCTCTTTTGCATCCACAACCAAGTAGAAGCCACCCTATGATTCAAGAGAGGAGGGATGGGCTCCCATTGCACAGCGGATCGAACTGAAAACATAAAAAAAAATCGATAAGTAAAACACTTAGATTACTGAAGCACCCTCCTGGAGATCAGACACTCATCTTATTTTTAAGTTAATAGAGAAGTAAGCTAAAAAAAACTCAAATGGGACATCAGCAGGACCAAATATGATGCATTCTGGACAGAACTCTTTTGCGAGTCCAAAGCGAAAAACAGTACATGCTTCTGGGCCACTGTAAACAAAGTACTGCGTCCGGGGCAGGGAAAGGTGACATCGTACATTACAGAAGAGACCTAGATGTTCTTTTTGGAAACCCACTTCGACCAGCAAACAAAAGGTTCAAGTATAAATCAGGACCGTCAACCAAAACATTTTCCGCAAATCGAAGCAAACCTTCAGGAAGTGGACAGCCCAACTCATATATCAATAATTAAAAAACAAATTTCAAAAGGCAGTAGAAAAGGAGCACCAGGGCCAAACGGGATTTCACCAGCCCTTTTCTAACAATACTTGGTCTTCTGGGCAGGCACACAGGATCCTCTCTTCCCGAGAATCAGAGAGCTTGGGCTCTTTCCGGCCTCCTGGAATGGTTCCATCTTCTCTCCGATTTACAAGTCAGGTAAAAGATCCTCTCCGAAAAACTACCTCCTAATCGCACTGCTGGATATTGAGGCAAAGTACTTCGCTGGTACCCTACTGGTCGCTCTCCATGATTGGGCGAAGGGGAACAAAATAATTCCCTTAAATTAAAGTTGATTCTGCAAAGATACAGGTGCCAACATACTAATCATGTCACTGCTTATAGACATGGCAAAGGCAACAAATTAGGTGCTTCACCTTTGTCTCACCAAACACCTAGCAAGGCAAGGGTCCTGTATAACCTGCTGGCATAAAATCAGAAATGCACCCCTGCATACTTTAAATGACCTACTTTGGCAAGAGATTCAGCTCAGACTGACATCACCGGCCAGACAATTACTAAAGGATTCTCTGATAACTACCGGTCTCTCTTTGCTCTGGGAAACCCAAACCACATTCACTGTCTTCAAAAAAGCGGTGCAAAAGGCAATAAGGAAACTCTCCCTAGTGGAAGATGAAACCGTCTTTGCTGGAAGAAGTCATGCCTGAATGACAATCAACGGCTACAAATTGCCTGGCATACAGTCATATTTCAGCCTGGCATACTCTAGGAAGATGAAAGATTTTTTTTAACTACCAGTAAGGAATACTTCCATCAATCCTGCAACTTCCACCATGGTTGAGGGGGCAAACCTTTATGATCTGCTGCCTGTGTGGTAATGGAACCGAGGACATGGCACATTTGATCTGCTCGTGCATCAACTTAAAGGAGGAGAGGGCACGCTTACTGAAATCACAACTCAACCCTCGCGAGATTCGTACCCGGAGACAGGCTGTGATTGAATGCTTCAGTCCTATGGGCACGCAGTTAAACAGGAAGCTAGTCAAATTTCTGGCACAAGCAGAAAACAAATTGGAAAATGCTGCACATTAACAGTCTTCAAACCACCTAGTGCCGCAACTACAAGTAATTGTTATTCCCAAAACTAATGATAATTTCATTCAGTTAGACGGGCCCCTGGAACAGGTTTTGGCACACAGACAAATAAAAGAAGAAAAAAAAGAGAATGATCGAGCCAGTCTCTGCAGTTTTTACTTTTGCCACACAGCTTCTATTCATTCTAAACTTTAGTTTGTCAGTACCGGGGAAATAAATCGAATCAAGGCCAGCCCCATCCAGCCAAATGTAGCAGCCAAGGCTCTTTAAACCTCTAAACATTCATGAACTTAATAACATTGATATTATTCTTTTATTGCCATTTAATATCTTTTACACGATTTTATCTATTGTGCATTTTTGTAACGATTTTAATTGACCACATAAAATAAAGCTTACTATGGCTATGATGGCATCAGTAGACTTGGATCAAAGAGATACTGAAAAAGATTCCAAAGAGAATTTTAGTAACCCTGGGGAATAAAACACAGCTGCAATGCCTCAGGGTCACAGTGCATCTAAGATGAAAGGAAAGAACTCAACAACAACCAAACTACTGATGTCTTGGCATTGAAACATTCGACAGTGTAAATGGCATTGAAAACTAAGGAGCCCTCTGGATCAAAATCTAAACACACCAGTGCAGACAAACCTTCCCCATCTCATCCTTATACCATTCCATGGTTGAGATAGAGGAAGTAAAAGGAGAACCGTTCCCTCTGGTGAAGAGAGATGCTATCATCTTCTTTCAACATCGAAACAAGGGAGAAGGCCATCAACATCGAAAGTGCAAGTGGCACCTCAAGCCTTAAATGGCAGCACTGCAGAAGAAAAAAGACTTTGAGAGTCTAAAGACATTCAAAATCCCTTCCACTCCTGGGGATAAAAGACCCAGCAAATATACAGAGCCACATGAGGAGCCACTCTCAGCAAAAGCTTAAGTAAGACATTTTTCAGGAAGACATTTGTGCCCCAGTAGTGGACACTTGTAAAAAGGAGATATATGGCAGGATGTGGAAGCTGATTTGTTGCAGAAGGAAGTAAATTGCTATTTATCAAGCCCCATCAACACCAGATAACAGTTTATTGTACCAGGCTTTGATAAAGGAGCAGCAGACACCTATGGAGTACAGTTACAGGAAGAACAAATTGAGTCTTGTTTCCTAGAAATTCTTCTACCAACACAGAGGGGAAACCAATGCCAGCCAGTGTCATTGACCAGAGGAAGAATACATTCAAAAAGTCAGCCTCCCATACAGTATTAACCCCAGGCATGGAGAAAAAGTAGAAGCCTTCATCTCAGTGCCCTGCATACTCTAGAACCAACTTGTCTGCCAATTCAGTAACAACATCCCATGTCAGTCAGTAAAAAAGCATATGTAGTGCTCCACAGGACTACCACCAGATAAAGACTTAAGAAAACTGTGTGTGGCGGCCAGAAAACTGTAACGAGAAGCAGCTACACAGAGACTATCCAACTCCGGCACTCTGCTCAGTAGTTGTAGGCACCAACAATGGGAGTAGATCAAAGACCTCAGGCAGCATTTGCCAGAGTAATTAGGAAAAAGGTCAAAAAATATCATCCACGAGGAAAGACAATATTGAATACGCTTGTTAAATGGTCCTTTGGTGCAGTGATCACAAGCAGGTGGACAATACTGCACTGGCGCAGTATTGAGAAGGCTCAATGAACAACATTGAAACCTGAATGAACATAAATATGGACAAATATTGAGAAGACATGTGTGACTCTGGATTTCTAGTGTCATGTCTGAGGTAACGATGAGCCCTTGTTGTTGTTCTCTCGGACTGCGGTCCGTACTATGGACCCCAGGCACCGTGCACAGGTGCGGAGCCCCGTAGTCAGACGCACCTACCCTCAGGCCCTTTTACCTTCCTGACTAACGCGCATAGGAGCGCGAGTTCCTGAACACCGGGGGTGACTTCCACGTTGCCTCCCAACCGCGGATATCGCGGAAAGAAACACGCACAAGCGCAGAAGCGCTTTCCACCTGCTTTTTGTAACATTAACTTTGAAGAGCTGTTGCAAAGCTCACGCACACGCACAGGAGCGCTTATACTTGCTTTTTGTAACAGTCACTTTGGAGAGCTGTTGTAAAGCTCACACCCGCAGGAGCGCTTTATACTTGAATTTTGGAGGCATAACTTTGGAGATCTGTTGAATAGCTCTGACTCCTAGGCAAATACCGTTACGTGGCGGTTGGCGATACACGTGCGCCCCGGAGCGCTACATCTATATATTTTCTAATTCGAGAGGAGCCGCTGCAAGGCCCGGATCCTAGTACATTGACGCACGCACAGTGGGGAACGCACTCTACTGGTGGAAGCCTAGCTCCAGGCTACAAAATACCTGCAGGACGCACGCCTTATGATAAAGGCAGGAAAGCATGCCGCCTTCCTAGGTAGTATTCTGTTTACCTCCTTCCTGTATGCCTGGGGCACAATCACAAGGTACGTGAATTACATGCAAACTTGTATGGATTAGTTGGGGGAGGGATTGGGCCCCACTCATGGTTCTGTTGTGTGTCTTTTCTTCAGGAACGGATGACGATAGAGAGTGAAAGATACAACTCCCTGAAGTTTTCCCAAGAGTCCTGCGGCCCCTACATTCTTGTTTAGTTTATCCCTTTTTTCCCTTTCCCCCTTCTTTGTGGTCTTCCCAGACGAGGTGGATCTCGTTTCTCTCTGGTGGGAACACACAGCTAGGGGAAGGGGTTACTCACATCCAGCATCGCTCCTGCTGCAGCCGGCTTAAGGTTAGTGCCTACACTCTCCTGTGACAGAGTGACGAGCCCACGGTTACTTGCGGCCTGAGCGATGGATACCACCACAGTGCTTACATCGGTGCTAGAAACACTGACCGCTTTACGAATGGAAGTGGACACCTTTAGAGCCGAAAACCAGCACTTGAGAAATGAGATGGGAACCATGAGAAGAGAAGTGGCTGGCCTGTCTCGTGTACCCACCGCAGGTGCTCGAGGGCCTTCATACATCCGAAATTGGACTCTACCGCCTCCCTCTTCCTCCAACCCTACACCCGAGCAAAGGGGGAGTGGAGGAACCTCCACTATCCAAGTCATACAACCCTTGCACTTGCCGTTAGCCCCTCCTGAGAGGTTTTTTGGGGACCCAAAAAAGTTTAGTGTATTCTTAGGGCAATGTAAGCTACACTTTATGTGCAAACCTGCTGTCTTTCCAGATGATCAGACCAAAACTGCGTCTCATGATGTCGTATCTAGGTGGGAACGCGGCTAGTTGGTCCTTTCCCCTGATAGAGAGGAATGATCCCGTCTTACAGGACTTTTCAGCTTTTTGCGAAGAAATGCGCAAATTATTTGACAGAAAGGCACATCAGCTTTCCTTGGACAGAGAACTCATCACCTTGCGACAGGGTTCACAAGATCTCTTGTCATATATCACTAATTTTAACCGATTAGTAGTGGAAACCGAATGGCCAGTTGAAAAACATTCCTCCTTGTACTGTCAAGGGCTGAGGGGAGAATTAAAAGACGTATTGGCCCAAGTGGTGCATATGCCAGCTACATGTGATGAATTAATCGACCTTACAGTCCAGCTAGATAAGCGATTACAAGAACGGAAGAATGATCGACAACGGCCAGAAGTCAGATATATGCCTATCCGGCCAAAACCCCCTTCAGAGGTAACTGCTGTGCCCAGCGACGGAACAGAACCTATGCAAATCAGCGGAGTAAGAGGACCCCTGAGCAGTGAAGAGAGAAACCGTAGACGACTCCTGAAACTCTGCATGTATTGCGGGAAATCAGGGCACTTCATTAAAGACTGTAGAACCAAAATCTCTACTACCAACAGAGAACAGAAAGAGGTCAAGAAAGTGCCTGTAGTAGAGCGAGTGTCAGAACCCTTGGGAAACGACTATGCTCAAACAAGTTGAAGACCCCTTGTTTGAGTAAAGCAGCAGAAGAGGTCTTTGCCGCTCAAAGCCACATGATTCAACCCATGGCTCCCCACCTGCTCATCGGTGTAACGTTGCAGTGGCCTGGATCGGACCCTGTGATGGGTTATGCCTTGGTAGATTCCGGAGCCACGGGCAATTTCATAGACCAACGATATGCAAAAGACATAGGAGTCCCATGCATAAAAAAGGAGATTCCAGAGCCAGTGAAGGCAGTGGATGGAACTGATCTATCCTCCGGTCCGGTGAGTTTGCATACGCAACAACTAGTGATGCAAATTGGAGCAGAACATTATGAGGTCATAAGGTTTGATCTAATAGATGCCCCTCATTTTAAATTGATTTTGGGACTGCCATGGCTCACATTACACGATCCCTTTGTGAGATGGGCTGCCAGAACGGTGACCCTAAACTCCTCCTATTGCATGGAACATTGCACCTATACCCGAGTCCATTCGACTACTATCCCTGAAAATCCTGCAGTACTACTGGCGCATGGATGTAGCACGCAGGAAGCGGATCCACTTTCGAAGCTGCCCGCAGACTATCACAGATACCAAGATGTGTTCAGTGAAAAAAAGGCCAGCAGGCTACCCCCACACAGAGCATATGATTGTGTCATCGACTTGGAACCAGGAGCCAGCATACCGTGCAGCCGCATATATGCACTTACAGAGGCCGAAACTACCTATCTACAACAATACCTAGAGAAATTGCTAGTGCTGGGGTTCATACGTCCATCTACTTCTCCCGCCTCTTCTCCCCTGTTTTTTATACCAAAACGCGAAGGGGGATTGAAGGGCATGCATTGATTACAGGGCGCTGAACAGAGTGACAAAGAAGAATCGATACCCTCTGCTATTAATCCCCGTACTACTGGACCAATTGAAGGGGAGCTACTGTGTTCTCCAAGTTAGATCTCCGAGGCGCCTACCACCTGGTGCGAGTAAGACGGGGAGATGAATGGAAAACAGCCTTTCGGACAAAATTCGGGCTCTACGAATACATGGTGATTCCCTTCGGCCTTTGTAACGCCCCTGCCGCCTTCCAATACTTCATGGATGAGGTGTTGAGAGGCCTCTTTGATGTGTCTTGTATAGTATACATAGACGATATACTGGTGTATTCGCAGTCTATGGAAGAACATAAAACCCATGTGGCAGAAGTATTAGAACGACTCCAGCGACATGCGTTATACGCCAAACTAGAAAAATGTTTGTTCCACGCCTCTACCGTCGAATTCCTGGGATATGTCATCGGTCCTGAGGGGCTATGCATGGATCAGAAGAAGACTCAAGCTATTTTGCAGTGGACCTCTCCTTCCAGCGTTAAATCACTACAAAGCTTCCTAGGCTTTGACCCCAGGGTAGGTCGCTCCCCTGCCCTCGCGGCGCCACCAGATCCTCTGTGCCTGCCTTCTGCTCTGTTGTTGTGCCGACTGTCCCCCAGAGTGTCTGCCTCTTTCCCCTGTGTGTGATCGCGTCCCCTTTTGCTTTTTTGTATCCCTGAGTGCCTGCTTTCCCCGTTGTGATTGCGCTCCCCTTGCTTTTTGTATCCCTGAGTGCCTGCTGCCCCTTGTGCCCCCGCCGTCCCCCTCCGTCCTTCCGCCGCTTTTTGTCGTTTTTTTCTCGCTTTTCCGGCTTTTGTACCCCTTCTAGGTACTTTTCCGCTTTTTCGGGCCTCCTCGCCTCCCCGAGGCCCTTCGCCGCTTTTCCCGCTCTTTTTCCCCCCTACCCGCCCTCCTCCCGCCTCCCAGCTGTCCCCGGCTACCCCTTATATGGCGGCCGCTGCGAGGCAGTGGTAGCGACCTTTGACCCCAGGGTAGGTCGCTCCCCTGCCCTCGCATCGCCACCAGATCCTCTGTGCCTGCCTTCTGCTCTGTTGTTGTGCCGACTGTCCCCCAGAGTGTCTGCCTCTTTCCCCTGTGTATGATCGCGTCCCCTTTTGCTTTTTTGTATCCCAGAGTGCCTGCTTTCCCCGTGTGATCGCACTCCCCTTGCCTTCTGTATCCCTGAGTGCCTGCTTTCCCCGTTGTGATCGCGCTCCCCTTGCTTTTTGTATCCCTGAGTGCCTGCTGCCCCTCGTGCCCCCGCCGTCCCCCTCCGTCCTTCCGCCGCTTTTTGTCGTTTTTTTTCGCTTTTCCGGCTTTTGTACCCCTTCTAGGTACTTTTCCGCTTTTTCGGGCCTCCTCGCCTCCCCGAGGCCCTTCACCGCTTTTCCCGCTCTTTTTCCCCCCTACCCGCCCTCCTCCCGCCTCCCAGCTGTCCCCGCCTCCCCAGCTACCCCTTATATGGCGGCCGCGCCGCTGGCGCGCCAAAGGCGCGCCTAAGGCAAGCCCGTCTGCGCCCGTCCGCGCCTGGACCGCGCCCAGCACCCGAACCTCTGGCCCCCGCGCCCCCCGCTTGACCTACGACTCCGCCTTCCTCGCCAACCTCAACCCCGGCCGCACGCCTGGCTGCTACTGCGCCACCCCGAAACGTACCCACGGACCCTTCACCTGCAGCAACTGCCGCTTCACCTGCCTCCGAACCCACTCCGCTCCCGCCAAGAACTACTCCCCCGGAAACAACCTCCACTGCATCCTGGTCAACACCCGATCCATCCACAGGCACGCCATCGTACTGTGGAACCTCATCAACTCTACGAACCCGGACATCGCCTTCCTCACCGAGACCTGGATGAACCCCTCCTCGGCACCCGACATCGCCATAGCCATCCCCGACGGCTACAAAATCATCCGGAAAGACCGCACCAACCGCATCGGAGGAGGCATCGCCATCGCACACAAAAACTCCATCCGCATCTCGACCGACACCGACAACTCACTCCCCGACGCCGAACACCTCCACTTCATGATCCACAGCGACCCCAAAACCACCCTCAGAGGCACCCTCATGTACAGACCACCAGGACCTCGCACCAAGTTCAGCGAAGACATCGCAGACTTCGTCAACCCTCACGCACTCTCATCCACCGACTACATCCTCCTAGGAGACCTCAACTTTCACCTGGAGAACCTCACCGACAACAACACCACCGCCTTACTGGACAACCTCGCCAACCTGGGACTGAATCAGCTAGTCAACACCCCCACCCACGACGCCGGACACACGCTCGACCCCATCTTCTCCTCCAGCAAACATATCACCTTCAGCCACACCACCGAACTCACCTGGTCGGACCACAGCTGCGTCCACTTCATCTTCAAGAAGACCACCGTGCCCCACCACACCCAGCAACCACCAAGAAGACACTGGAATCGTATCACCACGGAACAGCTCGCATCAACCCTCTCCCAGAACCAACCCACCAGCACCACCGACCCCAACGTAGCCGCCAAAAACCTCACAAACTGGATCTCCGACTGCGCCAACCTCCTGGCCCCCCTGAAGACTCAAGCCAGCACCAACAACCACAAGAAAAACTCCTGGTTAACCCCCGACCTCAAGAACTCCAAGAAAGAATGCCGCGCCCGCGAGAAGACGTGGCGCCTTAACCAGACCGAAGAGAACATGTCAGCTCTCAAGGACGCCACCCGCCAACACCACCAACACCTCCGCGCCGCACGAAAAACAGCCTACCGGAACAGACTTGACAACAACGCCCACAACAGCAAGGAACTATTTGGCATCGTCAAAGAGCTCTCCAACCCGGAAGCAGAAAACAACTCCATCCCTCCCTCACAGGACCTCTGCGACTCCCTCGCAACCTTCTTCCACCACAAGATCACCGACATATACAACAGCTTCCCGACCGCCGACACGAGCCCCCCTCCGGAACCCGCCACCGACACCACCACCATCCTCACCTGGAACCCTACCACCACCAAGGAGACCACCCGCATAATGAACTCGATCCACTCCGGATCCCCATCGGACCCCTGCCCGCACCACATCTACAACAAGGCCGACGACATCATCGCACCGCACCTCCGAGACGTCATCAACGCCTCCCTCACCGCTGCCACCTTCCCGGAGAGCTGGAAACACGCAGAGCTCAACGCCCTCTTAAAGAAACCTACAGCAGACCCCACCGAACTCAAAAACTTCCGGCCCATCTCTCTCCTGCCGTTCCCCGCCAAAGTGATTGAGAAAATCGTCAACGCTCAACTCACCAACGCCCTGGAAACCAACGACTCCCTCGACCCCACACAGTTCGGTTTCAGGAGCAACCACAGCACCGAAACCGCCCTGATCGCAGCAACGGACGACATCAGAGCCCTGACCGACAAGGGAGAGACCGTGGCCCTCATACTCCTGGACCTCTCTGCAGCCTTCGACACGGTCTGCCACCGCACCCTGATACGCCGCCTCAGCAACGCCGGCATCAGAAGCAAGGACCTGGAATGGATCGTCTCCTTCCTCTCCGGAAGGACTCAGAGAGTCCGCCTTCCCCCCTTCAGATCCACAGCCACGGAGATCATCTGCGGCGTACCTCAAGGATCCTCCCTCAGCCCCACTCTCTTCAACGTCTACATGACCCCCCTGGCGAACATCGCACGCAAACACGGACTCGACCTTATATCATACGCCGACGACACCCAGCTCATCTTATCCCTCACTAACAACCCCACATGAGCTAGGACCAGACTACATGAAGGAATGAAGGAAGTGGCGAACTGGATGACAGACAGCCGTCTGAAACTGAACACAGACAAAACGGAGGTCCTCATCCTCGGCCCCACTCCCACCGCATGGGATGACTCCTGGTGGCCCCCCGCCCTAGGCAGCACTCCCCAACCCACCGACCACGCGCGCAACCTCGGCTTCATCCTGGACTCTTCCCTCACCATGACCAGACAGGTGAACTCGGTGACCTCGGCATGTTTCAACACCCTCCGCATGCTCCGCAAGATCTTCCGCTGGATCCCCACCGACACCAGAAAGACCGTCACCCACGCCCTCGTCACCAGCCGCTTGGACTACGGGAACACCCTGTACGCCGGCATCACCACCAAGCTGCAGAGGAAACTCCAACGGATCCAGAACGCTGCCGCAAGACTCATCCTGGACATCCCTCGCCACCACCACATCTCCGGACACCTGAAAAAACTCCATTGGCTACCTGTCAACAAGCGGATCACCTTCCGACTACTCACCCACGCACACAAAGCCCTTCACAACCTCGGACCCAAACTCATCAACAACCGCGTCTCCTTCTACACTCCCCCGCGCACTCTGCGCTCCACCGGACAGGCCCTGGCAGCCGTACCCCGCATCCGCAAAGCCACCGCCGGAGGAAGATCCTTCTCTTTTCTAGCAGCGAAGACCTGGAACTCTCTGCCCAGCCACCTTCGCGCCATACCTGACCACCTCTCCTTCAGAAGGCAGCTCAAGACCTGGCTCTTCGAGCACTGACACCCCCATCCCCCCCCCCCCCCCCCCCTCCCAGCGCCTTGAGACCCTTGATGGGTGAGTAGCGCGCTTTATAAATGCGATTGATTGATTGATTGATTGATTGATTGATAGGCTTCGCCAATTTTTATAGGCGGTTCATACGAGAGTTCTCCAGGATTATTCAACCGTTAACTCTCCTGTTGCGAAAAGGAGCTGTCTTTCGTTGGACTGATGAGGCTGAACAAGCATTCCAAACCTTGAAATCGTGCTTTACGTCAGCCCCTGTTTTACGTCATCCGGATGTAAGTCAACCATTCGTGATTGAAACAGACGCATCATATTACGCAGTAGGAGGCATCCTTTCCCAGCGACATCCCGAAACTGGACAACTTCATCCTGTGGCCTTCTTTTCGAAGAAACTGACACCCAGTTAAGTGAACTACAGTATAACGGACAAAGAGCTATTGGCCATCAAAAGGGCCTGCGAAGAGTGGAGACACCATTTAATGGGGGCTCGACACATGGTGGAAATCTACACCGACCATCGTAATCTACTTTTTCTGAAAAGTGCTCGAGCCTTGACCCCGCGCCAACTCCGTTGGTCCTTATTCTTTGCAGATTTCGACTTTGTGATCAAATTCCGACCAGGGCCACAGAATGGAAAAGCAGATGCATTATCACGAATGTCCCCTGAGACAGAAAAACAGCACCTTGAAGAACCACCATGTATCCTACATAAGGCCACCTTTCAGACAGAAATCTTGGCCACCTCTTCTACAGTAGCATTTCTACGCGATGTGCGACACGGAATCGAGAGGGTGGACACGAAAGCTTGGATTGCCCAAGACCCCGAGCATCGCGTTATCATCGACCAACTGCTGTATGTTGACAACCGACTATACGTGCCAGAGAAGTCCCTTCAAATTCAGGCCTTACAGTGGGTACATGACACCCTCTTAGGAGGACACTTGGGCAAAGATAAAACGATTCAACACTTGTCCAGATACTTCTGGTGGGAAACAATGTCTACAGACTCACAACAATACGTCGCTGAATGCGCCGTTTGTACACAAGCCAAGGCAGTACATCAAAGACCCCAAGGGCTGCTACGGCCCATACCCATAACTCCTGCACCTTGGCATACGGTGTCCATGGATTTTATTGTTGATATGCCGCCCAGTCTAGGCCACAACACCATTTTAGTGGTTATCGATCACTTAACTAAGATGGGACACTTTATAGCCCTCACCAAGCTACCCACGGCTGGAGCATTAGCTACCATCTTTCTGCAGAACATAGTCCGCTTACATGGAATTCCAGCAGTTCTAATCACCGACAGAGGAACCCAATTCACCTCTAGGTTCTGGAAGGCATTATGTAACATTCTAAAGATCGAGGCCAATTTGTCTACAAGCTATCATCCACAAACAGATGGCAAAACCGAGAGCTTGAATCAAACCCTAGCACAGTACCTCAGATGTTTCACCCTGCAATACCATGAAGAATGGAGAACATTGTTATGGACTGCAGAATTTACATATAATAACACCAACCACTCTTCACTAGGTACATCCCCGTTCTTCTGCTTACATGGGTTCCACCCTAACATGTTACCTTTCGAACAACCAGGAACATCCGCCCTTCCTACCATACAGGAACACCATGCCCACCTGAAACTCGTGCTAGCCGAAGCCAAGCTGCACCTAGAACTCGCTCAAGCTCGAGACAAAAGTAATGCAGATAAAAGGAGAGTCCAATCCCCCTCCTATCAATTAGGAGATAAAGTATGGCTGAGCACGAAACATTTACGTCTCAAGGGAAATACTAGGTTACAACCTAAGTATGTGGGGCCTTATTACATAGTGGGCATAGTCAATCCAGTAGCTATGAGACTACAGCTCCCCGCTAAGTGGCACATACATCCAGTCTTTCACGTCTCCCTCCTACGACCTTATCGCAGCGGCACGAGACAGCCAGTGAAACCCACTCCTGTAGAAATAGATGGGGATGCAGAGTATGAGGTACACGATGTCCTAGATTCCAGACTGGTCAGAGGGAGGTTGCAGTACCTCATTGATTGGAAGGGTTATGGGCCAGAAGAAAGGTCCTGGGAACCTGTAACACACTTACATTGTCCGCACCTCCTCAGACGCTTTCACAGGCGTTTTCCCACAAAGCCGGGTGGTCCGCCGAGATGGCGGTTGTTAAGAGGGGGTTCTGTCACAGCGCATAGGTGAGAATGGAAGTTTGGGAGGAGTGAATGCTGCACTATGTCTCCCAGAATGCCTGCCAATGACTGGAGCGGGTGTCCTACCTCTCTTTCCACTATCTTCCCTATGTAACCTCCTCCCTCCCTGAACACGGGGCTCGTCACCTGATTACCTCGTTAGACGCCGAGTTCCGTCAAGCCCGTGATGTTCCGGTGTATCCTGATTAACCCCGCACGACCACAGAACCTTGACGGGTAAGCTGTGCCTTGCCGCATCCCGGATTCCTCGCCGGAGCCTCCCCGCAAGGTCCCCAGATAGACGCGGGTTTCTGAAACTCCGCTGACGCTGCCACTCGTACCTGTAGTCGAGTGAGCGCTTGTTGTTCTTCTCTCGGACTGCGGTCCGTACTACGGACCCCAGGCACCGTGCACAGGTGCGGAGCCCCGTAGTCAGACGCACCTACCCTCAGGCCCTTTTACCTTCCTGACTAACGCGCATAGGAGCGCGAGTTCCTGAACACCGGGGGTGACTTCCACGTTGCCTCCCAACCGCGGATATCGCGGAAAGAAACGCGCACAAGCGCAGAAGCGCTTTCTACCTGCTTTTTGTAACATTAACTTTGAAGAGCTGTTGCAAAGCTCACGCACACGCGCAGGAGCGCTTATACTTGCTTTTTGTAACAGTCACTTTGGAGAGCTGTTGTAAAGCTCACACGCGCAGGAGCGCTTTATACTTGATTTTGGAGGCATAACTTTGGAGAGCTGTTGAATAGCTCTGACTCCTAGGCAAATACCGTTACGTGGCGGTTGGCGACACACGTGCGCCCCGGAGCGCTACATCTATATATTTTCTAATTCGAGAGGAGCCGCTGCAAGGCCCGGATCCTAGTACATTGACGCACGCACAGTGGGGAACGCACTCTGCTGGTGGAAGCCTAGCTCCAGGCTACAAAATACCAGCAGGACGCACGCCTTATGATAAAGGCAGGAAAGCATGCTGCCTTCCTAGGTAGTATTCTGTTTACCTCCTTCCTGTATGCCTGGGGCACAATCACAAGGTACGTGAATTACATGCAAACTTGTATGTATTAGTTGGGGGAGGGATTGGGCCCCACTCATGGTTCTGTTGTGTGTCTTTTCTGCAGGAACGGATGACGATAGAGAGTGAAAGATACAACTCCCTGAAGTTTTCCCAAGAGTCCTGCGGCCCCTACATTCTTGTTTTGTTTATCCCTTTTTTCCCTTTCCCCCTTCTTTGTGGTCTTCCCAGACGAGGTGGATCTCGTTTCTCTCTATTTATTTATTTATAAATTTATACCGCGCTAGAATCGACTCTTGCATAAGAGTATCTCTGCGCACAGAAAGACAGAAGAAGAGAAGTTGGTAGCTACAGGTGACGGGAGAAAAGAAGGCACAACACAAATACAGCGTGTTTCCAGCTAACGCAGTGAAAAATTACTAAAATAAAAACGTTTTGAGTTTTTTCCGAAAACCCAAGAATTCGGAACATTGCCTTAACTCTTAGGGAAGATTGTTCCATAGGGTTGGGCCTGCCACAGATAGAGCTTTCCCCCCTTGTCTACTCTTCTTAATGGTCGGTACTTTAAGGTGAAGTTTACTGCTGGATCTGAGGAGTCGAATAGGATTGTAAGGAATGAATTTATCTTTCCAACAAGGAGGACCAGAGCCATATATGGTTCTATGGATAAGACAGCATGTCTTAAACCTGATCCTTTTATAGACTGGGAGCCAATGTAATTTGTCAAGAAGTGGTTTGGAAGGAGTTCTTGGCGGGCATTCATCACCAGTCTTGCCGCAGTGTTTTGTATTACTTGGAGTTTTGCTAGGACTCCCTGATTAGCCGATAGCAGGAGTCCATTGCAATAGTCCAAGCGACTCAACACTAGAGCCTGAACCAAAGTTTTCCTAATGGAATCAGGCAGTAGTGGAAACACTTTACGTAAGAGCCCAATAGCATGAAAGCATTGGCCAAAAACCCAGTTGCCATGTTGCTTATAGGTGAGCTCACGGTCAAGACGGACCCCTAGATTTTTTACGACCATTTTGGGTTCAGGTACTTGTCCCAGTTCACTTGGCCACCACTCTGAAGTCCACAGATTTCTAACCTCCCCAAAGAGCATTACTTCGGTCTTGCTTACGTTGCATTGGAGATAGTTCGCTTTCATCCAATTCGCAACAGCTTTCATGCCATTTGAGAAGGTCTCCCTCACTTCGTCGGTCAGATGTTTAAAAGGGAATATGAGCTGCGTGTCATCAGCGTATGAGACAGGTACAAACCCGAATTCTCTCAATATGTTGGCCAGGGGTGCCACGTAGATGTTAAACAAAGTAGGGCTTAGACAAGAGCCCTGTGGCACCCCCTTGGTGATATGAGTTGCTGTCGACCTAAATGTGCCCATGCTGACAGTTTGGGTACGGTCAGAAAGAAAACTCTTTAGCCAGGTTAACGCTGTGCTTTCTATTCCAATTGCGGTCAGACGTTTGATTAAGATATTGTGTGATATAGTATCGAACGCCGCCGATAAGTCCAATAGTACCAGGATCACAGAATACCCTCGATCCTGGTACATGTGAAGGTCGTCTGTCACCGACAACAGAGCAGATTCAGTACTGTGTCGGGGTCTAAAACCAAACTGAGAACTGTCAAGCTTGCCATGTAGTTCTAGGTACTGAGAAACCTGCTTATTGACATGTTTCTCTATGACCTTCCCTAAAAAAGGGAGTAGCGAGATAGGCCTCTGGTGGGAACACACAGATAGGGGAAGGGGTTACTCACATCCAGCATCGCTCCTGCTGCAGCCGGCTTAAGGTTAGTGCCTACACTCTCCTGTGACACATTGTGGTCCTTCATTTTCTATCGTCGCATAATGAATCTGCTTTAAACCAAACGCTATTACGCATGTTACACAGATTATAACGTGTGCACAGTTCTGTTTTGTTTTATAGAAAAATTCAAAATGCCAGTGCTTCGCATTCAAGTTTCCACGTCCCCAGTCTCAAGGGAATGGACTGTTGATAGAATAATACTCAACGTTTCCTTGGCTTTTCTATTAATTGCAGTCATCCTAATTGTAATTAGGAAATGCCGACAAAGTATGCCACAAATTTTAATGGCTTCGCAGTCTGCTTGACTGATGAGGTACTACCACCTGATGGTGATGGCAGACAAAAGGTATTAAAATTCCCACTATTACTGAAACAGCTAATGATGCAGGGGGCTTGCTTTACCGGAACCAGCCAGCCCCACCCTTGCAGCATGACTCGTGAAGACTTAGAATTTGATCAACTGCATTTACCAAAAATAAGTTATAAGGGAGACAAGACAGTCAATCTTGTTTAGGTGTTTTACAGAGGACTGTACCATCATCCAATACCTAATGTACTTAATGGATAGTAAGCTCTGTTGTCCTTACATTCGGGTGCACTTATTAGCTATTGTAACAGACAGGAATGATATTTTTTCGTTTAACAGCACTAGCTATTAAGATTTCTTGTTTGTACAAAAGAAATTTACCACCTAGGTCTGTTCCAATACCCACATAGAGTGTAAACCTAGTGCTTGTACAATGCCATGAGGCAACTGTTGTCCTCTGCTTGTTGGGTTAATGCATCCTCCCCATTGTGGTTCTCTGCCTTGCTGCTCAGCCAGTCGTGAGGTAAGTAGAATGCTGGAGTGTTGGTGCTTGAAGTGGAAGAGGCAGTTGACGTGTATGGGCTGAGCAACAAGAAGGCTGCTCCTAGTGGGGCATTGCATAGATCTTACCATCTTCCTATAACCTGAAACTGTAACCTGTAGAATAAATCCATAACCTTTACCTACATGACCTGTCTACGTGGCTTACTTAGTTTTAACACTGGTGACGAGCGGAGAAGACCCAAGCGTTAAGGCAAGTTAATGCAGGACCACAAAAGCTCTGAAGTGTCGCTAGAAACAAAGAAGACAAGAAGAAGACAAGAGGATAAAGTAACTGAAGACTTAAGATGAGAGCCTTTAATGAGCAATTGCACCTGGTAGCCCCACCGGTGTCTGTTTGCACAGACAGCCTACAGCCAGCGCATTGTGCAGCAGAAGCAGTAAGCTGTTTTCATCCTGCAGACCTAGAAGTTAACCTGTGCATCAGTGCACAGACATTTGTGTACCTGCTTAAATTGACTATTATTACTTAGGAAATGGTCAGCGTGTGTTCAAAAAAGAGGAAAAAATGTAGGGCAATGTACATTTGGCAACCCAAAGTAAAGTACTGGTATGGGCGTTTGATCTACAGCTTGTAGTGCGACAAGGATCTGAAGTTTCAGAACCATCAAGACCTTCGACCTGCAGAGTGTTTGATTTGTGATACTACTAGATTGGACTTTTTATCTTTGAAACTAGTGAATTTGGAACCAGCGGTGAGCAAACAGCTCTGTGAGGCACGTACCGGTGAGGGTTACTTGCCGGAATTGAAGAGCGGTGGTATGCGTATATTGCACTGACTGTTAGTAGTGCGAGTGTGGTGCGGCCTTTAAAACAAGGCCGCGTGGGCTGGAGTGCGTTTTCCCCCAGCGCGTGGGGAGTGCAGCTGAAGTTGGTTGAGCGCATGCCCCCTTGCTGTCGTTGATCACAAGCTTGTGCAGCATTTGAACGGCTGAGATGCGTTGCGGCTTTAGGAACTGCCGCATGAGCTGCCGTGCATCGATAGAAGCCATGCACCAAGTGAGCGCAAGTTGGTACATGGGCAGATTGAACGCTGCAGTGAAGAGCCACAGTTTCCTTTGTGACGTGTGCCTGAACACTGAAATGCTGATAGCTCTATCTATGTCAAGTTTTTGTATCAGAACACGCTTCCTGGCCATGCGACTGTACAATGAGCATGGTGGTTCAGCATTCCAGGCACTGGAATGTACATGTGCAGGCATTGTGCTGACGCAACAACTTGGAGGCTAGAACGCGAACGGTTGCAACTAAGGATACAGGAAGCATTATTCAATGCGTCTCGGGAACATGAACGGTTTGCAGCTCATGTTAGAAACAAGAGGAGTAGTAAATCTTTCTTGTTCTGTGGCTTTCGATTTAACTGTAAGCGAGAGGATAAATTAAAACTTGAACATATGCTTTTCATGGTGGATTCACACATTTGTGAGGTACGAGTTGGAACTGGGAAAAAAAAAATAAAGGTAACACTGACAAGACTATAAAGTACTGAGGTGCTGTTGTGACTGGAATCGGGGATACAAAGGAAATATTGTTCGGATGGGATGGTCGCTCATCCGAGAAGGATAAATTGTGTCTCTGGTGTTTGTTAAGTTTTGCATTGCCATGCTGTTGTGACAGTGGGGGTATATTTTTATTGATGGTATGGTGAATTTGCTCACTGGCAGTGTGTTCTTTGCCATATAGAGTTTGTTACTGTCCTGGTGGGAGGATTCTGACATCCTTAGGTGTGACTGAGACTTCACCATCTTTAAAGTAGAGGGGACGAGAAACGTGGTGAGTTCATGAGGTGGGTTAGGTTATGCCCACTGTCTACAAGATTAATTTGATGGGCGTAATACCCTGTGTGTTGTTTTAGGGTGAAATACCC
The DNA here is from genome assembly GCF_964204655.1 of Triturus cristatus. Lineage (NCBI taxonomy): Eukaryota > Metazoa > Chordata > Amphibia > Caudata > Salamandridae > Triturus > Triturus cristatus. The sequence continues at coordinate 449,290,952 of NC_140593.1, read as the reverse complement.
TGTGTGTTTGCCTTGATGTGAGGCGAAGTGGGTTAGATGATACCCACTGTCTAGGGATGAAAGACATCCTGTGTGTGTAGTGCCTTAACTGTGCGTGTAGTGCCTTTAATGTGAGGTGGGGATTTTACCCACTGTTTGAGGGTTGATAGATACCCTGTGTGTGTAGTGTGGCTTGAGTGATAGACGAGGTGGTTTAAGTTATGCATTACCCTTTGCTAAGGGGCTGTGAAGATGTCCTGTTTGTGTGTAGTTGTGCTTTGGGAGTGAGGCGAGGTGGTGTGATATACCCACTGTTTGAGGGGTGAGAGATAACCCTGTGAGTTGTTGTGCTTGGAGTGTTAGTTGAGGTGGATGAGCACCCACTGTTTTAAAGTATGGAACTTCTACTTTATGTTTTTCCTAGATTGGAAGGGCATGTAGTTTTTGATTAATTATTTTGGACGTGTTGTATGTGTATTTTGTCATCTTGCGTTCAAATGATTTCTATAATCATTATAAGGGGGAGATGTATTGTAATCTACTTGTTGGGTTGTAGCCTGCAAATGGCTAAAGGCGGGCGCATGTCCCACCTTTTTGGCAAATGTTCACTCCCACAGTGTTTTGCTTGCATGAGCGAACAGCGGCGCACAGGGCGGCAGCTGCAGTGCCTCGAGTTTAATGATCCGATGGCATTCCTTGGCTATCTGTGACACATGCTGCTCGGTGTCTTCCTAACAGGTGGTGCCTGGGCAAGCATTCACATCCGCCTGGCAGCTCGCAGTCATATGCCACATTCCTGGCAATCTCACACCATCTCTAAGAGAGAGAGAGGGCGGCAGATCCGGGACAGAGTTTACTTTTGCGCTAGGGTTATGTGTGGCAATCGCTTTACGCGACTCACTTTGACTTTTTTTGCAGTGTTCAATAGCGCGACCTTGGCACAAAAACACCAGAGCGCTTTACAAGATCACCAAACTACATTACACCAGGTCAAGTTGTCTTTTAGGTTTTCCACTGTCCTGGTGTATGCATTGTTTTATATTATTTGCTAATCATTTAGCATGCAACGTTTTCCATGTTTTCCCGCTCCCCGGAGCCCCATTGTCAAAAAAGCCCCCAGCCATAGCCCTCCAGCTCTCAGTATATAACGTGCACAGACAGATCTGTACTGGCCATGCATGGCAAATCTTGTGCCACCTTGAGGCTGAAGGAACTCTGCCCAGAGCAACACCCGCATTCGTGACTAAACTGGGTGTGTTTGAGTGCCCTGGCTTTAGTGCCCACTTACTGGTGCGTGAGGGGCGTCCGTCTGCTGGCAGCACGGACAGAGACTCTCCCGGCACACCTGGGACGAGAGAGATTTTACAGACTTGTGGGGGAGAAGCCTCTCCCCTTCCTAGTCCCACTAAAAGAACCCCGTTCTCTACAGGACTCAGCACCGCACTGCAGGAACCCACTTCTGCAGGACTCCTGTGCACACCGCAGGAACCGCTCAGCTGCAGGAACCCCCTCCTCCACCTCTCAGCTGCAGAAGACCTTGCCTCGAAATCACAGTTGAAGGGACCCTCTTCTCGCCCTCTCAGCTGCAGGAACCCTCTCCTCGACCTCTCAGCCGCAGAAACCCTCTCCTCGACCTCACCTACTCGAGCCCTCTCCTAGCTCTCTTCTGCAGGAACCCTCTCCTCGCCTCTCAGCCGCAGAAACCCTCTCCTCGACCTCACCTACTCGAGCTCTCTCCTAGCTCTCAGCTGCAGGAGCCCTCTACTCCACCTCCCAGGTGCAGGGACCCTCTCCCTATAAAGCAAGACCCTCATCACCACAGAGCCCCTCACCTCCACACTGCGGGACCACACGCCAACTATAGCGCCTTTATGCAGGGTCTCCCCACTGTAGCACTTCACTGCAGCAACCCACCATTTCCGCAGTGTGCAAGCCCCTTTCCTCATTTGCTTTACTCGCTGTCCAGTAAATGAACCCCGTAACAGTCCCTAACTCAGGACCCCCTATAACTACATAGACCCTTCTCTCTCGGTGCGTCACCGATGCCTCTATATTGCAAGACCCCTTGGCAGGACCACCCACCAAAAGACGAGAGCCTCCGCTCAGCTGAACGTCACCCATCCACATAATCCTATCCCTGTAGAACCCCTTTCCGGAACCCCACTGCAGCCCTCCCTCCCCACTTACCGTCCGGAGCGAGGGGCCACATGTACAGCACACAGTGACCTCAGCGGGCAGGAGCTTAGTGTTCACACTACGCCGCGCAGCGCCGATGGTGAATGTAATCAGCGGCCGGCTGCGCGCACTTGTAAACTTGTTATAACCCCCCTCCTTGTTATAAACGGTAAAGTACATAATATAAAGCAACAGGCCGCATTCACAAATAATAAAAGCCCTTGCATCGCCTGCTAAGTTCCCCTTTTATGGCTCACGCTGCCTGCTGCCGAGGTCGCTCTTCCAAACGTCACCCGGATACTCCGCTCGCACTCCCCCCAAAGGAAGAGAGCATTGTGGAAGCCATTGAAATCGGGGCGTGGAAGAGGAGGGTGCGAGAAGCAGTGCTTCTGCTGCTGTTACACGTGGCCTCATCACGTGTAACACCTCTCTGAGGAACCCTAAAGAAATAATGTGTGAAGACCGTGGACCCCTCAAGAAAAACTTGTAATGGAATCGCTATTACAATCACAGACAGAATGTTGGCAGATGAGGAAAAGCGACATCACCAAACTATCATCCTTCCACACCAGCAACCTGAGAAGAGTCCTGCTCACTTTCTGGCTTGGGCTTGCGTCAGCAGACAAACTGCACCACACAATTGCTCGGGTTACCACTGCACTGCCACTTGTCATATTAGCCCCCCCCCCCAGTGCTCTCCCCGCTGTTTTAGCCCTGGGCGTTTGTAAAATCCGGTTTCCAGGATACTGTGCTGCATGACTAACCACTTATAAGATCCCAAAGGCGAGACCTATTGGCTATGCCAATGCTTGTTAACATTGCTGTGCTCTAACCATCCTACTATTATCCGTGTGAAGTAAACATTTGTGTGCAAGTTTGTACTCATCAAACACGTTTTGGGGCACCATGCCTGCATGTATGGTTTATCCATTGAAGGGTAAGCACGGCCTGTCGCCGTTTACCATGTTAATGAAGGATTGTAAGATTTTCATCCATGCTAGGGGTGGTTTCAGCTGTTCATCTTCCTTCTTGCTAGTCGGACCAGAGAACCTCACCTGGTACCTCAGCACAGTATTATGCAACAATGTCTCAATGGGTGTCAATTAAAAGGGCACAATTTAAGAGTAAATTATTTATACACTGAACAAAAACACGAAGCCCAAACTTATTGATAAATGTGATTATATTATCAATAGAGGCATAAAAATATGCTTCACACATTATGATGCAGCATAAGCCATGCTTTTAGAATTGTGAACTAAGTGCAAGGTGAACACATTGTGCTCTTAAAAACATATTTAAATTGCGCAAATGAAACATGTAAGTAAATGTAAAACAGAGTATTGAAATAATTTGGATGTTTGTTATGCAGGAATTATTTGAATACAGTAAAGATAATATTAGATCATGTCATAATTAGAGATCCAAAATTTGCTGGTACATACCGACAGCGTTTCGGCCTTCATGACTACAGGTCATCATCAGGACGAAGTGAACACAACGGATGATTACTACCTAAAGGGAAAACTTAGAGAGAAGGTTTGACCCTGGTACAGAAGCGTGAGGAATGTGTTGAGGGTACCTGAAAGGAGTCCAGGGCACCCAAAGGGGGCACAAATTAGAGAAGAGGGGCTAGTGTTAACCACACAAAGGACCCTAAAATATTTTTTTATTATGGACCGCGAATACTCATACGTAGAGAGATTCCTGCCGGTGCATGTATATGCTTTGCCTGGGACAGTGCTGCTGGGCACCAGGAAGGGAAGAAAAGATCTACAATGGATGATCTAGTTATAAGGAATCACAGCGCTCCAAGTCAGCGAAGGACATGTGAAAGAATCACACTCGTATGGAAGCAAAAACCATTTCTGCAGACGAAGAGCAATTAGTCTTCTAGTCAGAACTCTATGTACTGTTAGCATATTTAATTGTCATATTAATGTGTCAGGTAAAAAAGCTCAACGTCATAGTGAGTGTCTTCAGGGGTTGAGGTACGCAGGAGCCTGCTTATAACTGAGGGCCGGTGCAAGGTATGCAAATTACCCTTGTGGAAGTCACAGTTATATAGTATGACTTAATCTGAAACTTAATCTGAAATCAAAATAAGTAATTAAAGTTAGTGTGTAAGCGCTGGTTGCTCAATGACTAAGAGGTCTCGGGGCTGACATTGACCTGGTTAAATCAAGTGCCGTGCACCGAGAAGCGGCGAGGGATCAAATTAGCCTCATTAAAGTCGCAGTTATGAAACACAAATCAATCTAAATCCAAAATCAGGAATCAAAATTAGTATGCCGATGCCCTGGCTGCTCACAATCGAGATGGTCAGAGGGCTGTCACTTACATGGTATGAATCAAATCTGTGCTCTGGGTGGCAGCGAGTTCCAAACTAATCGGGTATGGCACGCCGATGGGGCGAGCGAGCCTATTTAAAGGCGGAGTGTGGCTCATGGCAGGAATACTAGACTTCTGGCTATGAGCGTGGCGCTAGTGTGCGCTGTGCCCAGGGGGGCTGATCAAGGACCGGAGTGAGAGAAGTCCGATTAGGCAATAAAAGGTGGGAAGAAAACAAGGCTCAATGAAGGACTTATCCCCTCAGTGGTGGCAGTGGGGTCTTACAGTCTATTTGGTGTATAACACATAAGTGTGTATTTCCATGTAAATAAGAAATATTATTAACAAAACACTGTGAAAATAGCACAACATGTGCACATTAAAATCAGTACATACAAAAAGACAACAATTTTTCAATTATGAATATGGAAACCTTCCAAGAGGAGAAAGCATATAGTAATTACAGAAGTGAAAAACTTTTCTGTTGCAGATGGATTTATTATTAATTAAAGTGGGAACACAGTATGTACAGATGACGTATAGATAAGTCTGTGAGGGGAAACTACATGTGTTAACACTGATATTTCAAGGAAACAAGAGGTGTTGAAGTGTTATTCCATTCTTCCAAAATGTTTAGACCATTATCAACGGAATAGCAACGAGAAATCTAGCAGCACTCACAGTAGTTGTGAAAGATCAACCCCACATACTGTGAGAGTGGGTTTCCATGTGAAATTGTTTTCAGTGTGGTTAAGGGGCATGAGCTGGGAAACCAGCGGGTCATTTTCCACTTTGCAATTCAGTCAGCTTTTATGCTGGATGATGCAGGCTTTGACCATCTGGATTGTCTGCCTAATGTAAGTCAGGTTGCAAGGGCAACAGATGGCCTAGATTACGTTGGTAGAGTGATAATTGATCAATTGTCTCGGAGGGTTGGTGTTCATTCCACTTTCAAACATTTTAGGGTTTACAGTTTGGGCACACACTCTGCAATTTCGACAATTGAAATGGCCAGTCACCAGGAGTGGGCCCAGCCCCATGCTGCAGTGATAGATTGGTTGATTTTAGTTTTAGGTGGCCACGTAATGGCACGGGATAAGTGGTCAGTGGGCTGGGTGTGTAAAATACTCCAATTCTTCTTAAATATGTTGCTGATCTTATTGCTGACCAGGCAAAAAGTGGACACAAATGGTATCAGTTTGTTCTTAGTTCTGGCTTGGGCATGGAGAGGGTCTCTTTAGGGCATTACTATTCGCGTTTAAGTAAGCGTGACACTAAGCATCTCGGGTAGCCGTGTGAAACCAACTTTTCTCTAGGTCCCACTGCCCCCCTGAAGTAATCCATTTTTTACTTGCAATTCCTGCGTTAACACAGGAATTGTCCTTAGGGTAATTCATCTCTTAGGCACCTAGGGTGGTTGCTGGTGTACAGAAGCAATGTTTTGCGTTCTGTAGGCTTTCTAAATAGGGATGTGCCTATTTTACCTTCCTGGACTTGTAGAGGGAGCTCCTAGATGGGGAGGTCATTGCCTTTGGCTTCAAAAGTAAATTTGAGATGGGTCATCATAACGTACAGGCTATTGAGGAGACAATGCAAAACTTCTTTGCTGACAGCAAACATGTCGAATCCTCTAAAATCACTAGATGGGCCACACCAATAGGAGTAATAATCAAGATTACATCCAACATGAATACAGAGGCAAATAATAAGCTTTTTGAATTGGAAAAGCAAATCTCTGCTGTAGAAAAATGACACATCTCCAATACAGACAATAATATTCTAAATGAGATTGTCCAGAAAAAATATGAATATGATACAAGAATAAGTACAAGAGAGCAGGCATATCGGTCAACTAACAAGAGTATTCGTCTTTGCATAGCCAACAAAGTAGATAAACGTTTAGCATCATACCTAAAATATTGACTCCAAAAGTATACCATTAGTGACATTAAAGACAAACAAGGTGCTGTCTACACTAATCCTACTAAAATTGCGAAGGTGTTTAAGGATTTCTACCAAACCCTCTATAAAGGCAACACCACCCTTGACCATCAAAAATGCAAAGCTTACCTTAATTAAGCAAACCGGTCTTAACTAACAGATGAAGAATTAGAACTAGCTATTTCCTCTTTTGTAATTGTTCCACTGATCGTTTCTATTAGAAGACAAAAATTGGGCAAGGCCCCAGGCGGGTATACTGCACAGTACTTTAAAGCATTCCCACTGACAATTATCCATCCTCTGGCAAACCTCTTTGCTCACTTCGCCAACTTTGGATGAGTTACGGGCACTCCTACTTAAGCTATTATCACTGTTATCCCGAAGGAGGTCAAAGATATCCCTACTCCCCAAAAACTACAGACCAATCTCTTTGATTAATTTGGACTGCAAAATCTTAAATTCGTCCACTTTTCTCAGGTTGGATTTCTTAAGAATAGATTATCCAGTGATAATACACATATACTCTTCCATGTCCTAGAAGAGGAAAGCTCTCAAAGTACCCGACAAGGTTGATAGGAATTATTAAAACTGGTCTTGGAGACGTTCCACCCAGGTGAATCCCTCATTAGAATGACAATGTCACAATACTACTATCTGACAGCTAGGGTAAGGGCAGGAGACTTTCTATCAAATGTATTTCCTTTAGAGCAAGGGACAAGACAAGGTTGCCCCTATCACTCCCTCTTTCTGTTAGGTCTGGAACCCTTTCTGCACCACCTTCACAAGAATAATGGTATATCAGGGGTTTCATTAAGTAAACAAAACATAAAATTAGCTGCAGATGATATCCTAATTGCCACCGAGGACGCTCCCTCTATTTCCGCACTGTCCAAGAATTTTTTGAGATCTCAAGCTACACCCTCACTACCTTAAAGTTTAATGAAGACTCAATACTCAAGAAGATTAATAACCTTCTAGATGGCTGGTCACCTAAGTTTCTTTCCTGGTGAGGTAGGCCAGAGACTCTAAAAATGATAATTACTCCTCTAGTCAATTACCTAAACAGTATGCTCCCTATGTCCCTTGCAGAAAACCTTATCTGAAATAGACAACACTTACAATACATTTTTATAGCTAGACAAAAAAACGGGTATCACTTCAAAAACTGGTTTCTTGAGGATACAGACTATATACCTGTCTGGGTAAATTTAGACAAATCAATCCTAAACCGCAAACCTATCAATGCATACCTAACAATGCACAATCCCCACCTCTTTCACTCCAAATATATCTTGGATAACACCAAGAGAACTTTCCTTAGGGTGGACTATCTCTCGAAAATAAAGATCTGTAACGCTAACCTGTCATGCATTTGGCTCAATCCCAAAATTAAACTTGATGGTCAACCTGTACTCTGGTGATATTGGTGGGAAAAAGAGGTAAGCTTGATCAGATATCTCTTTGATGATAACTTCCCTCTTCCCTTCTCCATGTTACAATCTGGCTTCAGGTGACATAACCTGGACTTTTATAAATTCTTATGATTAAGAGTCCAGAAATCGAAATGTCCATCACTAAGAAGTATTCCAAACTCCTGACTCAACAATCGCCTATACAATGCAGGACATTTTATATCCAAAGTATATAATTTACTCTTACCCAAATCCCACAGATCCAAAACTCGCAAGGAACAGTAATGGGAAGCACATCCCGTCAAAAGCAATATACCATTTGACTGGAACCACATATATAGATCCACTTTCTCAAATAAGATATATCCAATGCTCTCTCAAACTAAATACATGATCATTCGTAGATGCTACTTGACCCCTGAAAAACTCCATAAACTTAACCTCACACAAGATCTCAAGTGCTGTAACTTTAATGAATAAACGTGCTACCTCGCATATATGCTCTTTGACTTCCCCATCCTGCAATCTTACTGGGACTCTGTCTTTGGATTCATAAAGAACAGTTTACATATTTCTCCTCGTGTGAATTCTCTTATATTCTTCTGAGCCCAATAGACCCCCAAATAAACAAGCATTTGCAATGCAATAGGTCTCGCATTTACGCGAGTTTGAGCTATTAACATTGCAAATAACAATGCCTTTTATTTTTGTTTTCGTTTCTAAAACAAATAAAACGCATTGTCATTTACAATGCCAATAGCTTAAACTCGCATAAATGCGAGACCTATTGCATTGCAAATGCTTGTTCACTTTACTGCCTTTCACCTCCCTCTCTTGTCCTGAGTCAAAGGCTGATGATGAGAAACAAGTTCTGGTTCCCAAAGATGAGTGTCGCGAGCCCCACCTGCAATCGGAGGATTGAATTAGGCACTGGGTTCACTCTTTCACGTGCAAGCAGAAAAGTTCCGCTTGGTTGTTTGCGTAACCGCTTCCAACTCTGAAAGACACAACTTAGCTGTCTTGAACAAAGAGACGGTGTGTTAGGCCATTGCACAGCTCTTCATTCCTGAATGAAGTTCACCTGAGAGCACTTGGGCAGAGGCTTCCGACTCATCACTATTTGTTCCTGAGTCGGTCTATAAACGTGCACACATCTATCAATCCATCAAAGAGTGCGTGCCCTGGATCAGACTGGAAGCACACTGCTGATTCATGACCTTAAAAGTTATAAAGAATTTCTACATCACTGAGACCTGACACTTACAACAGCAAGCAATGTAATTTATTGCACAACTACATAATGAATACAAAATATGAGGAAATTGCCATTCCAAACAAGGTAGACATACTTGTATCACACCTGGTCAAACAGCCCGTAATGGTCCCACGCAAAAAGTTAATTGCAGTGCACAATTTGGTTTAAAATATCTTAATATTTGATTACAAATGGCTGTATGATAAGACTATACAATACCAGAACGCAGTAGAGAGACTAAGAGAATATTATACGACACAGCCCACAACGTAGAACTAATATGTTCCACTGGAAGTTCAGTTTTAATCTCAATGGGTTAAGAAGCAGGTGTGCCCTGTTTACCAAGCAGCCATACCTTTGATATTGTGTCTAGGAATGTTCACAGAAATAATTCCCTCTGTGACCTGGTGATCGGGAAAGATGGGGCTCTTTAGTAGATAGCTCCAGATCTGAGAACCCGTCCGCCCCGAGCCCCCGGATTAGATCAGAACAGACAGTATCGAAGGCAGCTGACAGGTCCAGGAGGATGAGGGCCGCGGTCTCGCCGTTTTCAAGCAGGGCCCAGAGTGATGTTTTGGCATAAGGTAGAAATTGTAAAATCGTATCCTGCTCCTATGAAGTAGGGCACAGTATGCAATAGTTTTTTCTTTTAACAATTGAAAACATTACAGCTAGCTGTAAACAAGATGTAAGAAGTGATTCGGCTGCAATAGGAGAACAAGGGAGGTCGGCTGGGCTGGCGCACAGTGCACGTACACGCATGGTGGCGTGCTTTCACTTTAAACTGCGTTTAAAGTGAAAGCACGCCGTGTTTAAAGTGAAAGCATGCTTGTTCAACAAGATGGCGGTGGGCTGTCCACTGTCCTTACATGCACGCGCATGCTGTTAGGTTTGGACAAATGGCGAGAGCAGCCATCTTTGTCCATCCCTGCGCATGCATGTAAGGCTTTCGGAGAATCGATTCCAAAAGGTACTCGCAATAGCGAGAGCAGCGCATGCGGTGCTTTCGCTAGGCGAGACCTAAAAAGGAAGCAGATAGACTTACTAGAAGTAATGTTAACTCTTGCCTGCTAGATCATCCTCACTAACTGGAAGAACTTCCGCATAGTCCCATTCCACATGTGGCGCAAATGGCTCACATTTTTAAGAGGTGCAGACAACATCTCTCTACAATGCACCCCCTGGCACCCAACCCTTAGACCTATATGAAACTCACTTGATGTCTCTACAAGCCACTTTCAACCTGCATAAAACCTTGCACCTCCTACATATAACTGACTTATTTATCTTCACACACGTGTGACCATACTTGCCCCTAGCTTAGAGCTGCAGAGGCCAAATTAACGTAAATTTACCTCACTCAACACTGACGTCTCCTCAATTAACAGTCCTGGTATTTACTTTTTATTCTGTTGTGCATATAAGTAACATGAAGATGTTTACCACAACGACAACTATGGATTTCTTGTAATGTTTACTCTTCCAATCGCATGCGATAATGCCCAAACCCGGTACTCCTTACTTAGTATGTTTACCAGTTGAAATATGTACTATGTACTATTACTGTCTACTATCATTAATGTAATTATTATGCATATCCTGTACCCCTCCTTGCTGTAGTGTAGTTCCTATACAGACTATAAAGGATCGGCGCGTTTGGATAACTTTAACTCTGGGATTGGTGACAGACTGATTCCGTGCACCCCACCGGGTATGTTAGCCTGTCTGTATCAGCCTGTGCACAGTGCCGCTAGAATCTCCTCTTTTCGGGGAGTGAATAGTTCTTTGGCAACCTCAGAACATGACAACCCTGATCCCTCAGAATCGTGGAAACAATATACTACCTTTCGCTCAGTCACTCTTGCTCACTTAGTTTGTCTCAGAGATACACAGAATAAACAGGCTGGGCGTTTTCAATGAGAATGTATCGAACAGTGGTTGTTCTAGTGTAGAATAGATGAGCTGCAATAACCATTAGACAGTAGCAGAGATATATGATTAGAAGTACTACAAAAGTAAAGGGATGGTATAGTTCTACCATCTTGCATTAATCATGAATATATACAATACATCAAATACATGATCAAAAGTGTGTACTCCTACGATGCTTGCTTAACTAGATGTAACCTAAATGTACCTAGCATCTGTGTAGGTGTTATGTCAAGAATCCTTCTAGGATCTAGTCAACCCCATTACCTGAGAATGAGAGAATATGGGACTCCATCCTGGTCTCCAGTTGGACACCCCGCGAGGGATGTTTGACAACTGTGATTTGGCGAGTCTGTATGCAGGAACCTCAGCGTCTCTGGTCAGTGTGTCAGCCGGGAAGTCTCGGTTTCCTCTGTCCTAAGCAAGATGTGACGTATATATACCCATGGGTCTCCCCAGGGGTCCTTCCTTGCTGTGTTACTGTGTCGGCCTGAAGGATGACGTCGGGCCTGAACTTTATATAGAGATATTATACAGGAGATGGTAGTCCTGCTGTGCTTCCAAGAAACCTCATGCATAATGTATGAGATTTGAACAAGGGAAAAACCCACGTTCTGAATGCAGTGTCGTATCTAGGTAAAAGTTATCAATACAAAGAATACCTCTGTAACCATAGATGAGACTTTACTTGTGTCTGGTATCGGAACCTATTGTGTTAGGTCCTCAATACTTTCTATTCTCAAGGTCCTGGAGAGGTCAGAGTGCTATTCTAGGACTCTATTGCTGCGCTTGTTCAATCAAGCCCCGATGCTCCGTTATTAGGTTTATTATTTTTCTTTATAGTTACTCTTGGCCTCAAGGTAAAAAGAGCCAACGCGTTTCGACCTTCATAATAGGACCAAACGGTGGATTAATAGAAGGTCTTCATCAGGGTATTGAGTAAGTATTGAGGACCTAAACACAATAGGCTCCGATACCAGACACACGTTTGTAGGACAAAAGAGTCTCTTTGGATTTGTTTGTGTATTATGTTTAACACAGAACTAAATTTGTAGTAGTGTATGATTCTTTTTTTCATTTATGTATAATGTTTCTAAACACTTGATTAACTGTATGTGTGTCATGTAAATATTGTTCTTTCTGACACTGTCTTTTGTGAATATCTAAAATGATCTAGAGGTGTATGTTTTAATTCACAATATGGGAAAAATGTCACAAATATAAAAAAAAGAACATGAATTAATGAAGCCCAGAGTTAATAAAAAGGACTACTGAAGTAAAAAAGTAACGTCTCAGCTATGGTTACAGAGGTATTCTTTGTATTGATAATATGTAATTGATTCCAGCCTCTGTACTCCTGAACTGAATCATTCCCCACTTTTGTGCTTGTATCTAGGTAAAGGTTGGTCCGTTATGTATGTAATGTAGGGAAGAATATAGGTGATAGGTTGCTATGTTACCTGCGCCTATATAGGGTACCTATATGGAATATAACACCCACTTCTCTTCCTGCTGGACGACATATGTAACTCAATACCGTACTGCTACCCTAACTAGATATAGGTATGCTCAAAGTTCATAAAACTTTTGTTTTGCTAAAAATGTTTGTAACTTATAAAAATAAATTAAACAAAATAATGTTACAAGATAACGTTTGCAAGCCATACCGCTAAAGTTTTCGTAGTTCTAGTCCGAACCACTGTAAGCATTAGAAAGCCATGTATGCCCAAAAAATGAAAGGAATGTCAATTTTGTTTTTGCGTTCCCAAATTGAGCTTGTTTTTAAAAAAGGCTGAATTTTTTCCAGCACATGACGAGCCAAATGAGTCAATTGTTTGTGTAATATGGCCATCTCTTGTTCTAGTATGTCTATCACAGAAGATACAATGTTGCCTAAGGAATATATCCTGGAGGTCAATGTAGTTAACCCATTGTCTACCACTGCTAGAGATTTTTTCTAAATGTATACAGTCTATTTCACGTAATCTCTCTGCGGCCTCTTGTTGGGATATTTTCCAAATTTCATTGTAGACCGCATTAACCTCTTCAGTGCCCATGACGAGATAGTCTCGTCATGGAGCACGGTCGCGCTGTGCCCATGACGAGACTATCTCGTCATGAACCCCACCCACTAATGTAACGCCCGGCACAGGAGGGGGAAAGGGCGTGGCACAGAAGGGGTTAATGAAACGTTTCTGACGTGTCTTCCTGGGACCTAGTAAACCATCCCTAAGTTCCACGTCCTGTGACAGTAAGGATAAGTGTTGTTTCACATGTGCGAGTTTTGAGGTTTTTAGCCTGTCACTACCCCTGGATGTTCTCTCTGTACATAACGTGTATCTGGCCTTTGGATACTAAACTCTTCGGTTTTACCCATGAATCTTGCCTTACAGCTATTGGTGTCTGTGGGCAAAATCAACCATTTCTTCCAATTGGGATCTGATCTGTTGTATTGCATAATGTCATCTACTGTAATCTCTTTCTGTGATGTTATGTTACCCTCGATGTGTGATGGAGGTAGCATCCGAGGTGTATTCAAGTCTTAGTCCAAGGCAAAACGTCTGTTACACTATCTCATTCAAAAACATGACCTGCTGAGGGATGAGGCATGCTCTAAATAAAGCTTCCGTTCCCTGAACTTGCCATTCTCTAGTACCCCAGACTGATTTTAAGTCTATGGTGTTTTTCCATTAGTCGAAACCTTGTTCAGACAACTGGGCAATAAAGGAAGCAGAGTAAATCTGTTTGGTGTTTGTTAACATATTTTTCTGTGCTGATCTTGGTGCAAACTTATAATATGAGGCTGGGTAAGACATATTAAACCCTGAAAAATATGGAAACTTTTGTGTAAATGTTTTTGAACTGTCTTTCGGCGGTGTTGAACAATGTTCCCACTGGTGGTATGTGAACACATTTCTAGGGTTAGCAGATTTATGCAGAAAGTGATGACCATAGTGTTGATAACAATATATCGTAAAATAAATGTGATATTTTTAAGAGTTCAGTTGGACCAAATATATCGAAATTCACCTTGGTCCAAACTATACCATCAGGTATAGGAACTGCTGTAATGTTTACTATTGACTAGTCTCTTTGTTCTCGATGAGATGATTGGTGTGGTTTTAAAATTAAACCACCTTTTGGGCTGCAGAGTTTTGACGAAGGTATTCCCTATTAAGAAGCATGCTAAAAACTATTACCAAGCCTAACCATAAAATAAATGAAAGTATCCCGGAGATTACCCATAGTTCTACCCAAGGTGACAACAGGTAAGTCTTCATAAGAAAGTTCAGAAAGTCTTTAATTTGCTGCTTTCGTGATTTTTTGGCTGGCATCGTTTCAGGTTCACTTGGATCCAAAGAAAACGTATAAAAGTTTATAAAGTAGCCAGAAGCAGTTCGATCAATTGTTGGTATTGCATCAGGATTTGTGGAAATCGTAGTTTGCCCTTGTTGAGGCATGTTGATGTAGACATCAGTATTTGGTCGAATTAAAATTTGTCTTTCACTTTGACTCTGAATTTGAACTTCAGGTTCAAGAGGAACGAGTTCCATAGCACTATTACATAGGACATCATTCCGTGCAGGGGACTCTTCGAAAGTGATGAGTCTTTCCGTTTGAACTTCTTCAATTGTAGCGAGAGTAGGGCGTCTGCTACTTTGGAGTCCACGTGGCCTACTACTCAGTATCTGCCACATAGTGTGGTTTGATTAGGTCGATTGATACAAATCTTTTCTCCTTTTTTCTGGCAAGAGGCGGTAGAAGTACAATTCTTGTTCCTTCAACTGCTAAGACCTGTACAGGCTTTCTGTATGATTAGGAGGTGTGTCCAGTCCGCAGAATAAAGTATTTAAAAGGAGGACATTCCATCCTATTTTAAATCACTTCTTTGTTCGTTGCACTATTTTTTCTATCTTTACCATTAAAAGATTAGTCATTATGGACAGTTTGTGTATTTGGTGGATCAAATCCTGATACAACAATAAGGTGCGGAGCTGAGTGTCCCACTGATCAGGGGACCAGCTTCATTTGCACATGGGTTTGGCCAAATGATATGACTGATCATTGAGTCTAATTTGATGGAAACCCTTTACAATCTGTTGTGGATTAATCAGCCATTTTGTGAATAATCAATGATGTACCGGTCTTTTTTATGCATGTAGTGTTAGCCTTTTCTTTCTTTATCTTTATTAATACGTTATGTATGTGCGTTAAAGATATTTTGAGATCTTGTTGACTCAGTATCGATAGTGTAGCCTCTCTAATCTGGCTGTTAGACCCCCTGTATTTCGTGTGTTATACATTCAGTTGGTGCTGGGGATAAAATCAGGTGTGGGTCTTTAAAATATATATCCCTTGGACCCCATTTTAAATGGTCTGTTTACTCTCTTTCTGTATGATGGCCCAAATTCTTTCTTGTCCGCTATTTTTAAGAAGAGAAATCAAAGCAAAAGCCACAGTTCAAAAAGAAGAAGGTTGCAGGTCTAAAGATCTGACATGCCCAGATTTCTGAGGACTCGACTACTGAACGGGGAATGGGCTCTGACAATGCTAGACAGTGTGGCAGAGGTAACAATAGCTCGCCAGAACCTGATGGATTTTCTGGCAATAGCGGACTTGAATGATTATATCACGGTAGAAACACCCGATAATAGGGTAATTGTCCCATGTAAAGTATATGAAATAACTATCCATTTGGGGGGACAAATGTAGAACAGTTAGAGGTTTTTTTTGGGAGAACCAGACGTTTGGCTATGACATTTTGTTAGCTGAACGAGATTGGCTGCCAGCATTCGTCATGGATTGCCTTAAAGGGGAAGCAGTAATTTTACCGGCATTCTCGGACCAAATTCCCAGACACTTAAAACACACATATGCGCAGGAGTAGGCAGTAGCCCAAGTGCCAGCATTATACAAAAACCATGTTGGATGGGATGAGGATCCAACCCACCACATAATTTCTTTAAAAAATACTCCGACTGCACAGAGGCAGTATCCAATAAAGCAAGAAGCTAAAAAACAGGTCAGGGAGATCTTAGATCAACTTGAATACCAAGGCGTGTTCGAAAATTGCACCTCAACGATGAATAATCCTTTGTTTCCGGTCATGAAACCTGACAATTCATATTGTTTAGTTTTAGATTATATACATCTAAACACTTGCACTAAGAGATTTGCAGTCCAGAATGCACACAGCGCTGCATTAATGAATAACATTGTGCGGAAAAAATATAATCAACACTGGATATCTCAAATGGATTTTTCTGCCAAAATATAGCATCTCAAAGCAGGTATCTTAACAACATTCTCCACCACATGATACTGCGAATGGGACGGGGCCGTCATCTCACCACCTGGCTGTACAAGTCCATCCGGGAGTTAACACCCCCATCGCTGACCCCCTTACGGACCCTTTGGGAGGAGGAGGTGGGACGGGCGTTTCACGACACTGAGTGGGAAAGGGCACTCGAATTCCCCAAAAAGGTGTCTAGGAATGCCCGTTTCAAAAACATACAATATTACATTCTACATAGGGCCTACTTGACCCCAGCACGCCTGCAGCGTTTTTATCCCGCTACGGTCTTCCTCTGCCCCCGCTGTCAGGCGCAAGACGCAGATTTTCTCCATATGTTTTGGTCGTGCCCGGATATTCAGACTTACTGGTCGACTATCCACGAAACCCTCCGAGATCTCACGGGGTTGCCTCATCTAGATACATGGGAGTACTGCGCACTGGGAATAATGGGCCGGAAGACACGGCACAAAGTGCCCATACGATTTGTCTCCTTAGCACACCTCCTGGCTAAACGATGCATAGCGATGCATTGGCGTTCCCCCACGGGCCCCCCGCTGGCGGCATGGAGGGGGGCGGTGCTCAAGTGGTCCGCGGCTGAGGAGGATGCCCTGCGAGAGGAGGAAGCGAAGGGCATACGTAAAACCCCGATTTCCCTGGAGTGGGCGCTATTGATGCATCAGTTTAAACAGCCCCAGCCCCTAGCTGACCAGGGCGCGACCGCGACCATCCCTACTGCCACGCAGCCTTACGCGACACAACCCCACTCGGATAATGCTCCCCCTAATGCCCCACGCCCACCCTAGAGTGACCACGTTCCTATCCCCGCTACTCCGGGGCCTGCACCTATGTCGTATGTCCGCCTGCATAGTCGTACCCCGACCAGGGGTTCCCACTGCGTCGTCTCACCAGTTACCTAACGGACCACATGTGAGATGGTCCGGCTGCCCTATCCTTGATAGTCCATGACTGCCCCTAGTTTACTCTCCCCCTCCCTGGTTTGTTTATTCATATGGCAAATACCTGTTACATTGCATATAATTGCAGTAAAGTTATTTCTACATGTCAAGATGGGTATCACCTGACTGGAACAATGTACTTAATGACGCCACGCTCCAATACTGATATGTAACAACTGTACTAACAAATGCCAATAAAAACAAGTTTAAAAAAAAAAATCTTAACAACATTCTCAGCACTAGGGTCAAAGCGGCAATTTTGTCAACTTTCCCAAGGGTATAAGAACAGCCCGGGGTTATTGCCAGAGTAACTGAGTTACTTCAAAATTTAGATGAAGATGCATTGTCCTATGTGGATGATATTTATCTAACGGACGATGAACTAGAGGAGCACTTGAACAGAGTGAATGTCATAATTTTGGTATTTGCATCCGAGGGCTACAAATTCAACTTTAAAAAATCAAAAATTGCCCAGCTCAGTGTCCTGTTTTTAGGATATGAGTTTTTAAGTGAAGGAAAAAGCCTGGCAGCCAATTTTTTGGAAAACTGCGCGCTGCTTCAACCTCCAAAATCGTAAAAAAAAAAATGTTTGGATCCAGACTGGTCTTGCCGTGACCGATTTGACTCCCCCAGTGGCGGTCTGCTTCAGATGGACATTACTTTGTTGTGTCCTGGATTCAGTTAGATCCTGTAAAACAGCCAAACGATCATGGATGTCAAAAGCCTTTTCATCCGCCACTGCGCCTTTATAATCAAGATCAGGTACCCACATTCTTTTCCCAACTAGGACCTCGTAAGAAGTGACTGTGAAGCGCCACTCTACTCCATGGGCTCTCTAAGCTATGCCACTCACTCGACAACTCAACATGCCACTCCACTGTACTCTACTCTACACTATGCCCTTTCACTCCACTACCCCACTCCACTCAAACCCACTCCAATATACCCCACTTCACTCAATGTTTCCCACTCCACACCAACGTACCCCAATCTACCCCACCTCACTTTGCTACAATCTACCTCAATCTTCTCTACTCTACCCAGTCTACCCCACCCCAGTCTACCCCACGCCAATCTACCCCACGCCAATCTACCCCACGCTAATCTACCCCACGCCAGCCTATGCCACTTCAATCTACCCCACCCTAACACAATCTACCCTACCACACTCCAGTCTACCTCACTCGACTCCAATCTACCCCAGTCAACCACACCCCACTTCAATCTACCCCAATTTACCGCACTGGACTCAAATCAACCCCACTCTGCTCCAATCTACCCCATTCTACCTCACTCCTTTCCAACCTACCCCACTCCAGTCTACTCCAATTATCCCCACTCTAATGTACCCCGGTCCAGCCCCCTTCTCTCTGCACAACTCCACTTCAATCTACCCAACTCCACTCTGCTCTAATCCAATCTACCCCAGTTCATTTTACCCACTCCATTCCAATTTACTACACTCCACTCCAACCCCCACAGTAATCTATCCAACTCCTCTCCACTCTAATCTACCCCAGTCTACCGCACAACAACCTACCCAACTCTACACCAGTCTACCACACTCCAATACCAACCTGCCTCCCTCCATGGCACCCAATCAACCCCATTGTACTCCAGTCAATATACCCCACTTTACCCAAAACTACTCCACTTCACTACAGTCTACCCCAATCCAATCTAACCCAATCCACCCCACTCCAATCTACCCCACACTACTGCACCCAATCTGCTCTACTCCAATATTACCCACCCCAATCTACCCCACCCCATTCTGCCCCAATCCAATCTACCACTATCTTCTCCACTCCAATCTACCCCACTCCATTGCAATCTACCCCACCCGTCTCCAATCCGCCCCACTCGAAACTACCCCACTACAGTCATCCCTCTTCAATCTACCCCACGTCATTCCAATCTACCCTACTGTAATCCACCCAATCTGCTGCACTCCAGCCTAATCGATCCCACTACGCTCCACTCAGATCTACCCCACTCCACCTTTCCCCAGTCTTTCACTCAACTCTCTACTCCACCCCACTGCACTTTACCCCATTCCACGCCACTGTGCCCGATCAACCTCACTCAACCACACTCCATTCCACTCCAATCCACCCCACTGTTTTCTAATCTATCCCAATATACCTCACTTCACTCTACCCCGATCTACTGCACTCCTATCTATTCAAATCCACCCCACTCCAGTCTAACCTCAATCCAGTCTACCTCAAACTTCCCTACCCTTACCCACTCCATTCTACCCTACTCAGATCTACCCCATGCCAATCTACCCTACACCACTCTATCCAACTCCACTCCAACCTACTCCACTCCAGTCTAACCCACTCCAGTCTACCCTACTCCAAACTACCCCACTCCTATCTATCTCACTCCAGTCTACCCCACTCTGCTACAATCTGCCCTATCATAATCCACCCAGTCTGTTGCAGTCTAGTCTACCCCATTCCACTCTACCCCACTCCTCCCCACCCCAATCTACCCCACTCCAGTTTACCCCAATCTAGCCCACTCCACTATACCAGATCCCACTCCAGTC
The DNA here is from genome assembly GCF_964204655.1 of Triturus cristatus. Taxonomy (NCBI): domain Eukaryota; kingdom Metazoa; phylum Chordata; class Amphibia; order Caudata; family Salamandridae; genus Triturus; species Triturus cristatus. Next base: position 449,271,121 of record NC_140593.1, on the reverse strand, counting down.
TACCCCACTCTGCTCCACTCCTATATACTAGTCCAATTTACCCCACTCCAAACTACCCCACTCCACTAGTCTATCCCACTCCAGTCTACCACACTCCAATCCACCCAATCTACCCAACTCCAGTCCAATATACCCCATTCCACTCCACCCCACTCTACCACATTCCATTCCACTTTACTTCAACCCACCCCACTCCAATCTGCTATGCTCCTACATCAAACTAACCCACTCCTTCCCACTCCACCCTGATTTACCATACTCTCATTCCAATCTACCCCAATCCAATCCACTCCTGTCTGCTCCACTTCACTCCACCCAACTTCACCCCCCCCCTCTCAGCCCCACACCATTGCAATCTTCCCCACCCTACCCCTCTCAAACCCCCCCTACTCCACCCAACTCCAATCTAGTCCACTCCAATCATCCATCTTCAATCTACCCCACTGCAATCTACACCACTCTATTCCAGTCTACGCTACTCTAATCAACCCAGTCTACTCCACCCTAATCTACTCCACTTCGCTACACTCCACCCCATTCCACTCTTCCCCAATCTATCTCACTCCACTCCAATCTCTACTCCATTCCAATCATGACTCCACTCCAATCATGACTCCACTCCAATCATGACTCCACTCTAATCCTTTCAACTCACCCCACTATCCAACTCAACCCCACTCCACTCCACTCTAATCTACCCCACTCTACTCCAGTCTACCCACTCCACTCTACCACAATCTACCCCACTTCATTCCACTGTACTCAGTCCAACCCAGTCTACCCAACTTCATTCCACTGTACTCAGTACAACCCAATCCATTCTACTCCACTCAACTTCATTCTACCACATGCCACTCAAATCTACCTTACCCCAGTCCTCTACCCTAGCCCACTCCGCCCCAAATTACCCTACTCCATCTAATCCCCCCACTCCAGTCTACTCCAGTCGTGTCCACTCAACTTCAATCTACCCCACCCTAACCCAATTTACCCAACTCCAATGTACTCCACCCCATCCCAATCTACCCTACACCACTGTATCCAACTCCACTCCAACCTACTACACTTCAATCTACCCCACTCCAATCTACCACACTCCAAACTACCCCACTCCTATGTATCTCATTCCAGTCTAGCCCACTCCACCCTAATTTAACTCATCCTCCACTCCATTCTACTCCAATCCACCCAACTCCACTCCAATATATCCCAGTCCACTGCACTTAACTCTTTCATACTCTACTCCAGTCTACACCAATATATCCCACTACACCATACCTAGATCTACCCCACTATACTCCAATGTACCCTAATTCAATCTACCCCGCTCCAATCTACCCTGCTTCAAACTACTCCACTCCAATCTACTCCACTCAGCTCCAATTTACCTCACTCTACCCCACTCCAAAATACTATAATCCCGCTCCAATCAAGTCTACCCCACTGCAGTCTAACCCAGTCCACTCCACTCCACTATGCCCCACTCTAACCCACTTCACTTAATCTAACCCAATCAACCCCACTCCAACCCAATCTGCACTCATATCTACTCCACTCTGCTGCAATCTACCCCACTCCACTCCACTCCAACGTACCCCTATCCAACCCACTCCATTCCAATCTACCCGACACCACCCTGCCCCAGTCCAATTTATCCCATTCCATTCCAATTTACCCCACTCCACTCCCAACTCCACTGCAATCTATCCAACTCCTCTCCACTCTAATCTACCCCACTCCACTCCACTTTAATCCACCCCACTCCACTCTAATCTGCCCCACTCCACCATAATTTGCTTCACTCGAATCTACCACAATCTGTCCCACTCCACTCTACCACACTCCACTCTACCCAAATGTACCCCACTCCAGTCCAATCTACCCCACTCAGCCATACGCCACTCAAATCTACCCCACTACAGTCTAACCCACTCGACCCCAGTCCAATCTAACCCACTCCATCCCAGTCCAATCTACCCTAGTCTACCCTCCTTTAATCTATTCCACCCCAACCCAATAGACTCCTAATTACTCCTCTCCAATCCACCCCACCGCTCTGAATCCTACCCTACCCCACTGCAGCCTTCCCCACCCCTCACGACCCCACTCCAATCTACTGCACCAAACTACCCCACTATTATCTTCAATCTACCCCACTCCAATTTACCTCACTCCAATCCATTCTACCCTACTGTAATCTACCCAATCTATCCCACTCAACTCTTCCCCAGTCTCTCACTGCAGTCCAATCTCGACTCCACTCCAATCTAACTCCACGCCACTTCAATCCACTCTACCCCATTCCACCCTATCTCAGTCTACCCCACTTTAATCTACTTACTCCAAACCACCCAATCTGCCCCACTCCATTCTACCCCAACTCCACTTCACTCCAGTCTACCATATGCCACTCCAATCTAACCCACTCAATCCCAATCCACCCACTCCAATCTACTATAGCCCACTCCTCTCCAAACTACCCAAGTCGGATCTTCCTCATCCAATCCTCCCCACTCTTATCTACCCCACCCTGTCCCAATCTACCCCACACCACTCTATCCAGCTCCACTCCAACCTACTCCACTCCAGTCTACCCCATTCCACTCTACCCCACTCCAACCTAATCTACCCCAATCCCCTCAAATCTACTCCACACCACTCTATCCAGCACCACTCCAATCTACCCGATTCAACTCTACCCCACTCTAAACTACTTCAGTCTACTCCAATCTACTGTACCATAACCCACCCAATATATCCTAGTTCAATCTACTCAGCTCCACTCTACCCTACTCCAACCTAATCTGTCCCAATCCCCTCAAATATGCGCCTCTCTACTCGAGTCTACCTCAGTCCATTCCACTCTACCCCAATCCACTGCACTTCACTCTTCTCCAGTCTACCCCCACTCCACTCTGCTGCAATATATCCCACTCCACGCTACCCCAATCTAACCCACCCCAATCTACCCCACTTCACTCCAACCTACCCCTCTCCATCCCAATCTACTCTACTTCACCCCAATTCAATCTACTCCACTCTACCCCATTCTACCCACTCCAATCTACCCCACCCCATTTTACCACACCACTCCAATCTGCCTCACTCTGCCACACTCCACTTCACTTCAATCTACCACACACCACTTCACTCCAATCTACCACACTCCACTACAATCTGCTTCAGTCTAACCCACTCCACCCCTTCACCTAACTCCAAGCTACCACCACACCCCATCCACCCCAATCTACTTTACTCCAATCTACCCTACCCCGATATACCCCACTCCAATCTACCCCTATCTACTCCACTCCACTCCAGTCTACTCCACTTCACCCCACTCCACGCACCCCACTCTACCCTCTTCACTCCAATATACCCCACTCCATTCCAATCTTTCATACTCCAAGCCACCCAGTCTACCCCACTCCACCCCAATCCACCCCAGTCTACCCCACTCCAATCTACTCCACTCCCAACTACCCCACTCCAACTATCAATTATCCATCTCTAATCTACCCCTCTCCATTCCAATCTTTCACACTCTAATCCACACTAATCTACCCCACTACACCCACTCTGATCTTCCCCACTCCATTCTTCCCCAATCTATCCCACCCCACTCCAGTCTATCCCAGTCCACCCCAGCCTACCCCACTCCATCCCAGCCTACCTGATTCCTCTCCAATCTACCCACTCCAACCTACTTACTCTAATCCAACCCACCCCACCCCTCCCCAATCTACCACACTCCATTATTCTCTTCCCAATCTACCCCACTCCACTTTTTACTACCACATGCCACTCAAATCTACCCAGCTCCAGTCCAATCTTACCCACGCCAATCAACCCTCCTCAACTCCACCCCAAACTATCCTACTCAAATCTGCTCCATTCCAGTCTGCCCTACTCCATTCTACTCCACTCCACTCCACTGTACCTCAACCAATCTACCCTACACCTCTCTATCCAACCCAACTCGAACCTACCTCACTCCAGTCCAATCTATCTCAGTACATCTCACTCCACTCTACCCCACTCTACTCCAGTCTAACCCACTTCTCTCAAATCTACCCTACTATAATCCATCCAATCTACCTCACTCAACACTAATCTACCTCATGCCACCCTAATCTACCCCACCCCACCCCTCTCCAGTCTACCCCACTCCAATATACCCCATGCCATTCTACCCCACTCTACTCCAATCCACTGCACTCTACTCTTCCCCAATCTATCCACTCCAGTCTGCCCCACTACAATCTACTCCACTACAGGCTGCTCCACTCCACCGCCCCAGTTCAATCTGCCACACTCCCCCACTCCAATCTATCCCACTCCAATCTATCCCACTCCACTCTTCTCCACTCCTGTCTACCCCACTCTATCCCAATCTACCCCACTCCACCCCACACCAGTCTACCCCAATCCACTCCAATCTACCCTACTCCACTCCAATCTACCCCACTCCGAAATTCACCAATCTACCCCCTCCATTCACGTCTACCCTACTATAATCCACCCAGTCTACCCAACTCCACTCATTTCATTCATTTCAAACTTTATTTCGGCAGTAAGCCATAAAAGTCAAGCAAAAATATATACATGTATACAATTTATAGTTATTAATATAAAGTTATTACATACAGTTGGCAAGAGATTTATGGATATCACCATGAATAAGCAATACCGCATATACAACTATAAATAACAATTTAAGTTAATTAAAAGCCAGAAAAAAGTTAATACATGGACTGAAGAGAACAATGTGTCATATACCTAAGCAAGAAGGGGAAAGCAAGGTATACAATAAAAATTGTTTACAGTTTATAACCAAAACATTTCCTGATAAAGTGCACACTATATAGAAATCTACTCGTGCCAAACACCACTAGTTGTGAGGTGTTTGACTTCAATATACGCTCTGCTTCTTTATGTGATCTTACCCCCACATAATTGCAGACGGGTTTGATCCAACAAGCCCTTGGTTTCTTATATGTCGGGCAAAAGAAGAGTAAGTGAGCAACATCTTCTTTAGCCCCTAAAGAGCAGAGGGTGCACAGATCAGGACCTTTTGCCCCTCCCCAGCTGCATGTATATGCATTAATCTGTAGAACCCCATACCTGAATTGCAAATATAATGTTTTTGCTAAGGGGGGGTCGATCTCATCCATAAATTGCTCTAGACTAGGTGTGTCTTTAAGATTCAAAAATTCCAAAGTCAGTTTGCCAGTCGTTGAACTAAGCAGTAGCTCTCTATTAACATGCGACCAAAATGTATCCTTTACAATTTTCCTGGAAGATAAGGTCATATTCTGGGGAGCTTCCCAAATATGTGTTAGCCCTAATCTCTTATACCACTTTGAGACATACTTTAGCCATGGAGTATTCAAATGGCCCTCAATCTGGGTTAATTCAACCAATCCACTTTTGTAAACACTCAATTCTGGGGTTACCCATAACCTGACCCAATACAGCAATGGTCTTAATATTGCTTGATAATCTGTTTTTTTGAGATTGATGTCAAGGAATACGGGAACTAAAGGAGTTCTAATTGGTATTTTGAGTAGTCTACGCACAAAGTGGTTTTCCGCTTTTCCAAAGGTATTGTTACAATAGTAACCCCAAACCTCAGCACCATAAAGGGCAGCCGATTGTGCCTTTGCTTTGTATACTTCAAGTGCCGGTGAGATAGCTTTAGAATAGCTCGCTCCGTGCACTTTTAGAATGGGCATTGAGTTTTGCTTAAGGGCTAAGGAGCTTTTGTCCATCTGCCCTTTCCAGGACAAATTACTGTCCAACATTATTCCCAGATAGTTAAAGCTCCCTACCTGTTCCAATTTTTTATTCTCTAAGAACAGGGTGCTCCTAGTGGATTTCTTAGGGTTTATGGACATGTACTTAGTTTTACTAGGGTTTATCTCTAGCCCCTTCCCCACACAGTATTTCTGAAAGGTATCAACCAAATTTTGTAAGCCTCTCGGAGTCTGAGAGATAAGGATGGTATCATCGGCAAATAATAATGCCGTGACCGCTTCACCACCTAACTTCGGAGAGTCATGCACACAATTCCTTAAATAACTTGGGATATCGTTAACGTATAAGGAAAAAAGCGTTGGGGCTAGTACGCAACCTTGGCGCACACCACGATCTACGGGTATGGCCCTTGAGATTTCACCATCCTTTCCCCATCTGATTTTGGCATAGTTCCCCGTGTGGAGCCTGATAAGTTCTTTAAGTAATTCCCCTGGGACCGCCATGTTCTTTAGTGTTGTCCATAGCAATTTGCGCGGAACAAGATCAAAGGCGGCCCTGAGATCCACAAATGCCACATAGAGACTGCCCTTCCTTAAATTTATATATTTCCAGCAAATACACATAAACCTGAATACTTGGTCAATAGTACTAATTTTGGATCTGAATCCGGCTTGATATTTAGTTAATATTTTAGTCTCTTCAATCCAATCTAAAAGCCTGTTTAAAATATGTCTGGCAAAGATCTTTTGTAAAATATCTATTAAACTTATTGGGCGGTAATTACTTGGATCATAGCGGTTTCCTTTTTTAAAAATTGTTATAATTTCTGCCCCTTTCCATGAGTCGGGGATTGGTGTACCTGCCACAATTGAGTTGCTCAGGAAATTTATATATGGTCCCCACACTTCCACATCATGTTTTAATAGATCGCCGGGAATTTTATCAGGGCCTGGGGCTTTGCCCATTTTCACAGCTTGCAAAGCCTGAATAGTTTCTTCTAGGCTAAAATGTAAGGGAACAGTACTCATTTCTAAATTTATCTCACAGTCCCCGGACGGCAAGCTCTCTTTTTTATTAGCATAAAGTTTAGTAAAATGATCACACCATGTGTTTTCATCTAAAAAAATATCCTTTATTGATCTACCCTTCTTATTTCCCTTGGCGATTAGGTTCCAGAACGTACTTTGGTCGCGTAATTTAGTTGCATTTAAAAGATCCTCCCATATATTTTCGTCCCATACTTTTTTTGCTTGGGCCATAGTATTATTGTAGATTAGTCTTTCATTTTTTATATCTAGACGATTTCCAGATTTTACTGCCTGGATCAACCTTAATTTAGCTGTTCGACAGTCTTTATTATACCAAGGATTCACTAACTCAAAGTGGTTCCTTTTGCTATTACCGTCTTTTTTATAGATCTTACTCAATAGTGGAGTTAGTGCATCCAGCAGCCTATAATGTAATTCAAGAACACCCTGTGTGCCCTCTATAGGTGGCTGGGATGTTCCCACAGTTTCAGTGAATGCATTATAGATGTTTATCAGCGTTTTTTCTGTTCCCAAGATATGTGGCCATCTTATAGCACGCCTATTATTAGATATCTCTAGCTCCCCAGACGATGTGTTTAATAAAACCTCTCCGTCTGGTTAAGTAATGAATGGTTGAGGATCTAACCATAGTTGTAGAGGGAAATGATCACTTTCTGTCCTATGGTCAACCTTGAAATCTAATATCAAATTCCATACGTTCCGGGTTACCATTACGAAGTCTATGTGGGATCTACAAATTCCCTTAAAATAAGTTGGAGCTGCTGGTCTGTCTGAACAGAAGCGGCCATTACATGCCCTTAGGTCATGCGCCACAGTCAGCTGTAGAATCTGTAAGGCAGCTACGGTGTTATTAACTGAACCTGCAGAATCTAAGGGTAGGATATCATTAGCAGCGTCTTGTTCATCAAATATTTTTTCCAATCCAAGGACAGGTTCATATTTACAATTAAAATCCCCGCCAACTAGTGCCTTTACATTTTCTCCCAGTGTGTCTAAAAAGGAATCCAAAGATTCTATCACTTTTGATTCCTTATAAGATGGGTATGGCCTATTGTATATATTTATTAAGTATATGGTTTCCTTCCCTCTAGTAACAATTTTGAGGGCTAGTATATCTGGAGTGGTAATGGATAGCTGGGAGACATTGATTTCTAGAGACACTTTAACCCAAATAACCAGTCCCCCTGATGCCCTACCTCTGGTTGATGGTATCGCGTTGGAACAATATGTCTTATACCCCAACCTATGGGGAGTTTCCACCATCCATGTTTCCTGTAAGAGTATGATATTGTAGTTCTCAATATAAGACCACCACATCACATCCTTTAGATTCTTGGATAACCCAGCTATATTCCAGGATATTAGTCTAATACTTAGTTCCTCATTTCCATAAGAGGAAACCAATCCAATCAATGTATTGTCTTCCCTTAAGTCGACCCCAGATGTGGCTAGGGGAATTATCTCTTTTTCTTGATTAACGTCATTAATATAGTCCTTCCCCTCCGTAATCGTGTTATGGCACTTATCGATAACACCCAAACTGACTTCCTCTCTCATTATTAAGTGAGATGATACGTTACTAGTATCCAACTTATATTCCACAGTATCACTAGAACTCGGTGGTACTATGGGTTTAGAACCTAAATCTTCTATGTTCTCATTTGGTTCCCATTGCTGGTTACCTACTTGTATTTCTATATTAGGTTGACTTGTCCGTGAAAGTCAGTCATTTTGGTCTAATGAGCTCAATGCCGAGAATCTATTTTCGGTTGGGATGTTAAAGTTTATACCTCTACTATTGCTGTGTTTATTGGGCACTTGTGGTGCCCTAGCTAAATGCCTATAAAAATAACCCAAGGGGTGGACACCCATATCAGACTCCCCTATATCTAGAGAAGCTGCTTTTAAAAGAACGGTCGCAACATGATGGGGGTATCTAAAGTTAATAATTACACAATCCCCCTTACATTTTTTCCTTGCGTTACCGATCCAGGGAACCCGTCTAGTAGACAGTATATGGTCGGAAAGAAATAGGGGGAAACCACAGTTTTTATTTAACCAAGCAATTGATTTCCGTTTGAGAGAATCATGAGATTCATCTCGGGAATTTGGTGCTGTCGGGTCTAAGGGTGGAACATTTGAAAGAACTATGACGTAGGGTTCACATTCGGGCGGAAGATTAATATGATTTGGTCTATTCACAGGAGTGGAATACCTCTTGCTATTAGGTGGAGCTACTTTTGGCTGTGTGGTGCTGCTTACTAGTTGTTGAGGTTCCTTAGATTTAGGATTGGGTGGGCTTATCCTTTCTGTTACGGCCGACTGTGCAGAGTAATTAGAGTATATTACTGACTCAGAAGGTGTCGTAGTCAGATCCTTCTGCAACTTCTCTACAAGACCACCCAGCCTAACTACTTCCGTAGATAGCAAATCAATTTTATCCATAAGAGGTTTGATCACAAGATCTAATTTTGCCTCAAAAAGCTTAGCAATGTGGCCCAAGAGGTCACAGTTCACATCACCCTTATTAGCTATGGTCTCACTAGTGGCCACCTTGGTTCTATGTCCTTGGTCCGATATTGGTTTAGAGTGAACATTCCCCCGTTTAATTTGGGTTTTCCTGCATTTTCGGACAGCTCTCTTAGGAGGAGAATAAGATAATGCTGAATCACTGAGCAGCTCCTGTGATATTAAAATTGGATCTTCAGAATCTAAAGGTGTGGTGACTATACTTTCCAAAGAAGGGGCTGCAACATTGGGTGAGTCCAACACAGTAAGACTACTACCAGCATCTGTATGAACAGAGATATCAGGATTAGACTCCTTCCCTAAGGATTTTCTTCGGTCATTATTTATCTTACTCACCATTTTGACCAAATAATTATCCATGGTGGTAATATTTTTGGCCATTCAGACACGCAATACGTATTATCAACCTCTAATAAAAATAATTGGGGAGAGCAATAACTATCTATAAAATGGCCCTAAATACAAATACTAGAGCACAAAATAAAGTTGAAAATATACCGAAATCACTTGGATTCCCAAATGTAGCAGCAGTATCAAGAGTGTACAACCCAGGTGAAACAATGAATCGACCGGGAAGAACCCTTGATACGACTCACAATGCAATCATCAACCTAATAACAATCAAGATTAAAACCTCACATTTTAGGGGGGTAGCCCGACCCGACCTCTTACGGCCTCCTAACGGCCACACAACGGCCCGCCCTTTGCCCGGGCTTAGCCCGGCTCCGCCCGCGCGCGTCCCGCTACGCGGAGGGAGCCTCTCGATTTTAAGCGCCTCCGGGTGCGCAGGAAGGCGGAAGCAGGAAATGCCGCTAGGGACTCTGGGGGCTGTAGTCCCCCCCCCACAGCGGCCAGCAAGGAGATGGCGGCGAGGGAGACCACAGCGTCACTGACCCAGAAGGAATGCCAGAGTGAACTGCAGAGCGTCCGGGCGTCAGGTAAGTGCCACAAGTTCCGCTAAATGCCCCCGCTCCACCGAGGGAGCCTCTCGATTTTAAGGGCCTCCGGGCGCGCAGGAAGGCGGAAGCAGGAAGTGCCGCTAGGGACTCTGGGGGCTGTAGTCCCCCCCCACAGCGGCCAGCAAGGAGATGGCGGCGAGGGAGACCACAGCGTCACTGACCCAGAAGGAATGCCAGAGTGAACTGCAGAGCGTCCGGCAGTCAGGTAAGTGCCACAAGATCCACTAAATGCCCCCGCTCCACCGAGGGAGCCTCTCGATTTTAAGCGCCTCCGGGCGCGCAGGAAGGCGGAAGCAGGAAGTGCCGCTAGGGACTCTGGGGGCTGTAGTCCCCCCCCCACAGCGGCCAGCAAGGAGATGGCGGCGAGGGAGACCACAGCGTCACTGACCCAGAAGGAATGCCAGAGTGAACTGCAGAGCGTCCGGGCGTCAGGTAAGTGCCACAAGTTCCGCTAAATGCCCCCGCTCCACCGAGGGAGCCTCTCGATTTTAAGCGCCTCCGGGTGCGCAGGAAGGCGGAAGCAGGAAGTGCGGCTAGGGACTCTGGGGGCTGTAGTCCCCCCCCCCAACAGCGGCCAGCAAGGAGATGGCGGCGAGGGAGACCACAGCGTCACTGACCCAGAAGGAATGCCAGAGTGAACTACAGAGCGTCCGGGCGTCAGGTAAGTGCCACAAGTTCCGCTAAATGCCAACTCCACTCCAATCTACCAGACTTCACTCCAGTCTACCAAACTCCACTCCAATCTACCCAAATCCACCCCACTCCAGTCTACCCCAATATACCCCACCCCATTATACCCTGATCTACCCAACTCCCCCGCTCCAATCTACCCCAATCCACCCCACTCCATTCTACCCCTCTTTAACCCCAATCCACTGTACGCCAGTCTACCCCATTCCACTCTACCCCACTCCAATGTAGCCCACCCCACTAACTTTTAGCCATGCTGAACAGCAACCACACTGGTGTACAACATGGCTAAGACACATTGTCAAAGGCAATAGCTCTTGCATAGGTAAGCTATATTGGCTTTGCCAATGCTTGTTTTAGTATCATTGATTGGTCCGGGATCTGCAGTATTGTTGTTTAGAATTCTCAAACTGTAAAGTAGTTTTTCTTTCAAAACGAATCTCAGTTGGCTTTCTTTAACTTTGATTCAGTCAAAATATTCCACGTGTTATGATTCCTCCTTGACCTTCGAGTACCTATTCAATGCACTTTCTTTAGCTCAACCCTCTCATCTTCCAGTTACAGGCTGTCTCCAACCAGAGCCCTCCGGTCGTCCATTTTGTCAGTGCCCACTGGTTCTTCCAAGTTACTAGTGCATATGTTGTGTCTATGTTCATCAAGTCATCACACTTTGATTTCCTGGATCTGCTGTACAACCTAGAGTGTCATTAACTGGCATATCCCTTACAGCTTACAAGCAGAAATAATTCAGGAAGCCTACTGAGGTTCGATATTTATTTAACCCGATATTCAAGGTTGGAGATAGAACAGACTCCGCTAACTATCGACTGATAGTGCTATTAGACGTCAAAGCTAAATAGTTTGCTGCAGTCCTCTTGAAAGGCCCTACTAGCTAGGTGGAGGATAATAAGATAATTCCAATAAATCATCAGGGTTTGTAAAGAGTACTGGTATAGTTGTAAATATGCTGCTTTCCCTCTTCATTGATTAAATGGGGGGGGGGGGGGGGCGAAAAAGTCGATCTCTGCTTTGTAGAGTAGAATGCGGCATTCGATGCAGTAGACCTGAATCTCCTCTGGGCCAAACTATACAAATTTGGCATACCAGATCCGCTACTTAAAGCGATTCAGCTCCTTTATTCTAAGCCTTGAATCAAAATAAAGCTGGGTGCTGGGGTTTAGATTATCTAGGAAACTTCCAACAGGGCAGGTCTTAAAACAGGGCTGTGTCCTAGCACCGTATTTGTTTAACCTGTTCATGACTGACCTTTCACAAGTATTGGACAGTGTCATCTCACACTCTCCCAGTTTGGGTTATTTTGGAATTTCAAATCTACTCTATGCAAGTGACTTAAATCTAGTCAGCCGAACCAAGACCGGCCTTCAGAGGTTAATTAAAGCACTATCACAGCATCCGGAAGAACATAAGATGAACATTCACTGCACAAAGACCCTGTCGATAAATAGGAAAACATCAGCTCTGCACAATTGGTACTTAAAGGACCACCCCTTGGAGAATGTCACGAAAGTTATGTACCTCAGTGTCATGATAGATGCCAAAGGAACATTTGTGGAACACAAAATTGCTAATTACTGGGAAAGGGGCGGCATTAATTTCAGCCTTCAGTGTTCTCTTTAATGGCTTAAGAGCCCCTAGCATATTACCGATCTTGAAGATGATTTCTGTGAAGTTACCAGCAACTCTGGTATACTGTTCAGAGGCTCTTCATGGTAGATACGCAATGGTCATTGAGCTAGCCATTTTAAGAACTTATAGATATGTATTTTCTCTCCCAACATATGTATCACCAGCACATACCTAGAGTTTGGAATCACAAAACAAGTACTCTGAAGATACGGGGCTTATGTGAAGACCTGTCATAGACTGACATTGGCTTGCAGTGGAACTCTAAGTGAAGTTGTATGTTCTGCCATAAATAAGAACCCTTTAAATCCAGGAAAGATAAACCTGGAGGAAACCATAAAAGTACTCCATCTACGGGAGCTCTGGCTCGGTTCGTTCTCTCAGTCCGCTTCAAAGAAAAATAGTAAACTTTTTAAGAAGATCGCTCTCCTGAAAGACAAAGAAAGCCACGTTAACGAAGAGACAAGACAGCATGCTTGGATGATTATTGGCAACTACACAATGCCGAAAATCAAAAACTACTTTACTGAAACATATGCTCTTTACGTAAAACTAAGATATAGGAGACATAGATTGTGTCTCATTAACTCCACCACCATGATAGAGGTCAAAGGCTCCTGCTAATTGCCGTGTATGCAGGGCGGCAAAAGAACATATAACGCTCTTCGTTTGTCTCTGCCTTGCACTAATAGAGGAGAGAAGGAGATTCCTCCGAATTCCCTTGCTGGAACTTGGTCTACACTACTGCAGGCAAGCCGTGATTGCTTGTTTTAAACCAGAGGATATCGTGCTCACTAATAGCCTTGTTAAGTTTCCAACATCTGCAAAGTTCAAAATTAAAACCAGGGTCCTGCAGCTCAAAGCCATTGAGACCAGTAATGATCACACTGTTGTATATATGCACATCAAGATGTAATTTTATTGGTCTATACGTTTTAATTTATTGATAAATGCACTTTCATATTTATACATGAGATAATTTGAGTTATTACATTTACCAAGAATTTTTAGGGTTACTACTTGCAACTATATATAATTTTTTGTGACATTACAAAAACAGAGCACTGCAGGTATATGGCTTTTTTTAAAGAATTTTGGTCTTACAATGAATGAACTGTGGGATTATTTATTATGGTTTTAACTAATTAAACAATAAAGAAATCAATAGTGAATATTACATTGTGTTTTAAGAGGACTGCTTAAAGTAATGTGTATACATTGGAGTGCAATTCTGTAAATCTTATTAAAAGCTCCTTTCGTTATAGGCACAATCTCTGTGTATGCTGTTAATTCATCAAACCTTTTTGTTTACAATATTCAATAACAACATTGCTTGCTCTCTCTTCAGCTTTTAGCCTGGATGCTGAGCAGCCAGATTATGACATGGATTCCGAAGATGAGGTGTTTGTGAATAAGCTCAAGAAGAAAAATGATATTTTTCCTTTGCAATTTGAAGAGATGACTGACCGTCTGGAAAAGGGCAGTGGACAGCAGGTATGGTATCATTGAGCATTTTCATACTGTTGATGTCAAAGTGTTTTGACAGACCAGGAATACAAGCAGAATAACTGGTATTGAAAATGTGTGTATTTGTTATCCATACCCTCTACTGACAAAAGATGCTAAAGATTTTCATCTTTGCTTTGTCTGGCTGTCGTTAGGGAGGTCCTATTTCAACACATCTAGTTTTTGTGATTGATCGTGAGACCTTTACAAAGATAAAGTGGTGAAGCCAAGGAACCGTTTGCAATTTCCCATGCATTCCTCCCACGATGACCCATGCCACATTCTTCAGTTTAAACCTCTTTCCGAACATAAGGCACATTCAACCTGCGCAGTGCTTTTGTTCAGAAGCGCAAAAAAAGAGTTCTCCTTTCCTGTTCTTCGTGTTCTATACCAAGTTAATGTAACTTTTTTTTAAATTATGAACCATTTTTTTATTTTGATTCTTCAAGCATAAAATACAATGTCATTACGTAACATTTGATGAAGCTTAAGTTGTACATTAAAAAAACATCTGTAGTTGGAAATTAACAGCAAAGTCAACATTTTGTTCATCATATGAGTTGACCCTAACCCTTTAACGCCAATCCCTCACCAGTAGGCTCATTGTGTCACCCTCATTTACCCGTTTTTGTGAGGCACTGCTAGCCCTACAATTAATCTGCTTCTTCTGAGCAGGAGCAATGAACTGTACATAGCAATCATTCGCCTCCTAAGGGTGTTCTTTCTTCTCTGTCCAGTGACATGCACATTATCTTGCCTAGCTAAGAGAAGGTTCATCCTCAGCAATGTGTTGGACTCTCAGGAACTTCCCACATGTTCCATTGATCCCAGAATTTCTAGTTTTAGGTTAAGGTCTAAGAGCCATTCAGAGACTTCCTTCACTGCATGCACACATGCCTCTAATAACCAATAATATTTGTTCTGGGGAGGGAGATGGAAGAATGGGGGAAGAGTTGTCCTATTTCCAGGTGTAACTAGAGACCGCTTTAGTTGCTTGCCAATATTTATGTCAAAAGGGAAATAATTTTCAGAGGGGAACTTGGGGTCAGCCCCCTTCATCTATTGTTTGTTTGCAATTGTCGTTGACAGTTTCAGGATAGCCATATTAGCCATTTAGCTTCCTTAAAGAAGCTGGACATTTATTTGACCCATAGCTGTACGAGGTTGCTTAAATAGATATAGTGTCTTTTGACTATTATTATTGTCAGTGTAGATGCGCATTGATGATACTCCATTGCCTTAGCTGTCACCAACCAGCTATTGGAGAGGCTACCGTTTTTCACACACTTGGACTGGGACCAGCACTGCCCATTTAACACATTGGCCAAGCCTTGCTTCCCTCAAAGCCTAGCTGAGCGCTCTCAGGCAGAAGAATCCTTCCTCTTGGACATCATGTTTGCAAGGAACACAACTTTAAGGACGGTATCCTAGAATTGCCACAGCAGACACTGACATCTTTAGCTGCGGCATTCCCAAAACCTGTGAGCGGCTACCGAGCTGCAGTTAGCTGTTAATTGCCTTTCACATGCTCTAAGAATACAAGACATTCTTATGAATACTTCTAAAGGCAGATTCCTCACCTTGTGAATACTCCCAGGGCGCTGAACTGGATGTGGAGATTTATCTTAGCCTTTCCCTCGTGTGTCAGTAGGTGGCATTGTGCGGCTCTGCGTCTGCCCCTCCCGAGATGTGACGTCTGGGCCCCTACATAGCGCTACCACCGTTTTCTTTCCATGACTTCCGATGCAAACCCTGAGATTGCTCTCTCAAATTCCTAGATTGACAGACCATTTTTTTCTGCAATTTTTCCAGTGTGCAAGAGACATGTCCCCTCCAAAATCGGCAGGGTTCAAACTGTATAATTACTGCCACAAGCAGATGTCTGTGATGAGGTCTGTCTCTAGGCTCCAAACGCAACTCCGCATCTCGTGACAAATATGTAAAGATGAACCCGAAGGCCATCCAAGAGGGCGAGCCTACATTTTGTCATAGAGCACTGTCAAATGTATTGGTCGAAATCTGGAGTGTGTATACTCTCCCGAGGCCCCTCTTGCAAACAATCTTCTTTGATGTCAAGGTCATCAGAGAAGTCAAATAAGCATAAGAGGTTGAAACATGTCTTCCCTTTGTCCTGCAGCTTGTATCACCAGGAGCCATGAGATGCTCTGGATATTGCTACAAAAACAACAACAATTTCTCAACTTGTATCATTTAAAGAAGACAGTTAGGAATGCATGTGCAAAACATTACAAGAAAGAAGGGGACACTCTCAGTCGGTTTTCTTTGAAAAATATGCACATGGCATCATGTATTAAGCAAACAGTAATGACAAGGGCAAGGCACCAAGAAATATAAAGGACAAATTACAGTTGTAACAGCACTGCAAGCAAAATAAATTTGCGTGAACAACCCGAATTGTACTTGGTGCTCAAGTGTGTTCGTGACACAACAGTGTGGCGATGCAAGTGACAATGTGAAATCAGCTAGGATCGGCACGAAGTGAAGTGAAAAATTGTACAGTGAAATCAGAGGTTCTAGTCAGAAGTCCGCACATTTTTGGTAATTAATAGGCAGTTATTCAGAGAACCACATGAGTAGTGTGCCATCAATTGCGCTGACAGGTCGACAGCGTTTTGATCCAGTTACTTGGGATCATCATCAGGACCGGGTTGGCATGATAAAGGCGGTGCTGTACAAGAAGGAGAAAGGATGGGTAAGGGATGGGAAGAATAGGGAAGCAAAGGTTGGGTAGGGCGCTGGGGAACGATAAATATGACCTGGAAATAAAAAGACAGCTATCCACCAAGAATCACTACCGACAATTCAAAAAGGATCTTCTACCAGATCTCAGAGACAAAATACTGGAAACAACAGGACGAGCCAAAGCTCTTGACATCATATCCCCCAAAGAATTTAACTTTTTAAACAACCAGTTTCCACGTACACCGGTCCTTTACGTACTCCCCAAAATCCACAAGGATTGTACTAACCCTCCTGGACGTCCCATCGTGTCAGGATGCGGATCTATATTGGAACCCCTGGGCAAGTACATAGATGCCGTCATAAAAGAATTTTTCCTGCTACGGATACCTTCATCAGAGATACTATGGATCTCATCCTCACCATTGAGGATAGACCCTTTGATACAAACACCGATCTCATGGCAGGGTTAGACATTGAATCTCTTTACACTAATATCCCTCACATGGAGGGTCTCCCAAGTTATCAGAAATTTACTGGACACCAGACCGAGGCCTACTTTGATTCCTACTGACTTTGTCATGGACTTGCTTCAAATTGCCCTGGAGAATAACTACTTTTTATATTGTGACACCTTCTATCTACAAATCAAAGGAGTCTCTATGGGAGCTTGCTTTGCTCCCAACTTTGCCATCCTGTTCGTCCATAACCTAGAAAAAACCCATATACTCACAAACCCATACCTTAACCACATCTCCCTTTGGCGTCGCTATATCAACGATATCCTGGTTTTCTGGAAAGGCACCACAGCAACTCTTGACCAGTTCATTGCATGGCTAAACCACTCCCAAGAACACCTCAAATTCACCTGTGAAACTAAATCTAATGACCTCCCTTTCCTGGATGTTACTATACACGCTGAAGATGGAAAAATTGGCACTTGCCTCTACCGCAAACCTACCGAACGAAATACTCTCCTGTAATACTCCAGCTACCATCCCCGTGGACTCCGGGATGGCCTCCCATATGGACAATTCTTACGCATCCATAGGAATTACAAATAAAGGAAGGACTATTTCCGTGATACAAAGCATTACACGGCCCCTCCGCCTTCCCAGGTACTCAAGATTTCTGCCGCGCACCTCACTAGCTTCCGCACTTTAATCTACCTTATAGATCACCCTTTCAGTTTCTTACGCCAGGCGGTTTCTCCTTGATGCTCATCTTGCTACGCCCTAGCATGCCTTCTCATTCTACCCTTGCTGTATCTTAAGGCTAGCACAATTCTCCGCTCCTTTTCCCCAGCACCCTACCCAACCTTTGCTTTCCTAATCTTCCCATCCCTTACCCATCCTTTCTCCTTCTTGTACAGCACCGCCTTTATCATGCCAACTCGGTCCTGATGATGATCCCAGGTAACTGGATCGAAACGCCGTCGACCTGTCAGCGCAATTGATGGCGCACTTCTCATGTTGTTCTCTGAATAACTTCCAATTAATTACCAAAAAATTGCGGGCTTCTGACTACAACCTCTGATTTCACTGTACAATTTTTCACTTCACTTCACTTTGCGCCGTTCCTAGCTGATTTCACATTGTCACTTGCGTCGCCACACCGTTGTGTCACGAACACACTCGAGCACCAAGTACAATTCGGGTTGTTCACGCAAATTTATTTTACTTGCAGTGCTGTTACAACTGTAATTTGTCCTTTTTATTTCTTGTTGCCTTGCCCTTGTCATTACTGTTTGCTTAATACATGATGCCATGTGCATATTTTTCAAAGAAAACCGACTGAGAGTCTCCCCTTCTTTCTTGTAATGTTTTGCACATGCATTCCTAACTGTCTTCTTTAAATGATACCAGTTGAGAAATTGTTGTTGTTTTTCATACACTTACCCTATTCTCAACGTGGTTTAAGGGTTTCTGCTCCTGTTGTTTGATACTGGATATTGCTAGGCCACAAACTCAGCCTCCGTCTTCAGAACTGATTCTGCCCCTCAATCCATTGCACCCTAATTTTCTGGGTCCGGAAGACGCACCACAAAAAACTCAGTGAATTCACGAAGGCCATGACTAAAACATTTGATATTCCTCCGGATCCCTCTGGAGCGACTTTGGGAACTAAGGATCTGTGGTGGCCTCCAGTCAGTCTACCACCAGCGGATTCATCCTCAATGTCAACTGTGCCACTCAACCTTGTACCAAGGTAGGGCTTGACCTTGGGCATAATGCCAAACCCTACATCTCTTAACGGTGTCTCAACTCACACCACAACCCTGTATGCCGATGTCAGAATCAATAGTTCACTCAGACTCCAAAGCCTACCCAGAGCAACCTCTGTCAACTTCCCATCCACCTCAACATCTTTCCTACTCTGATTCAGGGATGCAGTATCATGATTAGGATTATGATGATGACAACAGTAACTTGTATGAAAAGGAGAATCTATTTTTTTTACTTGCGGGCACTTGTGGCCTGGACACTTCTCTTGACACTAGTCTCCACTCCCCTGTAGCTACTGAAGAATCCTCCTCCTTTGCCCGTCTTAAAGCGATCAGGGGAAGGTATTAGATCGCACATTGCCTACCACTGAGGCAAAACAAATGTCCCCACAGAAGTGCGCCATCCAGGACAGACCGCACAGGAACATCTTCTCCTTTTTAATGAGCTCCCCACAGACACTATGCTTAACATTCAGGCAAAACCAGGATCTTGCCCTCCAGTAAACAGTCCGATTGCAAGGCAGCATAGACCTGTTCTGGGGGGCAGTGCATTTCCAACCACCCCACCAGACAGAAAATCAAAACATGTGGAGGGTGTTGCTAAAAGAATGTTCTCCTCAGCCAGCCTTGTTCTCAGGTTGGTGAACACCAGCTTCTTCATAGAAACGACTCCCGTGTATTATGGGGCGTGGTGGCAGACATCTTGCCAGTCCTTCCTGATGATATATGGCCAACTCCCAACCGCCAATTTCTAATTAAATATTGGTACGACGCAGCAAAGTACTCCATCTGCTCGGGCATGGACACCAGCAACAGTTTGGGTAGTGCAATCAGGCCCAGTGTGGTGCTTCCGTGCCATGCATAGATTTGCACAACTCTTTTTTTGAGCAACGTCCAGTAGTCCCTTGTGGACATGCCATTTGAAGGCATATGTCTCTTTGGAGACGAGGCAGACTCAGTCCTTGAGCGCTTTAAAGAGAACAAAGCAACTGTATTCGCTCTTGGATTAGCACCACCTTTATGTCAGTGTCCTCCATCAATTTCGCCCCTTTAGAGGTTTTGGAAAGAAATACCACCGGAGGCCATGTCACACCATACCTTAATAACAACAAGTAGCCTCCAGAGCCTTTCGAGGCAGAGCCTGGGGATCCAGGCTGCAGATTCGAGGCCCCCAGGCAGCGTGGAGGTCCCTGGGGTACTGCACAATGCAGTCCTCCTGCCTCTCCAGCAGCCACTGCCAAGCCGCTTTAAGTTGCCCTCGGCAGTGCACAATTGCCCAGTAGGAGGCCATTATCACATTTTATCTGCCTAGTTGGAGGAGCATCACATCTGACTAGTGGGTGTTCCAGATTGGGCAAAATGGTTGCTCCCTTTCCTTCGTGTCACCCCCTCCCGACATTCCTTCTCACCACATCATCTCCCGGGAAACCCCTTGTCCATATTCCGAGGGAAAGTACAAGCTCTTCTAATCAAGAGAGCTATAGAGAGAGTGCTAGCATCAGAGATCAGGACTGGTTGTTGTTACTTTTGTGTGCCAAACAAAGGATGGAGCATTACAGACAGTGATTCTGTGGGTCTGATTAAGCCACAGATCTACCTACCCAATTAGGTCAGGTACGCTGGGGGACTAGTATAACATCAGTGAACCATTGAGCCTCTAAGAAATTTTCAAATGCAATGTATTCTTCACATATCATGGTATAATAAATGATGCACTGAAGTGAAGATGGCACAAGGTGCAGAAAGTCCTTTGTGCGTATTGAATATTTCCAAATGTACATAATTACAGAAACCATTCAGAACGTACCGATACTATGCACCATGTTCATTCAAAGTCCGCTACTCTAGTCATAGTTTGACAGAAGTGCACAAGTGGCAACCCTGAACGTGAGTCTGTTTTGACCATAAAGGAATGAAGCCTCCAGTCTCTAAAGGGTAATGCCATCTGTCTAGTCACCTGCTTAGAAACAAGGCTATTCATTTATAGTTTAATATAAATGCACTAATAGTCATAACTTACCTCAGGTGAAGTTTCTAAGCCAAGTCTGTCCTCATTACCATATCCTATTTCAGCAGCTGGTCTGAAAATATTCCAGAGCTACTCCCTTAGAGAGTGATCTATGATCCTAGCTAAACAAAACACATTGCCATTAGTATATAGGTGGTCATGCATGTCTGTGTGTGACAAATGCGCAGGTTCATGGTGTCAGTGCCTCTGGTATTCACATGCACTAACAAAAGGGTAAGTTTATAAGCGAATGGCAAGATAACTGGTCCACGTATGTGCACATGGAGAAAGACCATAATGTCCGGCATGGGCCTAATGTTTGATTTATTTCTTCTTCACCATTGATAGTGCTTTACTTTATAGAATTATAAAAATTGCATGGTAGTCCAGTGATTCAATGACAAGTATCTCTGTGGAAGCAGGATGATTCCTACACTCATCATGCTCTTACCTGAAAAATTTGCAAACTAGTCCAAGTTGCCCATGGTATTTCTACAAAGAAACATATCTAAACCTGGTGGATGGGTTTGGGAGTAAAAGGCAGGTTCACACCAAAGTGCTTTGAAAGAGGCTAACTAAATAAAAAGTGTTGTCACCTCAAGTACAGTGTTTCTCAAATCTTGTGCTTAGTTGTGAACCGCTTGTCACTGTGGAGTACAGTGTATCCAAACACTCCGTAACGGGATGCACATGAAGATTGAACCACATGTCCTCACTCTATACTATGTATCTCCTCTACTAAGGAGACACTAGAATGCTGCCTCCCACTGCCGTCTTGGGTGGGGTTGGCACACCCAAATTGGATCTTGTGTCTCTTGTCTACAAGCGTCTCTAGCTTGTCAGCATCTATGGTGGGATCCATTTTAAGCCGCAACATCGTCTTCTGTACACAATGTGTACAACCCTTACAATATTGCCCCTGAAAAATCCTGTGTCCCTACTGATGCAAATCCATGTACCCTGGCCGAAGAACAGGTATGTGTATGTTACAATTCTATTTATTAATTCACAGTTGAGTCTCAAAAATGTGCATGAAATCAAACTGTTGCAATGTTTTAATCTATTGTAGCCAACGCATGTTCACATATCTTGTTAAAAAAAAAAAGATCAAGTGTGAGTGAAACAAATATAATACTGAGCATGGCATTTTGCTATGCATTGTTACACAAGCTCTTGTATTGGACAAAGTCCTAACATGCCTACGCTTGTTCCGTTCATTGTTAAAAACAGTTCACAGTTAAAAATAGTTGGTGGAGGCTCCCTATCCAAGTCCCAATGTCGAGGCATTCCTTAGTTTGTCTTCATCTTTCAAGCCCAGCTCTGTTGTCTACAGGCGGTGTATCCGTCATCATTCACTTTTCATCAGTAGTATGTTGATTTTGACACTACAGTGTTTGACAAAGGGAGCCCCTCCAAATCGACAATGAATCCTAAATGATGTTGGCTGATACACTGTTTAACAGTTTGAGTCGTTTTCACCTATGAAAAGCCTATTATAAGGTCACGTAATCGCTTGTATGACATTCCCGGCCTTCCAGTTCAAATGTGTTTTCAATCTGTAAGTTCTGCTGCCTACCTCCAGAAACTTGGTGTTGTATGTAAATATACATGCTTGTCAGTTGCCACATTTGAAATGGCCATATAACTGGCGGCATTGCCCGCTGCTGTGTGATGTTTTCAATTTGTGGGTCTTCCTCAATGTACCCTTCCTAACATAGTCCTTAATATTCTTATTCCGTCTAAAGGCAAATGAGGGATGGCTCTATTTGATGTCCTTTAATAAATTCCAGTGCCTTTTTACTATCTTCTGTATCTAGCAGCTAGCATAGTTAAGCTCAGATACTATAATCAGATGCTCCATTTCAATTTGTTTTTCTCAAAAGAGAGTAAGGTTTGTCTGGGGGAAGTAGCACCATGCTGTCTTTAAGGCCATCTTGATAGTTCTTTTAGGATAGCCTTTCTCAAGTAGTTTCATCTTCAACACGAAGGGGCCCCTAAAGTAATCATCCTTGTTTGTACAACTTCTGCGTCCATTTAAAAACTGTCATAAGTGCAGATTGTCTCTCAGTGTCCTTGGGTGGTAACTGCTATACAGTAGCAGGGAATTCCTATCAGTAGGTTTTCAGTATAAGGTTGTAAATAGCTTACATTCTTTATTTCACCAAGAGATGGGGTTAATTATTCTCACTCTAGCTGTGGTTACACGTAACTTAGGATCACTGCTTTGGTTATTCAGCCGTAGAGTGAATTACTCTAATTCACTCTTTTGTCCATACAATTCCATGAACACATCATCAATATATCAGTGCAATACCCTTATGTTGTTTATCTATGGATTCTCTGGACATTAATATCAGATTCTGCGACAAAGAGATTGTCTACGTCTTTGCGCAACAAATGCTTCTGTAGCCATTCCTTTTGTCTGGAGATGGAATTCATTTTTAAAGATGAAATAATTTTGTGTTAGTGCTATCTTTGAATGCTGTACTATGAATTCAGTCAAGCTCTGTTTGTTGTTCGTGTTTGAAATAAGTGCCCGATGGATCCTGTGTGTGGCTATGTCTTTTGGCATGTTTGTATAGAAAGACTCCATATAGTATATCACAAGGATATCTGTCTCACCACTGAATGGAATCCCTTTTACAGTGTTTCTGAACTAAGAACTGTGTTACATGTTACACCTAGCCATGGCTTCACATGGTTTACGAAAAACATCCATATATCTGCACACTGGTTTGAGTATGAAACCATAGCTCAACACAGTGGGCCTCCCTGGTGAATTGTAAATGTCTATGAGTAGCATGTGTTGGTTGCAGATACACATGCTATGCACAATCCTGCCATCTAGCTGTTGGACCCAGACTCTGCTAGTTGTTTTTCTCGAGTAAGTTTTATGGTCGGCATGTTGCGTTGTAGCTCCTCCTCCTCGATGTATTGCACATGTTCAATGGGTCCTTTGATAGCTTATTTTTTTCTGACATCAGGCTTGGGCGGACTGCGTCGGAGCTCTACAGTTAAGCCGCCAATGCGGCCTACGGACGAAAAAGAAAATCCACATGCTCGAGCATTGACAAAGGAGAACAACACACTGCTCCGATACATGGTCTAACCGGGTACAGATCATCGAGCGCACACACCAGTCTTCTTCATTGTCGACATCCACACCATCTCTGGGTAATGGAGGCAAAAAAAGAAAGCTTTTTTCGGCGATGCCCTCGGTGCGGGGCCAAATACACCTATTCGTACACCTACAAGGTCTGTAACTTTTGCTTATCACCAAAACACAAGGACCAGGACTGTGCAGCATGCAACCTCTTCAAAAATAAGAAAACACTGCGAAGCAGCAGAGATTTGTGGCAAGCATATAACGTGGAGATGGCAGTTGAGGCAGAAGATTTATCGCAAGGAGAATAACACAGCGAGAGTGAGATCAATGCTGAGATACCAATTCAAGTTGGAATCATCATCGCCAGCCCCCACTATGTTGCCTCTAACGAATCCAGTAACGAAAAAGTGCCTGATTTGCAGGTCAAGTAACCCATGCAGAAGACTGGGCCAGGAGCAAAAACGAAGACGACACCAAGGGCCATTAATACGATTGGCCCACCCGAGTAAAGAAAATATTACATACTCCTCCGCACCACGGTTTTGCCACAGCCCTCGGGCTCTTGCCAACATTGCGAGTACATCTTGGAGCCAAGAAGAGACTAGACTGTCCTCGATCCCGATCGGGCAAGAAGGCCAAAACATGGGGTTTACACCAACACCATCGGCGTCAAAGAAGAGAAACCCAACTTTGACGCCGGAGAATTAATTGGATTGGAATAAATGCTTGACACTCTAAATCCAGTGATTAATCTGCAGCAATAACAGAAGAGGTACAAGATCACTCTTCAACACTGAAGAAAACCCACGTTCCAACTATAACAAAGACAAAGGTGTCTTCCTCAGCCATATCAACAGTACCAGAGGAGCAGGCAAAAACAAGTGCCAGAAGAAGAAGGCATTGTTTTTGAAGGGCTACACATCTATGCAAAGGAAACAGCATAAAGACACTTCCAAAAAAAAGGCACAAGGTTTGGAAGTCCCAGAACCACCACCAAAGAGAAGGGCTGCCGAACATAAGGCCACAGGCACCATGACATTCAACCAACCACAATACCCACAATCAAGATCACCCTCACACAGGAAGAGGAGGGCGGGGTTAGCCCTCAACAGGACTATGACTCAGAATCACAGGGGGATAGCCACCACAGCCCAAACCCAGTGGCGGCCGGCACTGATCAGAGGGGAGCGGGAGACTGGGGCACAAGGGAAACTGATGTCCCGCTCCGTAGGAACAAATAAAATTATAATAACGTCAAGTTATTATCATTTTTGTTTTCTTTTCATTTCACTGCTAAAAAGCAGTGGGGGATGCTCCTCTACCTTAGCGGAGGAGCCGCAACTGCCCAGACCCATGGGACGATTATGACGTGGTTCTGCCTCACACAGATATAGAATCACCAATTCCTACAAAAGCCTCACTACCTGATGACACTTCATCTTACCATAGTGTCATGCAAAGGGTGGCAGAATATCATAAATTTTGTATGCAGACAACAGAGGAATAACAGGGTTTTGGGAGGAGACACTTTTGTGCACTGAGCGCACTGTACAATTTCTTTCTAGGATTGGCTTTACATTAAATGTCTCAAAGGACATCTTTAATGACCCAGTGAAATACAGGGTATACGCCTGCATTGAAAGAAAATACTAGCCTTCACCTTCAGACCCAATATATTTCAGGGATCACCCTACAGCAGACTCTCTAATAGTCGCAACAGCAAGGAAAAATAACATCATCCCAGGGCACTGAAGGAACTCCACCACCTGACAAGGAGAGTAAGTGCTTTGACGCTGCAAGTAAAAGGGTCGCTACAGGACATGCCAATCACTGGCGAACCGCCAATTCAGTGGGTCTATAACAGGACTACTTGAAACCAGAGGCAAGACTTATTGCAACATCTCGCCGAACAATATAGAGGAGAAGATTTAGTGGCTGAAGGAAAACAGATGAATAAATGAGTGAATTGTGGGACTTGTGGAGTGCATGGCTTCTCCCAGGAGTGTCCCGGACCTAGAGAACAAGCAAGAGCAGAAGAAAGAGGTAATAATGAAAGAGTAAAAAGCCAAGTCTTCAGCGGTTTTTTAAAAGACCGGTCACTCGCTCCTAACCGTAGGTCGGCCGGCAAGCTATTCCGAGCTTTCGGGTCCAAGAGGGCAAAGGATCTGCCTCATGTTTTTGCTCGCCTAACGCTGGGGACCTTAGCAAGATGACCAGAAGTTGACTGCAGAGTTCTAAGGGGAGAATAAAATTGAGCCCTATTGGACAAGTACTCTGGCCCAGACTGATTGTGCGGCAGTGTCAAGGTTTTAAACAGGATCCTTTTTACTAACAGGTAACCAGTGTAAATTGATCGGATGGCTCATCATCAACGCACGTTTGGAAAGATTGAGTACCAGACGTGCCACTGCACTCTGGACCATCTGCAATTCCTGCACCAGATATTGAGGAAGGCCTGCATACAGAGCATTGATCTCCAGTGCAACCATCAGGTGTGCACTGGATAGTGCAGACACCACGGCAAGACACATTAACAGCTCTGTAATGATTCGTAGGCTTGTATGGCTGTGCATATCTGGCTTTATGCCAGAAGTGCAACAGCACATTCTCAACATTCCTTTCTATGGAGAACATCTCTTGGGGCCAGTGGTGGACACTGTTGGAAGCTGGCTCTGTATATACTATACCAAAGTAAGATATAGTGTACACATAGTCCAGTGGATCCCCAGTGGGTTTACAGAGGCTAAAGTAGATAATACCTTACTCTCTTTTGTGTTATGGTAGTGTGGTTGAGCAGTTAGGCTTATCAGAGGGCTGTGTTAAACATTTGTTGTATACACTCAGACAAGAAATGATTACACACACTCAAAGACTGAATCCAAGACCAATTGTTTTGTATAAAAATATTACTTTGTTACTTTTATTTTAGAACCAAGAGAAACTCTGTTGCAGGTAAGGGCAAGTTTAAATTAGCAATACTTTTCAGGTACAGTTTGGATGTGTTAGCAAAAGCAATAAGAATACTTTGCAGTTATACTGAAAATACGTTATGGTGTCAATCAACAGTAGCATTAACTTATCAATGTAAAAGATAGACGCAGTGCAAATATCATGTTGTGCAATGCAAGACATCCAGTCTTAGGGGGTCTAGACCAACACTGGGCAAGGGTCAGATCAAGATAAGTACTGCACCGCCTGCGGCACTGAGGCAGCTGGTTGCAGAGGTCACTGAGCCCAATGTTAGTCAATGGAGACTGAGGGCACCCACGGAGGTTCTGATTGCAGGTGGGTACCCACGGTTTCAGGGCACAGGCCCCGGGAATTTAGGCAAACACAGGGGGGGGGGGACACAAGGTAGCACCAACCATACACCACCAGCGGCATGGGGCAGCCGGGCGCAGAGTGCAAATCAGCTTGGGGCTCCCAATGCAAGTGAATAGGAAATCTCTGTTGCACAAAGCGGCTGCAGGCTCGGACCCGAAGGCTGAACGAAGGAGACCAACAGATGGGCTGGTTAGTAGAGGTGTCAGTGGATGCCTGAGCACTGTCGGTGGGGCTTACCAAAGTCGGGGGGCTGAGGATGCGGTGGTGCCTTTGGACGTCAGAACTTCTTTACTGGAGCCAGACGCGGTCAGGGGGACCCTTCGAGATGAGTTTGCAGGCGTCTTTGTGGAGTCCATGAGAGGTCAGCCACTGATGGTTATGAGGTCAGGAACGCTGGTGAGACTTCAGTGGGCAGGTGGGCCACTCAGACGCTGGCCGTGGGCATCGGGTGCAGAGTTGGCAGGGGTCGCGTTTACAGCTGGATCCGGAGTCCTTGGAGTGGGTTTCTTGTAGACAGGGCCACTGTCCTCTGGAGATCTGGTCTTTATTGAAGTGCAGGCAGTCTTTTTGGGGTTTCAGGAAGTCGCTGGCTGCAGGACAGACGTTGTCTTCTTTGCAGAGTCTTTAAGCGGGAGACAGGTCAGTAGGGCTGGGGACAAATCAGTAGTAGTCTTCAGGCTTGGCTGCACAGTGTCTTTTTCGTCCTTCTTAGGTCGCAGAAATCTAGTGTTCTGGTTCAGGGATGTCCCTAAATACGTTTTAGGTGAGTAACAGACATGGGACAATGGGCCCTTTGCTTTGGGGTGGCTACACCACCTAAATGCCAATTTTCAGTGGAAGGGGGACAGTTCCCTAAACCCTATTGACTATCTTACCCCATCTGCAAGATGGTGGAAAGTGAATGTTGTGCTTTACCTCGCTTCCCCCACCAGAGGGGTGAGTTTGGCAGAGGAGGGCACACCTCATGACTATTGTGGTTTTCCCACCTTTCTTCCCTCCAAAAGGAGCAGGGATGGGGGAAGGTGCTTTTCCTTCTATAGGAGAGTCTGGGGGAGGTGAACAGAGGAAGCTGAGTCCTTTGAAGTTCACCACCTCCGATTACTCATTCTGGCTGGGAGGGGGTGTAAAGCCCTCCACCAAGCACAGGCTTTGTTCTGGGCGCTGAGAGCACTGGCTCTCACCCCATGTGTCCAGAACAGCGTCTCAGAGCAGTAGGCTTGCTCAGACGAATCAACAAATACACTAAAGCCGTTGGTTTTTCAAGGGACCCCTCTAAGCGGCATTTTTTAATAAATCCAACCCTGGCATCAGGGTGGGTTTATTATTAGGAGTAGTTTGATATCAAGCTGTTGTTGTGATACCTCTCTTCTCCTGCTCCCTGGTGCCCCGCTGTTCCTTCGGCCGGGCTTGGCTCCGCCCCCCTGCAGCAACGTGGGACCGGCCGGGCTTGGCTCCGCCAGCCCCCGTCAAACCACAACACCCAGGATCCCCTGGGACAGGACGACACAGCACATGCGCCAGGAGGCGCTTAAAGGTCCGCCTAGTTCGGAGCCCCCTGTTCTTCTCGCTTCCTCTGGGCGCCAGCAACTGTTGTTGTGATACCTCTCTTCTCCTGCTCCCTGGTGCCCTGCTGTTCCTTCGGCCGGGCTTGGCTCCGCCCCCCTGCAGCAACGTGGGACCGGCCGGGCTTGGCTCCGCCGGCCCCCGTCAAACCACAACACCCAGGATCCCCTGGGACAGGACGACACAGCACACGCGCCAGGAGGCGCTTAAAGGTCCGCCTAGTCCCTCGCCCCGCGAGGACGCGCGCGGGCCGCGCCGGGAGAAGCCCGGGACAAGGGCGGGGCCGTCAGCGGCCGTCTGCGGCCGGAGGAGGCCGGGCTGGGCCACCTTATTTCCTTGTGGAACTATTCGCCCTATGACATTCGGAACAGGTTTGTACAACTTTCAACTTAGCTCTGTTATTTGTCCTTTTCCCTGGGGTAGGGTTGTCCTTCTTACGAAGCAGTCTCATAATGAACAAACGGGAAACGGCTTGCAGGGTGGTTGGTACCCTGGACAACTTTTTGAAAAGAGCGGAATCCGTTTTAATCCACGAAATAGAGGCCACCGAACGAAGACTCTCTTTAGATCCCAGAGTCTTAGGGGGGGGGGTCACAGCCCTGCGCTCATTTAAATCCCTCTCGAACAAACTCTGAAGCGGCTGCCCCCAATGATCGCTTGCGGTCTAGGTTATCCAGCCCTGCCACATCCAGTCCCGAGCACCACCTGCCGCCCCCCCCCTGAGTTCTACGTGTACTCCCGCTGGCTTTACCACAAGAGGGATGAAAGTGGTTGGGAAAAATAACAAGACGACACAGAAAAAGGCAAGGAAGGGGCACAGTACTACGAAACAAAAACCACTATTGTCATCCACTGCTTCGAAAGGGGGATTTGTCTTTGGTAGCTCAAGTGCAGTACCCCCCCCCCCCCCTCCCCCACCGATAACTCCTCTAAAGTTTCTACTGACTCTAACCATCTTTTGAGTGGAAGGGACATCTCCTTTATTTTAAAGGAGCTACTAGCTGCCCTCCTTGAGCCGTTTGCCCAAAGACTGGTCTCTGTCGACAACAGGCTAGCAAGGATTGAGGACGCCCTGGCAAACCTTTCACATGAGGACCAGGCTCAGGTCCCCAAGGCTGCCCCCACCAGTAACTTTCCAGCTTTGGTGGGGGACATTCACAAGGACCAGCATGGTGCTATGGTACAAGCTAAAATTCACAAGGATGGGGCAGATCCAGTTGGAAGCACAAGTACCGCACTGCCAAGTGGGCCCAGTATCGCCGAGGCATCCCCTAACCAAAGGTCATCTATGCTAAAGAACCCTCAGAGGCTGATCAATAACAGTTATTCTGGTTGTCAAGTGAGACAACCCAACCTTCACCTGCCCCCTGAAGCATCTCCCTACACGGTCATCCTGGCGAACGTTCCCACCTTACCACAGGGCACTCAAGAACATTGGTCCTCTCTTAAAAATAAGGCCCTACATCATTTGAATAAAATGACAAATCTTGGGGACGGCTTATTCGAGGAATTTAAAATGGTGAGACGGATTGAATGGGTTGGGAAATCCGCCAAATTTCTAAAAGGTGATTGTGTTGTACTAAGTTTTAGGTCCCCGGGCCTTGTTCGACATATTTTTGAGGCAGCTAGTTATAAACCAGTTAATGGGGCCTCCATTGCCATACTACCCCTTCGCTTCTTTTACCAACAGCACTTATCCCAGGGTCACCGGGATGCCCATATTGCAAGACGTAACCATCTTAGGCCTGACTTTTCCATTCAGCTTAATAACCGCTTCGATGTTCGCTCATCACTTGAAGAAATAGATAGTGGGATCCAAGGGGAGATTTCCGATACATGTATTTGGGTCTGGAGGGGTGTTATCTAACACCAGCCACCCTAGCCCAGTAGTCCCTAAGGTCCAAACCCTGGTCACCACCACAGCTAACCCAGCCATAACGATCCTGGACTGCTGTCCTACGGACCTAGCAGCTGCTACTGGGTCCCTGTTCTCCCCACAGGATGTATCCTTACTCATTTCCTCGTGGAATATAGCTGGCCTGGAATCTAAAACTGGGTCAGCTGACTGGGCATCTTTCATCAACGGGGTAGACATCTGGGCATTTCAAGAAACCTGGGCTGTGGACAATGTATTTCACATAGGTTATCTAAATTTTTCGAAACCAGCATATAAGGGCTTAAGGGGGAGGCCGGTAGGAGGTCTATCATGCTGGGTTAGGCAAAAGGAGGGGATTACTGTGGTTGAAATTCCTGACATTCTAGTCATAAGAGTAAGTTCCTCAGGAGTTCTCAATCTACTCCTGTACAATGTTTATGCCAGAGGGCAACAGGGGGGCAGGTGCTCCCAGGTCATAGCAGCTCTTGAGTCTCTTCTAGTCGAGAGCGCCCACAACACCAATTTGATTATAACTGGGGATTTCAACACATGCTTTGAGCCGTTGGACTCGGACGATGGCAGGCTCAGTGAGGAGGTGGATGCTCTCTGGGGTGTGCCACAGTTGGATCTCCAACCCATTAAAAAATGGACCGAGGTTGCCCTACAGGTTAAAGGGTTGTGTCTGGAATGGGGACTCAGAGCTATTAATGGCAGGACGAAGTCTGATGCAATGGGGCGGCAATCTTTGATAACGGGCGCAATAAAAGCAGGATTGACTATATCCTAGTCAAGGTAGATTTTTAGCATCACGTCGTTGACATGAAAGTTTATCCCCGCCCCGAAAGCGATCATAACCCCCTGGTGCTCACCCTTAATTGGCTGTGTTTTGGCCCTATAGCATCCACTGAGTCGGATAGCGGCCCTAATCATGTAATTTTGGGCAACGACCTGAGAAGGGTCCGCTGGGACAAGGCGGTACTCGATGACAAGAATATGCTAGATATCCGGGCACTTGTTTCAGGCTCTCTGGGGGAAATTAACGACTGCGGTTCTCAGGAGTCCCTCAAAGCTAAATTGCCTGTAATCCATAAAGAGCTCTTTCGTAGTTTGAAAGGGTTCTTTATAAATTCTAAGCCGTTAAGAGTGAAATGTAAGCCTGATCCCATTTTATGGTATAACGACTGTTGTAGGTCCTCCCACAAAGCTCTTGTGAAAGCCATCAAATCCAGGAATCTTACCCTCATCCAGCAGTCTAGGGCCCATTATAAAACCACCCAAAGAGACGCAAAAAGAGACTGGGATCGATGGAAGGATCTTCTGTCTGCTTGCAAAGGGAGGAACATGACCCGGTTTTGGGACCTAATAAAATGGGGAAACGGGCAAAGGTTAATTACCCCTAACAACAACGTGGACCCACACCACTGGGTTGCCTTTTTCGAAGCCCAATATCACCAGGACACGGAGTGTGAAACGCCTGCTCCAGTTATAAGTGTCGACTCTCGACTGACGGTTAGTGCCAAGGAGGTTGAGGTGGTTCTGAGGAACATTCCTAGTGGTAAAGCACCAGGGCCCTATTGTATCCCCCCAGATCTCTTTAAACAGAAGAGCGATCTCTGGGTTCCCTGCATCACAACCCTGATTAATTCACTGGCGGGGGTACACCCTTTCCAACCTCTTGGTCCGGGGCAGAAATTATCCCAATTTATAAGAAGGGGGATCGTTCCGCCCCGGCCAATTACAGGCCGATCAGCCTTATCGACGCACTCCAAAAAATCACTGCTCGGGTCCTGCTGGGCAGGATCCAAAGCTGGATGTCTGAAGAGAACATCTTATCTTCCTTGCAAGTCGGTTTCCGGGCTCACATGGGGACCCTAGAACAAGTATTTAGATTTGTCATGCTCTATTGGAAGGAGGTTCTCTTAGGTAAGGGTCTGATATTTGCAGCATTCGTAGATTTAAAATCTGCGTTCGACCTTGTTCCTAGAGTTAAACTGTGGGATGTACTGCTAGGTCTAGGGATGCCCAAGGAACTGGTGGATTTTGTGGTTAAACTCCACACTTCCAACTACGCCCAGGTTCGGTGGGGAAAACCAGGTGAGGTCACTGAGAAATTCAGTGTCAGTAAGGGCGTCCGCCAGGGGTGCGTCCTGGCCCCAACCCTTTTTTCTCTTTTCATCAATGGGGTGGTGCAGTACTTTGATAATTTTCCAACTGACGCCCCCATGCTGGCTGGCCAAAGGATACCTTTGCTCATATTCTCCGATGACACCCCGATTCTCTCCAAAACGAGGCAGGGCCTTCAGTTGGCACTGTCCCGCTTTGAGGAGTTTTGTACCGACCATGAGCTGGTTGTCAATGTTGGAAAAACAAAATTAATGGTACTCCACGGGGCAAGACCTGTTTCTGCAAGAATTTTCATGAGCGGGAAGCTCTTGGAACAGGCTAACCTATTTTCCTACCTGGGTATCACCCTAGGCGCAAGGTTGAGCTGGTTACCTCATGTGAAGCTACTTGCATTGAAACACTCCCAGCTAGCAGGGGCTTTGTTAAAGGAACACAGGCTTTCCCAGACCAAGCCAATAGCCCCAGTGGTTAAATTATACATACTGAAAATTATTACGGCCATACTCTACAGCGCCGAGATTTGGGGTTGCAGCAACTTAACAGATCTATCAAAGGCCCAAAACAAGTTTCTTACATCTATAGTGGGCCTACCCAGTTCGACCCCCCCGCATCCCCCTTCTTCTTGACCTGGGCTGTAGCACAATCGAGGACATCGCCCAGTACAGAATGCTGGCTTTTTGGAGAAGACTCTGGACAGTTCCAGAATTAATCCCCTTTGCCAAAGCCTTAGCGGAAATAAGGGGTCTGGATCGCTCAAATAAGATCTTATGGCTATCCAGAATAAAAGCCCTACTTATAGAGATGGGGATGAGGGACTTATGGGTGTCCCCAGAGTCGGCCGTATTTCCACCAAAAGTATCATTTAGAGCAGCCTATTGGGATTTAATTTATTACAGGAGGCATATTAGTACAGGAGGCTCTTTATTGTCAAGAGCTTTTCTGGACTTTAAAGACTACCCACAGTTGGAAGGTTACTGGGATCTCATCACCAAACCCAGAGACCGCAGGTTGTTCCATCAGTTTCGAGTTGAAACTCTCCCGCTTAGGAAGTTCACTCGCAACTGGACAACTGGTAAAGGCGATAAGTGTCCATTTTGTCCTGAATCAGTCGAAACCATCGACCACCTATTATATGTTTGCCCTGTTTACTGCTTACCTAGAAGCGTGTGGCTTAAACCTCTATGCAGAAACCTGGGCACGAACTCGGCTATGATTGCCAGAAGACTATTAAAAAGCGGGGGCAATGCCACTATAATAACTGGTGTGGCCAAATTTCTTAGTTGGTCTTGGGCTATCCGCGAAAAGTCGGTAGGTCATGATTACTAGCTCAGGCCATTTCCCAGGGTTGAACTGCAATGAATCAAGCAGATGTATGATTTTCTGTAAAGTGTTTTCGATTGATATATTTAATACTGTTTTTAAAAAGTCTATTTTATCTTTGTCTTTTGTATATTTCGACGCGTCACCTTTTTACTCTTTTGTATCTGTCTTTTAAGATGAACAATCGAAATAAAGACTTTTTGAATGAATGAATGATATCAAACGCTCTTAGATTCAGTAAAGCGATCAAGGTGCTGTGAAACTCGAGTTTGGGGAGTTTACAGCCCATGAACTCTATATGGCTTCACTATCACTTACAATATTAAGAATAGACTTAATATTGCAGGGTCATATCTGCTCATGCCCTTACCATAGATATATTGCACCCTGCCTTAGGGCTGAGAGGTGTTCCAGAGAGGTGACTTAGATATACCCTGGCAGTGCTGTTTTGGCATTGTACACGGAGCTGTGTGCTATGGCGACCTTTCGTCTTTCTCTGGACCAAGGCACCCAGGCTTCAGTGGCAGTTTGCATGACCTTGTTGAGAAGTTCCCAGTGGGACACAACTCATGCTGCAGTCCTTGGGTACCATCTTCAGTACCAGTACCCTAGGTACCAGATGTATCATTAACTAGAGAC
This sequence comes from Triturus cristatus, assembly GCF_964204655.1. Taxonomy (NCBI): domain Eukaryota; kingdom Metazoa; phylum Chordata; class Amphibia; order Caudata; family Salamandridae; genus Triturus; species Triturus cristatus. The sequence continues at coordinate 449,236,103 of NC_140593.1, read as the reverse complement.
TTACAGAGATATCTGAAGTTGGTCCAATTGTGAATTCGTTTTGGGGAAAGAACACAGGCACTGGGAACCTGGTTAGCAGGAACCCAGTGCACATGCATTCAGTTATACCAGACAGGTCAAAAGTGTGTGTGTGTGTGTGTGGGCGTGGGTATGCCGACAGAAACCCACTTTCTGACAGACATGCAATTAGAAGAAAAAGAAAGACACAGCAAAATCAATGGGGGCTTTGCAATAAACATCACAAAAACAGCAGCAATTTCGCCACTACCAAGGAAGAGGGGCATCAAAAACTACCTCACAGAGATCCCCACCTACCAATGCCAAGAGTAACATAAACACCACCAACAAACAGGACAAGAGTATTATAGACGTGGCTGAAAATCCAGTGTAAAGGGTAGAGGCACACCCTGAAAGCAGGGCTGGACTGGCCATAGCTGGCATCGGGTGTTTACCCGGAAGGCTGGAAGCGTGGGGGGCGGTTTTCCAGTAGTGGGGGCCGGTTTTGTTACTGGGGACCGGTTTTGCAGCAGTGCTGCATAATTGGCCCCCAGTAACACAAGCGGCAGTGTTTCACACTTGCCTCCCGGGGGGCTTGTCTGACAAAATTTCCAGGGCTGCTTTGGGCTCTCAGTCTAGCCCTGCCAGAAAGGGAGCCTCTACCACCAAACAGTGACTGCCCAGCATTTCCCCAGATCACAAATCACCTGTGGCCAGAAATAACATCCAACCAATGGGTGTTAGATATCATCAGTCAGGGATACTGTCTGGAGCTCATACAACAACCGTTAAATATCCAATGTAGGAAGCCAGCTTTTTATCTAGAATACCGAAATGGGGTATACTATGTGGAAAGTCCAGATGACCCTTATTGGCTGCCAGGGCTTAAATTAACAATCCTAAATCCTCACTCCTGTGGTACTGTGGGCAAGCAGTTTAGGATTTTCAGAGGGTAGTGTTGTTGTATTTGTTGAACGAAAGTCAATAAATGAGACACACTCAAAAAGAAACTGTGAGCCAATGTAAATAAATAAGTATTTCCATATTTATTTTAACACCAAGAACTTCGTAATTTGTTAAGTACTTTTCATAATAGCAAAATGTAAAAATGTCACTCAAATGCGTTTTTATTCGGTAATGCTTTCGTAAGGAGTAAAAAGGCATATACTGCATATATTTGCAAATTATTCTCAGGGGTCCACTTTAGGACTTGAGGTGCCAGGGGGCCAAGGTATAAAAGGCCCACCAGCAGTTCAAATTTACCTGCCCTGGAGGTTCTCGATCGGTTGATAGCCTTGCATGCTACACCGTTGGAACAGAGGGCGAACACCTAGAAACTGGCTGTAGAGGGGGACAAATCCGGGAGCTCGCAATGGAAGGCTCGGTTCGTGGGGGTCCTGGGAGCAGAGGAGCACCGTGGGTTGTCGGGGACCCGGGCCAGGGAGCTTGGGTGCAGAAAGTTTTGGTTGGGTGGTGCCCATGCATCAAAGGTACCCCCAGATCTCGGTTAGACCTGCAAAGGGGGACAAAGAAGGACAGCCGGGCCACTCTTGGTGCTGGCCTCTGCGGTGCTGACTTCCCTAGTTGGCTAATCGGTCTCTGTGACATTGGAGTCCGGATTGGATTAAAATAAGCTTTGGTTGCTGCAAGGGGTCCGGTACACCGGGTACTGGTGCAGGGCGACTCCGGCTGGTTCTGACGTCTAATCACTTGGTGGAGAGACAAGTGTGACCTTTAGGAGCATGGTGACCTTCCTGGGCGGCTGATGCGTTGGTGTACCTGGTAAACAGCAGAACAGAGAACCAGCTGTGATAGTTGGTGCCTGCAGGCTGCAGGGAAGTGGCTCCTCCACTTCAGAGGAGATGCTGACGGTTTGGTGAAGTGCTGGAGTCCCTCCAAGGCTTTTGGAGGATGCACAGCTGCAGGAGGAGATGGGTTGTCCAACTATTCGGCACAGGAGCAGGCAGGCAGGGTTTGGCGCCAAAGTCCACCAGCATTCTGCAGTTCTTGCTTCTTTTGCTCGCCTTCGTCCTCTTCTTTCTTCAGTCATACGAATCTGAGTTCTTGGTGTCAGGGGGCCACCTTTATACTCAATTTAGGGGCGTTAAGGAGAATGGAGGGTAGTAGTCAATGGGCTGCTTACCCTCAGGGTCACTACACCCTGCATATGACAACATCTTTTGGGAAGTGGGCATAACCCTGTCCCAGAATTCCTATCTCCACCAAAATCAAAATGTTGCAACCCTTCCTCCGTGGGGTACATGAGGCAGCCCACCTTAGGAATGTGTGACTGGCCTGGTAGTGCACCATGCCTCCTAGTATAGCTAATTTCCTTCCTGTCCTGGTGGCAAATGGGCCTCAGGGCAGGTGGTGGCTTCTTCCAGGTCTGGGGGAAGCTGGGACCGCAGGTCAAAGGTGGCAGGGGCTTTGAAGTCCCTTGCCTTAGGTTGCAGATTCACTAGCCATCCTGCTGGAGAAGGTATGAACACCTTCCTCCAGAGCAGGCATTGTTTCTGGTCTCGGAGAGCAAACGGTCTCACTTGCAGGGGGTCAGAAACATGTCTGTGGTGGCGGGCTGGACGTTACCAGACAGTCAGCACACTAAGAGTTGGGTAGTTTTTCAGGGGGCATATCTAAGTGCATACCTTAATAAATCCACTACTGGTATCAGTGTGGCTTTATTAAGACAGTGTTTGATACCAAACCCCATAGGTTTCAGTGAAACCATCATGAAACTGGGGCACTCGTAATGATCAGTGCCCAGTACATATATGTAAGTTGGCTTCCATGTTCACTTGTGCTGTCTAGCAATTGAACTAGCCACACCGAGCTGTGGAGCTACATTAAAAACAAAATGTCCCAAGATAGTCCATGAATCAATGTAATAGATGAGGCACGGTGGACGCAACATTTAAACAAACTATATGTAGCCAAAACAACCAGCGTTCCTTTCAACAATAATTTTAGTAGAGAGTCTGAGGTTTTTAACGAACATCACATTTTTACAGCAGAATCAATTTCAAATATTTTGTCAAAAATCAGAGCAACGGGGGCTCCAGTTCCCAAACGGCATCCCTCCTCAAGTTTTTAAAGACGATGTATATCTATGGTCCTCCATACTTCTTCCACTATATCACACATGCACAGTAACTGTGCAGGTTCCGGAAAGTTGGAAAGGTTCCATACTACATCCAATATTTCAGAAGGGTGACAGACTACATCCAGGCAACTACCATCTCATTGCGCGTTTCGATATTGAAGCCAAGCGATACACCTCCATTCTCCTAAAAGAACTGGAGTCTTAGGTGGGGGAAAATGAATTGATTCGGGCTAACTCATCAACTACTGACAATATCTTGGCTTTATCCTTTTTAATCCAACAAACCCTAAGCCAGAACTCGCATTCCTTATATGCATTCTTTATTGATTATTCATCCACCTTCGACTCAGTGGACAGGAACAAACTGTGGTGGAAACTGCAGAACTGGGTAATCCCAAATCTTCTGCGGGCAATCATATCTCTATATATTTCTACTTGGGCGAAGGTCAAGCTATCTCAAACAGTCACATCACAGAAAATTCAAACAGATAGTGGATTAAAGCTAGGGTGCGTTCTGGCCCCTCTTTTATTTAACATCTATACTGCAGATATGTTTTCGGCTTTAAAACACACAAATCTGACCCACCAAAAACCAGGGCACTTAAGGTCACACTTCTACAATTTGCAGATGATATTAGTTTTATTAGACCGTTTCAAAATGAGGATTCAAATGGCCCTGAATGCCCTTCATGACTATAACAAAGTATATAATATGACTGTCAACGAGACAAAGGCAAAATTCATAGTGTTTGGATGCACAACCTTGAAGACAAACTGCGTCTGGGCCCCTTAAAAGTGTGAAGGACAACCTCTTATAATTACCTGGGTGTGTGGCTAACAGCAAATGGACAAATCAAAACCCACCTGGGCCATCTGAAAACCAATTTTGCAATCCCCAGCACACTTCTTCAAATTCAAACATGCAATGTTAGCAGTTACACATGTAAATCAACTTCACAATATGCAATAAAGATAACAATAATTTCTTTTTTTTCTCCTTTTTTCTTTTTCTTTCTTCTTGTCCCTTATATTTCGACAAGGTCTTAGCCAACACGTGTTTCGTCGCCACAGGGAGAAATACCCCATGACTTTTTCAACGCTCTAAATTCTTCTGTTATCAACCATTTCCTGTGTGATTGATATTTCCAACCCACACGATCCTCCAGCGTGGGCAAACGTATTAAGTCAAATGTGCTTTTTTTTTTTCAGCCTGATAAAGTTTTATTGCATCTCTATATTTCTGTTCGCTTGAATCATCATAATCTCTTATCCATTTCCTTTCAGCCCTCTTACAGTTTTGTTTGAGCTCCCGAAGCTAAGAGGAGTACCAAAGTGAAGTTTTTTCTTTAGCTCTCTTATTACCCATTTTCTTAGGAATTACTTTTTCCAAGTAGGACTCAATCCAAAAATTAAATTTTTCACAGCCTAGGATAGGTTAAGTGTCTTTGAGAGCTAGGATCCATTGTTCCTGCAGTAGTTTAGACTAAATACGTTCTAAACTGCTAGTAGTTCTGGAATGAGAAGGTTGCCTTTCCCTAGCCCAGATAATTGAGATTAAATGATCATTGGACCAGGGCACTGGAATAGGGTCTGAAACGCTTTAATTTTTTATCATTAGAGAAAATAGGATCAAATATATGTGGCCCCTGTGTGAGGCCATTTACTTTTTTGTAGTAGCGGAATGGCTGCTAAGTCTTGAAGAAGCTCAGAGGCTAGACTGAGAGTTCAATAAATCATCAAAATGTAAATTAAAAACTCCTTATAAAGAGAAGTTTGAGGAGGTGCTGGCCAGATTAGCAGTCATTTCAGTAAGAGATCTAAAATTGTCAATAGGTTCCTGTGATCTATATATTTAAATTCCTGAGGAGGTGCAAATAGGAGAAAAAGTGATTGCAAAGGTAAGACTCTCACAATGTGGAATTAAATCAGGTCTAATAAGGCATTTAAAGGTGTCTTTAAAAATAATTACAATACCTCTACCCTTCTTAATTCTGCGATCTTTTAGCTGAATACAATAACCAGGGGGAGAGTCTGTACAAGGTTAGGGCCGGACTCCTTATGTAGCAATGTGTCCGTTAAAAATATGGCATCAGGTTGCTCTTCCTCAATAAGAATGAAAAGTTCATTGGAGTGTTTTGATAATTACCTGCAGTTGATTAAAAACATTTTATAAGAACAAAAAGGATTTAGATTGAGTCTTTGGGCCAGGGCAGGGACTAAAGGAGCAGTGCATACAAGAAAAATCACCATTCATTAAGCAGATGGAATGTGAGAATTGTTTGTTGCGTGGTCTCCAAAGTGCTAGAAATTGGGTTAAAAAGCACGTAGTTTTACTTACCTGGAGAGGACCAGGGTTCCTGGCCCCGGTCGGACGCGGACGGGCGTGGACGGTCTTGCCTTTGGTGCACCTTTGGTAGTATTACTTAGACACTAACAAGACTAATTACCGCTTCCACAAAAAACCCCAATTTGGTGAATTTTAATGTTTTATATGGCAGTTCTTTAGACTGCGTTTGGACAGATCTTTTTTTATGTTTTTATTATTCTTGCTTTCAGTACATGATTAGACAATCATTTGCTTTATGGTATTTAGTCTATATGCACTGTTTGCACACCTAAGCTATTTTGCATAGTAATAAGATGGTTTTTAGCCACTGTATTTTGATTTCTAATTTTCAAAGAGCTCTTTGTTAGCCGTAGGTTCTGTTTGAGTGTAAAATCTGTTATGGCGCCTGCTTTAATTTAGTCTTCATATGCGCCATATCCCTGAGATTGTTTATGCCTGTGATAAGAACTTTAATAGAATTTGTTCCTTGATAAAACTTAGCAATTTGCATATATATTGTAATGATTTTAATTAATTATGCAATAAAGGAATATTGACTGACTAGACAGCACAGGGCCATATCTGCTCATGCAGATATGTCCTCACATGTAATATAATGCACCCTGCCTAAGGGATTTAAGGTCTGCTGTAGGTGTGACTTGCATATATTGCATGAAGTCTCTGTGGTCGTGGCACACAGGGTGTTTTCCATGTTGTGTTTTCACTTTTGTCTGCACCATTTAATGCAGCCTGCAATGGTAGCCTGCGTGAGTTTGGTGGTGGGTCTCTTAGGGTGGCACAATACAGGCTGCAGCCCTTAGGGACCTTGTTTAGTACCCATGCCCTAGTTAGCAGGGGTACCATTTACTAGGGACTTTAACCCCTTCTGTGCCACGCCCTTTCCCCCTCCTGTGCCGGGCGTTACATTAGTGGGTGGGGTTCATGACGAGATAGTCTCGTCATGGGCACAGCGCGACCGTGCTCCATGACGAGACTATCTCGTCATGGGCACAGAAGAGGTTAAGAGGTGGTAAATGGCTTGTCAATTGGGAAACAATTGCACAGTTACCTTGTTTTAGGAAAAGAACACTGGTAAGCGGGAACATGGTGCACTTCAGTCAAAATTGCATCAAATACCAGCCAAAGTGGGGTGACCATGTCAAAAAAACAAAAATTGTCACTTTCCTACAGATATGTCGAATCCCCCCAAAGCCCCCGCCCCCGTGAAAGAGAGAGCCTAACCTTTCCCAAGAGTCTTCATCTTCTAAGTGGAAAAACCTGGGAAGGCCATCTGCTTTGGCATGGTCAGTCCCAAGTCTGTGCTCCACTTTAAAGACCATTCCCTGTAGGGAGATGGATCACCTCAACAGGTTGAGGTTCTCACCTTCCATTTGCATCAGCCATCTGAGATGCCTGTGATCAGTTTGTACAAGTAAGTAAGTACCCAACAAGTATGGTCTCATCTTCTTCAGGGACCAAACCACAGCAAAGGCTTCCCTCCCAATGACACTCCCACACTGTTCTCTGTGTATCACCCTCCTGCTTATGAAAGCAACATGCTGATCCTGGCCACCAACGTTAGTCTGGGATAGGACCGCTCCTACCCCATATTCAGAGACATCTGTCTGCATTAGAACAATCTGGTGCTTTTAGAATGGGTACTAATCACATTGCTTCATTTAAAGTGTCTAAAACATGTTATCTGCTAGAGACATCTAGCTGCAGATTCCTTGCCATTGAATTTCCCAGGCATCAGACTGGATCCGGAAGATTTTTCTTTGAGCAATACCCTTGCATGCCAGTAGGTGGCGTCTGTCAGCTCCACGTGACGTCATTGACGTCATCTCAGCCGTTGTGACGCCATTGTCGCTTATATAGGCGCCAACTCGGCACACTGACGTCAGTTCTTTTCTTCCCACGGCAGTTAGCCCACATCTGTGAAGAGAGCTATCCTCTCTCACTTTTTACAGGCTTTTTTATAGTCTTTTTTTTTTTTGGTGTGTAGAATGTTGAAGAAGGTTTTCCGGTGCCATGTTGTGCTGTCACCGCGCCATTTTGGTAACGGATCTACACCTGGTGTGCCTATGGTGTGTGGAGCACGACCATAATTCAAAGTCGTGCTCCGACTGCCGGGCCATGACTCCAAAAGATTTGAAGGAATGGTCCCTAAAGCTACTTGCGGCCCGGCGCACGGCACAGCGTCATTCGCCCCGGAGGTCTCGTTCTCGGTTGAGAGGAGGGTCCAGGCACTGCTCTGGGAGTCCTAAATCTTCGTCCTCCCACTCAACGTCTTTGAGTCAGTTAGGTAAGCAGCACAAACGGCAAAAGAAGTTGAAGCGTGCTTCAACTTCTCCCCATTGGTTGGCTGACGCGATGGAGAAGTCTCTGCGATCTAGGCCTCGTTCGGCTGAACCTGCGCTTGAGTCGCCTCCATGCTTTCCCGCCTTTCTGGGAGCCGGAGCGACCCCGCCTAACTCAAAGAATTTTGTGACGCCATGTGCCTGATATTGGGCGACCTGACCCTGCTGGCACACCTTTGGTCCCTGCAGGTTTAAAAGGGGCTCTACCCGGACCGGCCGAGTGAGGGGTAGGAAAGATGCTGATGCTCCACCTGGGGTTACGACACTACACCTTAGTGTCTATACCGGCCGGTACTGTTGCAGCCCACAGCTGACCCTAATTGGGTTGTTGCTTTTTATTAAACGCAGGTACCACCACATTGTTTAGGGTGCTGTAACAGTGGTCACCACTCACAAACTATTGATAGTGACCACGACCAAAAAGTGTAGGTAGTACTTCCAGGTCCTGAAGAATTGCCATCTACTTGATATAAGGGCAAGAAACATGTCGACTACCATTTTTAGCGTATAACCTCACACCATAGAGTGAAGATACACGCATTTACTTTTTAATTAGGAGAGTGGCCTTTTTCATTAAAATTATCTTGAATGGACCAGCTCTCCCTATTTTATTTCACATTTTCCTACACATCACATTCACCTACAATACTCTAGGGCCCCAACACGCACATCACCCTACGGCTTCAGGAATAAAGATCTCCGCTAAGTAGGCCCCATCACGGGCGCCTGATCGGGTATTGCAGCGCCGACCCGAGTAGGAGCAGACCCGATGATGAAGCAAGACACCTAGCTGGCTGGGTGTGTGAGGGCCTTTTTCCGAAAAAGGAGAACTCTCTCCTGAGTTTTGTACTCCATTTGGAGTATCTTTATCTTTACCAACAACCTGTTCTGACATTAAGAACTGCATACAATTTTTGTTTAGATGTATCTTGGGGCATGTATGCTGGACCTGGTTAAACATTAGCCCTTCACTTCCCCCTTGTTTAGTTCAATTAAAAGGGGCTCCATCAGGTTCCGTGCCGGCAGCTCTGGGACCGGCGATGATGACACCCCATGGATCTGGTAATGTATCTTGACCAACGTCAGTTGTGCCACTATGACTGTCCCTGACACCGAGATTCCACCGTTGGTGCAAGTCCCATTCTTATCCCCGACGACCCGGATCAGCGCCTACACACGCAGAAGATTGGAAGGGGTCTCTGGACCCTTTACAAGACCAGCCTGAACACGAAATGTACTAATATGTGGAATTGGGTGAGGCCGGTGGCCTGGATACTTGTCCAGATCCTGACCTGCTTTCTCCTCCTACCTTAGCTACGAAGCAGGGAGATTCATATACTTTGGTGGTGAAAATGGCTGCAGAGGTCCTGGATCTTCAGCTCCCTTAGGCAGCATTCAAGATGAACATCTTGATGGAGGTCTTGCAGCCGGGTGTCTCCTCCTCGGAATCCCTCCTGCCACTGAATGAGGCCTTAAGGGAACCAGGTCCAAGCCCAGCACAGGAGCTTCTGTGAATAGGACTATCGCCTGCCGTCATCACCCTGCACCAGGCAACCCAGACTTCCTCACAACCACCCTAGCTGTGAGAGCTTGGTGGTCCAAGCCTCTACCTCACAAGGCACATTCCTTTCCGCACCGCCGGAAAGGAAATCCAAGAGCCTGGATAGTTGGGGTAAGAAAATCTTTTCTTCGGCCAGCCTTGCATTGTGGGAAGTAAACACCGCATGCATGTTGGGCCGTTATTTCCACTCCCTGTGGGAAACTGTTTTGCAAATGCTGCCACAGCTCCCGGGAGGAGGCCTAGGCCATCTTCTCCCAAGAGGTATCAGACGGGAGGGATGCGGGACAGTTTGCCATTCGTTGTGAGCTCGACACAACTGACTTGCTGGGCAGAGCAATGTTATTGACGGTGGCTGTTCAACACCATGCCTGGCTGACAACTTTTGGCTTTTCTGGGGATGTCCAGGCTTCCCTCATGGACATGCCCTTTGATAGCAACTGTCTCTTCAGAGATAAAGCAGATATGGCCCTAGAGCGCTTTAAGGACTCACGGGCTACAGCCAGGAACTTAGGCCTCTCGGTGGCCACACATCCCCATCTGCTTTTTGCCTCTTTCATGGCTTTAGAAGGGGATTTCAGCCTTGCCAGGCATACCCTAGCCACAAGGCTGCGCAAGTTCATCAACCTCTGCGCGGCTTTGGGTGTGGCTCATTCTAACCCCGTGGGTTGGGCAGCCAGTGGTCGGGTCTGTCCTCCAGCCCCCTGCCCCCTCAGCCTCCAAACCCTCCTAGTCCAGCCCTTCAAGATCATGGGCGGCCAGTTGGCGGCAGGATCAGCCATCACCTCCACCACTGGCAGAACATCATATCGGGCAGGTGGGCTCTTCAGATTGTCCGAAGGGGCTACTCCCTCCCCTTTGAGACTACTCCTCCCTCTATGACTTGAACGTACGACCAGCTAACGGAAGATCACCTGACTTTGCTTCAGAAGGAAGTCATGACTCTATTGGCCCAGGGAGCCTTAGACAGGGTTCCGGCGCCAGGGTCCCGAAAAAGGATAAGGGCCTTCATCCTATCCTGGATCTCTGAGCTCTCAACAAGTTCCTCAAAAAGGAATAGTTCAAGATGCTAACTCTGGCTCAGGTCTTGTCTGCCTAGACCCAGGAGACTGGGTGGTAGCGTTGGACTAGTAGGACGCTTAGTTACACATTCCCGTCCTGCCTGCCCACCGCCGTTATCTGTGGTTTACGGTAGTCCACAAATACTTTCAGTTCACCGTGCTCCCTTTTAGCCTTACCAGCGCCCCTCAGGTGTTCACCAAGGTGATGGCGGGGGTCGCAGCCTATCTGTACACACCAGGGGTGCTAGTCTTCCCCTATCTCAATGACTGGCTGTTGAAGGTTAGCTCGCCCCAGGCTGTCGTCTCCCACCTCCAGACTACGGCAAACCTCCTGCATTCACTGGGGTTCACTATCAACGTGCCGAAGTCACACCTGACTCCCTCTTAAACACTCCCTTTCGTCTGAGTTGTTGTGGACACAGTGCAGTTTCTGACTTATCCTCCTGAACGGATAAGATATTCAGGCAAGTATACCGATGTTTCAGCCTCTATCCTGGATTTCGGTGAGAATGACTCTGAGGCCTCTGGGACTCATGGACTCCTGCATCCTGCTTGTGACTCATGCCAGATGGCATATGCCGGCTCTGCAGTTGGACTTGAAGTTCCAGTGGGCACAGCATCAGGGAAATCTCTCTGACATGGTTCAGATCTCGGAGGGAGCTGCACAGGACCTGCAGTGGTGATTGACCAACCACGATTGGGTAAGAGGCAGGCCCCTATCCGTTCCCCTACCAGATCACACAGTAGTGACAGATGCGTCACTCCTGTGATGGGGCGGACATCTGGGAGAGTTAGAGATCAGACCACTCCGGTCTCCGGTGGAATCCGGACTTCACATCAACTTGCTGGCTCTCCTAGCGATTTGTTTGGCGATGAAAACCATTCTACTGTTCACGAATAACATTACCGCCATGTGGTACTGCAACAAACAAAGCGGGATGGGGTTGTGAACGCTTAGTTAAGAGACCCTGTATCTCTGAACATGGCTGGAACAGCAGGGCATTTCCTTGGTGGTTCAACACCTGGCAGGTTGTCTGAACGCCATGGCGGACTAACTCAGCCATCAATGCCTAGCGGATCACAAATGGCGTCTCAATCCGGAGATGGCGCAAAGTCTCTTTCAGCAATGGGGAGAGCCTTGGTTAGATCTGTTTGGCTGAGCCGAGAACACGCAATGTCAGAGGTTTTGCGTACTGGAGTTTCCAAGTCGGCTCTCGCTCTGAGACGCTTTTAGTCTTGAGTGGAGCCCAGGCCTCCTTTACTCCTTTCCGCCCATACCACTCCTGCCCAGAGTGCTCTAGAAGATAAGGAGCAACTGGGCCCAAGTCATTTTTGTGGCTCTAGACTGGGCACAAAGAGTCTACAATTGAGCATTGATCCTACAATCAGGCTGCTCCTTCTGGAGGACCTTCTGTTGCAGCAATAAGGGAGGATCCTCCGCCCGAACCTGTAAACTCCACGCCTTCTTGTATGGAGATTGAACAGTAGCAGTTGATAGCATACAACCATTGTCCCGAAGTTTGCAATGTTATTTTGGCAGCCAGATGGCCCTCCACCAAGACCGTGTAAACCTGCTGGTGGAACAAATTTGTAAAATATTGTACAGGAAGATCTGTTGACCCTTTTTCTGCTTCCCTCTCTCTGGTCTTATTCTTTATTCTGACACTTACCCAGCAGGGCTCTGCTCTGGGCACTCTCAGAGGGTACCTCTCTGCACTGTCTGCCTTTTTGAGGCTGCCAGACCAACCCTTTATATTTAAATCCCCTATTGTAAATGGATTTCTCAAGGCGCTTGTACATATGTTTCCACCTTCCCCTTTCATCATGCCTCAGTGGGACCTAATAAGGTTCTCACCTTCCTAATGTGTGCTCCGTTCGAACCCTTGCACAACTGCCCGCTCCAGCTGCTTACCATCAAAACAGCCTTTTTAGTGGCAATAACATCTTCCAGGTGGGTGAACGAATTCCAGGCTCTGTCATCTAAGCTTCCTTACCTGACCATCTTTCCTGAGAAGTATGTGCTTAGCGTTGCTGAAAGTGGTTACACCATTCCACGTTGGACAGTCTGTCACCCTGCCCACTTTCTACGATTGTATGCATCCCTTTAAAGAAGATGAGCGATTCCACCGTTTGGACCCCAAAAAAGCATTGTCGTTCTACCTTGACCGCACAAAAGAGTTCCAGGTGGATGGGCAACTCTTTGTGGGGTAAAGGGAGTGATAGAAGGGTCACCTAGTGCTAAAAAGGCAGATCTCTTGATGGGTCGTTCTTTGCATCAAAATCGGTTACTGGCCAAAAAGCATCCTCCTGAAGGCTTAAGGGCTCATTCTACTAGAGCTAAGGCTGCTACCACAGCGATGCAACGTGGTGTTCCAGTCCTCTACATTTGTCAGGCAGCAACATGGGCGTCTCTGCACACGTTCACTAATCACTACTGCCTGGATGGCCAAGTCCGCAGGGGCGGCCTTTTTGGCCTCTCTGTCCTGCAGGACTTCCTGGTGTAACTTGTCTGCAGTCCCTCCCCTGCGGATGGTATTGCTTGGGTATCTGATCAAAGGTAAGGAGTCTGCGGCTAGATGGCTCTATCAGATGGACAAGTTTACCTACCTTTGGTAAGGTCTTATCAGATAGAGACATGATGTAGCCACAGATTCCTTACTGACCCACCCATCCTCCCCGCACTGCGGACAAATTCTTAGGGTCAGGGCTGTTTCCTTTCAGGGCACTAGTTGTTCAGAAACACACCAATGTCAGTGCACTTCATAACTCCACGCTCCTGGTGTTGAAAGTTGTGAAAAGTAACTGACGTCAGCCCGTCAACGTGGCGCCTATGTAGGTGACGCAGATGTCATAATAGCGGAGACGATTCCTACAATGTCACATGGAGGTTACCAATGCCGAAACCGGCGCGCAAGCTTATTTCTCAAAGAAAAATCTTCCTGATCAAGTCTGACACCTGGGAAATTCAAAGGTATAGAATCTGCGGCTAGATCATGTCTGTACCAGATAAGGTGTTACCGAAGGTAAGTACTTGTCTGACAGCTCACTGTCCAGTGTACCTTCTTTGATTGTTTTTTGGAGGTCAGCTCTGTGAGGGGTGCCACAATGGTACCATATCACTTCACAAACCTCCTGTAGTATCAATTCAAGCCAAGGAATGCCCTGACTTGAGGCTGGACGATACTAGTCAGCCAGCACACTAAGAGGTGAGTATGTTTTCAGGGGGCACCCATAAGGTGCCCTCTGGATGCATATCTTAATTCACTACTGGCATCAGTATGGATTTATTAAGCCAAGGTGTTTGATACCAAATACCATAGGTTTCAGTGAAGCCATCATGTAGCTCAGGAACTCGTAATGACCAGTGCCCGGTACATATACTTAAGATGACTTTCCTGTTCACTTGTTCTATCTAGCATTTGAACTAGACTACAACCGGGCATATCTGCTCTTGCTGCTATGTTCTCACATGTAATAGAATGCACCCTGCCTTAGGGCTATAAGGCTTGCTGTAGGGTCGCCTTATGTATATTGCATGCAGTGTCTGTGGGCATGGCACACAGGGTGTTTGCCATGTTGTGTTTTCAATTTTGTCTGCACCATTTCATTCGACTTGCAATGGCAGTCTACATGGGTTAGGTGGTAGTTCTCTTAGGGTGGCACAATACATGCTGCAGCCCTTAAGACCCTGCTTAGTACCCGTGCCCCAGGTCCTAGGGGTACCATTTACTAGGGAATTACAGAGGTGCTAATGGTCTTGCCATTTTGCGAACAATTGCACAGGTTCCTTGTTTTAGTCGAAAGAACACTGGCAACCTGGTTAGCAGAACCCAGTGCACTTTAGTCAAAATTGCATCAAAGACCAGACAAAAAGTGGGGGTGACTATGTCAAAAAAGGGGGCACTTTTCTACATCCCACCAAAGAGAGACACAATAAGTCCACAGTATCTACATCTGCTAAAGGAAGAAGTAAAAGCATTGCTATAAAAAGCGGCCATATAACCTGTTGCATTCAAACATCACTACAAGGGGTATACTCTCTCAACTTCCCAATACCCAAAAGGGATGACTCACTACGTCCCACACTGGACTTGCGCCTTCTAAATCAGTACATTATATCTGAATACTTCCACATGGTAATACTCCAAGATGTTATACCATTACTACAGGAAGGTGACTTAATGACTGCATTAGATCTGAAGGGTGCATATTTTCATATCCCAATCTACTCGGCACATCGCAGATATCTCCAGTTTGTGGTAAGTGGACGCCACGATCAATTCAAAGTGCTATCATTCGGGGTAACAACAGCCTTGTATGTATTCTCTAACTGTCTAGCTGTAGTAGCTGCAAAACTAAGATTGGAAAGCATATCTGTGTTTGCCTATCTGAAAGAGACAAATAGTTATGGATTCCTCATCTTAGAATTACCCCCAGGTGTCAGACTGGATTCGGAGAATTTTTCTTCAGCAGTACCCCTACTCGTCGGTAGATGGCGTCGGTCGACTCCGCGTTCGTCGTTGGCGTCGTGGTCGCCAGAATGACGGCATCTCCTTAGATGCCCGCCCCTGTGGGCTGAGGTCAGTTCTTTCTTTTTCCGCGCCAGCCACCACAGAATCAAAGAGAGCGGTACCTCGAGTCACTTTTTGACTCTATTTTTGCGAAATTTTTTCAACTTCTTTTTGAGTTGTTACGACTCCTGGTGCACAGGGATGTCATCTTGGCCGAGCGGCTTCAAGCCTTGTGACTCCTGTCACAAACTGATGTCGGTAAAGGACCCCCATCTTGTGTGCCTCTGGTGCCTGGAGCGCGACCACAACCCAAACGCGTGCTTCGACTGCCAGGCCATGGCCCCGAAGTCTTTGCAGGAGCGGCTTCGAAAGCTTCTGGAGGCCCGGCAGTTGGGTCCACGTCGTTCGAGGTCCCTGTCGAGAGGGAGGTCGTGGGACCAGTTGCGGAGCCATCACCACCACTCCACGTCGAAGTCTTCGTCTTTGGGTAAGTTGAAGCACAAATAGAAGGCGTAGAAGCACCGTCACGCTCCGCGTTCTCCCCATCCGTCGGCCGATGCGGGATTCGGGTGGTAGTTTCCCGGCTCCACCTGCGGAGCCGGTTGGATCAACCCCGAGGCTCCCTCCATTTCCCGGAGCCGGAGAGACCCCTGCTCAACTTCGTAGTTTTTACGAAGCCCTCCATTCTATTTTTGGGCATCCCGACTCCGCCGGCGCGCCTTCGGGCCCATCGGACTTGGCTGGGGGCTCTTGGCCTTCGATGCTGGCGGCTTCGGTTCCGGCGCCACAGGGCCCCCTGGGATCCATGCCTGGATCCGGATCCGTGCTGGTCGACCTTGTGACACCTCCGCCCGCCAAATCCATTGGCGACACCTCCACCCCCAGTTGTGTCCTCAGGCGACGTCAACCCCGGCCCCTCCCTCAATGTGAACACGGAGCTGGACCGACGTCTGGACCAGCGCCGACCGGTACTTTTGTACCACTGTTCTCCCCTAGTGTTCCCTATCGCCCTGAGTGGCTACCAGAGGAGGGTGAGGAAGACTGGGAGGGGTCTGTGAACCCTCTGGCAGGCCAGTTGGAAGAACCAGACTGGAGAGAGGAGTTGGGTGGTCTGGACACTTACCCAGACCTTGGCATCCTTTCTCCCCCTACCGTGGCTATGGAGGAGGGTGCGTCATACGCAGTGATGTTGCGTAGGGCGGCTGTGGCCTTAAACCTCGAGCTTCCTACGGACCGGTTAGAACTAACCTCCTGACCGAGGGGCTTCAACCGGCAGCAGCCTCTTCGGAGCCCCTGCTGCCGTTCAATGAGGTCCTTATGGACATCCTTTTGGGCACATGGTCCAAGCCCAACACAGGGGCTCCTGTAGACAGGATGATTGACAGATGCCACCGCCCGGCCCCAGGCGACCCCATTTTTCTCTCCCAACACCCCACCCCACCCCTGAGTGCTTGGTGGTCCAAGCCTCGACTTACAAGAGCGTATTCCCTACCCACCACCTGATAGGGAATCCAAGAAGCTGGACCATCTTGGGAAGAAAATGTTTACTTCCCCCAGCTTAGGACTGCTGTCCGTGAACACCGCATGTCTCTTGGGCCGTTACTCTCACTCGGTGTGGGACACAGTCGCGCAGGTGCTGCCACAGTGCCCAGAGGAGGCCCGGGCTGTGCTCTCCCGTGCAGTGGCCGAGGGGAAAGACGCAGCAGGGTTCACCATCCGATGTGGGCTGGACACCGCCGACTCGCTAGTCAGGACGATTTCCACGTCAGTAGCCCTTAGACGCTACGCCTGGCTGAGGTCCACTGGCTTTTCGGGTGATGTCCAAGCTACACATTTGGACATGCCCTTTAATGGCCGTCGCCTGTTAAGTGACAAAGAAGACAACGTGCTCGAGCGCTTTAAGAATGCCAGGGCTACGGCCAGATCCTTGGGCCTTGCTTCCACCTCTCGCCCGCTTAGTCTTTTCACCCCCTTCATGGCTACGGAAGGGGTACCTGTGAGAAAGTGGCTCTGTATATACTGTTCCCAAATAGGTACAGTGTGTACAGAGTCCACAGTCCCCAGAGGTTTGGCAGAGGTTAAAGTTAGATATAGCCTTACTCTGTAAAATGGTAGTTTGGTCGAGCAGTAAGGCAGTATCAGAGTACAGTGTAAAGCATTTGTTGTACACACTCAGTCAGCAAATGGTCTCACACACTCAAGAACTGAACTCTAGGCCAATGGTTTATATAAAAAATATATGGTTGTTTTATTTTAGAACCAACAATAGGTATCACAATATACTTTCTCAGAATGAGATGCTTTAGTTAAATACTTTGCAATAGGCAATTGACTTTTGCAGATAATAGTTACAGTTTTGTTGCAAAAGGCAACACAATTTCAAACACAATAATACATTGAGTTCAATGGGAATTTTAAGTTATGTGCAATTGATTACTTTCAGGATTACTTTTCTAACTCCAGGACTGGATCCTAGATTCAGTCCTGGGACAGTTCTTGGAAACAAGTGAGTAAATTCGTTTTAGTTACCGTTGTGATTTTTAAGCAATATTTTGCTATTTTAAAAGTTGACACCTAGAAACTTTTGCTAATCAAATTACCAATGTTATCCTATGGAAGGAAATTCACTTAGCAGGTAATGGGGTTATGGTTACTTTTTCTAGGTCAGTGTTGGATCCTAGATCCAGCACTAGGGTACCACCTGTAAGCAGTTGAGAAACTGCGTTTAAGTTACACAGGTGATTTTTAAGGAATATTTATAAGTTTGCAAAATCGACACAGAAGAAATTTCATAGAAAAACACTCAATGGTTTCCTATTGGAGAAAATTCAAGTTACGGGTAAAATATGTTCTTGTTACTTTTTTCATCCAGTACTGGGCTCCTAGGCTCAATACTGGGGCATCTATCTAAAACAGGTAAGTAATTGCGTTTTCACAGTTGGTACGATTTTTAAAGAATATTTGTAGTTTGCAAAAATTGACACTTAGAAGAAATTGCACAGAAAAACAGTCAATGGTTTCCTATGGGAGAAAATTGAGTTAGTGATAAGTACGGTTGTAAGTACTTTTCAGCGTCAGTGGTGGGCACCAAGATCCAGCACTGGGATCTCTCCTATTAGCAGGTGAGTATTTCCGTTTTCGCTAATCGGTTGATTTTAGGTGAATATTTTAAAGTTTAGAAACTCAACACTTTTTCAGAAGAAGCCAGTCAATGTTACCCTATGGAAGAAAAAATAGTTATCGGCTTTTGGGTAAGTATTCGACTGGAAGAGTTATGGTTCTGGGCACAGACTCAGGGGTCTCCCAAGGTTAGGTGAGTACAGTTGTTACACCCTCAGCGGCACAGGGGCAGCCGGGTGCAGAGTGAGTTAGGCCCAATGTTATCCTATGGGAGACAGGGGGGCGCCTTGGTTGGTGGCTGCTGACTAGCAGGCCACGCGGCTGTGGGAGCTGGACTCCTGGTCACTGGCTCAAGACAAATGGGAAAGTAAGTAGGAGTAGAAGTTGCACTGCCAGGGCCACTCGGGCGGCTGGGTGCAGGGTGCTTTTGAGCTTTCGGGTGCTCAATGGATTTCAGTGGGAAAGCTCAAGGACGAACTAAGGCTGCAAGCTCGAGGACGAAGATTCTTCAGGTGCCACCACCACTTCGAGAGGTAAGTTGGGTAGTTGGAGGATAGGTAGGCACCCAGGAGTGGGGCACAGGGGGACGCAGGGCGCCGGGTGCAGGGGTGCCTTTTGATGTCGGGAAATCTTACCCTCTGTTGATCGCGGTTGGGGGGGGTCCCTGGTTCTGAGGCTGCAGTCGTCGTCAGGAGCGTCGAGGTGGGTCCTTAGGTGCCGGATTCTGGGTCACAGTCGCCAGGGGACGTCCTCGGGGTCTTTGTCCACTCCGGCACAGGCCAGGCTTGGCGGGTGCAGTGTGCGCAGGGTTCACGGTTCTCGGGCTGATGCCAAGGGTTAGGAACTTGCCTTGAGCAGAGCCACTGCTCGTGGGAGTCCCAGGTGCTTAGAGTCACAAGGTAGCCAGGTCCTCCGGGGTTTGTGAGGTTTCTGGCCGCAGAAGGTGCCGGGATTTAGCAGGAGCAGGTTTGAGGGTCGACAGGCTGGTAGGGCTGCGTCCAAAGCAGTTGGTGTCTTCCTCTTCTTAGCAGCTGCACGGCAGGTCTTCTGTCTTCTTGTTCTTCTTTGCTAGTTTAGAATCTGGAATCTGAGGAAGGAAGGTTCAGGGTGCCCCTAAATACTAAATTTAGGGGCGTTACAGGTAGGTAAAGGGCAGGGACCACTGGGTCCCTGTCCTGGAGTGGGTACACCCTCTATCCTGCCACTCTCCTGTGGGAGGGGGGCAGTGGCCTAGTCCTGATTGGGTAGGGCTCCCCATCTTCAAGATGGCGAGAGCCCGGAGATGTGCTTCACCTTGCCACCCGCACCTGAGGGGTGGGGTTGGCAGGGCTTGCACATCCCCTGTCCTTACTTGGAGTTTCCGGCCAGTCTTCCCGCCAGAGTGGGGGTCAGAACCGGTGGGGGCCAGTTGCTGAGTACAGCAAGTGGCCTGGAGAAGCTCACAAAGGCGGCATGCCTTTGAAGCTTCCCCCTGCCCATCCTGGGGGAGGAGACCTAGCATCTCGCCCAGGATGTGCATTGTTGCAGGCCCAGGAGAGCAGGGGGCTCTCCACCAAGCGGTCCAGCAACATGTCTGCTGTGTGGCAGCCTAGGCAGCCTCTCAGACAAGACGTGGATTGTAGGTTAGGTTTCAGGGGGCATCTCTAAGATGCCCTCTGTAGTGCTTTGTACATTAAATCCCACACTGGCATCAGTGCGGGTTTAATGTGCTGAGAAGTTTGATACCAAACTTCTCAGTCTTCAGTGTTGCCATTATGGTGCTGTGGAGTTTGTGTTTGACGAGCTCCCAGCACCATATACTCTTAAATGGCAGCACTGCACTTAGAGTGTCCAGGAATGGACCTGGGTACTGTAGGGGCACAAGGCGTTTGCTCCTGTGCCCACACCACTGGCATAGGGCACCCAGCTAGAGGGGTGGCTGATGTATGCCAGGGCAGTGTAGGTGGTGGGCATGGCACACAGGGATGTGTGCCATGTCGACTCTTTGTTTTGTCTTGTACCCAGACACTCAGCCTGCAAGGGCAGTGTGTGTGTGTTTGGGTACAGGACCTCTAAGGGTGGCACAAATAGTGATGCAGCCCTTAGAGGCCTTCCCTGGTCACAAGGCCCTGGGTACCTATGGTACCATTTACCAGGGGCTGACATGTGGCCAGGGTTTGCCAATTTGGGTTTTAGGTTTTAGGGAAGGAACATAGGCCCTGGGCACCTGATTGGCAGGAGTCCAGGGCGCACTCAGTCTAAGTACATTCAGCAATTCAGCAAAAAGTGGGGGCCTACCATGCAAGAAAGATGGCACTTTCTCACAGTACCCTGCCATGTTCCACCTAGAGCCACAGGTCTGCGCAAGCTGTTCAGCCTCTGCGTAGATGTTCAAGCCAGACAACAGGCACTGTTGGGACAAACAGTTATACGCACATTATTTCAAGCAAATGCATCATCCGATGCCTAAAGCCCATGCAAGAGGATTACTGCTTTACAGTTGTCTATGCATAGCATATATATCTGCAGCCAGCACATGCTACGAATGGAGTATGCTACCTACTTTGTCAGCATCTATTCATTGTGTGTTTTGCTGCAGATTCACATGCACCCCCCCTGCAGGTATTAGATGGTGACCCAAATAAACAAAACCTACAGCATGTTCAGCAACAAATGCTAAATTAGCAGACTATATCCTCACATCCCGTATGGCAGGGAAAAACATTACAATCTAATAAAGGAGCAGTTAAACACGTGCAATACCTCAAGTAGGAGGAGATACGACACATAATTCTGACCATAAAATATCCTTGAGAAAAATAATTTGCAGAGTCCATGCCCAGTACTAGATGGCAGGAGTGTGCATAGCATGTGAATGTGCAGTATTACACGCTACAAATAGATGCTTAAAGGGTAAGTAACATACTTCTTATGTATTATGGGTAGTGTGCACTGGGTTCCTGCTATCCAGGTCCCCAGTGCCAGATCTCTTTCCCTAAAACTGTACAATGATTCCCCTATTGGCAAGACCTTTAGAACCTCTGTAAATCCCCAGTAAATGGTAGCCCTGTTACCTAGGGCATGCGTACTAAAGAGGGCCCCTAAGGGCTGAAGCATGTATTGTGCCACCCTTACGGATCCCACACCACACTCATGCAGACTTCCATTGCAGATTTTGTTAAATGGTGCAGAGAAAAGTGAAAACAAGACATGGCATACCTCATGTGTGCCATGCCTGCAGACACTGCATGCAATGTATGTAAGCCACCCCGGCAGCAGGTCTTATAGCCCTAAGGAAGGGTGCATTATTTTATGTGTATGGATATATCTGCAGGAGCAGATATCCCCTGTGATGTCTTAGTCGATTCGTAGACAGTGCAAGTGAACAAGGAAGCAATCTTGGGTATATGCACTGGGCACTGGTGATTACGAGATCCCCAGCTACATGATGGCTTCACTGAAACCAAAGGTGTTTGGCATCAAACACATCGTATTAATAAATCCACACTGATTCCAGTGATGGATTTATTAATACATGCACCCAGAGGGTACCTTATAGGTACCTCCTGAACCATACTAGTCCTCTAGTAGGCTGGCTAATTGTTACAGTCCAGCCTGCCACCACAGATTCACTTCTGACCCCGTAGGAGGTGAGAGCCCTGCTCTCAGAGGCCAGGAACAATGTCTGCTGTGGCAGGAGGTATTTCCACCTCCTCCTGCAGGATGGCTAGTAAATCAACATAACAAGTCCAAAGGCTTCAAAGCCTCGGCTACCTTTGGTATGCGACCCAGTCATCCCTCATACCCTGGAGATGCCATCCCCTGTCCTGAGGCCCATATGGCACCAGGAAAGCCAGGAAATTAGTTATGCAAGGACGTGTGAAGCACACCCAGGTCAGACACACCCCTAAGGTGATGTGCCCCATTCTAGGAAAATTCCTCCACCTTGGTGATGTCAGAATTAGGAACACTAGCAAGGTTATACCCACTTGCCTCAGGAAGTGGTTATATAGGGGGCGTATTGACCCCAATGGTAAGTAGCCCATGTGATACTAATCTACACTCCCCTAACGCCCATAGATTGAGTATTTTGGTAATGTTCTGACACCAGAACTTCAGATCCACCTAACTAAAGAAGAGGCAGCAAAGACTCAATCAACGCAAAAACTGAAGACTGGAGTGGACTCTTGGAGCTAAACCCTGCCTGCCTGCTCCAGACTCAAAAATTGCAAAGTCCTAACTCGTCCTGCAGCTGTGCATCCTCTTAACGCCTCAGAGGGTTGCCTGTACTTCGAAAACCCACCAGCATCTCCCTTAGATTGGAGGAGCAACTTCCTTGCATCCTGCAGGCACCAGCTGCGATGTCCAGTTCAAAGAAGCTGATGGCCACCGGATCCCCCGACGCAGTAGCCGCCCAGGAGGAGGTGATCATACTCAAAGAGGTCAGATGCATCTCCTTACCTAGTTTGGAGATGCCAGGACCGCCTAAGACGCACAAGTGGCAGTCGAACAAAACCCACTCTTCCCGAACTTTCCAGCCATGGTCCACAAACTACAACTGCACCCAGGCCCTCATGAACTGAGCTGCTGGACTGGTCCCAAAGTCCGCCTTTGCAGCCTATTTCTAGGTAGCCTTTCTCTTTGCCTATGGTGTAGCGCACAAGGCTGCCAACAAGTCCAGCACCTCTGCACCCGGGCACACGAGGGCAGGGAAAACTGAACCTCGTTGAATTGGGGACCTTGGCCCCCTAATATCCCCACACCTAAAGGGGACCCTCGAAATCTATTGCACATACCTGTATGCAGTTAAGGTTCTTCTCTCCATAGGAAAGCATTACCGCTTGAATACGCACTGCTTGCTAACATTTCTAAGAACTGTAAAAGTGATAATTTGAAAACTTCCCATTTTTGAAGTTATTTATTTTTATAATATATATAAACATGCGTGTTATTTTGTCTAAATTGGCATGGATCTCCTTCTTTAGTGTGTGTATCATTTATTGACTCTGGGTATGCAACAAATAGGTAACACTCCCATCTGATAAGCCTAAGGGAGCTCGACCAAACTACCACAAATAGATGAACCTTGGGAAACCTGGACGCTGTGAACAGCATACCCCTTTTGGGGTACTATATAAAGAGCCAGCTTCCTGCTGAGCGTAGATCATTGGTGTTCTAGGATGTACAGCGATCAAAAAGTGATATTTGTTCTCCTTAACAGATTTCAAATGCAGCTGAATGTTGTCAGTAACATTTATCTTTTTGGATCTTTTGTAGCGAGTTACCAGGTGAGATTTTTTTATCCGATAGAGACTTCTAGCCACAGATTCTATGTCTTAGAATTATCCCCAGGCGTGAGACTTCCGGAAATGTTGTTCCCCTGTTCAAATGTAGGTGGAATTGATTGGCTCTGCATTGTCAACAGCGTCGTACGCACCGGAAATGACATGCGCTGTGCCTAATAGGCAGGAAGACCAAAAATAGGGTTTGGCTTAAAAAGCAGCAAGGCCAGGCCTACTAAACAGAAAAAACAAGAAGAACCACCAGTGCTGCAAATCATTTAAGAGCCATTTTCAAGTGCAAAGAACAAAACCAATGCAGCTACCACCACTTTTTCAGTTGGATTTTAATCCAAAATTGTTTACAAAAGATCACATAAAATGCATATCAAAATCACAATTTACCTGTAAATCAGAATTTTTTCTTTACACCATTACCAAAACCGTGGTAATTTTTTAGACTAATCATATGAACTTTGGTTTATTGGAACAATTGAATACCATATAAAGTGGTTGCTGATATCCTTAGCCGCTTTGTTGCATTGAACTTTATTGCTTCAGTTGTTGCTTAAAGAGTTCCCTCAGAGAATTGATCTGTGGGAGCAGGTTTAAGAGGAAGTATGTTTGTTGGTGAAGATGAATGCCAGTATGGTGGGTAAGTTTGAAGTGAGTTTGAAGATTGTTTGGAAGATCTGGTGAGTGAATGTGCATTGATGTATGTGAGGTGGTAATGTCGGAGAAGAGTGTGAATATAAAGGAAAGGGTGGTTTTGGTAATGATGTAAAGAACAATTTCTGATTTACATGTAAATTGTGATTTTGATATCTATTTTATGTGATCTTTTTTAAACAATTTTGGATTAAAATCCAACGGAAAAAGTGGTTGTAGCTGCATTGGTTTTGTTCTATGCACTTGAAAATAGCTCTTAAATGATTTGCAGCATTAGTGGTTCTTCTTGTTTTTTCGTGCCTAAATAGGCGGCACCCCAGCATGCTGATGCCAGTACTTTTCTTTCCACGTGAGTCAGCATAGATCCGGAGAAGAGCTACCCCCAGTCACTTTTTGACAGACCTTTTTTCAAACCTTTTGTCCAACATTTTTAAGACATTTTCTCCTGGTGTGGCAGGTATGTCCATGAGGAAGTTCGGTCTTGAGCATTGTGGCGCCTGTCACTGGCAAATGTTCGTGACGGACCCACACCTTATTTGCCTCTGGTGCCTTGAGCGCGACCACAACACAAAGACCTGCGTTGATGGATGCGCTATGCATCCTGATGCCTTGAGGGAGCTCTCTCCGAAGCTCCTTGCCTCTCAACTTGCGACTCTGAGACGGTCTCCATCCTGTTTGAGAGAAAGATCCCGGGATCAGTTGCAGAGCCATTCCAAACGCTTGTTGTTGCACTGAAAGTCGTCTAGGCAAGTCTCACAAGCGCAAAAAGAACACAAAGAGGTCTTCGACTTTGCCCCGCCTGTGAAAGTCATCTCTCCAGACAAGGGAGTGTTAGAATTTGAGGCTTGTCTCAGCGGTTAAGCCTGCGTCTGGGCCGTCTCTGCGCCTCACCGAATTTCCAGGAGCTGGAGTGACCCGCGCCCAATTACGAGAATTTCATGAGGCCATGCACCTTATATTTGGGTAGTCCGTCCCCTCTGGATCATCTACGGACCCTGCGGGTTTGGTAGCAACCCTGACTGGTCTCTACTCCTGCGGTTCAACCCCAGTGCCAGTCGCACCCCTTGTATCCAGCAGCGGATTAGGGCTAGTGCCAGTCGAGCTACTTTGACCAGTCCCGGCCCCACTGCCGACGTCTCCCCCATTCTCATCCCAGACTCTGACATGGAGCCGGGTGGGCAGTGTCCAGCACCAACTCCAGCTACGCTTGGAGCCATTTCATCCAGGCCGGAGCCTATGCCCTATTTTTATGGGCTAGGACTTGTGGATGATTGAGAGGGGCCACTGGACCCTGATGAATACCAGCCCTTAATTGTGACCGAGGTCACCTAGTGTGAGGATTTGGCGAATGCCAGTGGACTGGACATCTCTCCAGATACAGGCTTTTACTCTCCTCTTAATGTTGTTATGGAGGAGGGAGCCTCACTTGCTATGGTGGTGAGGAGGGTGGCCAAGGTCATGTACCTTCAGCTGCCCTCTTTGACACAGTTCTTCACAAAGGTGCCTCAGCCGTGAGTAACCCCTTCCAAACAACTTCTCTTGTTTGATACAAACCCTCACGGAAGACGTACTCTGGCTCTGGTCCAAGCCCTGCACAGAGGCTCTTGTAACTAGGACAATTGCAAGTCGCCATCACTCTGTCGCCAGTGACCACTACTTCGTCACCCAAAACCCACCCCAGAGAGCTTGGTGGTCCAAGCCTCCACTGCCAGAGTAAATTCCGGTGCATTCCCTACCACTACACTGGACAGGTAATCCAAGAGGCTGGATGCCTTGGAAAAGAAAAACATTTCTTCTACCAGACTGGCCCTGTGGTCTGAACCGATACTTCCTTTCGCAGTGGGACTCAGTTGCACAGGTGCTACCCATGGTCTTGGATGAGGTCCGTGCCAAACTATCCCAAGCTGTTGCTGACTGGAGGGACGCAGCTAACTTTGCCGTACGCTGTGTGCTGTATACGACTGACTCACTAGGCAGAGCGGTTTCAACACCTGTGACCCTTAGTCGCCACGCCTGGTTGAGAACCACTGACTCTTCGTGAGTTGTCTAGGCCTCGCTCATGGTTATGCCCTTTGATGGCTCCTGTCTCTTCAGAGTTAAAGCAGACTTAGCGCTAGAGCACTTCAAGGACAGCAGTTCTGTGGCCAGGTACTTTGGACATTCCATGACCCCTCACCAACCCCAGTCCTCCTTACGTGGCCACGTACGAGCTTCCAGCTACATCTCTACCTACTCAGCCACCATGGCATGAAAGCTTTCCAGCCCCTGAGTGGCTAAAGCCACGCCTTGTGGATCAGATAGCCAGAGGTCGGGCCAGGCTACCACCCCCCTGGCAGCCACAGCTTCCACGCCTCTTTAATTTGCTCTCTAAACATCATGGGCATCCATTGGGATGAGTTGTGGCGCAGTGGGAGGAGAGGTGTAGGACAGCAGGAGGACAGGTGTGGTGCAGCTGCCAGAGCGGTTGACTTCAGAGTGCGGGGTCCCTTATGCCGGTGGCAGCTCAACTCAGCATCATGTGACTCTAGGCTATAGCTCACTTAATCTCCCCTACAGCCCCCAGCGCCTTTAAACCCTTGAGGGGTGATATGTTTGAGCTTCACAAATATAAATCATTATTATTATTATAGCGGGAGGCAGGATACACCATCACCTCCTCCACTGGAAAAGATCTGACTGCTGAGTTCTCCAGATTGTCTGAAAAGGCTACCTCCTCCCCTTCCAGACTAACCCTCCACCCATGCCACCCACTTATGACAGGCTGACAGAGGACCATATTTCATTACTCCATCAGGTGGTGGCGGCTCTATTGGGCAACTGAGCCATAGAAAGGGTGCCAGCATCAGAAGTAGGTTGTGGTTGCTATTTGAGCTACTTTCTAGTGCCTAAAAAGGACGGAGGCCTTCATCCTATCCTATCCTATCCTAGACCTATGCCCCCTCCATGTCATCCTGACAGATGAGAAATTCAAAATGCTCACGCCTGCACAAGTCCTGTCTGCCCTGGTCCCGGAAGACAGGATTGTAGCTTTGGTCTTGCAGGACACATACTTCCACATCCCCGTCCTGCCTGCTCACAGACGTTGCCTATGGCTCACGGTAGACCATGAGCACTTTCAGTTCACTGTGCTTCCCTTTGGCCTTACCAGTGCCCCTTAGGTGTTCACCAAGGGGATGGCGGTGGTTGCAGCTTATCTGTGGAGATCAGAGGTGCCATTCTTCTCCTATCTCAATGAGTGGCTGTTGAAGGGCACTCGCCCCAGGCGGTTGTCTGCAACTTCCAGACTACGACAGACCTCCTGCTCTCGCTGGGTTTCACTATCAACGTGCCTAAGTAACACTATTCTGCACACACTGTTTTTTCTGGCTCGTCCCCCGGAATGGGAAGTCCAGGATATTCACACTATGATACCGATAATTCAGCCTCTGTCCTGGATTTCGGTGAGACCGTCTCTGAGGCTGCTGTTCCTCATGGGCTCCTGCATCCTGCTTGTGACTCATGTCCACTGACATATGCGAGCTCTGTACTGGGACCTGAAGTTCCAGCGGGCGCAGCATCCGGGTAATCTCTCCGACATGGTCCAGATTTTGGAGGGCACTGCAAAAGATCTGCAGTGGTGGTAAACAAAACGCGATTGGCACTGCGGCAGACCCCTCTCCCTTCCTCAACCAGATCTGACTGTATTGGTGGATGCGTCACTCCTGTGCTTGGACAGCCATACAGGAGAGGTAGAGATCAGAGGCCTCTAGAATCCAGGCTCCACATCAACCTGTTGGAAATCCTAGCAATCCAACTGTCATTGAAAGCCTTTCTACCCTTCATCAATGAAAGGCTAGTGCAAGTTTCACAGAAAACAACACCACAATGTGGTACTACAACAAACAGGGCAGAATAGGGTTGTGCACTCTTTGTCTAGAGGCCCTACTGGACATGGCTGGAACTTCAGGGCATTTCCATGGTGTTTCAACAGCTGGTGGGATCTTTGAACATCAGAGTGGACAAAGTCTGCTAAAGATGCATAACGGATCACAAATGACATCACCATCCGAAGGTGTACAGATACAAAAAAAGGTAGTAGTGTTCCCAATAGGAAAAGACCGCACATCAAAGAAAAACAAGTATTATACAAATAAAGTCAAATGGCGTAATAAATATATATTAGCTATAGATGTAGCGGGGTGCTGGGACAGCTGTAAGCACTTACTACCCAAAAGTGCCAATGGCAAGTTGATGAATCAACCTGTCAATGTAATTACCAGAAAAAACGCCAGCTAGTTGCGCACACCCATATTCAATACAATTTGTTGATGTTAAGTAGATACATAATATATATACACAAGAGTCCTTTAAGAATGTAAGGTATTCCACAATTCCACCGGAAATTATGAAAATTCGTCAAGGCTTCAGTATTGATTTGTAAATTCAAATCCAATATCCAGAAACATCCAACACGTGTTTCGTCCGTACTAAATAAGTACTGTGACTTTTTCAAGGCTAATGGCTGAATGTAACTGATTCCAAAATCCAATAAGAATACCGAAGACAAGCTCACAAATCAATTGAAAATCTTCACAACGTAAGATCAAAATGTATATCGGTTCCACGCAATTGGTTTATCAATGGTCTCTATATTCATCAAAGTTAGTCAAAATTAAAATGTAGATAACACACTGGATTAGAGCATAGCGAATTCACGAAGAACCGCATAGGTAATAATCCATAGTTCATAACGCGCTTGATAACTCTTTGATTCGCGTTATCAAATTGTATTGAATATGGGTGTGCGCAACTAGCTGGAGTTTTTTCTGGTAAACCATCCGAAGGTGGTACAAGGTCTCTTTCAGCATTGGGAAAAGCCTTGGTTAGATCTGTTCACCACCCCACCGAGAATACGCAATATCAGCAGTTTTGTATTGTATTTCTTTTATTAAGTATTCAAACAATTGAGTGCTAGGTTGTCGCAGTGAAGGTATGCAATGTCCGATTAATATGTGTCACAAAGGGAGGGGGAGAGGGGTAGTAGTGGAAAGATAAGGAAAGGACAAAGGGTCACTGAAAGTGTGGTTTTCCATCCCGGCTCTTAGCGCGCCGTGTGCGCTTACCTGTCTACCGTGAGTCTATACTTGGCGGAGCACCGCTCCAAGGGAGTACCAGTCTCCCGCAGTGGGGTGGGCCACCACTGTGGGGAATAACACCATTGTATATAGAGGAGGGGATAGAAAAAAAGAAAACAATCGATGGGCGGCCCAGGAGGGGGGAGGAGGGTGTTTGGCACCCCACTCGCGGGAAGACGCTGCGCTGATCCTGTATGTGGTGTCACAAGGACGTAGGGGCTCGTCATCCACACAAACTCTACCAGGCAAGAATATGTATACTGAGATGTATGATGATGTGGCTCCCTGAAAAAAGCGTCTGTTGCAGGTGTCACTATCGATGTGCATAGGGAGGGAAGGAGGTGAAGTGGGCGCAGTCAGCCAGGGTGGTGGGGAGCACAGGCATATTTAGGCGGCTCTACTAAACAACGCCATTATACAAACAATGAAATCAACAACTGTTTTGGTGCAGTACAGAGGAACTTCAATAAACTTCCATAACTCAGATATGCAGTGTGAGTGAGGTGGGGCAGTGTGGGCCTCCAAACCCTAAGACACCCCACAATACAGTACAATGGATAGGATACTCAGCTGTCCGTTAGTCAGGTATCGTTCCACTGCACCATCGGCCGCATACCCAACTGTAGGAGGAGTCATCAACCTCGTCCTTCAACCATGGGCCCTCCGCGCCCTGGTCAGGTTCAGTTGTTGGTTTCAAAGGTGAGCGAGATTTGTCCCTCATGAGCAAGAGTGTCCGCCGCATGGAGCGTGAAGGCGCTGTCCTCATGAGTGCGTGCGGTTCTGTCCTGGTCCCTGTCGCGTTGCCATATTCCTCAATAGGTCCGTCTCCTGTTCTCTGTCGACTGAGAGGGGCCAGACGTTTGGGCAGGTTCTGAGTCGCCTGTGTGAGTGTCTATGTCCTGACGTCAAAACCAAAGGGATGAATCTGGACGAAGTGTTGAACATTGCAAGCACTCACCCCCAGTCGACTGATCTGGGTTTAATCCATTATCATTCTTTAGCTCACTCCGCCACCCCAGTTCAGACATGGCCATATGCAAATCAGTCTGACCCTGTGCCTCATGAGAAAAGTCCAGCATGAACTGCCAAGCCATGTCTTCCCTGGACCGGAAACAAGCATCCTGGGACCAGTTTCTGGCTAATCAGCCGTCATCAGCCAGGTTAGCTTGAATCCAGTGGCAAAGTGAGCAAGGGACCCACGTCTGGGCATACCCTGCCAACTTAGGGCGAACAAGCAAAACCAAAGGGGATGATGGACGGAGTGTTGAACATTGCAAGCACTCGCCTCCAGTCGACTGATCTGGGTTTAATCCATCATCATTCTTTAGCTCACTCCGCCACCCCAGTTCAGACATGGCCATGTGCAAATCAGTCTGACCCTGTGCCTCTTGGGAACAGTCCAGCCCGAACTGCCAAGCCATGTCTTCCCTCGACCGGAAACAAGCATCATGGGACCGGTTTCTGGCTAATCAGCCGTCATCAGCCAGGCTAGCTTGAATCCAGTGGCAAAGTGAGCAAGGGACGTTACATTGTCCACAAACAGGCGGAGGTCCTCTGGATCATGGAAATCTCTAGAATTGCCGTCCTTGCTGATGCAGAATCTCGCCGGTTCGAAGAGACCATATTTAATGGTCAGCTATCAGAGCAAGGCCTAAAAAATAGGAGGGTTTTGCGGCGCTCATTTGTTTCTTTGGAAAAGTCAGCTGCCATCCGAATGCTGTAGCCGTCATGGGTGCACGATCCTTCGGCGCGCGCTACTGCTAGGATTTGCCTAGTCTGGTCGTATCGTAGAAAACAGGCAATCAGCGGGTGTGGGCATACATTAGAGTTCTGGCGTAGTGGTCCTATGCAGTGGGCCCGTTGTATCTCCAGGGGTGGATCAAAAGCAGCTCCAATAAGTTTCGGGAGGGTGTCCTTCAGAAACACGGCAGCATTGGGGCCCTCAACGGATTCGGGAAATCTAAAGAAGGGGATGTTGTCCCTGCAGCTGGGCAGCCGCCTGAGGCCAAGGCTGATGATGCACCTCCAGACCCAAAGGCCGTCCGTTGATCCGCCGTCCTAGTCTCGTACTCCTCAGCCTTGGCAATGGGACTGGAGAAATCCAGGAAGGCCCCCTCATCTAGGGCCGCCGAGATGATGCTGCTGGGCTGCCTCCGGAATGCCGCATTCCCCACTCGGAGGCTCACACGAAGCGGAGCTCTTTGTCTAGGTGGCCATCTTACTGCGTGGCCAGACCACGCCTCCAATGTCAGAAGTTCTGCGCATTGGATTTTCCAAGGTAGCTCTCTCTCAAAGATGCTTTTTGTATCGAGTAAAGCTCCGGCCTCCTGTATGTTTTTCCGCCAATACCACTCCTGCTCAGAGTTCTCAAGAAGATCAGGAATGACCTGGCCCAAGTCATTCTTGTGCCTCCAGACTGGACTCGTAGAGTCTGGTATCCTGAACTGTTCAGTATGACCATTGATCCTCTGATCACGCTTCCCCTTCAGGAGGATCTTGTGTCGCAGCAGCACAGGAAGTTTCTCCTCCTGAAGCTGTCAACGCCACGCCTTCCTGCGTTGAGATTGAGCAGCAACAATTAACAGCTTTCAAACTTCTGCCCATAGGCTGTAATGTTATCTTGGCAGCTCTGTGTCCCTCCATCAAGATGGTATATGCCAGTTGTTGGAGCAGGTTTGTGGCATGGTGTACAGGCAAACAGGTTGGCCCTTTATCTACACCCCCTTCCAAAGTTCTTATGTTATCCTTACCCTGGCCCAGCAGTGTTCTGCATTGGGAATGTTGAAGGGGTATTTATCTGCCAACTCTGCCTTCCTGCGGCTGCCAGATCAGCCTTCTCCTTTCAAGTCGTCTATTGAAAATAGGTTCCTTAAAGGTTTGCAACACTACTTTTCCAGCTCCCTTCGTTATGCCTCAATGTGAACTTAACTTGGTGCTTACTTTTCGAATGTGTGCTCCCTTTGATCCACTTCATACCTGCCCTCTTAGGCTTCTCACCATCAAGACAGCATTTCTGGTGGCAGTTATATATGTCCGAGGGTCTGTGAACTGCAGGCGCTGTCATTCTAGCCTCGATACATCTGTTTCTTCCTAGAAAAGCTGGTCCTTAGGCCGCGAGCATTATTCTTGTCAAAGGTAGTTACCCCATTCCACGTAGGCCAGTGCATCACTTTGCCTACCTCTTAGTCAGCCTCATCTCTCTAATGAAGAGGAGAGACTCCACTGTCTGGACCCAAAAGCGTATTCGTTCTACATTTACCGTACAAAACCGTTCCAGGTCGATGATCAACCCTTCCTGGAGTATGTTGGCGCCAAGAAGAGGAAGACTGTGCAGAAATGAACTGTCTCCTGATGGATTGTATTCTACATTAATATCTGCTGCACATTGGCAAAATAACAACCCTCAAAGGGTTTGCACGCTTATTCCACCAGAGTAAAGGATCTGAGAGAGCAGACTCAGCCCTCAAGGGCTCTGAAGATAGCAAGGATACAGCGTGTGAAGGAAGTGACCCGATTAGGGCCACCCATGTCACTTGCAATCACCTCTTAGCATTCCATACAAATGAAGAGTCGGTCAGACAGTAGAGAATTCAAACCAAGTATATTTTATTCAGGTACACTTGAGTTCTGAGTGAAATAAGCTTTATTTCGATAAAAGATATCTTAAAAAGCACATACAAATATAAAAATATACAGACATGTGAAACCGATATAAGAACCATATACATATAAACTCTTCATATCATATTTCATGTTCCCAAGATCTTACGAGATTTTCTATAAAAACATGCAAACATTATAAATAGGACAATATAAAAACATGCGCAAACAAATAAAAAAAACAGCCAGGCTATTTTAGCCTAGAACTGCCAGAGCTTTCGATCTTAGGAGCCAGGCCCACCTTAGAAATTTTGATAGAGCGCATGCGTACATAGATCTCGTGTCTGATTTAAGGATACGCAGCGCTGTAAGGTGGTCACGTGTGCCCAAGATTCTGCATAGAGGTTTGAGCCAATATGATCTGGGGAATTTATATTCTGGGCATGCGAAAAGTACGTGTGCAATAGATTCAATTTTGGTTTCACAGAAAGGACAGAAAGGAGAAGTTTGGGAGGGAAATTTCCAGCGAGCGGTCAGCTCACGCACCGGGAGGGTACCAACCCTAAATTTGAAGTAGAGGGCACGGTCATATGGCTTCTGAATAATATCAAGGTAAGGCTCAAAGCAAACTACATCTTTGAGAAGAAGGAACTCAGTGGTACATCTACCTAGTTGGGAGCTAGAGTTCCTTTTA